>NC_136273.1:53859717-54477217 GCF_964187855.1 Myxine glutinosa | reverse complement strand
ATTTCCATCTGGAAAATATCCTGGCTTACACACAGTCCAAATGGTAACCGTTGGAAACAATACCGGCCCCCTGGGGTCTGAAATGTAAGAAGTTGTTGGCTATCTTCATCGATTCTTACAGACCAATAACCTGACTTGGCATCAAGTTTGGAGAAGTATTTCGCTCCTGCAAATTTGTGATTGAGCACTTCCGTTGTAGGTATTTTGTGATACGGGCGAATCAGGGCTCGAGTGAGGTGCTTTGGGTCCAAAGAAATCCGAATATTGCCATCTTTTTTGGTTACATATGTGAGAGAGCCAACCCACTCCATTGGTTCCTTGATACACCGTATGACTCCCTGTAGAACCATCTCATCAATTTCTGATTGAATTTTGTCCCTGAGAGCAATAGGGGTTCTGCGTGGTGGATCGACATGTGGTGGGACATTTGGGTCCACAACAAGCTTGTGCATTGTATGAAATTCACCGATGCGGTAAAATTGTTGTGGGTATGCATCCATAAGATCCTTCACACTGTTGTAAACCAGTGGTTGGTTACTGTTCACTGAACAATGCAACGTAACAACGTGTATATTCTCACACGACGGGAGGCCCAGAACTGCAGGACCACTGACATCCACAACAAAAAAACGTGTGCTGGTCCACGGTGATCCCTTGTAACTGCAGGCCACGTCTACAGTGCCAAAACACTTGATGTGGGTTCCATTGTACGCAGTTAAGACACTCTCTGCTGTCTGAAGAGAGCCATTGTAGGGTTCATAATTTGAATTCAGCATTTCAGGAAACAAGTGTCGAAAAGTGCGAATGGGCAACGTGTTTGCTTGTGCACCTGTGTCCTCCTTCAGCTTAAGATAATGAATACCCGGCCTGTTGAATAGACTGACATGAAGTGTTGTGTAAACCTCATTACGTTGACCAGGTGAATCAATCGAATCAAAAGTCAATGAATCAAACTGTGACGCAAGGTCATCAAGGTCATCGGTGTTGTGCCGCCTGTGTTGCCGTTCCATTTATCAGTGCGTCATACACTGCTTCGTGTTGTGCACTGGCATGGTGAACACTGTGAGTGTTAGGAAACCACGAATACCTTACGCATGGGTGTTGTCCTGGAACTCGAGGGTCTGGTGTACCTTCTTGGTCTATGCTGTGAAGATCAACACGAGCATGTGATGTCCGGGGGTTCCAGCAAGCATTACATGTAGGATCATAGTTGTTGGGTGCAAAGCTTCTCAATGTTTGGTGTCTGTAGGCACTCGATGAGAGGTAGGGTCGCAGTTGTTGAAACTTGGACGTAAGACAGAACTTGGCCCAATGGCCTAGTTTAGCACACAATCTGCATGTGTCATTGCGAGCAGGACATTGGTTACATGTTGGAGGCTGTGAGGTACCACAGTTTTTGCACTTACTGAGTCTCGGGCCAACAGTGGAGATGTTTACGTTGTCGGTTACTTTGTTAGCAAAATCACTCATAGTGTGCAGCTGTTTGATGTTTGTGGCCGACGCCTCGTATGTGCGCCCCAGTTTCAAGGCCTCGTTAAGAGTAAAGGTCTTAGGTTTTGTCAGAAGCTCCTTCTGAAAGTCGGACATTTGGGTACTTGCAATGATCTGCTGATCAAGCGGTCGTCCTCTTCTTGTTTGGAGCTGAAATCACACTTCTGGGAGAGAAGCTTGCACCGGCTGATCAAGGTGTCCAGCGACTCACCGAGATTCTGGCTGTAGTAACGAAGCTCCAGTCGACAGATCCTGAAGTTATCTTAGCGTTCCATTTGTTCCAGGAAGCAATTGAAAATATGTGCGGGTTGCTGCCGCTGTTCGTCTGTTAAAGTTCATGTGTTGTACCGTTTGAGGCCTTCACCTCCCACTTGAAGCAGAATCAGTGGCACCTGGTTGTTCTCTCTAATGCCTCTAACCTGAAAGTACAGCTCCAATCGCTGCCTAAACATCTTAAAAGCCACCGCTGTGTTAGGCGCTGTCCAATCCATGCATGGAGTTCCCGCCAGGTCCGCCATTGTGAACGGCAGCTGCGAGGTCAACGAGGAATTAACATTAAGCGGATTACAAGAGGAACCGGAAATACAGGCTTTTTACCTCGATGAGCTCGAATATGCGTCGTAAAACCGCTGCCACCATGTAAAGTTCTGATGTAGAATAGATCACGAGGCGATGTCAAAGAGAACAATCATTTATTGCAGCAGCCAGAATCCGGTTCATGTCGACGACCCCGTACACACACCGCCTGCCCCTTGGCCGGAACTCCACCTTCATACTCCAAAACGCGAGCAAGCACTTCCGGTTCCACACAACTAATGTAATACCATGACAACATGTACATGCACACATATACACATATACACACATATATATATATATATATATATCTCGTTACGGTTTTTAGAACCTTCATTAGTAAATTTTAGTAAATGCATCCCTTATAAATGATCCCCTGTAAATATCCCCATCAATTGGTTTGTTAAAGATCGCACCCTAGTTAGTCCATGAACAACACGTAGCGAACCATCGGACCTCTTCGTAGTTATTTCATTATTGTGTGTTTCAGTTAAGGACCTGTTCCCAATAGTTGAATCTGCGTTGCATTAATCAAATAAGACAGGCCCCAGTACTTCGTTTGCCAGCAGCGTTCGCTGCTCCTTGCCTTGATTCGGGTTGGCACCACGCCGCCATTAGCCATGCGGTCAAGCCGAGAAAGAAGGGGGCGAAGCCGCCAGATCACGGACGTGGCACGCCGACGCACGACCAGAGGCGGGGCCAGTGAGCCCCCACCAGCCAACCAGGGCTGATGAAAGACCATCGCGGGCGTGGCTCCATGAAGCGCGCATTGATTTGCAACATGCATAATATAAGGAGGAGCGCGAAGCCTTTTTACGAAGAAGGCAGAGAGAGACGTGATCCAGAGTCGGTGAGAAGGCAATGTTGGGAGATGAACGAGGAATGAACAAGGGAGAGACGCGTAAGAAGACGGAGCATCCCAATCCCATCGCTGTATGCAACGTCCGCTCACGGTGAACGATACGCGCTCGCTGCCTGCCACGGTTTCCTGCCACGATGCGAGTCGACTCCTGGAGCCGGACCTCGACGCCTACCGTCTGCCTGGGCCTTCTCATCCCTTCTTCCAGCCATTCCTGCCTGCTATTCCCTTTCGTGTAAGTCTGTTTGTCTGTCCTGTTTGTTGTCCTGGGGAATAATATAAGATTGTTTTAAGGTTTGCCCTGTGTCTTCTTCTTCTTCTTCTTCTGTATATTACTTTCGTTTCTTCTTTGGTTTCTTTGGTTTTGTATATAATTAATAAATGTCTGGTATTCCTTACTTTGGTTTCTTCTTTCCCCCGATCGCTTTAGTCCCTTCTTTTGATTGAGTACCTGTGGCACGATTTGGCCAACGCTCGGAGTCGGGTTTAGTCCTTTGTTAATGGCTCAGGCTGCAGATTGCTAAACCGCTCGGCAAATACCATCTTGTCCGTGGTTCGAGCGGTACTTGTCTCCCTGTTTTGTGGAGGGATTGGTAAAGGTATTCGGGAGAACACCTTGACCAATAACCCTGATCAATTCCACCGATCAATTCCAAGGTTTGCCCTGTGTCTTCTTCTTCTTCTTCTTCTGTATATTACTTTCGTTTCTTCTTTGGTTTCTGTGTCTTCTTCTTCTTCTTCTTCTGTATATTACTTTCGTTTCTTATTTGGTGTCTTTGGGACCATCTTGTCCATGGTTCGAGCGGTACTTGTCTCCCTGTTTTGTGGAGGGATTGGTAAAGGTATTCGGGAGAACACCTTGACCAATAACCCTGATCAATTCCACCCTGCAAAAGAGTGTTACGAGTACCAGGCCCAGAGATGGCCAGCTTAACAGGCCAAGGGGATTAACCCCCCCCCCCCCATTGCTAAGGGGAGTGCCGTCTCTGAGATCCGTAACAATTGGTGTCGGGGAGTGGGATTTGAAGCCCGGACCAAATTTTAATCCATCGAAAAAAAATTGTCAAAATTTTGAGCGGCCGAAATTTTATTTAAAATTCTAAATTAAAGTCGTGCCATGGATGATCAAGGCGATCGAATGTCGGTAGGGGAGAATGAGGGGTTAGAGGCAACCCAGGACCCCAGGGAGGAATTGGGAGAGAGGGAAGAGGAGAGCAATGAGGTTGCGGTTGCGGGGGTTGCAGGCACATGAAATGGCGGCCTCCCATACGTGACGGCGATAGCCGGGCCCGCAGTGCCAATGGACTGGGGCCTTCATATGATGCATTTCAGTGCATCTATGAAGGGTGACAGTAAGGGATTGGGATGCAATGATGGCTACCCAGGGGGTCGACATGGGAAAAATGAGGCACGAAGCAAGGTACAACCCGGATGGATTTAAGGAGCAAATAAACACCACGATGAAAAGAATAGAGAAGGACATTAACCGCAGGTCGGGCAGGAAAGGCACACGGGTACGCGACGAGGTAACGCGACTCGAGGAGCGCGGGTTGAGCGAGGCGGAGCAGAGCACGGTTAAAATGACGGGTATAGAGATCGCGACCCGAGGTATGGGGAAGCCGGCGACCACCGAGGTAGAAAAGGAAATTTTATTCGGACCAGCAGTCGTCGAGGGAAAGAAAGAAGAAATTCAAATGGAATCAACCAAACAAATAGTAGTGGAAATTGAAATTGGAGAGACCGGGGACTTAGAAAAGCACTCGCGGCAGGAAGAAATGGAAATTGCCCAAAGTCTGTGCTCGCATCCTGATGTCGGGCTGAATAATCCTTGTAAAGATTTGCATTTGGTGTTGGAGCGAAGAAGAAGAAGCGCCCAGGCGAGTCGGCCTGTATATTGTGCGGGGAGATTTTGCAGGAGGATGTTTGGCGCAAAAAGAATTTTCGTGCGCTTGGGATCGAGAAAGCACCCGGGCGTTGGTGGAGGGTCCCTTGTGAGTGGTGTGAGTGAAAATGGTGTGCATGCGAGGAAAAAGTGTGCGCCGAGGAGTGAGTGTGCTGTCGAGAGTGAGAGTGAATGCACGACAGAGTGTGGTGGTGAGAGTGACACAGAGTGCGAGTTGGTTGTGGCGAGTAAGAAAGAATGCACACCTGGAATGGTTGAGCATGTGCGGGAATGCACACCTGAGTTGGTGGTGAAGCGCGTGATTGGGTGTGCGAAAGAGTGCACACCCATGGTTGTCACAGAGGAGGTGACCGAGGAGTGGGCGCGAGGAAGTGTGTTGATGAAGTGTGCGAACGACGAGTGTGTGCCAAGGTATGTGATGATAGAGTGTGCGAGGAGAATGGGTGCGCAAGAATGTGCGCGAGAGTGTGTGGTGAGCGTTATGAGTAGACCGGAGTATGGAGCGAAAGAGAATGCACGAGCGAGTACAGTGGTAGAATGCGTGGGATGTACGAGAGGCGCTGAGACACCTGGATGTGTGAGTGTAAAAGGGGTCGCGTATGCGTGTGAGCATGCGAGTAAAGCATCCACGTTGACCGGGTTAGCGTCGTGCCCGACGTATAGCCAACGCGAGCTCCCGGTCCATGCCGGGCTTTGGGTATTGCGGGAGCCGGCGGGGATCGGTGACGCGTCGCTCCTCTTCGGAGCATCGTGCACGATCTGGGCCGGGCCCCGTCCTGCACGATCGAGTCCGAGCTTTGCTAGGCAAGGCGACCGGCCCAGTTCGAGGGAAGGTAGGAGGGATCTGAACGGCGCCCCCTTGTGGTTGCGGCGTTCCGGCCGGGCAAGGTTGGCCCACCGCGCATGGGAGCGAAAGGCCCCGTGCCGGGATGGTGCTTTAAACCTTGGCCCAACCAAACCTCCTCCCCTGAACCGAATGCCGGACGGACCCAACCTGCAGGCGACCAAACCACCCATATGCATTGCGCGGCTTTGCGAAGCCGAGCTTTGAACATGCATGGACGTACCGAGAGGCTCAAGTTTAATGGACTGTGATGATGATAGTGTTTTGATTCGAAATTGGGGATAGTGAATATGATTGGCAAATTTGATGGGCAAAAATGATTGGCAGTAATGATTGGCAAATTTGATTGGCAAAAATTGGATGGTCAAAATTGATAGTGGGAGATGCCCGATGTAGAGGGATGGTAAATGCACCATCCCTCACATCCCCCGGGCACATGAGCATTAGTTATGGGGTTATGGCGGTGAAAACTAAGCCAGGGAGGGTTTGGATAATTGTTAGGGACTTAGGAAGATGACAATAGGTAACTGTAGAGTTAAGTAGCGACATGTACCTGTAGTAGGGGACGTAGCAGATTATTTGGATGATAGCAATGAGGGAGCGCAATAGTATAAGGGGTGACTGGGAAGCGCGAGTTTCAGAAGGGGGTAGCCAGCTTAGATGATGCAGTGTGTGTGCAGGAAGTTCTTTGTGGTGAGCATGATGATTGGCATGATTGTGCATTGAGCAGAGTATGGTGAAAGGTGTGATAGTGCGTTGTATTGAGCGAATGGTCCTGGAGGGAAGACGGGTGCACGTGCCACCAGGCGTACAGGTGACACCAGGTGTGTGAGCACAGGTGTGTAAGTGAAGCACGGGTGTATGGAGAATGGTTGTGTGGAATAGCTGGAATGGAATACATGGAGTATGGAGTGAATGGTCTGAATGGAGTATGGAATAGATGGTATGGAGTATGGAATG
Source organism: Myxine glutinosa (assembly GCF_964187855.1). Taxonomy (NCBI): domain Eukaryota; kingdom Metazoa; phylum Chordata; class Myxini; order Myxiniformes; family Myxinidae; genus Myxine; species Myxine glutinosa. Next base: position 54,470,584 of record NC_136273.1, on the reverse strand, counting down.
GATGGTGTGGAGTGAGTAATATGGAATATGTGGAGTGGAGTGTTTGGTGCGAAAGAAGTGGATGGGGAAGGATGGACCCTTCACGAATACCCGGGCAGGGTAGTTTAAAAGTAGGTAGAGGGGGGTAGGTAAATTGTGGTTGGATATTGACATCTGTGGTGCGTGTCGTAGTAAAGAAGCGTGTGATTGGTGCATGAGTAAAGTGGAATGGCTGGGCTTGTGGCCTGTTAGTGAGAAAGACTAAATGGGCACTACACCACTGTTAGTATGTCAGCCAGGTGAGGCCGCAGGTAGGCTCCGGGAGCCAGTTAGAGTTCAATGGGGCCTGAGGATCCAGAGGACGGACCCGGGTAGCCCGACGCCAGGGAGGGCGGTAGGGGGTGAGAGCACCAGAGGGCCTTCCCCAGGTAGGTTAGGGTAAGGAGCAGGTAAGCTCGGGAGACAACTGCATTGGCGGAGGTGTGCAGGTGAGCGGACCTGCTGGGAGCGCCACACAACCCAGCCTTGAAATTGTGCGAGAGCACAGGGAGCAGAATCGGGGGAGTGAGACCCAAAATTGGTGAGCACCACTGTTTGGGCAATGGGAATTGGTTTTTAGAACCACATAGTGTAAAATGGCCAATGGTTTGGCAGGGAAAGACCCCGGGTAGTGTAAAGTGTGTTAAAGTCATTTAGAAGGTAGTTAGGATTGGAAATCTCTTCGCACCATCCGCATCCACTCACTAAGGTGACAGGACTCCACACCACCGTTTTTTGCAAATATTTGGTATGAAAGACGCATCATGACGTGGGTGTGATATTGCTCATTATTCCATCTCTTCCTCCTTATGAGGGATTGAGGGTAAATTCAGAATAGAGGGATTAATGAAAAATTGGGATTGATGACGATTTGGATTAGGGGAGATATGGGGAAGACAAGACAATAGAGACAGAATTTGTAAATGTGTAAGTTGTGTAAATAAGGGGTAGGGGCGAGGGTAGATTAGGTGACAGGGGGTGGAGCATACGCTAGGGACGAGCTTTCTCCGCTCGTTCTCCAGCGCACCTCAGTCTGCATTGCCTTGTTTTGCTGTGTACCCTTGCGATCTTGCCCCGCTGCTTGCTTGTCCTCCTTCCCCCACTCACGGATTTGTTTCTTTTGGGCCCGGTGGGAGTGCGCAGGTGTCTGCAGTTGTGTGCCCGCACCCTCGCTGCTGCCTGCCTGGACCGGTACCCCACTTATGGACCACAGGTCTGTGGCCGAGCACCACATTCATGGACCCCACATTTTGGGGCCTGGCACCTCTGCTGGGGACCGGCCATTGTGGCTAGGAGATCTTGCTTGCAGACCACGGTAAAGGTGGCACCTAAGCCATGCAGGTGGACCACCCTTAGTTGGCCCCTGCTGGCCATAATTAAAAAGTGGACGCGTTTTGTGCCCTTTTTGTTTATGATTAAATCGGCTGCAAACAAAGAAGTCGTCCAGAAGCATCGGCCCAGCAGAGAAGAGAAGACGTCATCTGCTGATTATTATTTGAAATGTGATGACTGTGCACCAGATGGTGCTTTTGGTGCTTTTTGTGCATATTGGTGCTTTGAGTGCTTTTTGAATATTGGTGCTTATTGGTGCTGGTGGTATCGGTGCAGTGCAGTGTATGCCTTTCCTCTTCTCAAAACATCTTCTTTTTGTTTCCCAAAAAGACAGGTCCTGGGTTCGTGTGTAAATGCCAAGTAGTGTCTTTGTAAATAATGCTCCCCACCATCAATGTTTAGCTTGAAAATTAATTCCGTAATTCGGTTATTCTGTGAGCGTGAGTCTGATAGATAGAATGCAACGCAGCAGGCAGGACATACTTAGTTGTTTTAAAAATGTCGCACTCAGGGTGAAGTTAATAGTAGAGGGTTACCACACCTGAGTGTCACACTAAGTTAAAGTTCTGTCGGGCCGGGACGGCCCTGGAGGTAATGAGGGTGCATTGTTGTGGTTTTTAGAACCCTCCACTTTGTAAATATTGTAATATTCCCTTATAAATAATCCCCTGTAAATATTCCCATTTTCTAATGTTAAACGAGAGCACCCTAGTTAGTCCACAGCAACATGTAGGACACCTTAGAAACCTCTCTAGTTATTTCATTAGTCTATGTTTCAGGTAAGGATCTGTTCCCAATAGTTTGACTCTGCGTTGCATTAATCAAATAACCTAGCCCCCTTCTCAAATTCCCATCCTATTCATTTGGCGGCTTCACCCTCTCCAAATTATATGGCGCGTCTCTGCCAGCCGCAGCGCCCGTCTAAAGACGCCATAAGCCACGTGGCAGAGTTGGAGAAGAAGGGGGTGGAGTTACCCGAGCACCAGGAATGAAGGCGTGGCCCCTCAACGCACCATCAAGGGGTGGACCGGTGAGCGCTCGCGACCAATCAGGGCCGAGGCAAGCTCACCGATGGGCGTTTCCAAAAACCAGGCGGCTTAATCCGCGATCGGACAATATAAGCGGCCGCGTGGGACTACTTCGACAGTTGGTTGGGAGTTGGAAGTCGGACCGAAGGAGAGTGACAGGGTCAAGCCACCAGAGGCAAGTCGAAGAGAGAGAGAGAGAGAGAGAGAGAGAGAGGGTCGGTCCGCTACCGCGACAATATTGGACGCGCTGCTTGCCAGGTTTAACCTCGAATCCAACGCGCGGAGTGGAGCGTGACCCTGGAGCCGGACCTCAATGCTGAACCACCTGCCCGAACCTCGACGCCTACCAGCTACCTGGACCCTTCGCCTCCTACAATACCTGCCATTCCATCCTTTCGTGTAAGTGTGTTTGTTCTGCCCTGGGAGTGTTATATAAGACTGTATAAGGTTGCCCTGTGTCCTTTTATTTCCTTCTGAAAATTCTTGCCCTTTCATTTCCTCTTTAATCATTCCTGTATAATAAATCATATTTGTTCTTCCTACTCTGGTTTCCTCTCATCCGATCGCTTTCGTCCTGTCCCCAATTGAATATACGTGGTGAAGCGCGGTGCTACGCGCGCGACTTGCTACCAAGGAGGAAGCGGACAACGCAGTTAAACAAAAGTGTCTTTATTGACAAGAGGTCACTGTAGCACTGGCGCGCTCCGGGCTGCGTGCCCAGTGTATATCCTGAGGCCACGCCTACCCCTCGGGCGTGGCCGCCGCCCATTTGGTGCACGGAATGATGTCACCATGCCAGTGGGCTTTCGTGTCCGCCACACGCGCCCCCCAGAATTCCCGCGCACCTGGAGGGCCAGTTTGCGGGGCAAACGGATGACCCGGCCAAAGCGCCCTCTGGCGACCGGCGGCGTCCGGGGTGCAGGGATGCCAGCTGGGATGCCCCCGGCTGTACCCGGGATGGGTGCCGGACCGGGGGGTGGCGTGCCGGCGGTGCTGGGCGGTGCCGGGGGTCCGCCCGCCGGGGGGCGGCCCCTAAGCGGGGGCCGAGCCACCGGCGGTGGGTGGTCCACATCAAGGTGGGCCGGCTTGAGTCGATCCACCGAGACGCGGTCGGGAGTACCGCCGATGTCCAAGGTGAAGTATTTCACCCCGGTCTCCAGCACGCGGAAAGGCCCGTCGTACGGGGGCCGCAGTGGTGTCCGGTGGGCGTCATGCCGGACGAAGACATACTCCGCGGTGCAAAGCTCCGGGGAGACGTGCGTGGGTGGGTGCCCGTGGTGCGCCGTCGGCACCGGGGCGAACCTCCGGGCGGTCTCCTGCAGCGCGGAGCGCTCCTGTGCCGCGGACCAAGGTGCCGTGGGGTCGGGGAGGAACTCGCCCGGCACCTGCAGCGGTTGTCCAAAGACCAACTCCGCCGCGGATGTGCGCAGGTCCTCCTTGGGCACCGTCCGGAGGCCCAGCAGGACCCAGGGGAGCCTGTCGACCCAGCCGCCATCGCGGAGGGTGGCCCGGAGCGCGGCCTTCAACGAGCGGTGGAACCGCTCGCACAGGCCGTTAGCCTGGGGGTGGTAGGCCGTGGTGCGGTGCAGCTGGACCCCGAGCCCCCGCGCGACTGCCCCCCAGAGCTCCGAGGTGAACTGGGGGCCGCGGTCGGACAAGATGTCCGAGGGGGTGCCGAACCGGGTGACCCAGGTGGCGATGAACGCCTGCGCGACGTCCACCGCCGTCGTTGACGCCAAAGGCACGGCCTCCGGCCACTGGGTGGTGCGGTCCATCATGGTCAGGACGTGGGTGAAACCCCACGAGGGGGGCAGAGGTCCCACCAGGTCCACGTGAACGTGGTCAAACCGACGTTCCGGCACCACAAACGGGGCCAATGGGGCCTGGGTGTGTCGGTGCACCTTCGCACGCTGGCACGCGAGGCACGTCCTGGCCCAGCCGTGGACGGCCTTCCGGAGGCCATGCCAGACAAACTTGTCGGCGATCAACCTCTGGGAGGCCCTCGTGCCCGGGTGGGACAGGCCGTGGATGGAGTCGAAAATCCGGCGCTGCCAGCCCGCGGGCACGATGGGGCGAGGCCGCCCGAGGGAGACGTCGCACCAGAGGGCCGTGCCCGCGTCGTTGAACGGCACCTCAGTGACGCGGTGGCCCGTAACGGCGGTCCGCAAGGCCTGGACGTCGGGGTCGGCGGCCAGGTCTGCCGCCATCCGGGCATAGTCGATGCCGAGGTGGACCGTGTGGGCAATGGACCAGGAAAGGCAATCCGCCACCGGGTTGTCCTTCCCCGCGACGTGCCGGATGTCCGTCGTGTATTCGGACACGGCCGAGAGGTGACGCTGCTGCTGGGCCGACCACGGCCCGGCGACCTTGCCCATCGCGAACACCAGTGGCTTGTGGTCGACGAAGGCCGTGAAAGCACGGCCCTCAAGCAGATGGCGGAAGTGCCTGACCGCCAGGTGGAGCCCGAGCAACTCGCCGTCGAAGGTACTGTACCGGCGTTCGGGTGGGCGAAGCTGCCGGCTGAAGAACGCCAGCGGTTGCCAAGCTCCGCGCACCCATTGCTCGTGCACCGTGCCCACCGCATAGTCCGAGGCATCGGTGGTGAGTGCGATCGGTGCATCGGGCACCGGGTGCGTGAGCATGGTGGCGTTAGTCAAGGCGAGCTTCGCGCCCACGAACGCCGTGTCCATCTGCTCGGTCCAAGTGACGTCACCTTTACCCGGCTTCCCCCGGAGGGCCTCGCGCAAGGGGCGCAGGAGCTGGGCGATGCGGGGCAGGAAACGGTGGTAAAAGTTTACCATGCCCAGGAACCCCTGGAGGCCCCTGATCGTGCGGGGGCGCGGAAACCCTTTCACCGCCTCCACCTTGGCCGGTAGAGGGACGGCCCCGTGCCTGGTGACGCGGTGCCCCAAAAAGTCGATTTCAGCGACACCGAACCGGCACTTGGCGGGGTTCACGATCAGGCCGTGCTGGCCCAGACGTTCGAAGAGCGTGCGGAGATGGTGGAGGTGCTCTTCGCGGGACGCGCTTGCGACGAGGATGTCATCCAGATAGACGTAGACGAAATCCAAGTCGCGCAAGACGCTGTCCATGAGGCGCTGGAACGCCTGAGCCGCATTCTTCAAACCGAAGGGCATCCGAAGAAATTCGAAAAGACCGAACGGCGTGATGACAGCCATCTTCGGGATGCCCTCCGGCCTGTCGGGGACCTGGTGGTAACCGCGTATGAGGTCCACCTTCGAGAAGAAGGACATATTCACCAAGCGGGCTGAAAAGTCCTGAATATGGGGGACGGGGTAGCGGTCGGGGGTGGTGGCGTCGTTGAGACGGCGGTAGTCCCCGCACGGTCGCCATCCCCCGCCGGGCTTGGGCATGATGTGGAGCGGCGACGCCCAAGCGCTCTCGGAGCGCCGCACGATGCCGAGCCGCTCCAGCGTAGCAAACTCCGCTTTAGATACCGCGAGCTTCGTCGGCTCGAGGCAGCGTGCCCGGGTGTAGACCAGTGGCCCGGCGGTGGGGATGTGATGTTCCACCCCGTGCTTGACGGTCCCCGCCGAGAAGGTGGGCCTCGTGAGGGCCGGGAAATGGGCGAGGAGGCGGGTGAATTCGTCCGCTGCCGGAAGCGTGCAGATGAACCTGGCCGGAACCGAGCCGCTCAGCAAGCCGCTCGGCGAGCCGCTCGATGAGCCGCTCCGCGAGCCGCTCGATGAGCCGCTCCGTGAGCTGCTCAACGAGGCGGGCAACGCGCAAGCGAGCGAGCTGAACGTCTCAGCCTGGACAAGCCTTCGGTGCTTTATGTCCACCAGTAGACCATTGGCACAGAGGAAGTCCGCACCGAGCAGTGCAATAGGCACGTCGGCAGTGACGAACGACCATCGGAAAACCTGCCCTCCGAACCGCAGAGAAAGGCAGCGTTTTCCGTATGTGCGAATGGGCGTACCGTTGGCAGCAAGCAGCGCGGGGCCCTGGCCCGCGGACTGCTTGTCGGACATACCGGCGGGAACGACACTCACCTGCGCTCCTGTGTAGCACAGGTAACGGCACCCGGATAAGGTGTCCGTTATGTATAGGAGGCTGTTTAATCGGCCGGCGCTCAGTGCCACTACCGAGGGCCGGCCCGGGCGTTTCCCTACCTGCCGAATGAGCACGGCGGGCGAGATTGCCGAGCCTCGTGGCCGAACCTAGCGTGGAAATGGCACCAGGTTTGCGGCGAAGCCCGAGGCCGCGGTTTCTGCGGTGGTGGTGGGCGGGGCGTGGCGGCCGACATGAGGCACCCCTCGGAGCAGGGGTGGGCACCCGCAGGAGGTTCGGGCTCGGGAGCCGCTATGGCCGCACCGAAACTCGCCTGCGTGTCCAAAGCTGCGTAGAACTTGTCGGCCTCGGCCGCGAACGCACGGGGTTCCGTCGTCGCGGAACCGGCCAACGCGAGGCGGACTCGTGCCGGCAGCTGGCGTCGAAATAACGCCCGGAATAGAGCGTTCGGGGTTTCGTCACCCATGAGCGACAGCATATGGTCCATTCGGACCGACGGTCGCGTGTCACCGAGCTCGGGGAGGTCCAAGAGGCGATCGGCCCGTGCATCCACCGTGAGGCCGAACGTGGCGAGGAGGAGACGCTTGATCGCCTCGTACCTGTCGTGGGCCGGTGGGTTCCTCAGGACCGACACGACGCGGGCGGCCGCGCCGGCCCCGAGGGAGGCGACCACGTGGCAGTAGCGTGTCTCGTCCGCCGTGATGCGTCGAAGCCTGAACTGGGCTTCGGCCTGCAGGAACCAGATCTCCGCCTGAGCTTCCCAGAACTCGGAGAGCTTTATCGCTACCGCGTTGGTTGCCATGGCTGTGGCGGTTTCGGGTGGTCAGTGACGGCTGACCCATCACGTCAGGGTCACCAATGAAGCGCAGTGCTACGCGCGCGACTTGCTACCAAGGAGGAAGCGGAAAACGCGGTTAAACAAAAGTGTCTTTATTGACAAGAGGTCACTGTAGCACTGGCGCGCTCCGGGCTGCGTGCCCAGTGTATATCCTGAGGCCACGCCTACCTCTCGGGCGTGGCCGCCGCCCACTTTGTGCGCGGAATGATGTCACCACGCCAGTGAGCTTTCGTGTCCGCCACAGTGGCACGATATAGGAACCGCTCAGAATCGGGTTAGTCAACCGCTAACGGCTCGGACCTCGGATTGCTATAACCGCTCGGCAATTTCCATCTTGTCCGGGTCCGAGCAGGGAATTATATCCCTGCTTTGCGGAGGGATTGGCAAAGGTATCTGGGAACCCATTGACCAATCACCCTGGCCAATCTCACCCCACAAAGGAGCGTGTAATTTCCAAGACTGGGGGAAATCGGCCAGTGAAAAAGACAAGGGGATTACCCCCCCCCCCCCCCTTGGTAAGGGGAGCGCCGACCCCCGGATCCGCAACAATATATATATATATATATATACAGTAGTGACCCCTAATATGTATATATATGTATATACATATATATATAGTTACAGTTTTGAGTTTTGTATAAGAAAGGTTAAATTTCCCCCTCATAGTTAGTCACACGAACAACATGTAGCCTCGCGATAGTTCAGATATTTCATAGTATGTGTAAGAATAGTCCTTTTCCTGTGTTAGTCTTGCGTTGAGTAGAATAATGAGCAGGTCCTTCTCATACTTCCATTGCCTTATCCCGCCTCCATTGCCTTATGCCTCTTATGCCTCTTTGTGCTGCCTTTGGCTTTTTGGCGCGAATTAACACGAGGCTGGCCTGGAGGGTCGGGTCGGGCCCGAATGAGGGCGGCGAAGAAACTGACGGTAAGCGCGAGCCACCAATCAGGGCTCACAGGGTGTGGCTGCAGCACTGCATCACAGGGCGTGGTTGGAACGTTCGAGAAGGCTCAGGGCATGGCAGATATAAGCCGTTGCACAAAGCCACCAGGAGCAGTTGGCAGGGAGGACTCACGAGTAAGTGGAGTTAAGCATCGAGTCGAGCAGTTGGCGGTGAGTTGAGTAAGAGGACTCGTGAGTTGAAGGAGCGCGGTGAGCAATTGAGTTTGAGGACTGACGAGAGGAGTAGAGGAGTGGAAGAGCGCAGTCAGCAGTGGAGTGTAAAAGATACGAGATCGGAGAAAGACGCGCATGAACAAAGGATACACGCTCGAATAAAAGTGACGCTCGGTGGAGCTTGAAGCCGAGCCGCTATAGTGCATTGGGTTACGCGAGTGATAGCGCGCTGGTTGCTAAACGCGCTGTGAAACCGCCAGCCACGCCGAGAGACACGTACGTTTCCTTCCTGCATCATCGGCTGCCTTTTGTTCGGGAGACGCGCTGCGAGGATCCTTCCACCGCCTGCTTGCCATCATCGCGGGACGTGCTGTGACCGAGGAGAGCCGGACGGGGCCATTCCTGGATGACCCAGCCGGCGCGTTTGGCCTGAACATCATCCTGCCTGCATTTCCCTGTGTGAGTGCGAACGGGCCTTTATAATAAGACTGCTTAAGTTCTGCTCTGTGTCTCTACTTCTACCGATCATTGTACATAATATTGGGAATAATAATTAAACCTGTGTTCTTCCTTCCATTCGATTGTTCTTGTGTTTTCCATCATTGACTAAGCGTGGTACGAATAGAACTGCTCTAATCGGGGTCCAATATCAACGGTGACTGCACGGACCACGTGGTATGCAATCCGCTCGGTGTACTCAAATTACACGTGGCTCGTGCGAGGCTTGGTTCCTTGCTTCCATGGCGGCGCAGGTATTTAGGTACGAGCAAGACTTGGTCCCGAAACCCTACCTTGCATTTGCCCTGAAGAGGCGTTTCAAGTCTCTCGGTTGCGCCAAGCCCAGAAAGAACAAGGGGCTTAATCCCCCCTTGGTAAGGGTAAGGGTGAGAAGGGCGGTGGAAAACCGTAACAATATATATATATATATATATATATATATATATATATATATATATACATATGTATGCATGTATGTATGTATGTAAGTATGTATGTATGTATGTATGTATGTATGTATGTATGTATGTATGTATATGGATATGGATATTCCTTGGCCTTCATGGTAGAGTTTCTGCTCTGACATGCCTGTCAACTGTGGGACCTTGTATAGAAAGGTGTATTTATTTCTGTATCATGTCCAATCAATTGAATTGGCCACTGGTGGACTCCAATCAAGTTGGAGAGATGTCTCAAGGATGATCAAAGGAAATTGGATGCACCTGAGCCCAATTTGGAGTGCCATAGCAAAGGGATTGAATACCTGTTGACTCAAGACATTTCAGCTCTTCATTTTTAATTAACTTGTATAATTTCCTGGGGAAAAAAAATTCCACTTTGACTTAATGGGGTGTTATGGGTAGATCAGTGACAAAAAAAATTTCAATTTGAATTTTTTAATTCAGGCTGTAACACACCAAAATGTGGAAATGTCAAGGGGTGTGAATACTTTCTGAAGGCACTGTAAATCAGGTGTTATACATGTAAGGACACTAGTTAGTTGTGATATGTAAGCACAATTGTTTGTTAACTAATTCTAATATGTAAGCACAAAATACTTTCTGAAGGCACTGTATTGGCAGTTAAACTGTATATTTACTTTGCACACATGAAGTGAAAAGCACGGTTAAGCAATTGGATCCTGTCTGTCCATCCATCTGTCTTCTCAGTTTGTGATCGTCAGTCAGTTTATGATCAAGGAACAATCAAACGGAAAACCAAATACTGCATTCACAACTTGTTTAAATTGAATGTTATATTTTGAACACGAATTGGAACATGAATCGGAAGACAAACCTGCCGTTGCACAGTACTTTGGCTCTGAAGTTGTCCTGATTTCACGTGTGCATACAGGAGTGAGATAACTCTTTTTACACTGTCTGCCAGCCTGGCAGTCAAACAAAATTGAAAATAATTCTAAACAGGAAACTTACTGTTTTTAAGGACGTTGTAAAGGACACAAACAACATGCACAAATAATGAATGTAACGTGTTAGATAAGATGATGTAATTGACACTGCGAAAACAGCAGTAAAATCCAGAATTAATTTATTTATATGTCTTTAAACCTCTTTAAACCTTTATTTAAATTGATTTATGTGCAGGATCTTCAAGCAAATAATCTGCGGATTATACTAAAAAAGAAAGTTCCAAAAGTTCCAACTGCCGGCTCCTCGCACACACGTGCGGGTTATAGGGTGCAGTATTTTACCATCCGTCACGTGACATAACCACAGGAGGCCAAGTTACCTCATCTTCCATAAAGTCTACATATTGCATGGGGGGGGGGGGGGGGGGGGGGAGTGTTTGTAGAGGAACTTTGGAGTGCTTCAGGGGGAAGGGGAATGTTTCCAGTGTCATTGCATAATGCTGCATCAATTGATGACAATTTTGTCCCAGGAACCCTTTATTTAACGATGCAAGTATTTAATGATACATGTGTTCACTACATTTATATATATATATATATAAAGTTCCAAAGTATGACCCTCACTCTGTGAAAGAAGCAATAACCCGAGCAAAACGCATACCGAGAGCAGACCTTCTGACTTACAAACCCAAACCTGCAACTAACCGTGTCCCACTGGTAACCACCTACTCTCCTACCTCATCCCAATTGCCAAGTATTCTGAATAAGGCCCTTCCTCTCCTCCATCAATCAGAAACACTCTGCACCACATTTCCTCAACCTCCACTAACATCATTTCGACATGGTCGGACACTCAGGGACCTCTTGGTAAAAGCAAAGCACCCACAGCCCCACAACAAACAAACTAGGATCCCTGGCTTCTATAAATGCACAGCAAACAAATGCATTATTCACAAGCATTTACTAGAAGGAAACAAATTCTGTAGTTCTAGCACTGGACAAAAATTCCCCATCACCTCCTATATGAACTGCAAATCTACATGGGTCATATACCTAATCACTTGCCAAAAGTGCAACAAACAATACGTTGGAAAAACTGAGATTACACTCCACACACGATTTAATAACACCCGGTCAGAAATCAATAACTTCCACACCAGTCAGGGCAAATCTCTACCTTACACGATACACTTTAATCAACCGGATCACTCTATAAATGACATTCAAATCTCTGCCATTGAATCAATCACAAATCGATCACACACCACGATTCTGAAACGTGAGTCCTTTTGGATACACAAACTTCGGACAAAAATCCCTCATGGCATAAATTTTGATGACTAAAGCATGTTCCTACATCAACCCAATCAAATCATTAACCGTAACCCATTCATTCATTCATTCTTTCCTTCATTCATTCATTCATTCATTCATTCTACCTTTATATGTCATTTATATAAATATATAAATATATTATATGAATATAAATGGTATATGAATATATGCTTGTGTGTTTATGTATGTATATCTCTATATTTGTATATGCACGTGCACCGGAACTGTAACGCAAACGGTAACTGGAAGGTGCGCTTCACTTCCGTTGAACTTGGGGCCGGTGAGTGAACTTTGGCGTGGCTCTTCCTTTTGTATGCATTTTCTACACATCACACATCTTACACACATCACTATACATACTTGACTGATATACATGCCTGCTGTTTTTGTAGACTCAGAACAAGACCTTTGTTGGTCGAAAGCTTGTCGACAATTAAAGATCGACGTCCTGAAGCTACGTCCGCATCTTATTTAATCTAACGATTATTTATTCAATGCAAATGAGACGCCCTGCTCGTACTGTGGAGTTTCTACTATTTCTTACAGTTATATATATATATAGTAATGGCTTGCGGTTGGGATTAAAATCAAATGAATCCATTTTTAGTTCTCCAACCTTTAATGAGCAAATAAACGACTGCTCGACGTTTCGATCAGCAACACGGACAAACGTGTATCCACTGACCTTTCTCAAGAGTCGAGCAAAACAACTCTATACCCTCCCTTGTATAAGGGGAAAAGGGGTGGGGACACCGAACCACCAATCAATGCCATTCTGGAACAACTCGTGCCATTCAAATTTAAACCGTACATCAAAACCGTTGCACCACTGAAACCACACCTTGGGATGTTACATCAAAACAACCGTTAAATCACACGATGAATCCATCAAAACGTAGCATAATTCAAATAAATCGATGAAAAATAAACAACATGATTGGTAATAATTTACATGCTTGGTGACGCAGTTTCTCTGGTACGTTTCTGCATGAGAGGGCCAAAAGCTCGTGGTATGTCCAACACCTCCTCTGTGAGCGACACAACAGACTCCTCCACATGCCATGCCTCCAAAAGACTCCTTCTTCGCTTACTGGGGGTTGCCCCAAAAATGCTGGCACTATCCCATAGCGGAACATGGCCAGCCTTCAGACCATGTTTGGCAATGACAGATCTCTTTAGATAGTTACACTCGAAGGCCTTGCGGTGCTCCTCGACACGTTGTCTTAATGTTCTCCCTGTCTCACCAATATATTCAGCCCCACAAACACAGGGAACCCTGTATACCACCCCTGCCCAGTCATTCCTTGGAAGCTTTTCCTTAACATGCATTAGTGCCTGTTTCATGGTGAACATAGGTTTGTAACTTACCCTCACACCTGCCAAATTTAACACTCTGCCAATCCTTTGGGACATCCCCGGCACAAAAGGCAAAACACAATAACCTTTTGGTTGTACCCGTGTGAAAGACCTGTTGCGAGGCTTCGCCAAGATCGCATCCCTTTTTGGTAATAATCTGTCCGGTTAGCCATTGGTCTTCAGTACATCTTGTAGATGTTTTACCTCTCTCCTTTTATCTTTGATTGTCGATGGTAAAACACGTGCTCTTTGAAGGAGGGTGTGCACAACAGTGTCTCTGTTGTGCACACACTCCTTCAAAGAGCACGTGATAGCGCAGCGGGCTGTTGACGTGTAATCAATGGAGGTCCGTGGTTCGAGTCCCGTATTGATTCAGAATTTTTGAGACTTAGCCCCTCGCAGGAATTTGATTACTGTTTATAAAAATTGTAGATGAATGAATCTTCAATGCACTTCTGCTTATACACACATGCATATGCATACATATACTTACGCTCACATCCGGGGTCTGCCTAGCAGGCACGTAAGACATCGGCCATTATAAAAGCTCGCAGTGTTAAGTGTGTAAAATTCTGAGGAGATTACGGCTAGCTCAATAGCGCAGTGGGCTGTTGATGTGTAATCAATGGAGGTCCGTGGTTCGAGTCCCGTATTGAGTCAGAATTTTTGACACTTAGCCCCTCGCAGGAATTTGATTACTGTTTATAACTATATATATATATATATATAAACTCCAATGTCTCTCTTTCTCTCTTTGTTTGTATGTGTTATATGCATGGCCACGTCTTTTAAGTTACACATTCCAAACTCGGTGTACAAATAAAACTTTGTTTTGGAGGTGCCAACTGGTGGTGGTGGCAGAGGTTATTCCAATTTCCTTTTGTCCTGGGCAACGCTGAAGGTTAAAGTGCTTCTCACACGGGTAAGTTTGTTCTCCTTCCCCCCTCTACTTTTCCCTAAAATGGAGGGGCCTGTGAAAGCCTGCAATCGTGTGTGAGACATTTTTTGTGGGAAGGGCGGTGGTTAAAGCACTCCATCCACGGGTGAATTTGTCTTCCTTTCCTTCTCCTTCTCACCCAAAATGGAGGGGCCTGTCAAAGTGGGAAAAATAATAAGAGGGGAGCCGAGGAAATCGTGTGAGGGAAACATTTCTGGCAGCAAGGGACGTGACAACTCATTTGTCCGTTTGCATCAGCAACGGTGGGCTCTTCTAATCAATGATATGAAAGCAAATCGCTTTGATTAAATCTCGTCTTCCCATAGAACTGACAACTGAAGAAAAAGGGACATCACTTCCCTGAAAAGACGTTATATTTTGTGTATTTACCTCCACCACCGAAGGTGGATGGAGGTTATGTTTTCACCCCTGTCTGTCTGTCTGTCTGTCCGTTTGTGAACAAAATATCTCAAAAAGTTGGGGACAGATTTGGACGAAATTTGGCAGAGATGTAGCGCATGTGACACGGACGAAATGATTAAATTTTGGTGAAGATCCGGATCCGGCTACTATAATTTTTTAAGTGATTCTTCACCATTGGGAGATAGGGCCAAAAACGATACATGGCAGGATATCTCAAAAGGTTGTGGACGGATTTGGACGAAACTTGGTGGACCGGTTGTGTTTGTGACAAGGAAGAATCGATTAGATTTTGGTGAAGATCTGAATATGGATTGGAATACGAGAATTATTTAATTTTATAAGTGATTATTCACCATTGAGAGAAAGGGCGAAAAGCAATATGGAACATGATATTTTAAAAAGTTATGGACGTTTTATGACTAAACTTGTTGGACGAGTTTGTTTGGTGACAAGAACAAGCCGATTCGATTTTGGTCCAGGTCCGAATCCAGATCCGGGCAATCAGTGGGATACAAAACATGACCTGTTCAGCCTGGCGGAGGTATGTGCTCTACCGAGTGCCGTTCTAGAAATATCCTTTAAATTGTACGATTTTATTAAAACATGTTTTATATTGCCAAGATCTGTACTGTAATGCATGTCATAATAATGAAATATAAATTGCAAAAGTACAACATTAATATTATTGGTGATGTTTTGATGACTATTCCATCATTGCTGTTTGCGTGGACACTTTAATCTCATTTACAAACGAGATGGTATTCATGGAATACTTACCCCACGCAGTCTTCAGGAGGATTTGGTGTTAGCCAACTCCTCTGTTTTTAAGGCCTTTTTTCTTTGTTCCAATATGGCTGCCGGACCAGTGACCGATGACGTCACTTTTATCAAACTATATTTCCCATGGGTAGTTGATCAATTTGTTAAAGTTTTGCATTGATCTGTAAAGCAGTTTCATAGAAGATTTTCAAATATTTTCGCCTAGATCTAAAATGGCTGCCAAACCACGTGACCTATGACATCATACATTCACACTGGCTCCAATTGGGATGGGGATAAGGTGTGTGAAGTTTTGGGTTGATCGGATAAGGTTTGTTTTTCTATCCAAGATGGCTGCCAAACCACGTGACCTATTACATCATCATTTTCACACCGTCTTATATGCAGCAATTGTGTTCGATGATATTTGGAAAGTTTCACTTTGCTAACTTCAGCTGTTTCAGAGAAGTTTTTCCTTTAATCCAACACGGTTTCCAGACCATGTGACCTATGATTTATTCATGAACAACATGGTATCCCCAAGGTTTGGGGAACATGTTTATGAAGATTCCCTGAGATCTGTCCAGCCGTTCTGGAGAAGGCTTTTACCGGTTTTAGATTAAGTCCAATATGGCTGCCAGACCATGTGTCCTGTGATTTATTCATCGGACACCCTATATTCCGCAAGGCTCGGAGATCATGTGCTTGAAGTTTCACATCAATCTGGTCGGCCGTTCTGGAGGAGATGTTTTATATGTTCAATCCAACATGGCTACCGAACCACGTGACCTTTGAGTTAATCAATTTAATTCTGTTGACCAAATTATCTCTAGATTACCTTCAAAGATTTTTGCACTGATCGGATCAAGCGTTGTACTTTCCGAATTATGACATCATAAATGAAGCCATCAATGACATCATTAACGTATGTTATTCCCCATGGGGTGTATTTGCCAATTAGCCACGTTTCAAATTTTTTCCATGGAGTGGTTTTGGAGATATATATGTTCAATTTTTTTTCGGTTTTTCCAAAATGGGGCCCATACCACGTGACTTACAGTGTCATAAATATCTTTTAAAAACCATACAGGAAGAGGAGCTCCTATGGTGAAAATGTTGTGTTAATTGGACAAAAAGTGACAAACGGACAATGAATTTTAAAAACGCAGAGAAGTACCTACGACATACGTACTTGCGGCGCACCCGATTGCTTAACCCCGCTTTTCGCTTCACGAGTGCAGGGAAATGAAAACAATTGGTACAATGCACCATCTTTACCTTTCCAAATATAGGGGTGGAAGGAAGAGGGGGTCAGATTTTGGAGAAAAAAAAGTGTTACGTAATTTTGGATGGTCCCTTGACACCAAAGTGGTGTCGGCTGCCGGAAATATGGAGATCACGTATGTCCCGGTCATGTGGGGAGGAAAGCTGGCTTGCGGGTTAAAGTGCCTGAACTTTTCTTGGAGAACCTTTTTCCCACCAGGTGTGGGGTATGCAAGCAGGTGGGTTATTTGCGTGAAAATACAGTACTTGAAAACTGCACAACACAATTCGCCTTCGTAATACGTCCAAGAACCTGCAGCTTTGCGGTACTTGGACATGTTATACGGGGTGGTGTATCAGGGTGGTGGATAAGACTGTTTCGATAGCGCTAAACTTCCGTATTTTTTAAGGATCTTTAAAATTATTGTTTTATTAAAATTGAAGTACGTAGTTGAACACTGCACGGGGTCACGTGTTCTATGAACTCTCTTGTTTACTCGTGTTCTGGCTCGTCCTTTCTTTCTGTTTATGTATATGGTGTTTGTTTGAACTTGTGTAAAGAAAGTTATTGATCATTATTGCAAAGGTTATATCATTTGGTTAATACTGGTGATTGGATTCCAAGGTCTTTTCAACCCGCTGGTATATGGCAGCTCATTCCATGGGGAAGTCAATTGGACCTCAATTGTCATGTGAGGCCATCGGTCATGGCAGGCTCCTTTATCGTTCAACATTTGCTTGCTGAATGTACTAGTATCATATAAACGTTGGAGATCTCGTACTCTATTTTACAATTATGTTTTTAGCATTTTCCCCCTTTGATCAGAGCCAGCTTGTTTGATGAGAGTGCAGTACTGTACATGTTCCCCATTGACAGTGAGAGGTCTTGACCCTGCTTCACCCCTCCCCTGCTGCAAGCCTGTTCATGAAGGGTCAGGGAGCGCAAGTGATGGGGTGCAGCAGGGAAAGCAGACATCAATGGAGGGGGTTATGTGTTTGCCATTGCGGTAAAAGTGATTTTCTTTCTTAATTTCCTGGTTTAACTGACAACATGCAACACGTATGTACACCGCAACCTGAGTGAAGAGAAGGGAGTTTCAAAGGCCAGAGAAACGTCGAACTGTATGAACATAGAGGGATGTAGGTTATGGATCTGGGTGCCAAACAGGAACGATCAAAGAAAGGGGCAAATGGGGAGTGGAGTTATGGAAGATATGAAGTGGAGAGAGATTGGGGATGTGTGCCATTTTTAATAGAGCTGAAGCCAGAGGGCCCTCGTGTACCAAGTATGAAAATGGCAATGGGCAGAGAAAGCCATAGTGTGTATGAGAGCGTGGAAAGGTGAACGAGTAATGAGCGGATGGTGAGAGAAAGGTGTATTTGCCAACAAGCTGTTCACCACCATCTCTTATCTTCCCCCATCCAAAACCTTGATCTTTTCTACCCCCGCTAATTCACCCCAGATCCACCTTGTTTAAAATTCCAACTTCTTTCCTGGAAGTCCTGGCAGTGTCCATATGTTTTATACCTCTCCCACCCCACCCCCCCCCCCTTCACATGCCTCCCCCCCCCCCCCAAAGCCCTCTCCCTCCCACAGATCTCTCGATGTCTCCATGTCTCTCGGTCCCTGCTCTCAAAATAATGTTGTGTTTGTGTCCTTCCTCCTCTCTCCCCATCTTGTCTACCGCTCCCGATGTTATATGTTTTATGTGTCGGTTTGTCTTTCTGTGTGATTAATGTTCGCTCTTTCACGAGCCTCGATCTTGTATACAAAAAAAAACAAAAAAAAACAGTGGATGGAAATAAGAAGAGTAGAGGAGAGGGAGAAGAAGATGGTGAGGTGAGGACAACAATAATAAAAGGCTGAGGTTGAGTGAGGGAGTACATTGTGGCCAATATTGCTTAGTTTGGAAGTGCCGAGTTCCCGAGGAAGTAGTTGATGGAATTCCAATTGGATAGAATAATCAGCTGGAGATCAAAGTATGTAAATTGCAAATACACTTTGTCTTCCATCACAAACATTGTGGCCCGAGTACTGTTTCACTAGCAGTTGGTTAAGAAGTCAATTTCCTCCATCTGCTAAGAAACCAGGCCACAACGGGATCCCCGACTCGTGGGTGTGGTTGCCACCTCCTTTTGCGTGGTCACCTGGCTGTGCTCTGTGGGCGGTCACGTGACTCCAGAGCACTCGACACTATTTAACCTCTTGTAGCCATTATTCATTAAACCTCTATTTCACTTCTCCCACAACCTCCCTCTACTTCCCCACCCCTTTTTCCATCATTGTGGTGAACAATTAGTCTTTTCCAAGGAAAAATCATTTTAATGTAAATATCAACGCAACAGCAGTTTGGAATTTGCTAGAAACGGAATTCTTCGTCACGACATGATGATTATTATTAGCATTGAGACAGTTCCAACATTGCTTTATCAGTTTTATGTAAGTGGATCCAAGCGTTTATGAGATGACGTCATTCTGCTTCTTTGTGACATCGACTTTTATTGTAAGTTTGATCTCACGACTGCTGAATATTTTGATGTCGTTTCAATTCATCCAGAATCTTCTTTAAGGACCACATTTCCTCCTGGAAGTGTTTCCTGGTCTGTTAACAGAGCATGCCATGTGAGAAAAATAAAGGTGTTCATCAGCTACAATGAGCAATTCAACATTTTTTGGATCACGTTAATGGGGGAGGGACATCATTGAAGAAAAAGTTATTTAGTTGTAAATTAAAATTCAGAACTTACAATAATAATTTTCAAGAAAGGAAGGATTCAAGAAAGGGGGTGGGACCTCATGAAAACAAGGAGAAATAGACATAAAATGTCATACCCCGAGGTTTTAGTAATCTTGCTGTACGGGTCAAAGGCCGCCAGGCGGCCATATTTGGTCGGATTCCAAAACAAAATATTCTGCATAAGTACACTCTCGTGTATTGTATTTGTGCCAAGTTTGAACAAAATCGGTCCATGCATGTCCAGAAATGGTTGTGGACATGTTTAACTAACAAAATGGCCACCATTCGGCCATCTTGGATCTGATCTCGAGAAAAAATGAGGTGCATATGTAAGGCATCATTCATTTAGCTGTGTGCCAAGTATCAACATAATCGGTACATACATGTCTGAGACATAGTTGCGGATGGATGCACGCACACACGGACGGAAGGACGGACAACACCCGATCCGTAAGCTCCCGTTTCAGACTCCATAGTTGAAAATATTGAAAATGAAAACTCAGAATTTGCAATAATCATCTTCAAGAAAGGAAGGATGTAAAATAGGCAATCTGAGGATAAAAACTGCCTTGTATAAAATCATAATCTCTGTTCTTTGTTGTACCCTTGCATATAATTATCGGGAGCATTGGTTTATGAAGAACAAAGAAAATCCAACTTGGCCTTGCCGGACAAGGAGAAACGCCAGAGCAGTTTGTGCCCATCCCATAGACATAGATGTATTTTTCTTTGACATTGATCATGGGCTCATGGTGGAGCTTGTGCAGAAATTACATGTAGGAGAAAGAAGAATTGGCACCAGCATCATAACAAGACAAAGAAGAATTGGCACCAGCATCATAACAAGACAAAGAAGAATTGGCACCAGCATCATAACAAGACAAAGAAGAATTGACACCAGCATCATAACAAGACAAAGAAGAATTGGCACCAGCATCATAACAAGACAAAGAAGAATTGGCACCAGCATCATAACAAGACAAAGAAGAATTGGCACCAGCATCATAACAAGACAAAGAAGAATTGACACCAGCATCATAAGTAAATAAAGATAGCAGGACAAAGATGAGTAGACAGTAGCATGCCTTTGAATGAATTACAAGGACAGTTGGACTCTCGGAGTCCTAGACAAAGACCATACGAGTATTGTATATGGGATTTGAACCTGAGGTCCCCACATGGCACATCGTGAGCCAGAGGTTCAGAAAGAGACGTGAAGACGCCAACTTATGTTTTGCGATTGTGTACAGAGCAAGCACGAAATGCTAATTCACCGTTCGTTACATCATTGCCTCAGCTGCTCATTCATTGCCTCCATCCACCTTTCATCTCATTGCCAAAGCAGCTTTGTTTACGTGAAATGATCATCTCCTTCAACAATCTTGAGATTTCAACCCTTGCCCAAGTTAAGCCAATTTTAATTAAAGTTACCATCGTGGCGATGTTCCAGCTGAAATGCAGACCATGCCAACCGGATTTTAACAAGGATGCAGGTTCCTCATAATAACACAGCCCCCAAACACATGTTAAAAATGGCACGTGGAAAGTCATTATCGAGTCTCCTGGCAGACGAACGGACGGACGGACGGACGGACCCCAGCCGGGCTGACACCTGTTTTACGGCTAATTGTGGGTTCGACACCTGGCCAACAATGGAATCGGTAACATAGCTTTGACTTGGCATCTGCCATGTGTTGCACTCCAATGAGAATTAAAGCAAAAGCCATGTTCGTTGAATCTTTAACGAGTTGAGAGTCACCATCCTGGTGAGTTCACTCACATTGAAGCTCGATCAAAACAGTCACCATGACAGGCTCATTAAACGGTGATGGTGGCACTTTGACTCGTTCACTAAGTATTCATTCACAAGATCAAAACATCATTCACACCCTCAGCAAATATAGTTACGTTGAAGTTTTATTTGTTGCTAGGAGGTGCTGCTGTACTGCTTATGCTACTGCTATAACTACCTCTACCACTACTATAACTAATACTACATTACTGCTACTAGAACTACTACTACAACTACTACCGCCTTTGGTAAATTACAATGACATTTGTCGCCCCTGAAAAGAAATACTACTACTACTACTAACAGAACAACTACTACTACTAATACTACATGACTACTAGTAGAACTACTACTACTATTACAGTTGGTAAATTACAATGACTGGTTGTCCCCGAAAAAATACTACTACTGCTGCTGCTGCTACTATTACAACTAACACTTACTACTAGAACTACTACTACCACAACCAGCACTATTACTACAAGAACCATTACTACTACTAATATAACTACTGCTACTAGAGCGACAACTACTACTACCTTTGGTAAATTACAATGACATTGGTCATCCCTGAAAAAAATACTACTACTACTGCTCCTACTACTACAACGATAACTACTACTACTATAACTAACACTACATTACTACTACTAGAAGTACAACTGCTACCTTTGGTAAATTACAGTGACATTTGTCATCCCTGAAAAAAATACCATTACTACTACTACTACTACTGCTACTACTACTACTACTACTACTACTACTACTACCACCTGGTGTTTGGTTCACGGTTAAGTTGCTGGCTTGAGCTCTTCGAGTCCTGAGTTCGAGGCCTTGTCCTGCTGTTGAATTAACACCAGGTGGGTTGACTCAGCCTGTCATCCTTCCGAGGTGGGCAAAATGAGTACCAGCTGATTGGCAATGGGGGCATTGCATCAGTGGCACAGCCGCACCCCCAGAAAATGATGCAACCAGCAGTCACAGCCTGCACACGAATCACCACTACAACAACTACTACTACTACTACTACTACTACTACTACTACTACTACTACTACTACCAACACTGTTGCTATTATTACTACTCCTATTCTCCCTTAATGGCCGCATTTCTCCAACCTTCTTGTGGGGTTCGCCCAAGTCTTTCACGAAATGGCTGGGCATGCCTGACGTTCCACCAAAGGCGATTACGGGCAGGAATTTGCCATTTGTTCAGAGTGCCGGCGATAACTTGCCGACTCTTTGTGAAAGACACCATGTGATCTTTAGTGCCAATCAACGAATGTGGGACACCTGGTTGGCCGCTTATCGTATGAGGGGCGTTGCACATACGTGACAGTTTATAGTTTATATGGAAACCAAACCCAGATTAGACGGCTCAAAAGTAAGTGTGCAACCTCGACACGATTACACACCTCCGATCGAGCGAAGGAGGTAAATAATGTAATTCAACTTGCATTGATCAGGTATATTTTGGTAATTGGAGGCAGCTATGCCCATCTACCTGAAAGCGAGGTACCTACCGGGTTCTTGGATGCCCCCAAAAAATGATTGGCCTTTCTTTTCAGGTTTTCGAATGCGTCAATGACCACATTGGTTTTTGGAGGTCTCCTGAGTATGTTGATGAACTCCTTGAGACACTCGGTTACACTTTCCTTGTGTGAAGCAGGAAAAGACAGAAACAATGGACGTGACGTCATATCCTCAACAATACAATGCAAATGTGATCACATAATGGCATCCATTTATGAAAGCAATTTATATTTTAAATTTTAAATAATTTAGTTTATTGATAAACTATATTTTGTTACCTCACAAGCGCTGCGAAATCTTTTCCTCTCAACCCAGTAGTGCGAGTTCAGGTGACGTGCATGGTTCTGAAAAAGTAAGTATTGTTTGAATACTCGCGACACTGTGCATGTCAATATTTCATAAAATGTGCATGTTATACAATTATTAATTAATTGATTAATCAATAATTTAATTATTTTTTATGAAATGATTAATGTGCATATTAGGGTTCAAAGTAATTGGGACAGCCGGCTTTTTGTCTCCAACCGAAGAATCGTGTAATTCAAGATGCAGCACCTCCAGCTGGCACCATTGCCAGAAGAGCAGTTTATAGTGTAGTGTGGCCCATGGTGGATCGCAGCCAGCCAGACTCGACAGTTAAATGGCAGACGTACGAATGAGTCATCTATATATTACATATGCACAGGAGGGGAGGGGGTGGCGAGGCTGGCGGGTTCAAGTCAGTACATAAATGGTTAACCAAAGGAGCAATCCCAATACTTTTAAGTGTGTTAAGATTTTATCTGTAAATTTTCCACAACTTCTATTTTAAATACTTACTTTCAAAAATCTCCAATTTATTGAATTCTGTAAACTATTTGGAACAAATTTTGAGAGAAATAAACAATGAATGTGTTCAAAAGGTGCACGGGTATGGTTAGCTTTGAGGGTTAAAACATCTTATCTGTATGAAGTGACAGTACCATGCATGAGCCTTGGATATGTTTGGAATACTTTGTGGTTTGGGTGAATTTTTTTTTATTTGGTGCGATCTTGTGTTTTTACCCCGCACAAGAGAAGCAAAAAGTGAGGTTAAGCAATTGGGTCATGTCTGTCTGTCCGTCCGTCCGTCCATCCTTGCATCTTATTAGTTTATGATCGTCAGTTTATTATCAAGGAAAAACTTCTTTAAATTGAATGTTGTATTAACCTCCACCGCCAAAGGTGGATGGAGGTTATGTTTTTACCCCTGTCTGTCTGTTTGTCTGTCCGTTTGTTTGTGAACATGATATCTCAAAAGGTTGTGGACGGATTCGGACCAAATTTGGTGGAGATGTAGCGTATGTGACAAGTACGAAATGATTAGATTTTGCTGAAGATCTCGATCCGGATCCGGCTACGAGAATCTTTTCAGTGATTCTTCACCATTGGGAGATAGGGCCAAAAACGATACATAGCAGGATATCTCAAAAAGTTGTGGACGGATGGTTTTGATTCAGAGAGGAGTGGGATCATTTTTTAGTCTGTCAGCCTACCTGGCAGTCAAACATAAAACGAAAATCATTCCAAACAGGAAATGTAATTTTTCAGGACAAAGGGCACAAACAACAGGCACGAATAGATAATGTAACATATTGGATAAACACTGCGGAACGTTGGTAAAACCCAGAATTTATTTATTTATACGACTTTTACAATCCTTATTTTATTCCCCATTGAATTATATACTTGAACACTGTACGACATAAATCGCCTTCTAAATACTTCCAAGAACCTCCAGTTTTGCAATACTTGGACATGTTAAATAAGGTGGTGTATAATAAGAGTGATGCATAAGACTGCTTCAAACGCACTAAACTTTTTTGTTTTGTTTTTTGTATACAGAATCGAGGCTCATGAAAGAGCTAACATTTATCACACAAACAAATCAAACAGACAAACAAACAAAGTATATAAAAAGGGGAGAGGTAGACAAGATGGGGAGAGAAGGGGAAGCACATAAACACAACATTTGAGAGCAGGGACATCGGGAATGTGTGGGAGGGAGAGGGCTTGGGGGGAGCCGGCGTGGGAAGGGGAAGGGGGGGGGGGTTAGAGAAGTATAAACACAAGGACACCAAGGACTTCCAGGAAAGAAGAAAAGAAGAAGAAAGAAGAAGAAGAAAGAAGAGTAGGGAAGAACTTCCGGATGTTTTTAAAGCTCTTTAAAATCATTATTATATATTGAAGTATAAACCTGAACACTGCATGGGGTAACGTGTTCTATGATTGTTTTTAAGGTTTCTTTGTCATTACATTCGGAGCTGTGCTCCACAGGAATGATGTAACTTTGCCAAATAAATGAAGAGTGACTGCTTTACCGTCAACAGGTTTGCAATATCATCACGGATCTCACTGAGGATTGGACCTTGCGTTTCCTCTCGTTTTACTGCCTTGACGACGTTAAGTGCCAGAGCAAGGATAACGGGAAAGAGAATCCAGGAACCTGTCGGCAAAAATGGGAGGGGTAGTTAGGGTAAGGTGGAGAAGGGCATCGTCAATGACATATACATATATATATATATTTAGGCATGATTACATCGATTTTATAACTAAATATTATAACACCTTTCACCGACTGCAAGTCCAAATCTATCGATACCGACGATTCCCAAAAAACATGCTTGCATGCCGGGCATGGGCAAAAAACAAAAAAAAAAAAAAAGGCAAAAAACATGCCGGGCACCGAATGACCTGTGCAGAAATCCTTGAACTCCAAATGTCCTGCCACTCAAATCAATGTCGTATTGAACTTTTACATTGTATAACTTTCACCAAAAACAGTTTGTGAAATTTTACATCGATCGTTTTACGTTTTTCCTTTGAACAAACTTCGCAAAGATTAAGGAATCACCGTTGTTGCATTTGCTCTCTCCCTCCCACCTTGGATCTGTGTTGCATATTTGTTCAAAACTTTTACCGTAAGGCAAAAAGTGAGTGAAAAGCATGAGTAACAAAATGGTACATTGTGCTCAAACTAGTTATTCAACTACTGCCTTAATTAATGTTAAATTAAATTCACGTTCGCTTAAATTACGAACGAAGCAAAAGAATCCGCATTGAACGACTCACGCATTCTTATCGAACTGTGTTGTCTCTGCAGAGAAACGTCGATTGAACTCGAACCTTCGCACTGAGCACAGCGAGGACAAGTGAATGACCCTTCTAAGACCACAAGGAGAGACTTTTATACATTCCCTTTCGCATAGCCAAGCAGTTCTTGGTAATCGGAAAATAAAAACTTCTTTATTTTAAAATCACATCTTCGCTTGGAAAAAGTTGATTAGGGACATTTCATTTGAAAATGCGATGTGGCATTCCATATTAGGACCAGTGGAAAATATTATGTTCTTTGTCTGGACTGACTGACAATAGACTTATTAGTCTGTGGGCTTATGTGAAAAAAGCAAAATTTTGGGTAGATTCTTGGCATTCATGTTTAAACACATTTAGAAACATCACTGATAAAGAAAAAAATGGGTGCCAGTTTTGCCATTAACATTTAGGGCCTCCATTGTGAATTTCAATATGGCCGCCCTTTTTTAGCCCATCTGTATGATTTTTCGGTATTCAACATTATTTTAAACATGTATTTGAAATGTGTGTGGCATTTTATTCGTTTTACAAATTGTACACCGCTCCTTTCCTATGGCATCTCCAGACGCTGCATAACGTCATTGCCGGGCACCGAAGGGGGCCCGGCAATGACGCACGCTGAAAGGGAGTACTCGGTTTTCACTCTGGTTGTTTGTTTTCTTGCTTTCTTGTTTGTTTGTTTGTCCGGGCGATCTCAGCCATCCTTTGAGCTGGGAAGCTGAAATTTCGGCACAATAGTGAGAAAGTACTTTGTCAAAAACAGGTACTTTTTGTTTTTGATTTATCAATTAATTAATGAGTTATTTAATTGTTAGCGATTAATTAAGTACTTATACATTTCCTTTCTCTTCTAGGCATTATCTCAGGCACCTTTTGAGTTTGGAAGCTGATATTTGGACATGCCAATGACCAACTGATTTGGCTGCAAAGGCAATTTTTCATTTATTGATTAATCAATGAATCAATTAATCGATTGATTATTCAATTAATGACTTAATTTTTTTTTTTAAGTTACAGATTCTGATGAAATGGTGGTGGTTTATGTGTTCTATTAGGCAATTGATTAACTATTTAATTTTTTTACGATTATTATTTATTTATTTTCATTATTAATTATTTATTTATTTTATTTCTCATCTGGGCAATATCTGAGGCACCTTTTGAGCTAGGAAGCTGATATCCGGACATGACAATGACCAAGTGATTTGGCTGTAAAGGCTATTTTTGATTTATTGATTAATTAATGCATCGATTAATTATTTAATTATTCGATGAATGACTTAATTAATTATATTTTTAAAGTTACATATTCGGATGAAATGTTGGTGGTTTATGTATTCCATTAGCCAATTGATTAACAATTTAATTTTTTTATGATTATTATTTATTTATTTTCATTATTAATCATTTATTTATTTTCTTTCTCATCTGGGCAATATCTCAGGCACCTTTTGAGCTAGGAAGCTAAGATTTGGACATGACAGTGATCAGGTGATGTGGCTATAAAGGATATTTTTGATTTATTGATTTATCATTTAATCGATTAATTAATTATTGATTAATCAATTAATTATTTAATTTTTATTAATGACTTATTTAATTAAATTTGTAAAAGATACATCTTTGGATGAAGCACGAGTGGTTTAGTTATGCTATTAGCCAATAATTGATTAAGAATATATTTTACGATAATCTTTTATTGATTTTAATTATGCAATTAATCAATCAATTATTGTACACCTCTCCCTCCCAATGCACTCTCTGTGAGCTGCACCGCGGTGTTGCCGGGCGCTAGAGGCACCTCGGCAATGCCGCGCTGTAGTGCATTTAATTATTTGGCATGGGGCGGTGTACTTTGAATGTATCTTTACTTGTTTGGTCTTTCATTAAGCAAACTTGTTTTTTCATTTGGTGAATAGCATTGAGATTTATGGCAACTTGTTATTCTAACTTATGCTTTTTATTCCAGGTTAACCATGGCGTCCAGTGAAGAGCCACCACGGAAGAAGTGTGCAACTGAATCTTCCATCAACTTTCGACTCTGCTTGTTTTGTCAAGGAGACAAGTTCACGAAGATTAAAGGTGTTCATCAGCTGGAGCATCTGCGCCAACCAGAATTGGATTTCATATCAACCATTGGTGAACTGTATAAACAATAGAGCTCAATACCAAAACCCCGAGTATTGGCAACCACTACTTGGCAACCATTCTGCGCTAATCATGGGCACAAGCGAAAGACGACGCAAAGTCTTCCTGCAGCCTATATATCACAACCTTGGCCCGGAGAAATCAGCAGCTTTGATCAACTGGCATGCTCTCACAGGCTGTGATACTACAGGACATATCCATAGAAAGGGAAAGAAGGGATGCTTTGCAACTTTCCTGATGGCAAGCCCCGCAATTCTGATAACACTAGCTGGTCTTGGCGAAGGAGATGAACCGTCCGCAGAAGTTATATGTGGCTGTGAAGAGTTTCTTTGCTCTCTTTTCTGTCCACGTGGAGTCGACATTGGACAAGCAAAGATGCTCAGAAGGTTTTTGTTCAAGCAACTGAAAGATGAAGAAGCAGTTGACAAACTGCCACCGACTCAGGGAGCATGGATTGAACATACTAGGACGTGCCCGTACGTGGGTGCCCGTTCCTTGCCCAAAAAAAAAAAAAAAATGTCTTCGCCCATGCATGCATGGGCGTGCCCATGGGCCCATGGGCGTGCCCGTAAGTGCGTGATGTGACCGTACAATGAATGTATCGTCCCGACGCCGCAGCTCGGATGGCGCTGCAGTTAATCGGGCCTGTATCGGCAGAGTTATTATAAACGTGTACTACAATCGATCGTACCTTACAGCGTCTGCTCGCCACGTTCAGCATCAGTACGTCGTCACTATGACTATCCGTAAGTCCGGAAGTGACGTCCTCATTTGACTGTCCGGAAGGTCGCATATCGCAGTTACGATGAATCGCAAATTAGTTTTAATTAGTTTTAAAACATAGTTTAACACCAACATAGCGCCAACATAGTTTGCCAACGTGAAATAAATGAATACGCTCTCAAATGTGCCGTCCGAGGCAGAGTCTGTTCGCCACGTTCGGCACACGTGATAGCTCGCTGCTCTCTGATTGGTTGAATCGTTTTTTGGACATAGCTCGGTAACTACTTCTCCGATTAATATGAAACCTTGAAAAGGCACATCCTCGGGTCCCCAGCAATATACCTGGCAAGTTTCAAGTATATCGGACCCGTGGTTGTCGAGAAACAGCGGTCACAGACAAACAAACACACAGACACACAGACACACAGAGATTACTGGAATTATAGATAGACTAGGACGTGCCCGTACGTGGGTGCCCGTTCCTTGCCAAAAAAAAAAAAAAAATGTCTTCGCCCATGCATGCATGGGCGTGCCCATGGGCCCATGGGCGTGCCC
The DNA here is from genome assembly GCF_964187855.1 of Myxine glutinosa. Lineage (NCBI taxonomy): Eukaryota > Metazoa > Chordata > Myxini > Myxiniformes > Myxinidae > Myxine > Myxine glutinosa. Next base: position 54,441,677 of record NC_136273.1, on the reverse strand, counting down.
GTAAGTGCGTGATGTGACCGTACAATGAATGTATCGTCCCGACGCCGCAGCTCGGATGGCGCTGCAGTTAATCGGGCCTGTATCGGCAGAGTTATTATAAACGTGTACTACAATCGATCGTACCTTACAGCGTCTGCTCGCCACGTTCAGCATCAGTACGTCGTCACTATGACTATCCGTAAGTCCGGAAGTGACGTCCTCATTTGACTGTCCGGAAGGTCGCATATCGCAGTTACGATGAATCGCAAATTAGTTTTAATTAGTTTTAAAACATAGTTTAATGCCAACATAGCGCCAACATAGTTTGCCAACGTGAAATAAATGAATACGCTCTCAAATGTGCCGTCCGAGGCAGAGTCTGTTCGCCACGTTCGGCACACGTGATAGCTCGCTGCTCTCTGATTGGTTGAATCGTTTTTTGGACATAGCTCGGTAACTACTTCTCCGATTAATATGAAACCTTGAAAAGGCACATCCTCGGGTCCCCAGCAATATACCTGGCAAGTTTCAAGTATATCGGACCCGTGGTTGTCGAGAAACAGCGGTCACAGACAAACAAACACACAGACACACAGACACACAGAGATTACTGGAATTATAGATAGACTAGGACGTGCCCGTACGTGGGTGCCCGTTCCTTGGTGCGGCCCGCGTGCCCGTACTATATATATATCTAAAATTATATCCCCCCCCCCTCTATTTACATGAAATGGTTTGGTCCATTCGCAAAGCCAAAGCGAACGGCTTGCGAGTACGGTGACAATCCCCCCCCCCCCTCCATTTACATGAAATGGTTTGGTCCAAAGCGAACGGCTTGCGAGTACGGTGACAATCCCCCCCCTCTATTTACATGAAATGGTTTGGTCCAAAGCGAACGGCTTGCGAGTACGGTGACAATCCCCCCCCCCCCCCTCTATTTACATGAAATGGTTTGGTCCAAAGCGAACGGCTTGCGGAGTTTGGTAAAGAAATCGCCATAGCTCGGTAACTACTTGTCCGATTAATATGAAACCTTGAAAAGGCACATCCTCGGGTCCCCAGCAATATACCTGGCAAGTTTCAAGTATATCGGACCGGTAGTTGTCGAGAAACAGCGGTCACAGACAAACAAACACACAGACACACAGACATTCACACAGAGATTACTGGAATTATAGATAGATACGCCGTGCCCATGTGCAGGCTAATATCTGGCGCCAGGATATGGTATTGAACCCAACTTGTCTTGACCCTCTGACCTTGGGGTGGCGAAACCTAGACAAAAAGCTACTGACGGTTCTTTCTCAGGTTGCAACAGCTCCGCTCTCAGTGTTGCAGCTCGTCAGGTGTAACTGTGAGAAATCAAAGTATTCGAGAAGATGCTCATGCAGAGGAAACAATGTGGTCTGTACCGAACTTTGCAAATGTGGTGGGGAAGGCAACATATGTACGAACATCACACCACCAATGATTGGCGAAGATCTAGAAGATGATTGAAACAATGACAATTAGGAACATTTAATCCGTAACGTTGACACTCCTGATTCATACATGTTGTACCTTTAAAAAAAAATTATCCATCTTCAAGTTTTTCAACCGCCCAAATAAATTTATATTGGATTACATGTTCTACATTATTTCTATTAAATGTTTTGGAGGACTGGCGAAGAGTGTTCGAATCATAAATATGTTGTTATTATTGGAATCCTCATATGCCAAAACATATGGTTAGACACCAAAAACATCTTCCTATGTCCATTGGTTCAAAAGTTATGGCATTTTACGTAAAAAAAAAAGTCTTAAAATTTGGTGGCCATCTTTGATTTTTGCTAATTTAGAGTATTTCTTGTGCTGTCATTTTGTTTCCAATGAATTGTTGACCCCTATATATGAGTTTAGATAAAATGGAATAAATATTGTATGACATTTGAATGAATAGTAGAGTTAATTGCAATTGGCAAACATTTTTTAAGAAATTGAGTTTCAGTGGCGGCCATTTTGAAATTCAAAATGGGGGCCCTAAATGTTAATGGGAAAACTGGCACCCTTTTTTTTCTTAATCAGTGAAGTTTCTAGATGTGTTTAGACATGAGTGCCAAGAATCTACACCAAAAACGACAAACCTGGAAATGTTACATAAGCCTATAGACTATGTGGTTTTGCCACTCGGTGGCTTAAAACTCTTCCCACAAAATAAATATGTAAATAGTTTGAAAAAAATCGAAGTAAAAATACCTTGAATTATATATATTTTTTGTGCATTTTCCCATCTCCACGAATTACATACCACTTTGAATTATTTATTTATTTTAATTTACTTTGCCATGTCCACTACCAACACACAGCTTTAAATAATTTGTCTATTTTTATACACTTCACCATCTCCAATATCATCAACAAGGCTTGGTTATGGCTTAATGGTTAAGGTGAGCTGTGTCCAAGCCCCCGCTGTGCCAAAATGAGTAGGATTATCCAAGACCAACACACAGCCTTGAATTATTTATTTATATAAAACTACCATCTTCACTCCGAACAAACCACCTTGAATTGTTAGTACAATTTTTACCATCACCACTACCGACATACCATCTTCAAATATTATTTATACATTTTCCAATCTCCACTACTAACACCGAATTTTGAATTATTTATTACCCTCACCAAAGGAGTTTGGGTCAAATAAGGAATTAATAATAAATAAAAAAAATTAATTGATTAATCAATGAATAATGAATCGATTCAGTGATTAATCAATAAATCAAAAATATCCTTTGCAGCCACATCACTTGGTCACTATCATGTCCAAATATGAGCTTCCGAGCTCAAAAGGTGCCTGTGATATTGCCCAGATGAGAAAGAAAATAAATAAATAATTAATAATGAAAATAAATAAATAATAATCATAAAAAAATGAAATAATTAATCAATTCGCTAATATAACACATAAACCACCACCATTTCATCAGAATCTGTAACTTTAAAAAAAAAAAAAATTAGTCATTAATCGAATAATTACTTAATAATTAATCGATTAATTGATTGATTGATTAATAAAAAAAGAATTTAAAAATAGCCTTTGCAGCCAAATCACTTGGTCATTGGCATGTCCAAATATCAGCTTCCTAACTCAAAAGGTGCCTGAGATAATGGCCAGAAGAGAAAGGAAATGTATAAGTAGTTAATTAATTGCTAATAATTAAATAACTCATCAATTAATTGATTAATCAAAAAACAAAAAATACAGTTTTTGACAAAGTACTTGCTCACTATTGTGCCGAAATTTCAGCTTCCTAGCTCAAAGGATGGCTGAGATATTTCCCAGACAAACAAGAAAAGACCCAAACAATCAAACAAACAAACAACCAGAGTGAAAACTGAGGACTCCCTTTCAGCATGCGTCATTGCCAAGCCCCCTTCGGTGCCCGGCAATAATAATAATAATAATATTAATAATAATAATAATAATAATAATAATAAAGGAGTCTTATATAGCCCCATCAAGCAGAGTAAACGACCCTCATGGCGCTTTACATTATCATGCGAACGCACACACACCGCACACACATACACAAACATACACACACACAGACACACCTTCACTCTTGCCCTCCCTATTCCTATTCCTCCTTTCAGCGCGTCTCTCCAAAGCTGGTTTCCTTGCCGAGTACCTCTCCTCTTTGGCTTGGAGCGTTTCGCATCTCACCGCTCCTCTTGGTGCAGCCTCTTTGCTCATCTCCCAGGGTCATCTCCCAAGGCCTCTTGTAAAGCAGTCCCTTACAGTCGCTTTTATCACCTCGGGCAGAATCAAGCCGCCGGCTCCGAGGGCACGCCTACCGGGTCGCTCACCGCGGTGCTGATTGGCTGTTAGGGCTGGTTCACTCCTTCCCTCTTATGACGAGGTGGAGACACGCCTTTCTTCTCCGACTCAAAGCACATGGGCAATGGCGGCCTGCGGGATTGAAAACAACTCCCCTTTTGAAAGGAACTTTGGAGAGCGGAGATGTTTGGGGAAATTGGAAGGGCCTACGCTTATTTTGTTTGATACAATGCAAAGTCAATCTAGTGGGAAACACATATTTAGCCTACATGGAATAAGGAAATACCCTATTTAAAAGATATATCGTGACCTGCATGTAAGTTTCATGGAATTAACTAGGAGGACGGCTACGACCATTATTTACTTAACAGGGTGTTACCATACTTTTGTAACGTTCACATTGTAACGTTTCCACATTCGTTACACTGCACCCTCCTTTCTTCAGGCCCGTCCTCGGGTGCTCGCATCGGCTATCCGTCGCTCTAACCACTAACCCGGTTACCATCGGTGCTTTACTTGCATGCTTACAAGCATACGCTACCCCTTTCACCCTCACAAAACCTGGCGTTCCAACGCCGTCCGTACATTCCACCAACGCTCTCCCTGTTACACACCACACCTCTCGCGCACACTTTGGTCCACACCTCTCCTCCGTTACGTCCTCCGTAACACTCACCATGGGCGTGCACTCTTGCATCCACCCACTAACGCGCTCACATGGGCTCTCCCACACCCGCGCCATGACCAACTCAGGTGTGCTTCCTCGCACACGTTCCACCACCACCTTACTCTCCATGTCACACTTCGTACACCCCGATGTGCATTCTCGCTCGCACTCGGTTTCACACTCGCGCTCCGATGTGCCCTCTCACACCTGCGCCATCACCAACTCACTATTCGTGTCACACTCCGTACACCCCGACGTGCATTCTCGCTCGCACTCGGTTTCACTCCCACACTTTATAACACACCCACTCGCCGACGCACACTTTTTCCTCACACGCGTGCCATTTCCACTCACACGGGACCCTTCACCAACGCCCGGGTGCCATATCGATCCCAAGCGCGCGAAAATTCTTTTGTCGCTAAACATCCTCTTACAAAATCTCCCCGCACAATACACAACAGCACGACTCACCTGGGGGATCCTTTTCTCCACGCGAACCTGCAAACTTCCATTCGGGTTAAGCACAGCATCGTGATGTGAGCAGGGACTTTGTACATAATCCATTTCTCCCTGCAATTCCCGGGCTACCTCCGTCATCTCTTCAATTTTAATTCCCAGCACTGCTTTTTCTTTATTAACCTCGGCGACCGCTGGCTTTAATAAAACACCCTCCTCTACCTCAGCGGTCGCCGGCTTTTCCAAACCCCGTGTCGCGATTTCTACCCCCGTCATTGTACCCGTGCTTTCCTCCGCTTCGCTCAACTGGCGCTTCTCGACCCGCATTACTTCCTTGTGCACCCCTGGGACCCTTTCGCCCAACTTGCGGTCTCTGTCCCTCTGCTCCCTTGCCTCTCTATCGGCCCTCATTCCGTTCGTTGTTGCTTCAATTTTGTTTAACAATCGCTCACTGTTAGCCCTCCTTTGCTCACTATGAGCATCCATTTTTCCCATCAATTGGTCCATAAAAAATCGCATGTACTCTGGCATCTCTGGCTCGGCTGCCGCGACCACGGCCGCAGCGCAATTTGGTGCCGCTACACCCACGTGCGCGAGGACGCCATCTTGTGCGTCTGATACTCCCTCAACCACACCTTCTTTACTCTCCTCCACCATTTTCCCCACTTACATTTCCCCGAGGTCCTGGGTCGATTCCACCCTGTCTATCTCTCCCACCGACATCCGATCGCCTTGATTGTCCATGGCGCGATCTCAAAATTCGGGTTTTGCTTTATAAAACAAAATAAATTTCGGCAGCTTGTAATTTTGAGCGCGTTAAGCGCGCTTCGGGTCCGATTTCGGGTCCGATCTCCCTCCTCGACACCAATTGTTACTCTAATAGTACAATTGGTGTTCCAAAATTTGGGCCTAACAAATTTAGTCCCAGGTCCGAATCCAACTCCTCGACACCAATTGTTACAGACGCGGCTTTAGATGTTATATTGACCGAGCGGTGGTGTATTTAACCGCGTCCGAACAGTTACTCCCCGATTAGAACCCGATTCCACCCGACGTTGACCAGATCGCCCCACAGATATTCAATCGGGAAACCTCTAAAGCGACCGAAAGAGAATGAAAAAGAAGAAGAAGAAGAATACGGAGGAAGAACAGATTTATTATACACACACAAGCAATGGATGGAAGAAGCAGTAACACAGCGAATCGTTAACTTACACTATTCATTTTTACTTAGCCCCAAGACAACGAGCAGGACAGGACGTTCACACTTACACAGGGGATAATGCAGGCAGGTAGGGCTTGAGGTGGATTGCTTGCTAGGGAGGCAAAGTCGGGAGGCCGCAGCTCGCAATTCCTCGCGGTTTTGGCGGGAAACCCTCCGTCGTGTATCCGCTGCGGTAGACGTCACGCGCTGGTTCGGCACACCTGCTCCTCTTCTTGGGGTGGAGCCGTCTCCCTCCTTTCAGCGCGTCTCTCCAAAGCTGGTTTCCTTGCCGAGTACCTCTCCTCTTTGGCTTGGAGCGTTTCGCATCTCACCGCTCCTCTTGGTGCAGCCTCTTTGCTCATCTCCCAGGGTCATCTCCCAAGGCCTCTTGTAAAGCAGTCCCTTACAGTCGCTTTTATCACCTCGGGCAGAATCAAGCCGCCGGCTCCGAGGGCACGCCTACCGGGTCGCTCACCGCGGTGCTGATTGGCTGTTAGGGCTGGTTCACTCCTTCCCTCTTATGACGAGGTGGAGACACGCCTTTCTTCTCCGACTCAAAGCACATGGGCAATGGCGGCCTGCGGGATTGAAAACAACTCCCCTTTTGAAAGGAACTTTGGAGAGCGGAGATGTTTGGGGAAATTGGAAGGGCCTACGCTTATTTTGTTTGATACAATGCAAAGTCAATCTAGTGGGAAACACATATTTAGCCTACATGGAATAAGGAAATACCCTATTTAAAAGATATATCGTGACCTGCGTGTAAGTTTCATGGAATTAACTAGGAGGACGGCTGCGACCATTATTTACTTAACAGGGTGTTACCATACTTTTGTAACGTTCACATTGTAACGTTTCCACATTCGTTACAATATCATATCATATTCATTATAATAGAGCAAACATATATGGTTATGTCGTTATGTATGTTTGTTTATATGCGACGCAAACGTCTTCTTTTTCTTAAAATACAAGTAACACCCTCTTAATTTACCCTATTAATTACGTTTAGACTGCTGAGACCCCTCAGACCTTTGATGACCCTTTAATTACCCCCAAGACCCTTAAGACCACCAAGACCCCTGAAGACCCAAAAGACCCCAAAGACCCAAAACACCCTGAAGACTACAAAGATCCTTAAAGACCCTGAAGACCCAAAACACCCCAAAGACCCAAAATACCCTTAAAGGCCCAGAGGATCCAAAAGACTCTGAAGACCAAATGGCCCCGAAGACCCAAAAGACACCGAAATGTTCAAAGATGCCTATCCCTCTGAAACGATGTGTGGTGAGGCGCACGGAGCATGCCGAGTCACACTAGTGTAAATAATAGACCAAAATATTTCCTGAAAGTCCATTTATTGCCAATTTCATTTGTGAACAGCAAATTTCTTTCAACATAAGCTCCTGCGTTCTCAGCAGATTTTTTTTTTCAAAAGTTTATAACAACTGGGATGTTACATTAAATCCATTGCAAAGCAGCTTGCTAACGCTTGCCAAGCGAGCCGTTCCTTATCAGCCATTTCGTTGGAGTGATTAATTAAGGCTTAGCAGATTCGCGATGACTGATGGACCAAAGTGGCGAACTGTTCAGTAGACTTGTCCACCCCTTCCTTGGTCAAAACAAGAATGACCGCAATATGGTGACGAGCTGCGACAAAATCCGGTTACAGGCCGATTGGGAAACACACTTTTAATGCGCTATTAAAAGATTAACTCGACACCTCTCACCATGTCAGCCTCCGCCACAGTTATATCAGAACGAGCTGATTAGTCACTTACTTACTTGGATTTACTTGGATGTAGAGGCCACAGCAGCCACACTGTCATGGATTGTTTAACCCCAAAATGGGGTTCAAAGATTACGCAACGCTATTTTTTAAATTAATGTAAGCACAATAGTTAGTTATTTGAATGCCCGGATCTTCCTGGAGCGACTTCCGGTGGTTGATTTTTGGGCGCAGAGCGGGGACGGAAGTGTGGCCTTGAGGTGTTTGAACTCTTGGTGGGTGGTGCGCTCCCTTGGAGCAATTGTTACTTTGTACGGCGACAATATATATTTCATTTTATAGCAAAAGCAATGGCACTTAGGTGGAATTTGTTTTGAAAGCCATTAATTAGATGTATTGGCCGATTTATATTCCAAGTTTCAGTTAGTTACAATGTATAACCTTTGATATATGAGCGCCAACACATTTTTGTTGGACGGACGGACAGACACCAACGTGAATTTGAGTGTTTTCTAAATAAAACTCAAGAATACGGAAACAGACGTTGCTGCGCCAGTAAAAGATAAACGCCTCTCCTTCGTTCGAAGCGAATGTCCAACCAAAACACGTTCAGGCTTTGTTATAACATCAGCATTTAATCATCGCACTTTATCGGATGACGAGGCATGAGGCAACAGTACACCTAGATGAACAAGACACCGGGGCCGGGCCCACCGGGACGCGCATGCGCAAATAGCGATGATGCATATGCCTACGTCACCAACAGTAATCACATTAACATATAATGGCGCTGAAATTTGGAACATATTACCTCGACGTACAAAGCATTTACTTCTGCAATTTGCAGCAATTTCGTCCAGTAGAAGTCGAGAAAGGAATTTTCAGTCCCCATGTTAAAGTTGCAAACAGAGAAACGATCCCATACAAAGGGAGGGGCGCTAACCCCAACAACTCGGACGAAACTTGGTGGATAGGTTGGGTGTGTGACAAGGAAGAACTGATTCGCTTTTGGTGAAGATTCGAATCCGGAATGGAGAATTTTTTAAGTGATTCTTCACCATTGGGAGAATAAAGTCGGAGATTGAAAGAGGTGGATTTGGGATGGATTAACGTGGTAGAAAAGATCAAGGTTTTGGATGGCGGAAGATAAGAGATGGTGGTGAACAGCTGTTTTGAAGACCTGGAGGGAGGAGTGGGATTGAAGGGAGTGGGGCAGTTTGTTCCAGAGGCGGAAGAAAAGAGGAATGAAGGAGTGAAAGTGAGCAGAGAGTCTTGATTTTTGCAATTTCACCAGAAGAAGGTTGCTGACTTAAGTTTTAATAATCATTTGTTGCAGAATGCAATGAAAGGTCGTTGGTTGGCTATTTCCGATAGATAAATTAATGAACCATACAATCGCCATCAACATTGTTTTTGTGCTCAATGCATTTTTCCCTTTTCTTTGTATTTTGCTGTTTCATTTACCATGTATTTTCTGGCCTCTGCCTTTTGTAATCATTGACTGTGTGATTCATCTGGAAACGTTTATTTGAATTTATAACTGATAAGTATTTGTAATGTTGCCTTGCTCCGGTTATCGATATCACGCAGCCAGTGTGGTAATATTTTATCCCAGGTTGACTCATTTTGGCTGAAATGCTGACTTTTTATAAACACCATCACTTTGCAGATTCACCGTGAGAATTGGAGAATCGCCTCCATGTTCGCCTTGTCCATTTTGAGTAAACTGGATTGTCACAGCGATTTGACGGTAAGGATTTTTAAGCCCCCGCCCCCCCCCCCCCCCACCCTCTCTCAACAGTTGAGCAACTCCTGTGCTTTATGATGATATCACCCACATCTTCAGTACAGGGTGGCCTGAAAGTTGCTAAATTTCGAGCACCGACCTCCGTTCCCTTCCACCTTCCCACACAGTGGCATGCGGAAACACTGACTCAGGAGAATGATGGAGCCAATTCAGAAACAACGAGAACGCCACTCAGTAGAGAGCATACCTCCACCTGGTTGGCCATATCACTCAATGGTGAAGAATCACTGAAAAATTCTACTAGCCGGATCCGGATCCGGATCTTCACCAAAATTGAATCGATTATTCCTTGTCACACACACAACCTGTCCACCAAGTTTCGTCCAAATCCGTCCACACCTTTTTGAGATATTCTGCTGTGTATCGTGTTTGGCCCCATCTCCCAATGGAGAAGAATCACTGAAAAATTCTACTAGCTGGATCCGGATCCGGATCTTCACCAAAATCTAATCGAATCGTCCTTGTCAAACACCCAACCGGTCCACCAAGTTTCGTCCAAATCCATCCACAACTTTTTGAGATATCCTGCTATGTATAGTTTTTGGCCCCATCTCCCAATGGTGAAGAATCGCTTAAAAATTCTAGTAGCCGGATCCGGATCTTCACCAACATCTAATCATTTTGTCCTTGTCACATATGCTACATCTCCGCCAAATTTCGTCCGAATCCGTCGACAACTTTTTGAGATATCCCGCAATGTATAGTTTTTGGCCCCATCTCCCAATGGTGAAGAATCGCTTAAAAATTCTAGTAGCCGGATCCGGATCCGGATCTTCACCAACATCTAATCATTTTGTCCTTGTCACATATGCTACATCTCCGCCAAATTTCGTCCGAATCCGTCGACAACTTTTTGAAATATTTTGTTCACAAACGAATAAACGGACAGACAGACGGGGTGAAAATATAACCTCCATCCACCTTTGGTGGCGGAGGTAATGACTGATTTATTATTTAAGTAATGCACAAAAATACCTGTGTTTTTAAAGAATTTAAGAACGCCTGCTTTATGAGATAGAGAGGGGTAATGGACTTTCAGGCCACTCTGTACAAGTTGCTGTGCAACACAATGAACTCTTTATCCACCTGTCAAACTCACAAGGACATTCTGAGTATACCGATTTGACCGAAGGCATTCCTTTTACCATGGAAGGTAAAACATGTTTGCAACATATGTAGGTGTGATCATAGTCCTACTTCGTTTTTTAAACTTTTATGAATCGGTGTTTTGTGTTGTTTTAGAAAATCTGTATTTTATGAATTTGGACACTGATATACAGGGTGTTTCATAAAAAAAACACAACCTGGGCAGACAAGAAGTTCTGTCACTGTTCACTGTTCTGTCTGAGGTTCTGTTCTGTTTGAAGTTCTGTTCTGCCACTCAAGCTCACTATCTGCCATGATCTTTCTTGGGAAAAGCACATTTCCAAGCTGGCCTCCAAAGCCAGTCGCCGACTGCGCACCCTTCGTCGTGCGAAGTCCTTCCTTTGCACACCTGAGCTCCTCACCACATACAAGGCTTTCATCCCAGCTCAATGGAGTACTGTTCTCCCCTCTGGGCCGGTGCTCCTGCCTCTCACCTAGCTCGGCTTCACGGTGTTGAAACCAAAGCTTTCAGAATCATTGGAATCTCCTGCGATGAAGCTATCTCCGAGGGCCTTTCACTCACTCACCGCAGGCAGGTTGGTGGTCTTTCTGTCTTCTACCGACTCCTCTCCGGCCTTGCTCCCCCAGCTCTCTCTGGGCTCTTTCCCCCAAATATTCCTACAGGTCGCACAAGATCTGCCAGCAACCCTTTTCTGATGAAACTTCCAAAATCAAGACTATCTGCTCACCTTCACTCTTTCATTCCTCTTTACTCCCGCCTGTGGAACAAACTCCCTCACTCTCTTCAATCCCTCTCCTCCCTCCAGATCTTTAAAACAGCTGTCCACCACCATCTCTTATTTTCTTCCCCCATCCAAAACCTTGATCTCTTCTACCCTCGTTAAAACAGCCCAATTCCACCTCTTTAAATCCCCAACTTCTTTCCTGAAATTCCTAGAAGTGTTCATTTGCTTTATACCGTGTACCCCTCCCTCCTCCCCCAGCCCTCCTCCTTCCACAGATCTCCCGACGTCCCTGTTCTCTTCTGTTGTTGTGCTTGCGTGCTTCCCTCTCTTGTCTCCCGCTCCCTTCATTGTATGTTTTATGTGTCTGTGCATGTTTTCATGTTCAATGTGTTAGCTTTTACACGAGCCTCGATTCTGTAAACAAAAAATAAATAAAAAACCCTTTCAAAGAGTGTGAATTTTTTATTTTTCATACAATTTTTCCCAATTGTAAGTTTGTATGAAGCATCGATTGGAGTAAAAACTACAAACATCAGAGAGTCATCCTGTTAATTTTGAACATGGCATGAACAATTGAACAAAGGATCTTTATTGTGGATTTTTTCTTTGTCACAAAGTCATTTGAACAGACTCAAACACGATTCAGAAATAAGTTTGCGACCACATTAGCCCCAGAAAAAGTCTGCTCTTTTTCAATTGATGAAGCGGTTTGAGTTTCACGGGACAGTACAAAAATTGCTTAAAGTCTGGTCACCTGAAGACTGCAAAATCACAAGAAAACATTGAAACGGTCCATGACGAGGTTTTTGTGGAGCCCCAGGAAATGGCTGCGTCATCGATCTCAAGAATCGAACTTATCTTCATCAAGTACACAAAGAATTCTGAAAAAATGTACCCGTATCGCGTAGAAGTGAAGGGAAAACGAGCAGACAATGATAAACAACTTCGTGTGACGATTTGCGAATGGTTTGAGGGAAAACTGCGTCGCGATCCAAATGTTCTGAGTAATGTGTGGTTTTGTGACGAGACCCACTTTCTTTGAAGTGTTTACGTTGACTCGAAAGACCATGCCTTTTAAGGTTTTAGTTCTCCTGATGAAGTTCCGGAAAGGCTGCTGGACAGCCAGCAATGCACTGCATGGGTTGCCATAAGCACATCTGGCATCATTGGGCCTTTTGGGTTTCAGGATGAAGGGAAATCGGTAACAGTAACAACTGAGCGGTAATTGAAAGTTATCCAGAAGTTCTGGTTTGCATTAGCGAGGAAGCTCAGCATCGACAGGGCTGTGCAATGGTACAACAAGATGGGGCCACACCGCAAACTTCCAATAGATCAATATAGATGGCGACGACAGAAATTCAGTGATCGAATTGTCTCGAGAAGGACAGATGTTGAATGGGTGCCCCCATTCTCGGAACCTCAACACACCTGACATATATTTGGGGTTACCTGAAGGATAGAGTGAATGTACCAGCGGAGACCTCAAACGATTGACGACCTCTAAAATGCAATATTGGCACCAACATCAAAGCTTTTCTGGTTCAGGAATACAGCCGAGTTGTCGACAACCTCACCAAGAGGATCCATTTTTACCTGCTGCACCTGGGCAGCCATTTTGAACACATTATGTGAATTGTCTTGAATGACTCAAACAGCAGCTTTCCTCCACACTATGAGATGAGCAGCTCCGATCGGCACAACACAGACTTTCCTTCCTCAGCGCTACTTCCAGCATTGTATAAACATGATACCGAGGTTAACGGCCATCCGAGCGACGGCACACACATTTATGCTCGTTGGGGGAGGTGGGGTTGCCCCCCAAAATAGGTATTTTTTTCTTTATTTGTTAAAAGTCTCATGATTATGTTAGTATGATTGTGCATCTTCCCCTGTCTTCCAGCAACCATTGAAATTGGTTTCAAATATCTTTAGTCGGTGCAGTATAGTGTTTATTCTACCAGGTGATCGCCAGGGGGTATTGCCCCCTATGTTTATCATCCATATGTGAGTTACCAATCGCGATTATTACTAATCGTGCTGTCGTGGGTCTATCAAGAATGTTCGACTAGCAGGATAGCCTAGATGTATGCACACTCACCTCTGAGATGTCTAGCATGGAAACCAATCTTGGCCTACCTGTAATACTGTCTTTATGATGTTCTGTCGGCAGGGCGATAGGCTACATAAAGGTGTGTGCCGTCACTCTGTTGGCCGTTATCCTCGGTATCAAATCTGCTTACATTAGTTGATGGACGTTAAAGATCCCACAGTATCCTCCACGAAGAAAAGGAGAGCTATCGCCGGCATCCTCGCAAGAAATATATATTCCTTTCTGGAGTGCTGGTGGCAAGTGTTCTGCTCGTTTTGGATACTCCATGGCATCAAGTTGCACGTTTGTCTTCTGAGTTGTTCACCTGTCACATGTGAATTGCCATCTTTGACTATGAAGGGCAACCATGACATCAGGAATAGTAAACACAGTGCCACCTACTGAATGGGCTCTGAAAGAATTGTCCAATCAGAGCCAGACAACACGACTGGACATGCTTTATCATGTGCTCCAAGCAAATGGAAATCGGCATTCGCGAATGTCTCCATGGTTTTACCGGTCTCTCTGACAATGGCAACTGTCCAAATGCAGTGCACGAAAGGTCATTGAACCACGTGAAGTTCATCAGGAGCCCTCTGCGCTAAATTCTGGCCTTTTCAACCTGAGACCGCTCAGCACCGAGTAATAAATAGCGAATGAACTATTGATTTTCTCGGGTTATTGATTGATTGATTTGCTGCTCCTAAGTCATGCTGATGTTTAGAACATTTTTTGCCTTACAATGGTGAGTGCAGACTGAGTATTCGATAATCGATGCATATAAAACATCATATGTGAGTATTTGGTAGTGTAATGTTGGTAGGTGTGATGTTGGTAGGTGTATATGGTCTTTCATTCCTCCTTGATGATCACCTCTTTCTCCTTGATGTAATATTGTATTTTACCCAAATTGTTACATCGCTTCTATTTTTCTTTCTATCACGTCGATAAATCATGCACACTTCTTAAAGCAAGTCTCGCCTCCTCTAAATATATTGTACTCCTCATTATCTGCTTTCGCTTGCAGGTGTCCCATCTTTTTTATTTTTTTACTCCAGGTATTGGTATAAAATATTAGTAACTTTTTTTCTGCCTGCCCTTACCTACAATCATGTTTATATCATTTGCACATTCTCTCTTTTCTGTCCTCTACGCCCTCTGCTGGCCTAAAAAGTCCCCAATTCCCTCTGCAGACATTGCTGCCCCATTGCTGCTTGGCTTCAGCCATATCATTCCTGAAACGCTCCCCCTTCGCTCCCAAAATGATTCCCTCTGCTCTTTCAATGCAAAACGATGCTGCACACACCCTCTTCCAGCCAAAGGTTAACATATATCACTCTATTCATAAATTCCATGTTTGTTTGTTTTTTGTTTTGTTTTTGTATACAGAATCGAGGCTCGTGTAAGAGCGAACACATTGAACATGAAAACATGCACAGACACATAAAACACCCAATGAAGGGAGCAGGAGACAAGAGAGGGAAGCACACAAGCACAACAACAGAAGAGAACAGGGACGTCGGTAGATCTGTGGAAGGGGAAGGGCTGGGGGAGGAGGGAGGGGTACACGGTATAAAGCAAATGAACACTTCTAGGAATTTCAGGAAAGAAGTTGGGGATTTAAAGAGGCGGATTTGGGCTGTATTAACGGGGGTAGGAAAGATCAAGTTTTTGGATAGGGGAAAATAAGAGATGGTGGTAAACAGCTGTTTTAAAGACTTGGAGGGAGGAGAGGGATTGAAGAGAGTGAGGGAGTTTGTTCCAGAGGTGGGAGAAAAGAGGAATTAAATATTTGAAATAGTGAAGGTGAGCAGAGAGTCATTATTTTGGCAGTTTCACCAGATCTTGTGCGTACTGCAGGAATATTTGGGGGACAGAGCACAGACAGAACAGGGGGAGCAAGGCCGGAGAGGAGTTGGTTGAAGACAGAAAGACCACCTACCTGCCTGCAGGGAGAGAGAGAAAGGCCCTCAGAATCAGCTTTATCGGGGGAGATTCCAATGATTCTGAAAGCTTTGGTTTCAACAGCGTGAAGCCGAGCTAGGTGTGAGGCAGGAGCACCAGCCCAGAGGGGAGAGCAGTATTCCATTGAGCTGTGGATGAAAGCCTTGTATGTGGCTAATTGGGCTTCGTGGCAAGCGGTCACATTTCATCTCTTTCTCATTCTGGCAGTCGTATTTTTGGCTCTCGCTGGTGCTGGTTTCGTGGCGGGCGGTCACGTTTTCTGGTGTGCGTTTGAGGAGAACTGTTCGGAGCCCAGAAAACCTTGCAGCATTGGAGCCAGGGGTGTCGTTTTGACTCGGTGCTCTTTGAGGGAGCTAAGGGCCGGGTTGTGCTGGCTGGGCCGGGATCGAGCGGGGGAACGTTGGCTGTATGCTGCACCGCTCGGTGTGCTGGCACGATTGACCGGCACCATTGTTCGGGCGTTTCGACACGCGGTCGTCTCAGCGACCGATCCCACCAAAGTACTTGGCTAGACCAGAGCTGAGTGCCAAATCTAAAGAGGGGATTTTCTTTTTATTTTATATTATTTTTCCCCTGTCGTGTAATTGTGTCCGAATGGAGGCGCCTCAATTTAAGAATCAAGTTTACCTTACCTGTCGTTTTGTGAACCTTGCATTTATTTTCATTAAATCATTATTTGTTGCATTTTACTTTTGTGACGTGTTCATTTACTCGTTTGTGGGTTCTAGGAATACAACCCCGTAGCGGCTGTCCGATCAGGTAAGGCTTCGGGCCTTTCCCGCGCGCGCGAAAAGATAATCCTGCCAAGTTTCAAAATACGCCCCAGAGTTAACTGTTCGGCTATCTGTCCAAGGCTGGTCTTCATTGTCTATGGACTTGACAATACATTAAATTTATGCTCATCCAGCTTACAAGAAGTAAATACGTTTCACAAAAATCACTCACTTCTTTCACAAATATCACAGTTAAAAAGTCATTCAGTTGGACCCTCATCACACTGGTGCAAATGCACTCCTTGACTCCCATGCTTGCACCTCCTCAAATCCCACACACTAGATACATTCTTTTGAAAACTGCAAAGCCTCACACTCTAGGTCCGCCAGTTCCTTGCCGTGCAGGGCAGACCCATAAAAGAAAACTGAGCCGAGTCCACAGGGGCAAACATGTACTGAACGTGGCCCGAACCATTGATTCACTCCACTGTCCCATGGGCTGAGCCGAGTCCACAGACATAAACAAGCACCAAACATGGCCTGAACCATTGATTCACTACTGTCATCGACATGGAGGCCTACATTGACCTCAAAAATAATTGGTGAAAAAAAGAATTATATGAATTTCAAGTCAATCCGATGAAAATTGAGGATTGTAGAAATTCCACCTAAGTTTTTGACATTTTGACCTTTGATGATCTCTACAATAATTCGTAGTTGAATTCAATGACCAAATGTGCAAATCCTCTTCAAATTTCAAGTCAATCGGATGAAAATTGAGGATTTTAGAAATTTGACAAAGTTGTTGACCTTTGGCCTATGTTGACCTTTTGACCTCATAATAATCAATGTGCTTCTTCCTTATGACCAACTCTATCATTTGGTGGAGTTTTGTGAAGATTGACTTAAATGGTGACCTGTATGCGATTGACATACAGACAGACAGACAGACAGAATAACACACCAGACCAACCAATATATGTACTTGAAAAATCCTTCGATTTTCGCAAGTAAAAACAGACAGACACATTCGGTGGCGGAGGTAAAAATGTACAATTTTTTAAACTGTTGTTTTTATTATGTTTATTTGAGTACAAAGAGAACGCCAATGGGCTTTGCATTTTGAGGTGCTTTTAGTTGAATCTGCAACACGTACATAGTTATTCTGAACTTACTTTTCTATATCATTGATAAACTTCCAATTAGGTATTTCATCCAACTGAACAGACGTGCTCTCAAATACGAGATATTCCGGCTTTATTTTTTCGAGATCCAGAGCATCTACCACCAGCATCATGCAGATACCATTTATTTTTCTCGTATACCTGCAACACTCATCAGATACAGCTTTCTACATCGTGACCCATGCATGGCTAAATGGCGAATTAAACTTTGATCTTTATTGATTTCTTGGCGTTTGCCCTCATTGTGTCGTAATTGTAAATGACGCAACTCTGCCTCCCAGATTGCGGTTGGAAAAACACTCCAGTAATGAATGAAAAGAGACAGGCATTCTGAGACTTCGTTGCCATGGCGCTGTTGCCTCCCAACGAAAATCCGGATAATGAATGAGTGAAACTGTTGGCCAAAGTTAGGAATGTTCCAATATCGGGAAACGAGAACATACGCACACAAAGCAAAAGTTGAAATAACCAGAATAACAAATGCATTATATATGACCAGCTCTATGAATGGTTACTAAAACCTCGCAATTTTTGCACATTCAAGTGTTCAGTGAGTTTTGCAGAGTTTTGTAGAGTTTTGTGGAGTTGTTTTTGCACCATTAATTCCTTGTCATTGTTTATTTAGGAGGGGTAGAAGGACTAAACAAGGGTGTGTATTGTTAATGTAGAAAGCATTCATGATGAGTGCTGCATCAGAACGATGGACTGAATTCCCGCGCACATAAACAGCTGTTCAGAAGTTCGACAAAAGCGCGCATCTCAAAAGGGACGCGTCCTGAATAGCTGTCCCTCTCCCCTCCAGTGCACACACTACCTCCCGCCCATCGCAATTCACTCTCTGATCGTCAACAGAGTGACCCGGATTCATTACTTCGCTCGAAGCGCCATTTATCACCCGCTGGCATGAACATTCAAAGACCGCACCCGGCGCGCCGATTGAGTGAGCTGCGTCCTTTTATTTGGGGGGGGCCTGCATTGATCCACATAGTCCCAGGACTAACGAAGCAACGGGAGTCCGTGAAAAGCATCGCGACCCACGGACCGCTTGCACCCTCGCTTGCTTTACGCCAAATGGACCGGGCCATTGCCGGTCGGACTCTTCCTTCCCGTACACCGTATAATCCATTCGAATTCCTGAACTTTCCATCGGATGTCTTCAAAAGGCTAACACTGGTTCTAGGGCAGTTGAGTCCGATTCCTTTGTGCAATTCTTTAATACGCTCAAAGTTTGTCCGAAGTACTCGAGTCACGACCGCTTAAAGCAACTCGGACCCAGAACCAGGGAGATATTGAGCTGTTGCTTTCTCGGTTCCTACCGATGTTATCGTAAGAGACGGCATTCAACTCTGACTCTCCGCTGTTGATTGTCCAAACGCAATTCTTGCTGGGCGTTTGCGCGCAGCGCAAGGGTTGTGCATTGGACATCAACAGCTGTGCGGTCACTGCGACCAAGAGTACTACGGAGCAGGAGACGCATGCGGGAATCAAAAGTTTTCAAACACTTCAAGATGAAGTCCAGTGGGACGGAAGGTGAGGAATGTTGTGTATATGAAAGGGATGGAGATTATCAGGATGTAGGTTTTAGTAGAGAAGGGTAGCTTTGAAGTATGCATACTCGCCTCTGAGCTGCCAAGCCTGGGTTCGAATCTCAACTCAGCTTTGTATAAACTGTCGGATGGTGTTTCACATGTACTTTCACTGTACATTATAACAAAGTGTGTCGTCCCTTCGATGGACATTCATCTTGGTGTCCCGTTTACCAACGGTAGGCCTAGTTGGTGGATTTTTAAAGATCTCACGGTGGCCTCGAAAAGTAGACGAGTTATTGCCAGAGCCTTAAAAAATTAAAAAATTATTGGCTGGTGCATGGGGATCAAGTTGTCTGGTTTTCTTGGATGTTCCTTGCCACCAGGTTGCACTGCTTGCTACCTATTGAGTGTGGTTGCTGCCAACAACAATTCCTCTGCAGGATAAACAAAAGTTGGCATGTGTCATATGAATAGCCTTCGTGATCGGATATGAAGGGCAACCAACCAGGTTTTAGTCAGAACAGATCATGTGACATGCTCGATATAGAGTGTCGGTTTGGCCAAAACATGTTTTTTTAGCTAGGATAACAATCTTGCATGGGTTCCCACTCCAACACAGGAAGTCTGTGCAGGAATTGCAACTTGGCCAGGGTGCCAGCGAATTGGAACTTGGCCAGGGTGCTGGTGAATTGGAACTTGGCAAGGGTGCCAGCAAATTGAAATTTGGCCAGGGTGTTGGTGAATTGGATCTTGGTGGCCAGTTGAATTGGAAATTGGCCAGGGTGCCAGTGAATTGGAACTTGGCCAGGGTGCCGAATTGGAATTTGGCCATGGTGCTGGTGAATCAGAACTTGGCCAGGGTGCTGGTGAATTGGAACTTGGCAAGGGTACCAGCAAATTGAAATTTGGCCAGGGTGTTGGTGAATTGGAACTTGGTGAGGGTGCCAGCGAATTGCTACTTGGTCAGGGTGCCGGTGAATTGGAACTTGGCCCAGGTGCCAGCAAATTGAAACGTGCCCAGGGTGCCGGTGAATTGGAACTTGGCCAGGGTGTTGGCGAATTGGAACTTGGCCAGGGTGTTGGCGAATTGAAACTCGGCCAGGGTGCCAGTGAATTGGAACTTGGCCATGGTGCCGGTGAATTGGAACTTGGCCAGGGTGTTGGCGAATTGGAACTTGGCCAGGGTGTTGGCGAATTGGAACTTGGCCAAGGTGCCGGTGAATTGGAACTTCACCATGGTGCCGGTGAATTGGAAGCTGACCAGAGCACCAGTAAATTGGAACTTGGCCAGGGTGCCGGTGCATTGGAACCTCGCCATGGTGCCGGTGCATTGGAACTTGGCCATGGTGCTGGTGAATTGGAAGTTGGCCAGGGTGCCGGTGAATTGGAACTTGGCCATGGTGCCGATGAATTGGAAGTTGGCCAGGGTGCTGGTGAATTGGAACTTGGCCAGGGTGCCGGTGAATTGGAACTTGGCAAGGGTGCAGGTGCATTGGAACTTGGCCATGGTGCTGGTGAATTGGAAGTTGGCCAGGGTGCTGGTGAATTGGAACTTGGCCAGGGCACCGGTGAATTGGAACTTGGCCATGGTGTTGGTGAATTGGAAGTTGGCCAGGGTGCCGGTGAATTGGAACTTAGCCAGGGTGCTGGTGAATTGGAACTTGGCCAGGTTACCAGTGAATTTGAAATCGGCCACGGTGCTGGTGAATTGGACCTTGGCGTGGGTGCCAGCAAATTGAAACTTGGCCAGGGTGTTGGTGAATTGTAACTTGGCCAGGGTGCCAGCGAATCGGAACTTGGTCAGGGTGACAGCAAATTGAAACTTGGCCAGGGTACGGAACTTGTCCAGGGTGCCGGTGAATTGGAACTTGGCCCAGGTGCCAGCAAATTGAAACTTGGCCAGGATGACGGTGAATTGGAACTTGACATGGGTGCCAGCAAATTGAAACTTTTCCCGGGTGTTGGCAAATTGGAACTTGGCCAGGGTGTTGGCAAATTGGAACTTGGCCAGGGTGTTGGCAAATTGGAACTTGGCCAGGTTGCCAGTGAATTGGAACTTGGCCAGGGTGTTGGCAAATTGGAACTTGGCTAGGGTGCTGGTGAATTGGAACTTGTCCATGGTGCCGGTAAATTGGAAGTTGGCCATGGTGCTGGTGAATTGGAACTTGGCCAGGGTGCCATTGAATTGGAACTTGGCCAGGGTGTTGGTGAATTGGAACTTGTCCATGGTGACGGTGAATTGGAACTTGGCCAGGGTGCTGGTGAATTAGAACTTGGCCAGGTTACCAGTGAATTGGAACTTGGCCAGGGTGTTTGGCGAATTGGAACTTGGCCAGGGTGCTGGTGAATTGGAAGTTTGCCAGGGTGCCGGTGAATTGGAAGTTGGCCAGGGTGCCGGTTGAATTGGAACGTGTCCATGGTGCCGGTGAAATGGAAGTTGGCCATGGTGCTGGTGAATTGGAACTTGGCCAGGGTGCCAGTGAATTGGAACTTGGCCAGGGTGTTGGCGAATTGGAATTTAGCCAGGGTGCTGGTGACTTGGAAGTTGGCCAGGGTGCCGGTGAATTGGAACTTGGCCAGCGTGCTGGTGAATTGCAACTTGGCCAGGTTACCAGTGAATTGGAACTTGGCCAGCGTGCTGGTGAATTGGAAGTTGGCCAGGGTGTCGGTGAATTGGAACTTGGCCAGGGTGCCGGTGAATTGGAACTTGTCCATGGTGCCGGTGAATTGGAACTTGGCCAGGGTGTTGGTGAATTGGAACTTGGCCAGGATGCCGGTGAATTGGAACTTGGCCAGAGTGTTGGTGAATTGGAACTTGGCCAGGGTGCTGGGGAATTGGAACTTGTCCATGGTGCCGGTGAATTAGAACTTGGCCAGGGTGTTGGTGAATTGGAACTTGGCCAGGGTACCGGTGAATTGGAACTTGGCCAGAGTGCAGGTTAATTGGAACTTGGCCAGGGTGTTGGTGAATTGGAACTTGGCCAGGGTGCTGGTTAATTGGAACTTGGCCAGGGTGTTGGTGAATTGGAACTTGGCCAGGGTGCTGGTTAATTGGAACTTGTCCATGGTGCCGGTGAATTGGAACTTGGCCAGGGTGTTGGTGAATTGGAACTTGTCCATGGTGACGGTGAATTATAACTTGGCCAGGGTGCCGGTGAATTGTAACTTAGCCAGGGTGACGGTGAATTGGAACTTTGGCATGGTGCTGGCGAATTGGAACTTGGCCAGGATCCCGGTGAATTGGAACTTGGTCAGGGTGCTGGTGAATTGGAACTTGGCCAAGGTGTTGGCAAATTGGAGACTGGCCAGGTTGCCAGTAAATTGGAACTTGGCCAGGTTGTTGGCAAATTGGAATTTGGCCAAAGTGCCGGTGAATTAGAACTTGGCCAGGTTGCCAGTGAATTGTAAGTTGTCCAGGGTGCTGGTGAATTGGAAGTTGTCCAGGGTGCCAGTGAATTGGAACTTGGCCAGGATGCCGGTGAATTGGAACTTATGTAAGCACTATTAAGTGTGCAGTGTGCATCAGTAACATGAAGGGTGTGCACTAACCATATTCATTTTGTTCACCTATGCACAGTCTGAATTTTGCAGATGTTTTACATCTACAATGACGTCACCTTTCATTATAAAAAATTGCTTTTGAGCTCATCCTGCATGGACTGCTGAAACGTCGAGATATTCTCTGCAATATTGTTATTTTTTGACTTGTTTTCGAAGGCTATTCAAATAGTGCAGCATTGCAAGGGCATACTAGTACAAAGTAGATGTCAAATTGGTGTTTCGCAGGAAGTTCACCATCCCTCTGATCGATGTTAAGCTGGGGATCCAGCCACTACCAATTCGTTTGTGGACGTTAATGATCCCACGGTGTATTTTTCGAAGAGTGGGCGAGTTATTACTGGTATTCTCCATAAATCACAAGTGCCTGTTCAAAACATCTTCCGTCGAACGTCGGGCCTGGCCAGCACATTCGTAAAAGACTTAAGGCAATAACTTTGCCAGGTCGACTCAACAAAGAGGTGGGAATAATTGGGGCAGTTGAAGTGGTAGTACAGTAGTTGCTGATTGTACATCGTGAAGTAAACTTGCAGACAGCTACCCCAACAACCTTTTATTGGACAAAACACCATTAAAATGGTTTAAAGTTAAATTGTTTGATTTGTACCTTATAGACCCGTGGTTCTTAACCTGGGTTCCACTGAATCCCAGGGGTTCAGTGAGCCAGTCACAGGGGTTTGGTGGAGGTCCTCCGAAACGCATTGCAATTTTTTATTTTTATTTTTATATCAATTTTGAATCAAATTTGAACATCAAATTTGAACGCTTATTACTAATATTATTATTATTTTGTATCAATTTTGAATCTATGTGTAATTACGCTTATTATTAATATTACTAGCCGAAACCCGTGGAACATCCACGGAAGGGAGGATGTGGTGTATGGATAGAGTGTACCATGATGGATGGCATTTATGGATTATGGATTATGGATTATGGAATTATGGAATTATGGATTTGCTTGTCCGAGTAAGAGTTAGGAAGAAAGATGAGAATGAAGAGTGCGTATATGAACAACGATCGCCGACACCGGCACAAATGCATGCTCTGGAAGTAAAGGAAGCGAACCTTGGCACAAACTGGTTGGCAGGCTTCTGAGGACGGAACTCAGGATGAACCATGAAAAGCATTTGGTGAAACCCAGTGCCGAACCAGGCTCCGACTACGTCACAATACCGTGATGACTTCGGTGTATACACGTCCACACACTTAGGACAGTACAGTTTAACCTTCGCTCCACCAGGAACATCTGATAGACCTGCAGTCCAATCGCAACATCCCCAGACACACAAAATGAACAACTGGGCAACTTAAAATGCAAAGCCCTTTGTATTCAGACTTCTTCCGTCTGCCAAACATTAAGAAAACCGCGAAAATAAAATACAAAAACATTGACGGTTTTAGGTGATTTTGACCTCAAAAGCAATATGCTTCGGTAACCAAATATGCAAATGTTGCTGAAATTCCAAATCAATCTGATTAAAATTGACTCAACACCATTGGTATCTCTCACAAAGCAGCGGACGTACAGGTGATACTGCTTTATCAATGCAGACAGGTCGACGGCCTCTCCCACCACCTAGTCAGGTTCACTATGTTAACAAATATAATTTCTTTCAAAATTTTGGGAGATTAGCAAACCTGTACATTTTTGGAATCTTCAGAGCATGGAGAATCTGAAAATCAATGTTGGCATTTGCACAGACACCTGCATGGCCGCCATTTTGGATTTTGAAAATGGCCGCCATAAAATACATATTTTGCGCGATCTCGGCTTCTAGTCAACCTAGAGACTTAATTAAATATGCTAATCCTATGTTTTCTGGGTCAAGGAATCCAATAAAGGCCTCAAAATAGTGCTCAGGATTATAGAAAAGCAACAAACAAAGGTAATTGAAAACCATTGTCTTTATATTTGTGATATAACTGTATTACATAATACATGATATTGCAAGTCCTTTGAAGTTATAGGTTGTTATAGGAAGATATAGGTGGTATCAGATTGAACTATAAGTCCTATACACAGTATCTACGAGGTCTATACTGTTCAGGAATATGCTTTTACAGATCTTCATCACTGTCCTGAGTGTCATTTTCGCAAAGGTGTCTACGCAAATGTAAACATTAATTTTTGGATTCCTCATGCTCTGAATATTCCAAAAATGTATAGTTTTGCTAATCTACCAAAATTTTGAACGAAAAAACATAGTGAACCTGACTAACCTCTTCTCAAGTCATTGCGGTTTCTTTCATCATTCCCTCCGCAGTCCCAACAGTTTCGACGCGTTCTTCCAACAACCCAACTCCCAAAATAAAGGTTCGCAGCTCACCTGCACTCATTTGTCCCTCGTCTCCCCCACTTGTGGAACCTCGGTGCTCAGGCCATGCCTTCCCGCTCTCATACTTTTATTTCCGTTCGGTGTAGAAAGAGATTGACATATCGTTCGTCTGTTTTCAGCTCGTTATCTTTAAGCTTCCTTACGTCTCGCCACCTGCTACACCTCTCTGAGTTACGAGGATTTTTGCAACGCACCCCGAGTATCGCAACGTCACTCCATTTAATTTTATTACAATGACGATAAATTCGTTTCCTTATATATCCTAATTTAAAATGTTCAAGGGAATAAAAAGACCATTTGGTTCACACCACCCATGTTCACACCACTCGACTGTCCAATCAGCGGACAGCTCGCTTCGCCTTCGCCCAGCAGACGCCAATACGATGGCGTCATAAGATGGCGTCGTATCGGCAGTTAATCGGATGCTTTTGGGCCCCAACGTCGGCTAATTCAGATTTTTCGAGTATGTCTGTACGTGATAAACAAAGAGCGCGGTTCATAGATCGTAAATCCATTAGTGCCGTGGGCATCAGGTCACTGGGTGCGGCGTAAAAGGGATAACAAAGTCGAGTCCTTAGGGTATTATTATATAGATTATTATTTTGCTATGTATGTTACGAACGAATGGAAATGTTATTTGTAATTGTATTCCCATCCCATTCATGGTTTCTCTGGTCTGTGTTTAAGATAAGTTGTTTCACACTGACTGTAGTGATTTGAATCAATGAGCAACTTGCTAATTATTCTGTTGATGGTGCTTATTTGCTTACTTACTTACTGGATTTTGGACTTTGCAGGTGTTCGGGAATTCCAGTGAATAGCCTCGATTAGCTTGCCGTGTGCCGTGCGTCATTGGTCGCGCCTTACTTTGGAGTTACTGATTAAATGAAAAGTAAGTTGGAAATGTTTGTGGATATGCAGGGCGGGTTCAGAGTTATATTAAAGTCAAAAGTGGATGGTGATTATAAAATATGATTGAATTACTCAGAAAATTAGGTGGAGGTGATATAACTCCTTTGGTCGCAATTCAAAACTAACAATTCGCAGTTTTCTATGCAATATTATAATGGATTTGAGGTGACATAGAGTTGAGTAGATAATAAATCCCGTCATCGTAACTATAAGTTATGTTTTCTTCATTAAAATTTCTCAGTTTTCAGAGGGGTACTGATTATATTTAAGCATGTTCCTTTTTAAATTTTTGTCATACAATTATTAGCCCAAACTCAATTAAGATCAGTTTGTTACTTTTTTTCTTTTTTTTTTGCAGTATGTCGAGCAAAAAAAGGAAGTGGTCAGAGGATTACGTGCGGTACGGGTTCACGTGTTTGACGGAACGGGACGGAAGTCAGCGTCCTCAATGCATGCTTTGCAATGTCAAGTTGATCAACTCCGGCCTAGCACCAGCAAAACTACAGGAACACTTCAAAAAACTGCACGGCGAGCGGCAGTACAAAGACACAATGCTGGATGAATTCAAATTGAAGAGAGTCCGATTCGACGCAAGTGCTACCTTGCCCACTCTCGGCTTCGTTCCAATTGACAAACCGATCCTCACCGCGTCGTATGAAGTTGCGTACCTGATCGCAAAGCAGGGCAAACCGCACACCGTTGGCGAGACACTCATCAAACCGGTCGCGTTGAAGATGGCCAACATCATGCTGGGAAAAGCTGCTGAAAACTAGTTGTCTCTCGTTCCACTCTCAAATGACATCATCAGATGCAGAATCGACGACATGAGCGACGACATCCTCATCCAGGTAGTTGCAGATTTAGTCGCGAGCCCGACGAAATTCAGCCTTGAACTCGACGAGACCACCGACGTTTCGAATTTGAGCCAGCTCATCTTACTTGTGTGTTATGTCAAAGGAGACAAGATCAAGGAAGACTTTCTGTTCTGCAAGCCTCTCACAACAATGACAAAGGCAGCTGATGTGAAGAAGCTTGTGGATGACTTCTTCAGAAGCAACGGCCTCTCGTGGAACATGGTGTCTGCAGTTTGCTCGGACGGAGCTCCAGCCATGCTGGTATGCAACTCGGGTTTTGGAGTGCTGGTGAAGGCCGATGCACCACACATCATGGTCACGCACTGCGTACTGCACAGACACGCGCTGGCATCAAAAACCCTGCCTCCCAAACTGGCCAATGTTCTGAAAATCGTCTTTGAAGCTGTGAATTACGTGCAAAGCCGTGCTCTGAATCATCGCATCTTCAAAGAGCTGTGCAATGAAATCGGCTCTGAATTCGAAGTCCTTCTCTGCCACTCTAACGTTCGATGGTTATCACGAGGGAAGGTAGTGAGCCGTGTTTTTGCCTTGCGTGTAGAATTAGCCCTGTTTTTGCGAGAACAACAGCATTGCCATGCAACGCACTTCCAAGAGTCAGAGTTCATCCTCGCCTTGGCTTACTTAGCTGACATCTTCGACGCACTCAATCATCTCAATTGGCAGATGCGGGGTGGTGGAGTGAATGTCATCGAATCTGAAGAAAAGCTGAGCGCTTTCCGAAAGAAGTTACCGTTGTGGAGGCGTCGAACAGAGAACGACAACTTCGCGAACTTTTCGCTACTGGACGAGTGCGTGAGCGGGATCGAGGATGAGTCTGAAGTTGGAGGCACTGCTGTACCGGGGGAGCTGAAGCAAGTGATTGCCACGCACTTGGATGAGCTGGGAAAGTCATTCGACGGCTACTTCCCGACCAAGAGCAATACCCAGTATGGGTGCGGCAGCCGTTTACTTTCGACGTTGCAACGGCAGATGTCAACGACCAATACCTCGACGACCTCATCGAACTTCAGCAGAGCCAGACTCAACAACAACTCTTCAGCACAACAACACTCTTGAAGGAACTGCGCTCCAACGCAGGTCGAAAGAATTGACGCGACCAAAGACGGAATTCGTCCGAGTTGCTTTATTGAAACAAAACAGCTCAGGTATTCTGACAAGCCCGTTTATCGGGCAGCAATATATATACACATTTATGTCGGGAAGTTTGCCCGGCAAAAGCTATACCGGGCATGCCCGGGTGTCAAGGGCGAGCCTTGGAAAGGCGAGTCTGGACCTGCCCGGGCGTGTTTGGCTGCGGCCTGGCAAGTCGAGGCTGGGCGTGCCCGGGCGCTCTGGGCGAGCCCTGGAAAGGCGACAGCGGGCATGCCCGGACGCTCTGGGCGAGCCCTGGAAAGGCGATAGCGGGCATGCCCGGACGCTCTGGGCGAGCCCTGAAAAGGCGATAGCGGGCATGCCCGGACGCTCTGGGCGAGCCCTGGAAAGGCGAGAGCGGGCATGCCTGGGAAAGACGAGACCGGGCGTGCCCGGGAGGTTCGGGCGTGCCCGGGAACAGTGAGACCGGGCATGACCGGGAGAGGCGTGTCTGGCCGTGTTCTGGCCGGTGCAAGGCGATTGTGTGCATCCAGCGGTAACCGCTACACACGCCCCTCCAGAATCGACCTGCACCGGCAGGGTCAATTTAAGGGGGGTCCGGATGACCCGGCCGAAGCGACCCCTGGAGTGTCGTGGGGAGGGGTCCGACGTGGTGGTGGGTGGTCGAGCGGGGGGAACTGTGGACGGGGGGCGGCCTCGCCGCGGAGGAAGGGCCAACGGTGGTGGTCGGTCGACGTCCATGTGCGCCGGTTTGAGGCGGTCCACAGAAATCCGGTCCGGCCGGCCGCCGAAGTCGACGATGAAAGACTTGTCGCCCCGTCGCAGGACCCGGAAGGGCCCGTCGTACGGCGGCCGGAGTGGCCCCCGGTGCGCGTCATGACGCACAAAGACGTACTCCGCTGTACGAAGCGCCGGGGGGACGTAGGACTGGGGGCCACCGTGGGGGGACGTCGGCACGGGGGCAAATCGTCGGGCGGCCTCCTGGAGGTCCGAGCGCTGGCGAGCGGAGGACCAGGGACTGGTAGCGTCGGGCACGAATTCGCCCGGGACGCGGAGCGGCTGGCCGTAGACGAGCTCGGCGGCGGACGCCTGGAGGTCTTCCTTGGGGGCCGTGCGAAGGCCCAAAAGGACCCACGGCAGCCGGTCGGCCCAACTGTCGTCCTGAAGGCCGGCCACGAGTGCGGCCTTCATGGAGCGGTGAAACCGCTCGCACAACCCGTTGGCTTGGGGGTGGTAGGCCGTGGTGCGGTGCAGCGTGACCCCCAACGAACGGGCGACCGCGCCCCAAAGCTCAGACGTGAACTGTGGGCCGCGGTCGGACGAGATGTCCGCTGGTGCGCCGAAGCGCGCGACCCAGGTGGCGATGAACGCCTGCGCCACGTCGGCGGTGGTGGTGGAGGCGAGGGGCACAGCCTCCGGCCACCTGGTGGTCCTGTCCACCATGGTGAGCAGGTGGGTGAACCCCCGCGAGGGGGGCAGGGGACCCACCAGGTCCACGTGGACGTGGTCGAAACGCCGTTCAGGCACGGCAAAAGGTGCCAGCGGGGCCTGGGTGTGGCGGTGGACCTTGACCCGCTGGCAGGCCGTGCAGGCGTTGGCCCAGTCACGGATGTTTCGTCGAAGGCCGTGCCAGACGAAACGCGCCGACACCAGCTTCTGAGAAGCTTTCCGGCCCGGGTGAGAAAGGCCGTGGATGGAGGTGAAGATGCGGCGCTGCCAGGAAACGGGCACGATGGGGCGAGGCTGGCCCTGGGAGACGTCGCAGAGCAGGACGGTGCCTGCGAAGGGAATGTCGGCCAGGCGGAGGCCCGTGTCCACCGCACGGAGTGCCTGCACCGAGGCGTCGGTGGTCTGGTCGGCCGCCATGAGCGCGAAGTCCACGCCGAGGTGGACCGCGTTCGCACTGGCCCGAGAAAGACAGTCGGCCACGGCGTTGTCTTTGCCGGCGACGTGCCGGATGTCCGTGGTGAACTCTGACACGGTGGAGAGGTGGCACTGCTGGCGGGCCGACCACGGCTCCGTGACCTTAGCCATTGCGTAGACCAACGGCTTGTGGTCGACGAAAGCCGTGAACGGGCGGCCCTCCAGGAGGTGTCGGAAATGGCGAACGGCCAGGAATAGCCCGAGCAGCTCGCAGTCGAAAGTGCTGTAGTTTAACTCGTTCGGCCGGAGTTGCCGGCTGAAAAAAGCGAGTGGCTGCCAAACCCCGTCCACCCATTGCTCATGGACGGCGCCCACCGCGTAGTTGGAGGCGTCCGTAGTGAGGGCGATGGGCGCGTTGAGCACCGGGTGAGCCAGCAGCGTTGCGTCGGCGAGGGCCCGTTTGGCGCTGGCGAAGGCCGCGTCCATGGCCGCGGACCAAATAATGTCATGCTTGGCCGGCTTGCCCCGGAGGGCCTCGTAAAGGGGCCGCATGAGCTGAGCAGCGCGGGGCACGAATCGGTGATAAAAATTCACCATGCCGAGGAACTCTTGGAGGGCCTTGATGGAACGGGGATGCGGGAACGTGGTGATGGCCTCGACCTTGGTCGGCAGTGGCACGGCCCCGGTCTTGGTGATGCGGTGGCCCAAAAAGTCAACGGTCGTCGCGCCGAAGTGGCATTTGACCGGGTTGACAATTAAGCCGTGCTCGCTGAGGCGACCGCACAGTGTTCGGAGGTGGAGGAGGTGCTCGGCGCGGGACGTGCTGGCGACGAGGATATCGTCCAGATAGACGAAAAGAAACGGCAGGTCGCGCAGCACGCCGTCCATCAAGCGCTGGAACGCCTGGGCCGTGTTCTTGAGGCCAAACGGCATCCGCAAAAATTCGAACATGCCGAACGGCGTGATGACGGCCGTCTTCGGGATGTCGGCCGCCCGGACAGGTACCTGGTGGTAGCCCCGTATCAGGTCAATTTTCGAAAAGATGACCCGTCCCGCCAAATGGGCGGAAAAGTCCTGAATATGCGGGATCGGGTACCTGTCGGGGGTGGTAGCGACGTTGAGACGGCGGTAGTCACCACACGGGCGCCATCCACCCCCCGGCTTTGGCACGATGTGCAGTGGCGAGGCCCACGCGCTATCGGAGCGCCGCACGATGCCGAGGTGCTCCAACGCGTCGAACTCGGCCTTCGCCATGGCGAGCTTGGCCGGGTCGAGGCGGCGGGCCCTGGCGTAGACCGGCGGGCCCGTAGTGGGTATGTGGTGCTCGATCCCGTGCCGCACCGCGACGGCCGAAAACGTCGGCCGCGTGAGGGCCGGGAATTCCGCGAGCAGGCGAGCGAACTCGTTCGCTGCCGGGAGGGCGCACGCCAGTTCGGTCGGCGCGGAGCTGCTCATCGTGCACGCCAGGGAGCTGAAGGTCTCGGCGTTGACAAGGCAACGACGTTTGACGTCGACCAGCAGCCCGTGCGCGCAGAGGAAGTCGGCGCCCAGCAAAGCCATGGGGACGCAGGCGGTCACAAAAGTCCATTGAAAACGCTGGCTGCCGAAGCAGAGGGTGACGACGCGTGGGCCGAAAGTGCCTATGGCCGAGCCATTAGCAGCGACCAAAGAGGGGCCGCAAACGGCGTCCCGCCTGTCCTGCTCGGAGGCGGGTATGACGCTCAGTTGGGCGCCGGTGTCACACAGGAAACGCCGCCCAGACGCTTTGTCCCGAATAAACAGCAAGTTGCCCGAGTGGCCGGCGCTCATGGCTGGGAATGAACGCCGGCCCGGCCGTTTCCCGACCTGCCGAAAGTGCACGGGGGCCGGCACGTCCGAGCCTTGTGTCCGAACCTGGCATGGTAATAACACCACACCCGGTCAGGTGGAGGCCCCGGCCGTCATGTCGGAAGCGGGCGGTGCGGCGTGGCGGCCGCCAGTTGCACCGGCAGTTCGGCCTCCAACCGCGCAGGGCGCTCGGGCATCGTGGGCGTCGCCTCGGACGGCGGCGGGCTCCAGGTAACCGCGCCGATGTGCTGGCCCGCCGAGGAGATCTTATCGGCTTCCCTGGCGAGGGCGCGGGAATCCGTGATCAACGTGCCAGCCAGGGCGAGGCGTACCGGGTGAGGCAGCTGGCGAAGGAACAGCTCGCGGAACAGAAAATCTGGAGAGTGCTCACCGAGCAACGAGAGCATATAGTCCATGCGCTCTGACGGGCGCTCGTCGCCGAGCTCGGGCAGAGCGAGCAGGCGCTGTGCGCATGCTGCCGGTGAGAGGGCGAAAGCGTCGAGGAGGAGTGTCTTCAGCGCGTCGTATTTGTCAGCAGCCGGCGGGTGCTCGAGGAGGCTCAAGGCGCGGGCCGCGGTGGCGGAACCGAGCGCCGCCACAACATGGTGGAAGCGGGTGTCGTCCGCGGTGATGCCTCGCAGGGCGAACTGAGAGTCCGCCTGAGTGAACCAAACAGCCGCGTGAGCCTCCCAGAAGGTAGGCAGTTTAAGCGTCACTGCCGTATCCATGTCGGTAGGTCACCAATGAAGGAACTGCGCTCCAACGCAGGTCGAAAGAATTGACGCGACCAAAGACGGAATTCGTCCGAGTTGCTTTATTGAAACAAAACAGCTCAGGTATTCTGACAAGCCCGTTTATCGGGCAGCAATATATATACACATTTATGTCGGGAAGTTTGCCCGGCAAAAGCTATACCGGGCATGCCCGGGTGTCAAGGGCGAGCCTTGGAAAGGCGAGTCTGGACCTGCCCGGGCGTGTTTGGCTGCGGCCTGGCAAGTCGAGGCTGGGCGTGCCCGGGCGCTCTGGGCGAGCCCTGGAAAGGCGATAGCGGGCATGCCCGGACGCTCTGGGCGAGCCCTGGAAAGGCGATAGCGGGCATGCCCGGACGCTCTGGGCGAGCCCTGAAAAGGCGATAGCGGGCATGCCCGGACGCTCTGGGCGAGCCCTGGAAAGGCTAGAGCGGGCATGCCCGGGAAAGACGAGACCGGGCGTGTCCGGGAGGTTCGGGCGTGCCCGGGAACAGTGAGACCGGGCATGCCCGGGAGAGGCGCGTCTGGCCGTGTTCTGGCCGGTGCAAGGCGATTGTGTGCATCCAGCGGTAACCGCTACACTCTCAACGTTTTGGTGCCGCCAAATGGAAGGGTATCCTCACATCGCTAAAATTGCCCTTGAGATCCTCACGCCGTTCATTACAACGTATCTCTGCGAGCATGTGTTTTCGAAACTGGTGGACATTAAAACAAAGAAAAGGAGCAGGCTTGCATGTGAAAATGATTTGAGGGTGGCCCTTGCCAAAACAAAACCACGCATTTCCCAGATCGCCTCCCGAAAAGCAGAACAGAAAACGCATTAAGATGCAATTCTTCTTAATTTTTTGGTCAAATTTGAGGGGTTCCGCGAGTGTTCGGTGGGTTTCATTAGGGTTCGGCGCCTTTAAAAAGGTTAAGAACCACTGTTCTGGACGATACACATATCTAACTTTTTGCTTCATAAGGGAAATATATGTAGATAACTTGCTGTTTTGCATGTTTTGAACTCAGCTGCCGAATTACCCTCACCTGAGGAGAGGGTATTTCATTTGGATCTGTATGTCTGTCTATCTGTCTGCACATAAGGTGCCAATGTAGACCACAATTTTTACACGTTTTCTTTTTTTCAACTGAGTACCTCGATAAAGTATGTACAATTAGGATGCGAGTACGTCTATAAAGTATGTACTATTAGAATGTGTGTACATCTATAAAGTATGTACAATTATAATGTGAGTACGTCTGTAAAGTATGTACTATGAGAATGTGTGTACGTCTATAAAGTAGGTACAATTAGAATGTGAGTACGTCCATAAAGGATGCACAATTAGAATGTGAGTACGTCTATAAAGTATGTACAATTAGAATGTGAGTACGTCTATAAAGTATGTACAATTAGAATGTGAGTACCTCGATAAAGTATGTGCAATTAGAATGTGAGTACCTCGATAAAGTATGTACAATTAGAATGTGTGTATCTCTATAAAGTATGTACAATTACAATGTGACTGCATCTATTAAGTATGTACAATTAGAATGTGAATACGTCCATGAAGTATGAACAATTAGAATGTGAGTACCTCTTTAAAGTGTGTACAATTAGAATGTGAGTACGTCTATAAAATAGGTACTATAAAACTACACATAACAAGTCCAGGGGAGGGTATGCAATCTTTGATAAATTTTTTTAAATATATATTATGTATTATGATATATGCAAGAAAGGAGAAATTTTGGATCCCTGGCCCTCCTCTCCATCACATTGTAACAAGTGGATATTATGTTTTTTGCATTTTATCATTTTTTTAATGAAATCTTTTTGCGAATTTTTAAAAATACATTAATCTAACCTTTTTATTCATTGATTATTACCAATGAGCTGTCTGTTCTGAGTTCGATTCTCGGCCCGACAATAAACTGACGGATTGGTGTTTCACGGCGGCAGGGTGTTGTTTCACAAAGGGTGCCATCCCTCGGATGGTCGTTAAGCCGGACGTCCTATCAGCCTCTGCCAGTACGAGGTAGGTGGACGATAATGATCCCACAATGTCTTTAATTTTGCAAAGAGTAGGTGAGTTATTGTCGGTACAGTACCCTGAGCTGATGGGCCATTCCTTCCCTAAACTGTCATTTGCAGGTGTTGGTTACGTTGCTTGCCAACTCAGAGTGTGTGCTTACTGTCCGAGTTGAGTTGCAGCTCCTACACTATGGATGAATTCACACTCCAAGGTGTTTGTGTCACGTGCAAACAACCACCTGCGGAAAGGAAGGGCAAACAACTTCAAGGTAAAAATTTTCTTGGAAATTTTTCTCTCCGAGGAGCATTTCCGTGTTTCATGGTGGGGGCAGACACACCTTGTATTTCCAACCCCATAACTATAAACTAAGCCATAGACTTATTGATCAAGCCTTGTGAGTATTTTGACGTTTTTTGTATACATGTCGATATTAGCTCTTACTCGAGCCTCGACTTCGTGTACAAAAAAAAAGAAAGTGAATCCAATGGAAATGTGCGTGCATTGATGACTTGAGAGATGTATCATGTAGGCATGGTCAATTCTGAGGGACTTACACATAGTAGCCTATACTAACAATGTGGCACGACGGTCACGACACCCCGAAACGCAGGACGTGCTGAAGGTCGAGATCCACAGATAAAGTGAATAGTTAACGAAGGAAACAAAAAGCGAAACACATCAGGTTCCCCAGAACCGAGTTGAATGGAAGTCCGGCTTGTCGGGGCGTTTTCCCGCGCCCCGTGAATGGCTCTCTCTTAATTGCACACCAATAGAAGAGGGAGATCGGTCAAAAGGAGGGGCAAGGAAAAGGAAAATCTCCCAGTGGAAGGTGGGGTCGATGCCTCTCATTGGACGAAAATTCACCCGATCGAGAAGGCCCTAGAAAATTGGCTTTGATTGGGAATGAATGGCAAATCCTTACAAAGGGCATCTTCCGCCTTTCATTCGTTGCTGTTGTTGCCGCTCTACATCCTGCCTCCCGGTGCTGTTGTTGCTAATTGGTTGTGCGCTCGTGTTGCTGTTTTAGGCCTACCCAGAATGGTGCTATCTGCGCGTTTTTCAGTTCCTTCCCTGCCCTTCTTGCCCTCACATTCATGACTGGATGTTCTTTTTTTCACAGAAAAGAACGAATTCACCACTGCAGGAGAAAGATTCATTGGAACATTTACAGTTGATACTACAGTCGACAGGTACCGTGAAATGGGGTGAATAGGGACGGCAAGGTGAATAGGGACACAAACTGAAAAAAAGTTCGGAAACCTTTTTCGCTGAAAATTGCTAACCATACCGATTTGTTGATATTTGGGTTGAAAGTGTTCTCTTGTTTTTTTAAAAAGCAACTTATAGTCCCTATTAACCCCATATATGGGTTAAATAGGAATAAATAGGATTTTTATGGCTGTCCCTATTCACCCCGTTTTACGGGTTAATAGGGACGGTCACTAATACAAAAAAATAATAATCAAGAAACAATCCTGAGTTTCCAACTTATTGCTAAATTGATAGCTCAGATGGATGCACATAATATGCACCCATAATATAAACCACGGTACCAATGAAAAAAAATATGGGATAAAAAGTTTCTCCAAACTTCCTATTTCTTGATTATTATTTTTTTGTATTCGTGACTGTCCCTATTCACCCGTAAAACGGGGTGAATAGGGACAGCCATAAAAATCCTATTTATTCCTATTTAACCCATATATGGGGTTAATAGGGCCTATAAGTTCCTTTTTAAAAAACAAGAGAACACTTTCAACCCAAATATCATCAAATCAGTATGGTTAGCAATTTTCAGCGAAAAAAGTTTCCGAACTTTTTTTCAGTTTGTGTCCCTATTCACCCCATTTCACGGTACAGGTTTACCTGCATGTTGCTTCAATGTCTATTGTAAATACCTTTCCACTGGTCATTGTGTCCCGTCCCTACGCCATGAGTCACTCACATCTGTATGTTGTCATGAGCTTAACAATAGACAACAAAAACTTGCACAATGAAAAGGCCAACTGTGCCCAGGTTAACCTGGAGTTAGTTCTTGCATGTTTAATGTTTATCAAGCTCCTTGTTTTGACCAAAGATATTTTGATTGGGCGTCTTCAAAAGCCTAACACTGGTGATAGGGCAGTTGGGTCCAATTCTTTTGCGCACTTCTTTAATACGCTCAAAATCATCCGAAGTACTTCAGTCACGACCACTTAAAGCAACTTAGATCCAGCACCAGGGATATATAGAGCACTAGCTTTCTCGGTCCCGACTGATGTTATCGTAAGATCCCGCGTTCGAGTCTCCTCTGTTGATTGGCCGAGCGCAATTCTCTTGTGATGGTTGAAAGGGCTAAAAAAAGAAATGGGACAGGTTATATGTTTATTAGGGGAGCAAAGAAAAAAACTTTTTTTAGTAGAGATCAAGGCAGCGGTCTGTTGCCTACACACCGCCTGGGTTCCATTTTTTGGCTCATTGAAAAAAAAATATAATTTCCCCGTAGATTTAGATTAATTCGAAGAGACTTACCTCATTTTTTTTCTCTCCAAGGAGTGCTTCCGCGTTTCAGGATGTTTCAAAAAGAGTGATACAACTTTAAACGTTTATTTACAAAGAAACAGAAACCTCAGGAACGTGAACCAATCATTGGTTGAAAGGTTATGGCATGGTATTTTCTATCACTGATTGCTATTGCAGTAAGTCACTGCTAGAGTATGTAAGAGGCCAAGGTCTGAAATTGGCATTTAAGGAAAATCCTTGTAATTGACGTTCTCGATGTGTGCCCCTCCGCGGTTCAGACAGGCATTAATCCTGACTCCAAAGTTCTGTCCAACTTTCCTGTAGGTCTCATGTGGCACTGCGTGGAGGTAGTCTGACACCTCCTGCTTCAGATCATCTAGTGTGGCAGGGTGGTTGACGTAGACAGAGCCCTTGGCAGCCCCCCAGAACCAGTAGTCCAGAGGGTTCGAGTCTGGGCTATGGGGTGCCCTGTCATGAGCGGTACCCAGGGCAACGAGGCAGTTTCTGAAGAGATGCTGTAGGAAAGTGATGTTGTCACCAGCAGTATGCGGGGGTGCACCATCCTGTATAAACCAAGTCATGCTGATGTGGTTTGGGGTGTCCTTTTGGGCTAGATTATTATGGAACTTCTGGAGCACGATCCAGTAGCGCTCACCATTGATTGTCACCGTCCTGCTGTTGTCATTCTCAAAATCAGTAAGGCACAATCATTCCCCACCTGGCATTGAAGGTGCAGATGCATGTGACCCTAGGCCCTTTCAAGTACCTCTCAGTGATCTCTTCAGGTGGTTATGCCCCCCAGAAAATGTTGTTGTGGTTGTTGATTTCGTCTCATACCACAGAGCCACCACTTTTGTCTTCTGCTCCACTCTAAATGGCATAGTTGAGCTACGGAGCTAGAAATCCCAGGGAACGAATACCACAATAACACCACCAAACCCTGAAAAGGAAAACGGTATATGTCAAAAAACAAAGAAATGCCAGGAAGTCAAATTTGTATCAATCTTTTGAAACACCCTATATATATTTACTCCAGTTTGCGGATTGCTTCTGCTTGTTGCCCCGATTCAGTATGAGGTTATCAAGTGCTCTGGATTATATACAATGAGCTTTTAAAAAGTTGTAGAGAAACGAGATACTCACAACAGCGTCCAAGATGTGGCAACTTTGAGATTCCGTATAGTATCCCTTCACTTCAATGCATTTATTCCATTTGTCCTTTGAACTTTTTTTCCATTAAAATGGAAGTTTTTAGGTGGTTCCTTCCTCCTTCAACCATGTTTCAGTTTCTTCAGTCAGGTACTCATCATCAGAGCATTGGAGGCCACACAGGTGGGATTTAAAATGTTGAAACAGATAAGTCAAAGGGGGAAAGGTCCAAGTTCAAAGATGGGGGTGAGGGAGTGAAACAATCCAGTTGGTCGAAGCCACAGTGATGGATCGCAATCTGCGCAACACGGGCCTTTTGCATAGGTGTGTTGGGTGAAGGAGAAGCAGATGTTTGGTCAACTTGATCCATGATAGCCTGGTGAAATGTGTGCATGAGGCTGCTGTAATAATCCATTGAGAATGTTATTTTGTGAAGAATATAGTCAACAGGTAGGATTCCTTTGACATTCCAGGTATTATAGGCAATGATCTTGCTGAATGAGGGTTGGGTGTGAAATCCCTTTGGTGAAAGTCATCCTTGCTCTTCCATTGCTTTGATTTCCATTTGATTTCAGGATCCAGATGTTGAAGTCATGTCTTGTCACCAACAAGACCTGACTTCGCCATCAATGTTTATTGCAAATACCACATTTTTTTGGTCAAGCCATATTTCAAAATTGGCCTCCAAAGCCAGTCTCCAACTGGGTTTCCTGCATCGTACAAAGTCCTTCCTTGGCACACCTGAGGTCCTATCTGCCAACAAAGCCTTCGTCTGCAGTTTTATGGAGTACTGCTCTCCCATTTGGGCTGGCAACCCTGCCTCACACATTGCTCAGCTTGACGAGAGGAAAACCAAGACCTTCAGGATTATTGGGATCTCCCGCAAATAAACCAAGGTCTTCAGGATTAATGGGATCTCCCGCCAATGGGCTTTTCACGTTACCATCACGGACAGGTCAGTGGGCTGTCTTCTAACACCTCCTTTCTGGTCTTGCTCCCTCTGCCCTTTCCATGCTTTGTCCCGCCTGCCCCCAGGTTTCTGCTGGGTGCACACAATCCAACATCTGGTGAAACTCCCAATATCCAGAATCAATGTTCACCTACACTCATTTGTTCCTCTTTCTTCCTGCCTGGGGAACCAACTTTCACATTCTCTTCAATCTCATTCTTCCCTACAAGTCTTCAATACAGCTGTTCACCACCATCTCAGATCATCCCTCTTCCAAAACCATAATCTTTAACCCCCAATTCCCAAGCCAACCTCCTTCTGAATTTCCAGTTTGTCCCTCCTGAGAGTTTGCTTCTGTATCCATCTTGTCCACCCCATGTGTCCTCTTTTAACACCCATTCCTCCCCAAGCCCATTGTTTGTCCATGTCTCCCTCTATTTTGTCCTTCAACTCTGCTATTGGTTGCCCTCCCCCCCTAACTCTCTACTTTTTTGGATACATAGTCGAGGCTCGTGGAAGAGTCGAGGCTACTGTTCTTTTTGCTCTGATTGCTTCCTGATCCTGATCCTCGACATTGCTGTCGATGTTGAGTACGAAGGTTTTGGAGGACCTATCTTGTTGTGATCTTGGACAGACTGAAGTGTTCATGAAAACGTTGCTTTGAGAAATTCCACCTTCTGTGATCAGGTCATGTTCAATAACTCACTTCAACATTTTAAGTCATTGCCCATTTGGCTACTGCAAAATATACGAGGGCACACTTTCACCAAATATGGTGACTAGGTGTTCATGGATTTATTTGGTGCTGGCACATTCTTAGGAGCAAACCTGAGTACCCCGATGCCAATTTTAGTAAAAAAAAAACATTTTGTTGAGCTCCACCAAAGCTCTTCTGGTCTGAAAAAGGGCTAACATCCGAAATAACAACTTTTCTTTGCTTCCGATGGCAGTTACGGTCCCTCAATCGGCATCTTATTGATTCCGTCCATTGTCGATGCTAACCTTGAGTTATATAAATAAATGACGTCAGAAGATGAAGGATATGTTG
The DNA here is from genome assembly GCF_964187855.1 of Myxine glutinosa. Taxonomy (NCBI): domain Eukaryota; kingdom Metazoa; phylum Chordata; class Myxini; order Myxiniformes; family Myxinidae; genus Myxine; species Myxine glutinosa. The sequence goes on along the minus strand of NC_136273.1, from coordinate 54,401,825 downwards.
AGAGGTGATGGCCTCGTAGTTTCAACAAGTATGGACCCATATAAATAAATGACATCAGAAGATGAAGGATATGTTGAGAGGTGATGGCCTCGTAGTTTCAACAAGTATGGACCCATAGGACAGACAAACATTTTAAAACTGCACCCACACAGGCAGGTAGCGATAACATATCCCTGCTCAAAGCTCACAAAGGACCTGCTCTTAGAATTGTATCGATATATTTTTTGGGGAATGGATGGGGAGGTATGACTATTTGGCTATTTTTCAGGTGTTTCTTGGAGATCTTCTCTGTTCTGATGACACGCACATGTTCTGAATACGCACAAGCATGATGCGGAAGACACGCAAGCAAATGGATCAAGGAGCAAGGAGTTCACAAAAGTCAAGATCACTGCTGCAGCAGAGGATGGACTTCCAGTGTACAGGATAAATATTTTCAAATTATTCAAGGAGACTTCATTCTCATTAAGGATCAGGATAAAACTGTTCACTGCCTCTATTTGTCAAACTTTGTACATTTCTGTCAACTTTATTAAGTAGGCAATGCAATAAAATATTGCTACCTTCCTTGTTATGTCCTTTTCACAGTCGTGGTCTGAGCTGGCAAGATACCCTAGAGATACGCACACTGAGTTGTTTAGCCTGGGTTTGAATCCTGACCGAGCTATAAACTGTCATCTTGGTCTTTCACAAGCAGGGTCATTCATCAATGTATATGCCATCCCTCGGATGTTAAAATTTAAATTATTGATTAAATTTGATGTTGTAGTGGTTACCTTATTCACATGTCGCGGTTACCTTATTCACTTGTCGCGGTTAACTTATCCGCATGTGACGGTTACATTACGATGGGTTTGGACTAACCCACGCACACGGGCTTTTGGTTGTGTCGTCGTGACGCACGCGCGGCTGTTGGAGCCACGCCTTCCGAAGAGGGTTCTTGGTTTTATATAAGCCGTTACGACTTCCGTTCGTAAGCAGTTGCTGGAGATTTCTGTACAATAAACAACCTTTTGTACCCAACGAAATGGCCTCTTCTTATCGTCTTCGGCAACTGCTAAACTGGTGACCCCATTGCCCCCGAACGTATTCGGGGGCCACATGAACACGGCAGGATTGTGACCGCAATTTCTTCCACAAGACCTAAACTCGAACTGCCGGAGTTTTAGCAACGACGAGCGACCATGTGGTTCGCGCATCGCGCTCATTTCCTCCTCTACGACTGGAGGGGCGAACCAGCTCCGGGACCCTCCGAAGGAACGCCGTTACGGGGCGTTGGCGGCATGGCTACTTCGTCGCCTTCGCGCACACAGGCCGAGCACCGCTGCTCGTCGCCTCCGTGCACACAGGCCGAGCACCGCTGCTCGTCGCCTCCGCGCACACAGGCCGAATACTGCTGCTCGTCGCCTTCGCGCACACAGGCCGAGTACTGCTACTTCGTCGCCTCTGCGCACACAGGCCGAGTACTGCTGCTCGCCACTCCTACTACTGCTCCTACGGCGGATCCCGAGGCTGAAGCTCCTGCAACTACAGCTACTGCCGCTGCTCATCTCTTGCGCACGCACGGCTGCTTCGTTACCTTCGCGCGCACTGCTGCTCGCCGCTCCCACAATTCCTACTGCTGCAACTACAACGGCTACCACTGCTCAGCACCCTCGGCCCGGCTCTGTTCCACCCGCGGCCCGGCTCTGTTCCACCCGCGGCCCGGCTCTGTTCCACCCGCGGCCCGGCTCTGTTCCACCCGCGGCCCGGCTCTGTTCCACCCGCGAACTACGTACACGCCCGTGGCGTGCCTTCTGGGGGGGCGCATGTAGTGGTTACCTTATTCACATGTCGCGGTTACCTTATTCACTTGTCGCGGTTATCTTATCTGCATGTGACGGTTACCATTACGATGGGTTTGGACTAACCCACGCACACGGGCTTTTGGTTGTGTCGTCGTGACGCACACGCGGCTGTTGGAGCCACGCCCTCGGAAGAGGGTTCTTGGTTTTATATAAGCCGTTACAACTTCCGTTCGCTAGCAGTTGCTGGAGATTTCTGTACAATAAACAACCTTTTGTACCCAACGAAATGGCCTCTTCTTATCGTCTTCGGCAACCGCTAAAATGTGACGTTAAAATTGGTCTGCAGGAATTTTTTGGTGGACTTTATAGATCCCATGGTGCCCTTCACAAAGAGTAGGCGAGCTATCACCAGCACCATGAACACATTACAAATTCCAGCTCTAACCAGCAGAGGGCAGTGCATAAGTCACGCAGCCACGCCCTCAGCCAATGAAGCTACCCTGCAGCCTTGTGCTGCATTCAAATGAAGAAGAAGAAGTCGTAGTGTATGGACTGTAAAATCAAATATGTCTATGGAATGATTATATTAATCAAACATGGTGGGTAGGGACTTGATTAGGACTCAATTTTGATTGTATCATGGTTGGATGCTCCTATAATTTTAATTAAATAAAAATGTAAAGTTTTCTAAAGCGCTACGATTATTACTGCTCTATCTTCTCTACATTGGAAAGTTTTATGGCTATTCATCATTTAAGTGGTTTCTTAAAATGGAATAATGGTGTCGAAAAAAACGTAGATTTTCAAGCTGCCATGCGCATTCCTAGAAGTCCTTAGCGTTGATGCTTGTCCACCTGCTCACGGACGGACAAGTTTCTGGGCCGACGGTGGAAGAAGCATCAAGAAAAACCATCTTTTTTTTAGCACAGACTAAAGAAACGTTTGTCCCTCTGTTGTACACCGTTCATTTCCTATGGCATCTCCAGGCGCTGCATAACGTCATTGCCGGGCACCGAAGGGGGCTCGGCAATGACGCACGCTGAAAGGGAGTACTCAGTTTTCACTCCGGTTTCTTGTTGTTACTTGTTACTTGCGAAAATCGAAGATTTTTCAAGTATAATGGTTGGTGTTGTGCATTATTCTGTCTGTCTCTTTGTTTGTCTGTCTGTCTGCATGTCAGTCGCCTACAGGTCACAATTTTCAACCGAACTTCACGAAACTTCACCAAATGGTGGAGTTCGTCATTGGCAAGAAGGATATTGTTTTGGGGGTGAAAAGGTCAACATAGGTCAAAGGTCACCAACTTTATCAAATTTCTAAAATCCTCAATTTTCATCTGATTGACATGAAATTTGAAGAGGAGTTGCATATCTGGTAAATGAATTCAACCACCAACTCTTTTTGAGGTCAACATAGGCCAAAAGGTCAACATAGGCCAAATTTCTAAAATCCTCAATTTTCATCTGATTGACTTGAAGTTTGAAGTAGATTTGCATATCTGGTCAATGAATTCAACCACCAACTATTTTTGAGGTCAACATAGGCCAAAAGGTCAACATAGGCCGAATTTCTAAAATCCTCAATTTCTATCCGATTGACTTGAAATTTGAAGAGGATTTGCATATCTGTTCACTGAATTCAACTACCAAGTATTTTTGAGGTCAACATAGGCCAAAAGGCCAACATAGGCCAAAAGGTCAACATAGGCCTAATTTCTAAAATCCTCAATTTCTATCCGATTGACTTGAAATTTGAAGAGGATTTGCATATCCAGTGAATTAATTCAACCACCAAGTATTTTTGAGGTCAACACAGGCCAAGTTTCTAAAATTCTCAATTTTTATCCGATTAACTTGAAATTTGAACAGGATTTGCATATCTGGTCACTAAATTCAACCATCCAGTATTTTGAGGTCAACATTGGCCAAAAGGTCAACATAAGCCGGATTTCTAAAATTCTGTTTTCATCTGATTAACTTGAAATTTTAAGAGGATTTGCTTGCCAGGTCACTGAATGCATCCACCGATTATTTTTGAAGACATCATAGGCCAACAACCTATTTTAGGGATTTTGCAAGTATCACGCTATGCACAACATATTTCTTGTCTATTTGTTTGTTTGTCCGGGCAACATCTCGCCCGGCCATCCTTTGAGCTTGGAGGCTGAAATTTCAGCACAACAGTGAGAAAGTGCTTTGGCAAAACCTTTATTTTCTGTTTTTTGATTAATCAATTAATTGATTAATTAAGTACTTATTTATTTCCTTTCTCATCTGGGCAATACATCAGGCACTTTTTGAGCGAGGAAGCTGATATTCAGACAGGACAGTGACCAAGTGATGTGGCTGTAAAGGATATTTTGGATTTATTGATTAATCAATTAATAATTTATTGATTAGTTAATTAATCAATTATTTAATTCTTTAAATAATTATTTAATTAGTTTTCAAAAAGTTACAGATTCGAATGAAACATTGGTGGTTTCGGTATGCCATTAGTCAATTGATTAAAAAATTAATTATTTTACGATTATTATATATTTATTTTAATTTCACAATCAATTATTGTCCACCTCTCCCTCCCAGTGCCGTCTCTCTGCTCTTGAGGATGTTATTTATTTATTTGGCATGGGGGCGATGTACTTTGAATGTATCTGTACTTGTATTATATATTATCCCAATGGTTGGCAGGATACCTGAGAGGTAATGTAGTCGGTCACCTTTGACCCGTGTTGTATAATTTAATTCCCACTGATGTTCACTGATGTTCACAACAGGCATGTTGCATCAATGAGGATGCACCTGTCAGATGGGATGTTAAGCCAGGGATCAGTCTACCAGTGTTTGTTGCTGGTGGACATTAAAGATCTCACTGCGTCTTTCACAAAAGTAGGTTATCATGCACGGCACCCTCAATAAATTTCAAATTCCTACGCTTCTGCTGGGTAGACAATGGCCAGTGTATTCGTTGCCAACACCGATGCCCTGGAAAGGGTATGGATTCTAACAACAACAATGGTTATGAGCTACAACCAGGCTGACAACGCGAGGTAACCAGCCTCAGTGTCGGAGCCGCCATCTTGGAAATTGCTTAAGGGTGTCAGTGAAGAGACAAAGCTCGAAGGCATGATGAGTTGCCCTTTCCCACGTATATCGCCGTAACCATGGTCAGGCTAAGGATGCCGGGGCAGAAGGATAGCGAGGCTACGGCCCTTGGGTGCTGGGGGTCGCCTCCGGATCCTTTCAAATGGAAATAGTGTTCTTCCATGGCTCGGAGCAGATGGGGTGATTGTGGCTTTTCGGAGTTTGCGTATTCGTGAGGTGCTAATCGCAAGGAGCGGGGTGGCCAAGAGGGGGATGGGCAAGGGTCTGTGGGGGATTGACCCCAGAACTGTGCCTTCTCTACAGCATTGTTAAAGCACACCCTTCGGGACCTCGGCTTCACATTCCAGAGCGCTGCATGGACGACATCTTTGCCTTAATGGGTGCAGCATTATATATATATATTATAATTCATGTATTGCAGGATAATATCAATGTGATGCTTAAATACATTTTGTTTACCATCTGTCATTCATTTTCAATGTCAAAGTTTTCATTTAATTGTCCATATTTTGTTTGTGCATGCATGTATGTATGTATGTATACTATATGTATGAGTGTGTGTTTATGTGTACGTGTGTGTGTGTGTTTATGTGTTTGTGTTTGTGTATGTGTGTTTGTCGTGTGTGTGTGTGTGTGTTTATTTATGTGTGTGTATCTGTGTGTTTATGTGTATGTTTGTATTTCTGTGTATGTGTATGTGTGTGTGTGTATGTATGTATGTGTGTGTATGTGTTTATTTGTATGTGTGTGTGTGTGTGTGTGTGTGTGTTTATGTGTATGTTTGTATTTATGTGTATGTGTATGTGTGTGTGTGTGTATGTATGTATGTATGTTTGTGTGTGAATTAGAGAGATAGAATTGTGAGGAACAGAAATGAAAAAACGAGATGTGTGTGTGTGTGTGTGTGTGTGTATGTGTGTGTGTGTGTGTGTGTGTGTGTGTGTGTGTGTGTGTGTGTGTGTGTGTGTGTGTGTGTGTGTGTGTGTGTGTGTGTGTGTGTTAAATGACACGAATTACTCCAACGTTCTTGTGTGGTCTGCCGGTGGTGGGTGACGTGTCTAGCTCAAGTCTTTCACGAACATTTAATTGGCAGTAATTTGACCAATGTGCCGGTAATAACTCGCCTACTCTTCACTTAAGAAATAATGGAATCTTTAATGTCCACCAAAAGTTTTGGCATCATGGTTCTCGGGCATAAAATCCTCACCATGGATGGTGAACACATCGATGCGTCGGCGTGCACGTGAAGAAACAGGGTGGCAGTGTGTAGTTGGTTTAAGATTGAAACCAAGCCAGACAGTTCAAATGTTACTGCATATACCTCTAAGCCAGGGGTTGCCAAACCAAGGGCCGCGACATGAACGTGAAAACCCCCCTCAAAAACTCGTTTTTTTTCGGGGAGGTTTCACATCTAAAGTGTTTTCTCTGACAATTATTAGTGTAGGTACCGGTACCAAGTAGGTGGTACTGGTACCATTTGGTCATAAGGCGAATCATTTAAAGTTTTGGGTCATGGACAAAAAAAATTGGGAGCCACTGCTCTAAGCTATCCTCCATATAATACCAGAATCCAAATATAATATCCAAATTCTTTCATAATAGATTTCATTCCATAATTCTTTCATCATATCATAATATCCAAATTCCTTTCCAAAGCAATATCCAAGTTCTTTCTATCTTTCCAAAGCAATATCCAAATTCTTCCTATCTTTCCAAAGCAATATCCAAATTCTTCCTATCTTTCCAAAGCAATATCCAAATTCTTCCTATCTTTCCAAAGCAATATCCAAATTCTTCCTATCTTTCCAAAGCAATATCCAAATTCTTCCTATCTTTCCAAAGCAATATCCAAATTCTTCCTATCTTTCCAAAGCAATATCCAAATTCTTCCTATCTTTCCAAAGCAATATCCAAATTCTTCCTATCTTTCCAAAGCAATATCCAAATTCTTCCTTTCTTTCCAAAGCAATATCCAAATTCTTCCTTTCTTTCCAAAGCAATATCCAAATTCTTCCTATCTTTCCAAAGCAATATCCAAATTCTTCCTATCTTTCCAAAGCAATATCCAAATTCTTCCTATCTTTCCAAAGCAATATCCAAATTCTTTCTATTCCAATGCAATATCCAAATTCTTTCTATTCCAATGCAATATCCAAATTCTTCCTATCTTTCCAAAGCAATATTGTTTGTGCTGCTGTGAGGAACATAGTCATGTCATGTCATGGTCATGGAACATGAACCAATGCTGTGAAGGGGAACAGGTTGAGATGGTTTGGTCATGTGTTGAGGAAGGATGAAAGTGACTGGTTGAGAAGAGTGATGGAAATGAATGTAGAAGGAAGTAGAAGACGGGGAAGACCGAGAAAGACTTGGCTAAAGATGGTGGAAGAAGAAATGCGGGCAAGGGGGTTAACAAGGAGAGATGCAGAAAATAGGGCAAAATGGAGAAGATTGTCATGGGGACCGCAAGGCTAACCCCCGCTCTAGCAGGCAAAATGGCCTTTAAAATGCATGTTGTTGTGTGTTGTTTCCAAAGCAATATCCAAATTCTTCCTATCTTTCCAAAGCAATATCCAAATTCTTCCTATCTTTCCAAAGCAATATCCAAATTCTTTCTATTCCAATGCAATATCCAAATTCTTTCTATTCCAATGCAATATCCAAATTCTTTCTATTCCAATGCAATATCCAAATTCTTTCTATTCCAATGCAATATCCAAATTCTTCCTATCTTTCCAAAGCAATATCCAAATTCTTTCTATTCCAATGCAATATCCAAATTCTTTCTATTCCAATGCAATATCCAAATTCTTTCTATTCCAATGCAATATCCAAATTCTTCCTATCTTTCCAAAGCAATATCCAAATTCTTTCTATTCCAATGCAATATCCAAATTCTTCTTATCTTTCCAAAGCAATATCCAAATTCTTTCTATTCCAATGCAATATCCAAATTCTTTCTATTCCAATGCAATATCCAAATTCTTTCTATTCCAATGCAATATCCAAATTCTTCCTATCTTTCCAAAGCAATATCCAAATTCTTTCTATTCCAAAGCAATATCCAAATTCTTCCTATCTTTCCAAAGCAATATCCAAATTCTTTCTATTCCAATGCAATATCCAAATTCTTTCTATTCCAATGCAATATCCAAATTCTTGCTATCTTTCCAAAGCAATATCCAAATTCTTTCTATTCCAAAGCAATATCCAAATTCTTTCTATTCCAATGCAATATCCAAATTCTTTCTATTCCAAAGCAATATCCAAATTCTTTCTATTCCAATGCAATATCCAAATTCTTTCTATTCCAATGCATTATCCAAATTCTTTCTATTCCAATGCAATACCCAAATTCTTGCTATCTTTCCAAAGCAATATCCAAATTCTTTCTATTCCAAAGCAATATCCAAATTCTTTCTATTCCAATGCAATATCCAAATTCTTCCTATCTTTCCAAAGCAATATCCAAATTCTTTCTATTCCAATGCAATATCCAAATTCTTCCTATCTTTCCAAAGCAATCTCCAAATTCTTTCTATTCCAATGCAATATCCAAATTCTTCCTATCTTTCCAAAGCAATATCCAAATTCTTTCTATTCCAATGCAATATCCAAATTCTTCCTATCTTTCCAAAGCAATATCCAAATTCTTTCTATTCCAATGCAATATCCAAATTCTTCCTATCTTTCCAAAGCAATATCCAAATTCTTTCTATTCCAATGCAATATCCAAATTCTTCCTATCTTTCCAAAGCAATCTCCAAATTCTTTCTATTCCAATGCAATATCCAAATTCTTCCTATCTTTCCAAAGCAATATCCAAATTCTTTCTATTCCAATGCAATATCCAAATTCTTCCTATCTTTCCAAAGCAATATCCACATTCTTCCTATCTTTCCAAAGCAATCTCCAAATTCTTTCTATTCCAATGCAATATCCAAATTCTTCCTATCTTTCCAAAGCAATATCCAAATTCTTTCTATTCCAAAGCAATATCCAAATTCTTCCTATCTTTCCAAAGCAATATCCAAATTCTTTCTATTCCAATGCAATATCCAAATTCTTCCTATCTTTCCAAAGCAATATCCAAATTCTTTCTATTCCAATGCAATATCCAAATTCTTCCTATCTTTCCAAAGCAATATCCAAATTCTTTCTATTCCAATGCAATATCCAAATTCTTCCTATCTTTCCAATGCAATATCCAAATTCTTTCTCTTCCAATGCAATATCCAAATTCTTCCTACCTTTCCAAAGCAATATCCAAATTCTTTCTATTCCAATGCAATATCCAAATTCTTCCTATCTTTCCAAAGCAATATCCAAATTCTTTCTATTCCAATGCAATATCCAAATTCTTCCTATCTTTCCAAAGCAATATCCAAATTCTTTCTATTCCAAAGCAATATCCAAATTCTTTCTATTCCAAAGCAATATCCAAATTCTTTCTATTCCAATGCAATATCCAAATTCTTCTTATCTTTCCAATGCAATATCCAAATTCTTTCTATTCCAATGCAATATCCAAATTCTTCCTGTCTTTCCAATGCAATATCCAAATTCATTCATGCATTTCCAATGCAATATCCAAATTCTTTCTGCCTTTGCAAAGCAATATCCAAATTCCTTCTACCTTTCCAAAGCAATATCCAAATTCCTTCAATCTTTCCAAAGCAATATCCAAATTCCTTCTACCTTTCCAAAGCAATATCCAAATTATTTCTACCTTTCCAAAGCAATATCCAAATTCTTTCTACCTTTCCAAAGCATTATCCAAATTCTTTCTATTCCAATGCAATATCCAAATTCTTCCTATCTTTCCAATGCAATATCCAAATTCATTCATGCATTTCCAATGCAATATCCAAATTCTTTCTGCCTTTGCAAAGCAATATCCAAATTCCTTCTACCTTTCCAAAGCAATATCCAAATTCCTTCAATCTTTCCAAAACAATATCCAAATTCCTTCTATCTTTCCAAAGCAATATCCAAATTATTTCTACCTTTCCAAAGCAATATCCAAATTCTTTCTACCTTTCCAAAGCAATATCCAAATTCTTTCTATTCCAATGCAATATCCAAATTCTTCGTATCTTTCCAATGCAATATCCAAATTCTTTCTATTCCAATGCAATATCCAAATTCTTCCTATCTTTCCAATGCAATATCCAAATTCTTTCTATTCCAATGCAATATCCAAATTCTTCCTCTCTTTCCAATGCAATATCCAAATTCATTCATGCATTTCCAATGCAATATCCAAATTCTTCCTATCTTTCCAAAGCAATATCCACATTCTTCCTATCTTTCCAAAGCAATCTCCAAATTCTTTCTATTCCAATGCAATATCCAAATTCTTTCTATTCCAATGCAATATCCAAATTATTTCTACCTTTCCAAAGCAATATCCAAATTCTTTCTACCTTTCCAAAGCAATATCCAAATTCTTTCTATTCCAATGCAATATCCAAATTCTTCCTATCTTTCCAAAGCAATATCCAAATTCTTTCTATTCCAATGCAATATCCAAATTCTTCCTATCTTTCCAAAGCAATATCCAAATTCTTTCTATTCCAATGCAATATCCAAATTCTTCCTATCTTTCCAAAGCAATATCCAAATTCTTTCTATCTTTCCAAAGCAATATCCAAATTCTTTCTATTCCAATGCAATATCCAAATTCTTCCTATCTTTCCAATGCAATATCCAAATTCTTTCTATTCCAATGCAATATCCAAATTCTTCCTATCTTTCCAATGCAATATCCAAATTCTTTCTATTCCAATGCAATATCCAAATTCTTCCTATCTTTCCAATGCAATATCCAAATTCATTCATGCATTTCCAATGCAATATCCAAATTATTTCTACCTTTCCAAAGCAATATCCAAATTCCTTCTACCTTTCCAAAGCAATATCCAAATTATTTCTGCCTTTGCAAAGCAATATCCAAATTCCTTCAATCTTTCCAAAGCAATATCCAAATTCCTTCTACCTTTCCAAAGCAATATCCAAATTCCTTCTACCTTTCCAAAGCAATATCCAAATTCTTTCTACCTTTCCAAAGCAATATCCAAATTCCTTCAATCTTTCCAAAGCAATATCCAAATTCTTTCTGCCTTTCCAAAGCAATATCCAAATTCTTTCTACCTTTCCAAAGCAATATCCAAATTCCTTCAATCTTTCCAAAGCAATATCCAAATTCTTTCTACCTTTTCAAAGCAATATCCAAATTCCTTCAATCTTTCCAAAGCAATATCCAAATTCCTTTTACCTTTCCAAAGCAATATCCAGATTCCTTCTATCTTTCCAAAGCTGTCTTTGATGAGCTTTGATGGGCTTTGACTGCACGTGACTTCTATTCAAGTGACTTATATTAGTGTTCACATGTTTAGATTAGTTTTGTTGAGCCTAATGTCCTCCTGCCTCGAAGTTCCTTTTGACATTGTGAGGGAGGTCATATTATTTTTTAGACTTTAATCAAACACCAAGATTTATGTTTAAATCTTTAGCAAAAATATTAACGAGGGAGTGCACCACGGCAATTTTTGGGCCAAATGGCCGCATTTCCTTGTTTGAGGTTGGTTTTTCCTCAGCCTCATGTTGTTGAGCCTATAAAAATAATTCCAGTATGGCACTTCCATCTCCACGGCAGATTACGCCGCCATGGGTGACACATATTGGCCAGACAAATCGTGATGGCCAGACAGATGAGAAGTTCTCGAAGTCGCTGATGAGAAGTTCTCATCTACTAGCCCCGCCTACCGCATGAGGTGTTCACGCCCACATATTAAGGGATAACTTGTCTATAAATTACATACGCTGCCTCTTCAGCATCAAGTGTACCAAACGACTTAACCTGACAGGTCCCTGTGACATGTCAATCTAACCCTACTGAAAACACACGGACTATACTACACTTACCATGGTCGAGTTGTGGATCCCCCACCCCATATTTCATATACAGTATTAGCCACCTCAGGGACGGATCCATGAATTTCAAGACTTGCATGAAACTATAGCTCTGGGGAGGGCGGGGTGAGGGGCTAAGGGGGGTCTGGGGGTTCTCCCCCAGGAAATTTGTAAAAATTGATCGTCAGAAACGGCATTTCGTGCGTTCTTGGAAGTTTCTGCAGTTCCTTGTGTCCTTCCCTGGTCCAACAGTTCAACAGATTCGCAATGACTAATGGTCAGATAGAAGGAATGGTGAAACGACTTGCCCAGCTGTTCCTTCCGCTATAAATTGATGAATTTTGTGTTTGTGTCGATATGATACCTCTGTAGATCGCATTTATCAGTTTCCTCACCGCTCAGCAATGCATTATTGGATGGACGAGTCCACTAACGTGCTCAGCAAGGGGTGTTGACAATAGGATTGTACTATTGTGAATATACCCCACGTCGACGTAGCACATGAGTATCGATCCTGTACACACACGAATAATTGACACAAACATGAAGAGAAATTTGAATTCTGCGCAAACTGTACTGCTACCATTATAATTGTGCTCCGCTGTAAACGAGTTTTAATGTAATGCTGTATATTCATGCTCCACCCATGTTTTCCTCATCACGTATTCAATTCATGCCCCACCCATGTGCTGCGTCATCGCCACGTCGTCATCTTCGCGTCATATCCGCTGAAGTGGCTGCTGCTGATTATTTCGCTTTGGACGGTGGATTTATGTGATGAAACTATGGGTTTTTTACCGTCGCACTTGGAGTGTTTTATAATAAAGCAAAAGTGATTTAAAACCTCTGAGCGCGCCGTAAGGATATGTCTGAGCGCGCCGCGCCGACAAACCGTAAGCCGCCTGAAACGTTCCTTGGTCAAAATAATCTGGACACGAGGGCTGTTGCAGGATATTCAGAGCTTATAATAATATCAAAAATCCAGAGGAGAGGGGAAGAGGGGTGCGCGCCCCCTGCACCTCCTCCTCCCTCTGGATCCGCCCCTGCACCCCTGCATGTTTAGTACTGTACAATGAAATGTTGAAGCAACAGCATATTGGATGCATCCACTACATTGACCTGCAGTTGTATCTCAATGGACCTTATGCATATGACGTCACACACCCTTATGCGGAAGTGCGCCCCCTTCAGAGGGCAAGCAATACTGCTACTGCAGCAATACTGCTAGAACTACACAATGCAAATCCTGAGCAGTGCCCCATTCATGAGCAGATTCCACCTGTTGGAGGGACTGAAACCCAAACGGAACTGTCTTTCAGAGACATTCGTGCACTGGAAAAAAACGTGGAGGAACTACAGAAGGACAATATTGCCCTCAGAACTCAAGTGTGTGACCTGGAAGAAAAGGTAAGAGCAACGGGTCTGCAGGAAGAACACCTTCAGAACAACGATGCAAAACTCCGATTTTACACGGGAATTCCTTCTTGGGCAATTTTTGTGCCACTCTTCACGTTTACATCACGTGCTCTACCAACGTGAAAAAAACTCACAAAGTTTGGTCAAGTGCGAATGTTCCTCATGAAGTTGCGATTGAACGTTTTTGACGAGGACCGAGCTTACAGATTCGGAGTCAGCCAGTCAACTGTTTCACGAAACTTCCACCGCGTTCTTGATGTAATGTTTGTAAAGACTCAGTCGCTGATACACTGGCCCAGTCGTGACGCTCTACGTCTCAGTATGCCGTCATCGGTCAGGAAATGTGGTTATTATTGACTGCACTGAAGTGTTTCTAGAGCAGCCGTCCGATTTACTGGCAAGGACACAAGTGTGGAGCAACTACGAGCACCATTCAACTGTAAAGTTTCCAATTGGTATAACACCACAGGGCTCAATATGCTTCCTAAGCCAGTGTTGGGGAGGAAGGGCAACAGATACTGAGATAACGGAAAACAGTGACCTCATGAATAAACTGATGCCAGGGGATGTTGTGCTTGCCGATCGTGGTTTTTTTGTTGATGAATACTGTGGAATGGCGATGGCCGAGGTGAAGGTTCCCCCATTCACCAAGGGAAAGAAGCAACTTGAAAAAGTAGAAGTTGTCTGGAGCAGAGAACTTTCTTGTGTTCGGATCCATGTTGAACGGGTAATTGGAATGGTGAAACAAAAATATACTGTACTCCAAAACCGCATTCCCATCACACTGATGGATGATGGGACATCGCCAGAAGCAACTGTGAACAAAATCGTACAAGTTGCGTGTGCTCTCGTAAATCTTTGTCCAGGAGTAGTTCCTATGGACTGATTATCATGGAAGTGTTATTTTATGGATCAACAGTATCGCCTTATTAGTGAGACACATTGTTAAATACGCACATGAAACAAAACAAAATGACAAGTAACATAAAGTTGCAGCAGTTTTATTGTCACAGTTGTGTCAGCTTCAAAACATATGTACACATATCATGTGCAGCTTCATTTACTGTTCACAGAAAATATGTAGTGTATAAATTTCTACAGAAACATTTCAAACATCACTATATCCATTGTTACTTCACCAAAAACAATTTTTATGATTCATTCACCATGTGGAATTAGTGAAAAAGACTTCAACATGTGCTTCTTGGATAATAAATGTTTTTTCAATTTTCCACAATTGCAAAAAGAAATAAAAATGTGAAACTGTCTACTTTTGTGTTCTACAGATTAAGATCAGTTATGTTACTCTGTGGCTCGCGTCCCGATCGCAGTTGACTCACACATGAACGCGTCGTCAGGGAAATTGTTTGCCCTCTAAGATGGCGTCGCGATTGGTTGTTAGGTGCTTCGTGATGTCAATGCATAAGGTCCATTACCAACGTTATTTCGTGCACGTTTTAATTTAAATATAATACATGCATGAATGCCTGGTCCTATCGTTGTCTATTTTGCTGAAGAACTCTTCTGCACTTATTCTGTGTCTACCCTTCATATCTTAAACATCTATGTTATTTCCCCTCATAACCACCTCCTTTATAATGTGTATGCCGATAACCTCCTGCCTCCTTCAGCTGTGCCTAATAGCCGGCGAAGCCGGTGTTGTCAATGAACGCGTACGTATTATGTTGAAAAGCCAGATTTTGCTGGATCCCTTGGCTTGAGAATTTCGAAGCTTTGACGCACCAAATCGCTCAATGGAGGCCGCCATCTTGCGGATGCGGAAGTATGCATAACAAATTGAAAACGTTCAATAGGAGCTTCTTTCACCCGTCGTTGTTTGATTCATAATCTTATGCACCTCCAATTTATTATTAAAATACTTTAAGACCAACCTCGGCCCGCATGGGCCTGGTTATCTTCAACGAAACGCGTCACCAAACACCGGAACCAATGAGATTCGAGCATTTGAAAAAATATTTCTAAAACCAAATCACGCAATGGAGGCCGCCATCGACCGGATGCGGAAGTTTGCATAAAACAATTGCGAAAAAGTTCAATAGGAGTTTGTTTCACCCGTCGTTCTTTGATTCACAATCTAATGAACCTCTAATTTGTAATTAAAATACGTTAAGACCAACCTCTTTATCTTCAACGAAAATCGTCACCAAACTCCAGAACCAATGAGATTCGAGCATTTGAAAAAATATTTTTTAAAAGCTTATTACGCGTTTCGGAGGGTGAAAACGGCGTCAATATTCTAAAATTGACGAAGAATTATTTTTTAGAAATCTCGTGGCCGTCCGGGATAGTTTTTCACGGCCAGAAATACGGTATAAGCGGTTTACATATTTAGTTTAGAAATACGGATAGTTTTTCACGGCCGGAAATATCCGAAGTTGAGACGGAATTCACCGAATTAATCAAGAAGTAAATTTTATCAATTTTAATCTCATCCAGAATGCAAATTGTGTCATTTTAGGTCTGAATTTTCGAAATTTTGTGAGCTGACCAATCAACGATCAGCTTAGGTCAGCCAATCAGCGCCTTCGACACAGGACATCTTAGTATCTTACCAGGGCGTCGACTGCGATGCCGGGAACGAGGTTGGTGCAAAACAACCGAATCACGCGTAAGAAAATGCTGCTCGAAATACTTCTCATCATATGCTCAAATTTCCTAAGCTAAATCGTCAATGCTTTGGGCACTTTTGTCTGTTACGGAGAAAGAAAAAGAACGGAAATGAAAGGACTGCAACAACGTGGGCTAGAGCTGATGAACTGAAACGTATCAAGTCACTCGCTTACTGCACAGCGAAAAAGTACGAGCACTTGAACAACGTGTTTTTCGACTCGATTCTGCAAAACGCCATGTCACTCGGTCAAAGCCAAAATGAGGAACAATGTTTCGCCTCCATTCTTCATCGCCACACTGACCTATCAGATGTGGCATGAAGGACGACGTTTATGCTTAACCACGACATAAATGTACCCAAGTCTTGGGTACCCAAGCTAATTCGTTAGAAAGTGTCATGTGACTCCTGCTCATTCACCAGGTTACAATCTACACTGTTTCAATTACCAGTTTAAGTCTACACTTTAACTGTACACTGCTAAATTTCTCTACTCGGGGCCATTTTCGAAATTTTTCTCTTCTTTAGTGGTAGACCTGAAAAGCCGAATTAGGCTTCAATCCCATGCTCCCATGCTCAGTAGGTTGTCTGATTTATGATGTTGTCCTGCACCTACCGGTATAAGCGGTTTACATAAAGAAAGAAAGCTCGGTTTGATTAACGACAGTCACACATTGCTGTTGAAACGGCGCTATCGTCTGATCTGTCGGCACTGATCTTACTGCAAGCTAACTTCTTCTGGTGGAGGAAGCCGCAGTGCCCAGAGAGAACCGGTCCTGACAGCGACTGGAGTTAGAAGACTACACACATACTGTGAAAACGTATGTTAAGCCCAGTTAAAATTTCTTAAAATAGGCCTTAAGCTAGCACATCGTATAGTTACTTCCTTAAGCTTCTTGTGACATTTATTGTATGCAGGTATTGGGGAGGACTGTCTGCTCTTCTCTTTTACCAAGTCTTAACAGGTACGGTACCTACTACACCTACCTACTACCAACTACCTAACCTACTGATGCCATCGTGATGGGTAAAATAGTGGCAAGAGGCTTTGGCTTCGCCGGCTCATTGCGGCTTTGCAGTCGGTACTAGTAATGTGTATGCCGATAACCTCCTGTCTCCTTCAGCTGTGCCTAATAGCCGACGAAGCCGGTGTTGTCAATGAACGCGTACGTTTTATGTTGAAAAGCCAGATTTTGCTGGATCCCTTGGCTTGAGAATTTCGAAGCTTTGACGCACAAAATCGCTCAATGGAGGCCGCCATCTTGCGGATGCGGAAGTATGCATAACAAATTGAAAAAAGTTCAATAGGAGTTTGTTTCACCCGTCTTTGTTTGATTCACATTCTTATGCACCTCTAATTTGTAATTAAAATACTTTAAGACCAACCTCGTTATCTTCAACGAAAATCGTCACCAAACACCGGAACCAATGAGATTCGAGCATTTGAAAAAATATTTCAAAAACCAAATCACTCAATGGAGGCCGCCATCTTAAGGATGCGGAAGTATGCATAAAAAAATTGAGAAAAAGTTCAATAGGAGTTTGTTTCACCCGTCTTTGTTTGATTCACAATCCTATGCACCTCTAATTTGTAATTAAAATACTTTAAGACCAACCTCGTTATCTTCAAGGAAAATCGTCACCAAATCGAATCTCCAATGAGATTCGAGCATTTGAAAAAATATTTCAAAAAAGCTTTTTACCGCGTTTCGGACGCTGAAAACGGCGTCAAATATTCTAAAATTGACGAATAATTATTTTTTAGAAATCTCGTGCCCGTAGGGGATAGTTTTTCACGGCCGGAAATATCCGAAGTTGAGACAGAATTCACCGAATTAATCAAGAAGTAAATTTTATAAATTTTAATCTCATCCAGAATGCAAATGGTGTCATTTTGAACTAGGTACGGTACCTACTACACCTACCTACTACCAACTACCTAACCTACTGATGCCATGGTGATGGGTAAAATAGTGGCAAGAGGCTTTGGCCTCGCCGGCTCATTGCGGCTTTGCAGTCGGGTACTAGTAGCTAATACTAGCTAGGCCCGGAATCAATCTAGTAACCCTATGCTGTACCCGCTCTATGGTATTTATGTCCTTCCTGAGATGTGACCAAAATGCACAATATTCCATAAGAGGCCTCACTGGATTCCTATACAGTGTTAAAACCCCTCCTTTGATTTATAATTGATCCCCTACGAATACAACCTAAAACCATACCAGTATTTGCTTTATCTGCTATATCTTATGCTGCTATCTTATAAAAGCCCACACGCGGTTTGGCTGAAGCAGCTCACATGGATCAGCTAAATTAATTGTGGCGAGGGCAAAGCTCTAACTTTCAGGCGATGTATGACCAAATTTGTTTTCGCTGGAAAGTTTATCTAAGTACAGTTCTAATCACCTTTGCCTTAAAAAATTACTTAGTATGTTGGATAAATTCATATAGACTACTAGCAGGAGTACCCAGCATTACCGAGGGGGGGGGGGGGGAGGGGAGGAAGCAGGAGACGGAGGGGTGAGGAAGGGAGTGGGGGGAGTGGAAGAGGGAGGGGTGGGTGGGGTGAGGGAAGAGGGAGGGGAAAGATATACTACATATACATCTTTTGGGGGGTGGCTTTGACAGGCCCCTCTGCTTTTGTGGAGAGGGGGGGGGGGGAGGGAAGGAGGAAAATGTTTCCTGTGCAAAGAGTGCTTTAACCTCAGTGTTGCACAGGTAAGAAAGGAAATTGTAATACCCTCTGCCACCATCACCAGGTGGCGCTACACGGTACACACTCACATAGAGAATTTACACCCCTCTCCCCTACACTCCCGAATGAAGCCGCGGCCACATAGCCTATGTTACCCCCCAGACAAAGTTGTATTTGTATTTGTACCCCGAGTGAAGTATAAAAGCATTTATAGCTGGAGTTGAAGCAAAAGCGTTGCTCAAGCAAAAAAGAAACATGAACATATTTGAAATGCGGGTAAATATAATGGAAAAGCAATTACATCCAAATCATAATCCATCACAAATGTCAAATCATCATTTTACCTTTTCGTTGAATATATGCTGATGAATGTGCCATTCATCAAGTTTCTGAGTTAAGTATGACGTGTATGAAGAAGAAGAAGCCATACACCAACTTCGACCGCTTCCGGAATTGTTTTATTATTTGTGTTCAAATGTCTGGTGATTGTTTTGTATTTATTTAGGCGAATGTGTACTTGTATATAACTAAAGGTGGGCGCGATTCGGAAAATTTTAAGTCCGCTTACCGCTTATCCGCTCCGCCAGCCCGTGTAGTCCGATTCGCTTATCCGCTTCAGCGGCCGAAAATCTTAGTCCGCTTACCGGTTATCCGCTTATCCGCTTCGATTTTTTAAAAGCGCTTCGACGTTTTTAAAGCGATTTTTGACGTTTCTAAAGGGAATTTAATGCTTTTTAAGCCTAAATAGCCATTTCTAACTACTACAAAGACAAACAAAGCTTTTAAGATCAAAAATATACATTTTTATTTAAATAAAATTTATTCAAAATTTATTGAAATAAAGTTTTCCACTCGACTCTACTCTACTCTACAGTTAATTTAAATATAATTTTAATATATGCAAGTTACATTAAAGAAAAATCAATTTGCCCATCCTTTCTTTGACAAGAGAGTCTACTAGTCAACAGACTAGCAGTCTGTTGACTAGTCCTCGTCTTCCTCCTCCACCTCGTGGGCCTTCTTGAGCATTTGGAGGTTGCCCTTCATGAAGACGAGGGCCTCGAAGTTCGGTGCAGCCAGGGCCGACCTCTTAGGCCTGAGGATGTCCGACCCGTAGCTGAACACGCGCTCGACCGAGGCAGAGCTCGGGAGCGGCGTGTTATGCCTGAGAAATAGAGTTACCCAAGCATCACGGAACTCGAGCGGGAAGAGATTGGGCGAGTGACACTCAGTGAACTTGGCACTCAGTGAACTTCTCCTTGAAGGTCTCCTCGATGCTGGCCTGCCTCCTGGCGCCGGCCATGTCCTGGAAGGACTTGTGGCGGCCGCGTCTGCTGCCGCCGTCGAGGGCCGCCTTGAGGTCGTTGTGCTGGGCATCATGGTACCTCTGGTAGTGCACCTTCAAGTTTGAACTTGATCCGGGCTGGGCTTTGAGTGTCTTTGAGCACTTGGTGCACGTGGCCTTGCTGTCCACGTCCTTGAAGAAGGGGGCGATGTGCCTCCACTTCTGGCTGAGGCTGGAATTGTCTGTGTCCATTGTCACGTTGATCTCAGCCGACTCGATTGAGTCCAGCGACATCCTGCTCTCGCTGCGCGCGAGCTGAGGGGTCAGGGCGCAGATCTCCTGACTGTCCTCCACGTCCCCCATAATGTTGACCGCCGGGTTGTGGATGTCGCTGTGCTGGGACTGCTGGTTTGCGTCGCTCATGTGCCTGTCCCTGGCACTGCCGCTGGGCTGGAGAGTCAAAAATCTCTCCATCTTGACGTTATTGCCGCTCTAGCGTCCAATAAAATATTCAGTTTTCACTTATTATTCACTTAAATAAATATTCACAATTCTAGAGTAACGGCTCAGGCTAACAGCTGATTTGGCGAATCGCGATGCGCTTTAATTTTTCGGTAGTCCGCTTACGCTTATCCGCTTCGGTTTCCGGGGGTTGTTCCGATTCGCTTATCCGCTTCGAAAACGTTAGTCCGCTGCAGCGGATAAGCGGATAAGCGGACTTTCGAAGCGGACCGCCCACCTTTGTATATAACTGTCATAATGAAAAAGGCTTCGACACTATGAAGCGATTTTTAAAAAATGCAAAAAACGAACTTTTTTTTTTCAATAAACATTTTTTTTGCATAAAACACTCCCACACACTCACTGATGAACCTCTGAAAGTTTGACGAAGATCTGTTCAGCCATCTCTGAGAAAAATGGCGACACACACACACACACACACACACACACACACACACAGACACACACAGACCAATGGTTCTCTTACAGTCACGTGAAAAAGTAAGTACACCCCATGCAAAGTTTTGACTTTTTCAACATATTTCAACATTCAGCTATTTGATCTTCATTTCAACAATATTGACAGATGTAGGTGATATAATATAACAAATATCATGAAACATTTACATTTTGTAGTCCATTGTATAATTTAAATAAACATAAATGCAAATTTCGCATGTGGAAAAAGTAAGTACACCCTTGGCTCATATAGGTGGTATTGCCCCCTCTGGCAGAAACAACCTCAAGTAGGCATTTCTTATAACTGTCTACCAGTCTCTGGCATCGACTGGGAGAAATTTCTGCCCACTTCTCCATGCAGAATTATTTCAGCTGTGCGATGTTTGAAGGGTTTCTTGCATGCAGAGCTCGTTTTCTATTACCCCCACAACATCTCAATGGGATTTAGTTCCGGGCTTTGACTTGGCCATTACAGAACCCTCCATTTCTTTCTTTTCAGCCATTCCTTGGTGGATTTACTGGTATGTTTAGGGTCATTGTCCTGTTGCAATGTCGACCTTCGGTTGAGCCTCAACTCTCCGACAGATGGCCTCACATTATCCTCAAGCACCCTCTGGTACAATGAAGAATTCATTGTGGATTATATGATGGTGAGCTGCCCAGGCCCTGATGCAGCAAAGCTGCCCCAAACCATAATATTTCCACCACCATGCTTTACAGTTGGTATCAGGTTCTTGTGGTCAAATGCTGTCTTTGGTTTTCGCCAAACATGTCTTCTGGTACTGTGGCCAAATAGCTCTACCTTTGACTCATCTGTCCAGAGCACATTGTTCCAGAAGTGCTGGTCTTTGCCTAGGTGTTCATTGGCAAACTTTAGTCTTGCCCTGATGTTCTTTCTGGCCAGCAAAGGTTTCCTCCTGGCACACCTCCCATGTAGATCAAATTTGTGCAGCCTCTTTCTAATGGATGACTCATGCACTTTAACATCAACAGTGGCAAGAGCTACCTGTAGGCCCCGTGATGACATTCTGGGGTTCTTCGAGACTTCTTTCAGCATCTTGCGGTCTGCTCTCGTGCTGAACTTGCTGGGGCAGCCTGGCCTGAACAAGTTGGCAGTTGTTTGGAATCTTCTCCACTTGTAGATGATCTTCCAGACAGTCGAATGATTGATTTCAAATTGTTTGGAGATCTTTTTAAATCCCTTCCCAGACTCGTCGGCATCTATAACCTTCTTTCTGAAGGCTTCAGAGAGCTCTTTTGATCTAGGCATGGTGACGCCGCACACTTCAACAACAAAGAGCAAACCAAACTAAATGTCTGAGGTTTCAACAAGACAGGTTCCTCCAAGATCCTCTCTAACGATGTTCTAATCATTTGCACCTGAGCTGGTGCACCTGATTCTAATTTTAGGTATTTGAAGTAGTGATAAATGTAGGGGTGTACTTACTTTTTCCACATGCAAAATTTGCATTTATGTTTATTTAAATTATACATTGGACTACAAAATGCAAATGTTTCATGATATTTGTTATATTATATCACCTTTATCTATCAATATTGTTGAAATGAATATCAAATAGCTGTATGTTGAAATATGTTGAAAAAGTCAAAACTTTAAATGGGGTGTACTTACTTTTTCACATGACTGTATATAGTAGATGGATCAAAGGGGTGTAATGTAACAGTGTGATTGTGCAAGCACGTGACAGAATGGAGGGAAGCCTAACCGAGTTGCTCTACTGGTGACATGAACTTTGTAACATCATCATGTATATTACCTTCAGAAAGTATTCACACTCCTTGACTTCTTCACATTTTGTTGTTACAGCCTGAATTTAAAATGGAATTGAGATTATTTTTTTTCACTGATCTACACAATATACCCCATAATGTCAAAGTGGGAATTTTTTAAAATTTGTTTACAGAATAATTAAAAATGTAAGACAGAAATATCTCATTTACATAAGTACTCAATCTCCCACCCGCTCCCCGAGTCAATACTTTGGAGAAGTGCCTTTGGCAGTGATTACAGCTTTTGTCTTCTTGTGTATGTCTCTATCAGCTTTGGACATCTGGATTTGAGGAGTTTCTCCCATTCTTCCTTTGCAGATTTGCATAAGCTCTGTCAAGTTGGAGCTTCGGTGAACAGCAATCTTCAAGTCTTTCCACAGATTCTCAATGATATTCAAGTCTGGGCTTTGACAGGGCCACTCAAGGACGTTCACATTTTTGTTCTGAAGCCATTTCAGTCTTGCTTTGGCTGTATGTTTTGGCACATTGTCCTGCTGGAACGTAAATCTTCACCACAGTCGAAGGTCTTTTGCACTCTGAAGCAGGTTCTCCTCAAGGATTTTCCTGTATTTGGCTCAATTCATTGTTCCCTCTATCCTTACAAGTCTCCCATTCCCTGCCACTGAAAAGCATCCCCATAGTATGATGCTCTGATCACCATGCTTCATGGTCGGGATGGTGTACATGGGTGTTGAGCTGGGCTCGGAATCCACCCGACATAGCGCTTTGCATTCATGCCAAAGAGTTCAGTTTTCGCTCATCAGACCACAGAATATTTTGCCTCACGTTCGCAAAGTCTTTCACGTGCCTTTTTGCAAGCTCCAGGTGTGCTGTCATGTGCCTTTTTCTCAGGAGTAGCTTCTGTCTTGCCACTCTTCCATAAAGCAAATATTTGTGAAGTGATGCAGAGACTGTTGTCCTTCTGGCAGGTTCTCCCATCTCAGCCAAGGAACTCTGTAGTTCTGTCAGAGTGGTCATTGAGTTCTTGGTCACCTCCCTGGCTAAGGTCCTTCTTGCTCAGTTGCTCAGTTTGGTCAGATGGTCAGCTCTGGGAAGAGTCTGGGTAGTTCCATATTCTTTCCATTTCCTAATGATGGAGCTCACTGTGCTCTTGGGAACCTTCAACACTCTAGAAATTCAATAAATGAACAAGATTCCAATTAATATCAAGTTAGATGTCAATTAATTAATTAGAATCCTGTTCATTTATTTAATTGTGTTTCTATGCCCACAGTGATGTTTGTAATAGCGGACATGGATTTGTCCCCCCCATTGGAGGAAGACCCTCTCGTGAGTCGGCCGTTGGTGCTCCTATGGTTGGCAGCCAGTGTCCTGGAAGCAGTAACGGAAAGAGAGTGGCAATCATATGTGGGAAAATTGCATGTTTGGTCAGGGTCGCCCAGATAGCTCAGATGGCAGTGCACTAGTATGCTTCACCAGAGAACCTGGGTTTGATTATTGGGCTGGGCGTGTATTTTTCCCACATATGTTAATTAACTCCAGAAATTGTTTTATACCCTTCCTCAGATCTATGCATCCTCACAATTCCATCTTGGCGTTCTATGGACAGTTCCTTAGACTTCATGGAGTTTCTGCTCTGACATGCACTGTCAACTGTGGACCTTGTATAGAAAGGTGCGTTTCTTTCTAAATCATATCTAATCAATTGAATTGGCCACAGTTGGATTCTAATTAAGTTGTAGAGACATCTCAACGATGCTCAAAGGAAATTGGATGCACCTGAGCTCAATTTTGGAATGTCAAAAATAGGTATTTTTTGTTTGTTTGTGCAAAGTCTAATGATTATGTTAGGGTGATTCTACATGCTGCCCTGTCTTTTTGCAACCATTGAAATTGGTTAAAAATACCTTTGGTCAGTTTTATAAACTGCTTTATTCTTCCAGGTGAGTGCCCAGGGGTATTGCCCCTATTTTATTTTTTTGTGAAAATTTCTAAAAATATAAATTCCACTTTGACATTTTGGGGAATTATTTGTAGATCAGTGACAAAAAAATCTCAATTTATTCCATTTTAAATTCAGGTTGTAATAACAACAAAATGTGAAAAAGTCAAGGTGTTTGAATACTTTCTGAATGCACTGTATCTGCTTGTAGATTTCTGTAAACGTGCAGTTTATTTTGTATTTACACTTACGATGTTGTGTATGTTATTGTCATGTTCGATCTTTGTGAATGAGATACATTTAAGACACATGCCGGTGGTATGAGGTCACACATGTTGAGGTCTGAAATGGACCAATGTACAATTATTTATGTAACACCTTGCTTGAGCACTTAGTTGCTGGAACATGATAATCTTAGTTTGCTGGAACATTACATTCCTGCCTTGATCACACTCATACATTACGCATGCTGTATCGCTTGTCATTCAGCTGATATTCGAGTGCTGATATCCATCGTCACTTCCCTGAGTCTGCTGATAATAAGACGTCCATTTTGGAGTAGGGTAATCTGAAAGGCCTGCATGGAAGTGCTGACAGCTGCTGTTATTGACCAGATAAACAGCGACTCCTCGTTACATTGTGCTTGGTAAAGCCTTGTATTGTGGTGGTATTTGTTTAATTTTTTTTAGGGTCATTACCAGTACTTCGAATACTACAGCCTGGAATGAAGACAGATACTACATGAGAGGCATGATTCT
Organism: Myxine glutinosa; assembly: GCF_964187855.1. Classification (NCBI taxonomy): domain Eukaryota; kingdom Metazoa; phylum Chordata; class Myxini; order Myxiniformes; family Myxinidae; genus Myxine; species Myxine glutinosa. The sequence continues at coordinate 54,376,582 of NC_136273.1, read as the reverse complement.
TCACGCCACGTTGTCGTCATAATTATAATGCGCCCACATTTGGTAGGCTGATGGCATCAGGTGCTACTTGGGACACTGTGCTCTGTTTGTAAGATTGAAAATGGTGAGCAGGTGGAAGGCCTCATTTGGTGCAAGCATTCATATGAGCGAGAAAATGTCAGTAGGTCTAGAGCTGGGTCATTGGAGTAGCGGGTTGTAAGGCCTGCCAGCTACATTTGAGGCAGAGCAACAGAAGTTTGCCGTGTTGGCATCAGATGTACACTACTCACAATAAGTTAGGGATATTGGCAGGTTCTTCGGTGTGGTTGATTTTGTGTATTAATTATGTTGAAAAAAGTTGTTGGTCCTAATTCTATGGTTATTAATGAGTGTGAAAAAACACAGCATTCTTGATTTCAATACCCTAACCCTAACCCTTAAAAAAAAAAAAACTCCCTCCCACAATATCCCTAACTTATTGTGAGTAGTGTAAATGCACCTCCATAAGAGTTGGTGGAAGTTACCTCAACGATTGATGCAACAAGTAGATCACCCAGGTCTCTGGACAGATCTTCTGTCGATCGCTCCATCTATGTGATGTCAACCCACGAGCTGGGGATATTTTGCGGCCCACCACTGAAATCAGGAGATTTGATTGTATATGAATGAATGGGTGGGGAATGCAAAAGGACTGTTGACTATGCAGCAACCACTGAAATCAAGCGAAGTTGCATTGTTTATTGAAAGCATCTCTGGGAGTAATCATCAGGAGATTATTGGTCTTGGCAGTAGCTTTTTACAGATCTTGAGTCAATTTCTGTGTTATTATGTGTGTTGGGGATGGGAACACCTAGCACAGTTGCAGCAATGCTGCTTATATTATCGGATTTGAAGTACAGCTGTGTATCCATCTTCATACTTGGAACCACCTTTCGAGGCCATTTTTTTTATCGGATTTGAAGTACAGCTGTGTATCCATCTTCATACTTGGAACCACCTTTCGAGGCCATTTTTCCCAGCAGAGCAGGGGTTGGCCTTTTTCGGGCACCGTGGTCCCCTTTTTGAAGCAATGTTTTATGGCTGGATGCCCTTCCTGTTGGTCGCCTTTTGCGACACACAATGGGAATTACCAGTGAGCTGGTACTCAATTTGCCGACCTCGGAAGGATGACAGGCCGGGTCAGCCCCCCTGGCGTTAATTCAGCGATCGACCGGGATTCAAACCCAGGATCCTAGGATCCCAAGCCCACACCCTAACCGCTAAGCCGGCACCAGGCTTCCATCTTCATACTTGTCCATTTGGACTACATGTCAATAAGCCCCTTAACTATGTATAGCTTCTGCATTACCATTCCCCCAATTACCTTCTAAATTATGCCATTGTTCATCGAATGGAGGTCTTACCACCAACCTGGGAGAGTGGTGTCCACGGTCCATTTAGCACTGGATATGTCGACTCACACTCTTCTCCCAAAAGGAGTTCAAAAGGCTTCCCCTAAATGGGACACTTGGAGAAGTACTTTTCTTTGTAAGTGGAGAATAACGTTTTTCATAAAAGCATATTTCTGCCATACGAAACGATGAAGTACTGTATTACGATATTGGAATGAAGGAATGCGTCAGGTGTGTTGAACGTGCGTGAGATGTGTTGAACTGGTGTGAGAGACAACAATGAGTCCCCTACTGGATTCCTCTCAAAATTACAGTTTCACCAACAAATATCATTGTACTTCACCAGAAATTGAAACCCGGTCCCCTCCAGGAAATTAGGAAGAGCATTACCAATGGAGAGACTGTGAAACTACATCCATTTACTCTCCCTCTGAGCCAATAATTTCATGCAATATCTCATTATGTAATCAAGATCCACGAGTCCAATGAATGTGCTAAATGTTTTCAAAGGAAAATCGACAAGTTTTGCAGGAATTGAATTCTGACGGTTGTGCGGTGGAAGATACCATCACCCAGACTTGGAAACTTTCAGCTTTTTAGGGTTCACAATTTAACCGCACTTCACCACAGAGAGTTCCATAAAAATGTTCTTCCATGCCTTATCCTATCCTGTCGTTTCCATGTATTGGTGAGCAGTGCACATTTGGAACTTTTATCTCTTTTTCACATGTCGAGTTTGAAAGTTTTTGTAAATAGCCTCTGGATTTGCTAATCTCTCGAAGAAATAAAGCCCAATAGGGCAATAATTTTGAGAATGGAAACCTTTTGTGTGATCTACTGCGAAGTCAAATTTGACAAAGGTTAAGCTTTTTCTTAAAAATAAGCAACTGTGTAGTTCTCATAAAATCTGTTATACACAGGAAGTTTCTCCCATCTCCACACAGGATCTCTGGAGCTCAGCCAGAGTGACCATCGGGTTCTTGGTCACCTCTCTTACCAAGGCGCTTCTCCCCCGATTGCTCAGTTTGGCCGGGCGGTCAGCTCTAGGAAGAGTCCTGGTTGTTCCAAACTTCTTCCATTTAAGAATTATGGAGGCCACTGTGCTCTTGGGAACCTTCAATGCAGCAGAATTTTTTTTGTAGGCTTCCCCAGATCTGTGCCTCGACACAATCCTGTCTCTGAGCTCTGCAAGCAGTTCCTTCGACCTCATGGCTTGGTTTTTGCTCTGATATGCATTGTCAGCTGTGAGACCTTATATAGACAGGTGTGTGCCTTTCCAAATCATGTCCAATCAATTGAATTTACCACAGGTGGACTCCAATCAAGGTGTAGAAACATCTCAAAGATGATCAAGAGAAATGGGAAGCACCTGAGCTAAATTTCAAGTGTCATAGCAAAGGGTCTGAATACTTATGTCAATGGGATATGTCAGTTTTTTCTTATTAATAAATTTACAAAACTTTCTAAATTCCTGTTTTCTCTTTGTCATTATAGGGTATTGAGTGTAGATTGATGAGGGAAAAATGAATTTAAACGATTTCAGCATAAGGCTGCAACATAACAAAATGTGAAAAAAGTGAAGGGGTCTGAATACTTTCTGAATGCACTGTATATTGGATCCGCTTCCGGTCCGGTCTGAAGAGGACGCAGGCGTCACATGCTCGCCGCTTCTTCGACTGGGCCACTGTCTGTGGCTTGCTTTTTTGGTGGTCGTGCGGATTTTTTGGCCATTGAGTCTGCCCTCCGCATAGTCCCGGCTCTGCTCCCTGCTTCGCCTACCCGGCTCCTTCGCCTGCTCGCTGTTTCCTCGGGCACGCTCTCGTGGGTTGTGTCCTTTGCAGCGGTGTGGCGGCGGTTTTCCCGCCGTCATCTTGATTTGTAGCGGCGGCGGTTGATTGCCGCTGCATTTCCCGCTTTGCCGTGATCAACCTTGGCCTCGTGATCGTCTCTTTGGTCCTGTCTGCCCTCTGCTTGGTCCCGACTCTGCTCCTGGCTTCACCTACCTGGCTCCTTCGTCTCCTTCGTTTCCTTGGGCCTGCTCCCGTGGGTTGGGACCATTGTTTCACCTCCTCAACCTTGGCCTCGTGCTCGCCTCTCCGCTCCTGCCTGGCATGGCTCTGCGGTACTCTGCCGCAAAGCTCCTTCTGCTCAATACCCGCTCCACCCCATCATGCATCTCTGCCATCAAATCAAATGGACTCCTCCGACGACCCAGGTACATTCACCGTGGCTCCGGTCGTAAGTTTGTATATGTACAATCAGGTCACTCCATCCCCGTCCTCTGGTCGGCTCAGTGCACTCCCACTCATCGTCCCAGCGCACCTAGTCACGGCAACGCACAAAATCGCACCTCCTGCCTGCGAACCCTGGCTAAATCACCTGAATTCATCCCCGCTGTTCAAAACAACATCAAGCTCACCCTGTTCAACACCCGGTCCCTCAACAACAAATGCCTCATCCTCAACGACTACATCCTGGATAACAAACTGGACTTTCTCTGTCTCACCGAAACCTGGCAACAACCACTGGACTACTACACGCTCAACCTCACCACACCCAATGGATATTCCTACGTCAATAAACCACGCTCGGAGGGCCGAGGTGGTGGAATTGCCGTTATCCACCGTCAAGACATCAGGACCAGCCTCATCCCCATCGCCTCATCCTCATCCTTTGAACACCTGGCTTTTAAACTCTCTGGTCGCACGCAGTCAGTCATGGCTGTCGTATACCGCCCTCCCAAACCACACCCATTATTCCTGTCTGACTTCTCCTACTTTCTGACCCAGCTATGTTCCCTCTCCCCCTCAATCCTCCTCCTTGGTGATTTCAATATCCACATGGACTCCACTGACTCCACAATAACCACTGACTTCACTGATTTACTCACCTGCTTTAACCTCACTCAACATGTCAACTTTCCTATGCATATCCGTGGTCACATTATGGACCTTGTCTGCTCCACTGGATTAATTTTGCACCATCTCTCTGGCTCCGACCTCACCCTCTCTGACCACTTAGCCATCACTATGACCATCAACATCCCCACCCCAACACCAAGACATTATCGCACTATCAACTTCCGTTAGCTAAACGCTCTTTCACCTACCTCATTCTCATCCACCCTCTCTGAAAAACTGTCCACTTCTCCCTTCATTGACCTCCACACACCCCTTCCGACCTCACTGACTACTACAACCACACTCTCTCCTCCTGCCTTGACCAGCTTGCGCCTGTAAAAACCAAAACAGTTTCTTTCACCCATTCTGCTCCCTGGTTTACCCCTGAACTCCGCCTGATGAAAACTCGTGCTCGCCAACTTGAAAGACTCCGCAATAAAACAGGTCTCACAGTTCACTCCCAAGCCTACAAGGACCACCTACAACACTACAAAGATGCCCTCTCCCATGCCCGCTCCGCCTACTACTCTCAAATTATCCACTCTGGCTCCGGAAACCCAAAAGCACTCTTCTCGACAACAAACAAACTCCTCCGCCCCCTGGTCACCACCACCCAGTCATTCACAGTAGACAACTGCATCTCCTTCCTTTCTTTCTTCCAACGCAAAATTGACAACATCTACAACAGCTTGACCACCGCCGCACCCGCTCCCCCTCCAACCACCTGCCCCCCCTTATCCTGCCTTCCCCTGTCTCAATTCACCCCGGTCTCCCCTACTGACCTCTCTGAACTCCTCATAGGAATGAAAACTGCCACCTGCACTCTTGACCCCATCCCCTCCAGCTTTGTCAAGGCCTCCCTCCCTGCTCTCTCTCCACTTTTCATTGCAACAATAAACTCCTCCCTGTCTACAGGCATTGTCCCACCATCCCTCAAAATTGCTGCTGTTACCCCCATTCTAAAAAAAAACCTGGTCTAAACCCTGACACCCTAAACAACTTCAGACCCATCTCCAACCTACCCTTTCTGTCGAAAGTTTTGGAACGCGCTGCAGCCACTCAACTCAAACATCACCTCTCTGACAATAACCTGTATGAAACATTCCAATCCGGATTCCGCTCCAACCACAGTACTGAAACTGCTCTCCTCAAAATCACCAACGACCTTCTCCTCTCCTCTGACGCTGGCAACCTCAACATTCTCGTCCTCCTCGACCTCAGCGCTGCCTTTGACACCATCGATCACACCATCCTCCTCACCCGACTTGAATCCACCTTTAACGTTACCGGCACTGCCCTCTCTTGGATTAAATCATACCTCTCTGACAGACGCCAGTTCATCTCCATCAATAACTGCAAATCCCCCACTGCTCCCCTCCCCCAAGGTGTCCCCCAAGGTTCAGTTCTTGGCCCCCTCCTCTTCATCCTTTACCTGTCCCCCCTCGGTCACTTAATCCGCCGTCATGGTCTCCAATTCCACTGCTTCGCCGATGACATCCAGCTTTTCATCTCCACCAAGTCCGTCTCCACCGACACCCACTCTATCCTGACAAACTGCATCTCTGAAATAAAATCCTGGCTTCAAATCAACTTCCTCAAACTTAACTGTGATAAATCTGAAATAATCATCATTGGCCCAAAAACGCTCACAAAATCCACCCATAACTTTGCCCTCAACATCGACGGTATCCCAGTATCCACCTCCCCTCTCATCCGGAATCTTGGCGTCATCTTTGACCAAACCCTCTCCTTCGACAAATACACTAAACAGATCACAAAGACAGCCTTCTTTCACCTGAAAAACATCGCCCGTCTCCGCTCATCCCTCTCCTCCACGGCTGCAGAAACCCTCATCCACGCCTTCATCACCTCCCGTCTGGACTACTGCAATAGCCTCCTCTATGGTTCACCCTCAACAATCACCAATAAACTCCAATACATTCAGAACTCTGCTGCCCGTCTACTCACCCATTCCCGGACCCGTGACCACATCACCCCCATCCTTTACAAGCTTCACTGGCTCCCCATCTCCCAGAGAATCCAGTACAAAATCCTCCTCTTGACCTACAAAGCCCTCCATAACCTGGCCCCATCCTACCTGGCTGACCTACTCTCCAGACACACTCCCACCCGCAACCTCCACTCTGCTGGTACCAACCTCCTGACCCCCCCCCCCCCCCATCCGGACCAAATTCAGATCCTGGGGGGACAGGGCCTTCTCCATCGCTGCTCCCACCCTCTGGAACTCACTACCTCACACCATCAGAGACTCCTCCTCACTCACCACATTCAAAACATCACTGAAGACCCACCTGTTCAGCACGGCATTCAACATTCAAGCCACAGCATTTAACCCCTGACTATCACTTCTCCTTCTCCCTCCTTTTGCTTTAAAAATTTCCCTATTGATTCTTGTCTTTTTGCAATTGTTGTTTTCATGTTTTGTTATGCATTATGTTTTGCACTCTGTCAAAGCGCCTTTGGGCTTCATGAAAAGCGCTATACAAAATAAATGAATTATTATTATTATTATATCTGTGCAGTGTCTGTCCTGTGTTGTGTTGTGTTGTCACTGAACTACTCCCTCATACTTTTGTGAAACCCTACAAAACTTCTGGTATGCACCTACCTCTCCCGCATGTATGTCCTAAGGGTATTTCTTTTAAAAAAGTTTTTGGTTTTTGTGTTTAAAAAAAATTTTTTTTAAATTTTTTTTTCCCCACTTAAATCTTCAACTTCAATTGTTTATAAAATGTAATATCACGTATATTACAAATACATTTGTGCAAAATAATCGTTTGTATTATGATTGGTGTGAACCATGACATAACAGCAACTCAGGTACAGTCATTTATCAAAATATCTGCATATCTGGACAGTGTCTGTGTTGTCACTGAACTACTTACTCCCTCAAACTTTTGTTTCCATGGTTGTGAAGTGTTTTTAATAACGTGGTGGTGAGGTGTTTTGAATCACGTGGTGCTGAGGTGTTTTGAATTACGTGGTGCTGAGGTGTTTTGAATCACGTGGTGCTGAGGTGTTTTGAATTTCATGGTGGTGAGGTGTTTTGAATCACGTGGTGCTGAGGTGTTTTGAATTACATGGTAGTGAGATGTTTTGAATTACGTGGTGGTGAGGTGTTTTGAATTACGTGGTGGTGAGGTGTTTTGAATCACGTGGTGCTAAGGTGTTTTGAATTACATGGTAGTGAGATGTTTTGAATTATGTGGTGGTGAGGTGTTTTGAATCACGTGGTGCTAAGGTGTTTTGAATCACGTGGTGCTAAGGTGTTTTGAATTACATGGTAGTGAGATGTTTTGAATTACGTGGTGGTGAGGTGTTTTGAATTACGTGGTGGTGAGGTGTTTTGAATTACATGGTAGTGAGATGTTTTGAATTACGTGGTGGTGAGGTGTTTTGAATTACGTGGTGGTGAGGTGTTTTGAATCACGTGGTGCTAAGGTGTTTTGAATTACATGGTAGTGAGATGTTTTGAATTACGTGGTGGTGAGGTGTTTTGAATCACGTGGTGCTGAGGTGTTTTGAATCACGTGGTGCTAAGGTGTTTTGAATCACGTGGTGCTAAGGTGTTTTGAATTACATGGTAGTGAGATGTTTTGAATTACGTGGTGGTGAGGTGTTTTGAATCACGTGGTGCTAAGGTGTTTTGAATTACATGGTAGTGAGATGTTTTGAATTACATGGTAGTGAGGTGTTTTGAATTACATGGTAGTGAGGTGTTTTGAATTACATGGTAGTGAGGTGTTTTGAATCACGTGGTGCTAAGGTGTTTTGAATTACATGGTAGTGAGATGTTTTGAATCACGTGGTAGTGAGGTGTTTTGAATTACATGGTAGTGAGGTGTTTTGAATTACATGGTAGTGAGGTGTTTTGAATTACGTGGTGGTGAGGTGTTTTGAATTACGTGGTGGTGAGGTGTTTTGAATTACATGGTGGTGAGGTGTTTTGAATTACGTGGTGGTGAGGTGTTTTGAATTACGTGGTGGTGAGGTGTTTTGAATTACGTGGTGGTGAGGTGTTTTGAATTACATGGTAGTGAGGTGTTTTGAATTACGTGGTGGTGAGGTGTTTTGAATTACGTGGTGGTGAGGTGTTTTGAATTACGTGGTGGTGAGGTGTTTTGAATTATGTGGTGGTGAGGTGTTTTGAATTACATGGTAGTGAGGTGTTTTGAATTACGTGGTGCTGAGGTGTTTTGAATTACATGGTAGTGAGGTGTTTTGAATTACATGGTAGTGAGGTGTTTTGAATTACGTGGTGGTGAGGTGTTTTGAATTACATGGTAGTGAGATGTTTTGAATTACGTGGTGGTGAGGTGTTTTGAATTACGTGGTGGTGAGGTGTTTTGAATTACATGGTAGTGAGATGTTTTGAATTACGTGGTGGTGAGGTGTTTTGAATCACATGGTGCTGAGGTGTTTTGAATTACGTGGTGGTGAGGTGTTTTGAATCACGTGGTGCTGAGGTGTTTTGAATTACATGGTAGTGAGGTGTTTTGAATTACGTGGTGGTGAGGTGTTTTGAATTACATGGTAGTGAGGTGTTTTGAATTACGTGGTGGTGAGGTGTTTTGAATTACGTGGTGGTGAGGTGTTTTGAATTACGTGGTGGTGAGGTGTTTTGAATTACGTGGTGGTGAGGTGTTTTGAATTACGTGGTGGTGAGGTGTTTTGAATTACGTGGTGGTGAGGTGTTTTGAATTACGTGGTGGTGAGGTGTTTTGAATTACATGGTAGTGAGGTGTTTTGAATTACGTGGTGCTGAGGTGTTTTGAATTACATGGTAGTGAGGTGTTTTGAATTACATGGTAGTGAGGTGTTTTGAATTACGTGGTGGTGAGGTGTTTTGAATTACATGGTAGTGAGATGTTTTGAATTACGTGGTGGTGAGGTGTTTTGAATTACGTGGTGGTGAGGTGTTTTGAATTACATGGTAGTGAGATGTTTTGAATTACGTGGTGGTGAGGTGTTTTGAATCACGTGGTGCTGAGGTGTTTTGAATTACGTGGTGGTGAGGTGTTTTGAATCACGTGGTGCTGAGGTGTTTTGAATTACATGGTAGTGAGGTGTTTTGAATTACGTGGTGGTGAGGTGTTTTGAATTACATGGTAGTGAGGTGTTTTGAATTACGTGGTGGTGAGGTGTTTTGAATTACATGGTAGTGAGGTGTTTTGAATTACATGGTAGTGAGGTGTTTTGAATTATGTGGTGGTGAGGTGTTTTGAATGATGTGGTGGTGAGGTGTTTTGAATTACATGGTAGTGAGGTGTTTTGAATTACGTGGTGGTGAGGTGTTTTGAATTACATGGTAGTGAGGTGTTTTGAATTATGTGGTAGTGAGGTGTTTTGAATTAAGTGGTGGTGAGGTGTTTTGAATTATGTGGTGGTGAGGTGTTTTGAATGATGTGGTGGTGAGGTGTTTTGAATTACGTGGTGGTGAGGTGTTTTGAATTAAGTGGTGGTGAGGTGTTTTGAATTATGTGGTGGTGAGGTGTTTTGAATGATGTGGTGGTGAGGTGTTTTGAATTACGTGGTGGTGAGGTGTTTTGAATTACGTTGTGGTGAGGTGTTTTGAATGATGTGGTGGTGAGGTGTTTTGAATTACGTTGTGGTGAGGTGTTTTGAATTACGTGGTGGTGAGGTGTTTTGAATTAAGTGGTGGTGAGGTGTTTTGAATTAAGTGGTGGTGAGGTGTTTTGAATTATGTGGTGGTGAGGTGTTTTGAATGATGTGGTGGTGAGGTGTTTTGAATTACGTGGTCGTGAGGTGTTTTGAATTACGTTGTGGTGAGGTGTTTTGAATTACGTGGTGGTGAGGTGTTTTGAATTAAGTGGTGGTGAGGTGTTTTGAATTAAGTGGTGGTGAGGTGTTTTGAATTATGTGGTGGTGAGGTGTTTTGAATGATGTGGTGGTGAGGTGTTTTGAATTACGTGGTGGTGAGGTGTTGGGATTCCTCCATATTTCTTTATTTAGTGTTATAAACAGCATTAGCGGCTGTTTAAAAAGCTAATCGTGTGGATTTGTGGTTTCTAATATTTTTTACTTCTGGTCGAGGCCGTAGGGTCCGTTACTCTCACGAAAACACCATGATAAGGTATTTATAAACATTGACTCGAAGTTTGTTCAAGGAGGAAAAACCCCTTGGGGAGATATTATTGGTATTAATATTGTTTTGTAATAACATTAATATTATGCTATTATCATTACCCTCGCCAGAGGAGAGGGTATTGCATTTCAGTCCGTTTGTTTGTTTGTTTGTTTGTTTGTCCGCACAGAATATATATGATTTTCTCTGCAACTGTTGGTCCGATTGACAGGAAATTTTCACCATAGGTGCACCTCCACCTGTATAATTTTTTTATGATAATTATGACGTCAGATATATGGATATTTAGAGATGCTCCCCCTGAGCAGCATTGTTGATGTCTGTGGACATTTGATCTGTGTATCGTGCCGAGAGGCATGACACTTATTCTAAGTAAAGCAAATGACAACAGAATGAAATGAGCAACAAGCAATATAAAGCAAGTAAAGGATAACCTAGAACTCTTGCAGCCTGTGTTACCCTTAATTTGACCGTTTATTTAGCCCGAATTTGTTGGCAGAGAGTTATAAACTGTGTTTCCATTTGCCCGTTTGATTGTTTTTGATAGTTGTTGGCTTAAGTAACAGTGACCTCCTATGGTTAACTGAGGTAGTGCAGTTAACTGATCTCTCCCTTTCCCTACACCCACAAGCACATCGACTACCATTTTTTGCTTCAACATGGTGGCATCACTGGCATGGGGCTATTGTTTTTGTAGACAAAGTCGAGGTTCATGGAAGAGCTAAAACCCAAACGAACATAGTCTAAAGAGGGGAAACATGCCAACAGCAGGGAAGAGGGTCACAACAGTGACTTTTTGAGGAAGAATTATTGATATCAAGGAGAAGGAGGAAGGTCACATAACATCAACAAGCTGGATAAGAATAGAGTTTGAGCGAGGGTGAGAATTGGAATAGAGATTATTGGAGGAGGCATGACAAACATCTGTGCGTGTTCGGAAGGTGGAGGCGGGGTTGGGTAGTCCCACCCTTGGCCGAGGCAGACACGCATCATCAAAAAAAATAAAAATAATAAAAATTTGCACACAAAAAAACACTTCAATTAATGAATGAATGAATTGCACATATGATATGAATAACAATGCACACAAACAAAATTGGCCAACAATCAATGTCAAACGGAGACAAATGAGGTACGGTTTACTTAACTTAAAAAGCAGATCGCTCGGAGAAGAGAAGATGAGCTGCAACCCCCAAAAACTCTGCTCCATTATTTGGCACTTTAGGTAAATGGATGTTCTTGTGCAGAGTAAGATGACTGTTAGCTTCAAAAGTTAACACATAGGCCAGCCAGGTACAGTGGAATCATTATATTCGTCTCCTCCTTATTCAATTTATCGACTTGCAGGCGTTTGTTCTTTATGATGAAGGAACTTTTCTTAAGTCCTTTCAATTTGTTTAATTTTTTTCTCTGTTGAATATATCGGTCTTGTTTTGTCCCAAATGATTTGTAGACCTCAAAAAACAAGCACAACCATGATAAGAACAGGGACAATATTAAACACAACAGTTGTTGGGAAATTTACTCCACTTCCGAATTTTTGAGAACTCGTGGGTACAACGGTGGATTTCTGGCATTTTGTATGCTGGTGGGGTCACCCGTGGGAATCCCACGGGCATGGAGGTGTATCGTTGCGATCGGTGCGGCCGTTTTTGCGGTACTTGGGACAATAACGTTAGGCGGGAGTCCAAACATGAAAATGCTGGAGACCAAAGCTGAAATTGGAAAAATAATATAGCCCATTTTACTCCAGGGGGTCCCAGGATTACCCACCCAAAATTTCGTTGAGATCAGTTCAGCCGTTTTTGCGGTACCTGGGAACGGACGGACGGACAGATGGACGGAGAAACAGACGGACGGACATTTGGTGAATTAAAGTAAGATAGGTCTGAATGTTAATTCTCTCTACTTTCGGGCCAAATTACATTGTCTCGGATTTCCAGAGAACCAAGGAAGTACAGGGTGCCCCGCTTAAAGTTGTCCCGGTTAACATTGTTTCGTTATAACGTCCATACTAATTAATATACCAAGGCTTCACAGAACATCGTGATTATTTATCTATAACTCGCTATTATGTCGTCGATGATAGAAATATCTTGGAAAGTCTTTGATGCTACTATTTAATTTATGGGGAATAAAAGAGGTAGAGCAGCAAGTAGTCAATCATTGATCCTTTTTTTTCGGGAGGGAGGAAAACGGTCATCTTAACAATCAGCGGAAGCCTTCACGTCACAGCAAGTGACAGAACTCTCCGGATCTCAGTGACTTGCCACCCTCCACTAGTAGATTGTTCTATTGTACTAAAGGATGATTTTTTTGAAGTTTATTTAACCTTTATTTACAGTATAGTATTACAATGTACAATACAGAATATATAAATAATGACAAGTGTGTGAATTTACTTAAATGTGATGCATTTAATGTGGAGGAAGGGACCTAAACCCCCAATTTATATTAATTATTTTGAAATAAATTGATCCATTTAACGTTGTTTCACTTAGCATCGTGTTTTCAAAATTGTAGTCATGACACTAACCGAGGACCAAGTGTATTTAGTCGTTGCTTTGGCCACTGATAGTTCTCAGCCCATCAGTTGTCCATCCCCGAGTAAAATGGCAGCTACAATTAAGAAAGAATTCGGAAATGTTGAAAGTGACAAAGCTTAGAACAGCTAAATGTTCAGTGTAAATGTAAATGCTTGCCTGGTGTAAATTGGCGGCCCTACAGTAAAATGTTTTGGGGGAGGCACTCATTTTGGGGGAGCCCGAGTCTCCTGCCGAACTCCCAGGTCTCTGAGCGCCAGTTACCTGTGAGAGACCTTTTTTTTTTCTTTTTTTTTGAATACAAGATCGAGGCTCGTGAAAGAGCCAACATTAATCACACAAAAAGTCAAACCGACACATAAAACATATAATAAGGGGAGCGGTAGACAATATGCGGAGAGAGGGTGAAGGACACAAACATAACATTTGAGAGCTGGGACATCGAGAGATCTGTGGGATGGGAGAGGGCTTGGGGGGAGGTGGGAGAGGGATAAAACATATGGACACTGCAAGGACTTCCAGGAAAGAAGTTGGAATTTCAAAAAAAGTGGATCTGGGGTGAATTAGCGGGGGTAGAAAAGATCAAGGTTTTGGATGGGGATAGATGAGAGATGGTGGGTGGTGAACAGCTGTTTTAAAGACCTGGAGGGAGGAGTGGAATTGAAGGGAGTGGGGGAGTTTGGTCCAGAGGCAGGAGAAAAGAGGAATGAAAGAGTGAAGGTGAGCAGAGAGCCCAGATTTTGGCAGTTTAACCATAAGAAGGTTGCTGGCAGATCTTGTGCGGCCTGCAGGAATATTTGGGGGACAGAGCACACAGAGAGAGAGAGAGAGAGAGAGAGAGAGAGAGAGAGAGAGAGAGAGAGAGAGAGAGAGAGAGAGAGAGAGAGAGCTGGGGGAGCAAGGCCGGAGAGGAGTCGGTAGAAGACAGAAAGACCACCAACCTGCCTGTGGTGAGTGAATGAAAGGCCCTCAGAGTTAGCTTCATCGCAGGAGATTCCAATGATTCTGAAAGCTTTGGTTTCAACAGCGTGAAGCCGAGCTAGGTGTGAGGCAGAAGCACCGGCCCAGACGGGAGAACAGTATTCCATTGAGCTGCGGATGAAAGTCTTGTATGTGGTGAGGAGCTCAGGTGTGCCAAGGAAGGACTTCACACGATGGAGGATACCCAGTCGGCGACTGGCTTTGGAGGCCAGCTTGGAAATGTGGTTTTCCCAGGAAAGATCATGGCAGATAGTGAGACCCAAAAGCTTGAGCGACAGAACTTCTTGGAGAGGATTGTTGAGAAAGTAGATGGGAGGGTTGTCCTGTCACGCTTTTTGGAGAGACATAGTAGAGTGTGAGATTTGTCAGGATTGAAAGACCTGTTCCACATGTTTGACAAGTCTGTGATTTTGTCCAGGTCTGCAGAGAGTGAGGAGGCTGCAGACTGCCGATCTGAGGGATGAGGAATGGAGCGGCAGAGAGTGTACTCATCAGCAAAGAGATAGAGAGGATTTTCCAGAGAGTCGGAGAGATCATTGATGAAGACAAGAAAAAGCACAGCGCCCAGAACACTGCCTTGGGGAACTCCAGGCTGAACAGGAAGGGGAGCTGAGAGAAATCCATTCAGGGCCACACTTTGACTACGACCAGAGAGGAAGTCCGCAAGCCATGCATGGAGATTTCCATGGATTCCATAGGAGGAGAGTTTGGTGAGCAGAGCTGGGTGCCAGACCGTATCGAAGGCACGTGATATGTCAAGGGAGACAGCTCTGATTTTCTGTTTGGCATTGAGGACCTCCATCCATTGTTGAGACAGCAGAAGCAGCTTGTCCAGAGTAGAATGACCTGGTCTGAATCCAAATTGATCATCGGAGATCAAGCCAATGGAGAAGAGGAAAGATTTCATATCCGAAGCAATGATGGATTCCATGACTTTGCTGATAATTGGGAGAAGGCTGATTGGTCTGTAGTTGCAAGGATCTGTTTTTGCACATTTTTTGTGTAAAGCGGTAATGTTTGCTGATTTCCAAGATGCTGGCAGATGACCTTGAGCAAAAGAGAGGGTGAAAAGAACAGAGAGAGGGTGAGATAGAGTGGCAGAGCAGGATTTTAGGACCTGTGGGCTGATGCCGTCTGGTCCAGTTGCAAAATCAGAGTCGAGGTTTGACAAAAACTTCTCCACCTTGTCAGGAGAGAAGGACACAGAGTCCAGGAGCAGTTGTATTCGACTGGGTAAGGTGGGAACAGAGAGTGATGGGTTTGGGACACAAGATTTTGAGGCAAACACAGAGTTGAGGCATTCAGCGTTGTCACGTGCGGTGTCAACTGTGTAGCCATTTGAGGTAATGGAGGGGATGGAGGGGGAACAAACACCAGAAACGGATTTGACCAGACGCCACCAGGATTTGGAGGAAGGAGACAGGTTTGAGAGTTCATTCTTGAGTGTGGAGAGATAGTGCTTCCTGGCACTCCTAAGGGTAGACACACACTTGTTCTGAGCTTGGTGGAAGGAACTGAGATTGCCTTCGGTTGGATTAGCCTTCCAAGAGGCAAAGGCAAGTTGTATCAGGGCAACTGCCTCACCACACGATTCAGTGTACCATGGACGGGAGGAAGGGTAAGACAACTGAAGACGAGATGGGATAAATCTGTGCATGAGAGAGAGAGCAGTTTGCTTTGGAAGAATTCCCAGGAAGAATTGATGCAGAGGAAGTAGAGATGGGAGACCAGTCCAGATTATTGATGGCTGCTTGAAGACCGTGCCAGTCGGCCTGAGTGAAATGCCAGACTCGTCGGCGCTGAGGAGGCTCTCTGAGAATGGCCAGAGAGATGTCCACTTTAACAAGCACATGATCAGAAGAACCGATTGGAGCAGAAGAAGAGCAGCAGACATTTGTCATAACCAAGTCTAGAAGAGAAGATACTCCATTGACTGAGATCCAGGTCGGGAAATTGACAGATTGTGTCAGTCCCAATGAGTCACAGAAGTCCTTTGCTGAGGTGCCATGACTGGTGAGAGAGGAACCCACACCCAGCGAGCTGGCATGATGACAGTTGAAGTCGCCACATATGAGGAAGAGAGAGTTGGGATGAGTGGATCGAAGTTGGTCCATGTTGTCAGACAGCGAAATGTAAATGGAGTCATCACTGTTTGGAGGATGGTGCAGAACACATATAAACAAAAGATGGGAGCGGAGAGGAAACCGTACCCAGAGGTACTCCTGAGGGTGAGGTGTAGAGAGGGCAGTGCAAGGAGAGTGAGGAAGAGAGTTTTTGATAAATATAGCAACTCCACCACCAAGACGAGGCTCAGGTCTATCATACCGGCGGAGGGAGTAACCAGGAAGAGATATTAAGGAATCGGAGACATCTTGAAGGAGGAAAGTTTCTGTTGAGCAGATCAAGTCTGGATTGTCAGAAGCAACCTCTATGGAGAGATCAGTCAGGTTTGAGCGATGGCCCCGGATGTTTGTGGTCCATACCGTTAATGAAGAGAGAGGGGAGCATCGGTTGCAGGACAGGGGAGGGGAGGGGTAGAGTCAGATGAAGGATGAGAGGGGGAGGTAGGGAGAGCAGTTGATAGTGTGTCAGAAATTACAGAAGAGTTACAAGAATGGGAAGGATGAGGAGGACGAAAGGTTTGATGGTAATGGGAAGAGGCACAGTGAGGGGTTGTTTGAGGAGGGGGGGGGGGAGGCAGAGGCAAGTCGAAGGTTGGGGGAGGTGGAGGTATGAGATAGAAGGGAGATGAAGTGGGGAGGAGGCGGATTTGAGGAGGAGGTGGAGGGGGGGGAAATTAGAGAGGGAAGGTGGGGGGGGGGGGAGATTTGAAGGGGAGGAGTGAGGAGGGAGTTTAGGAGGGGATGGGCAAGGGGGGAGTTTAGGAGGGGAGGGGTGAGGGGGAGTTTATAAAGTGGATGATTAATGAAAGACGAACATTTATAACAAATTGGGTTTATTGTGATTTTCAAGACAGAGATCCGTTTAAGAACGATAGAGGAGAGGTGGAATGAAAGTGAATTTAGAACATGTGGTGAGGAAGAATTATAAGAGATTGAATATTTTTTTGAAGTGGAATGAGTTGAAGAGGAAATTGAAAAAAGCCTTTTAAATAGGAAGAAAAACAGCGTGTTGTGATATACCACTGAATAAAACAATGCAGGGGAAAATTTAAACATAATTAAATAATATTTAAACAGAACCATGAAGAACAATCTTATATTCACAAAATACCAACGGGGAGAGCGTTTAGAGGGACAATGACGAGTCACGTGAACAGGGCAAAAGGTGGAAGGCAAGCAGATCAAACCTCATCATTTTCTCAAACCATTGGATGGCACACAGGTACACTGTTTCTGTGAACAGATCGAGTTTTATTGGGAGCTCACACAAAACACACCAAGCCCTCGGAAATCACACAGCGAATGAATAATCATGAGTGACGAATAAAAAACAGAGCATGCGCAGGACGTCATCATGTGTCACATCCTGAGCAGTAAAACAGCAACAACCAACACTGGCGTGGCCACTTTCTTTCCTTGAAAAAAAAAACTTCTCTTTGCTAAATAACATTTCTCGTTAACTAGTATAAGTTAACATGCACATACAATGTATCAAAACGTAGAAGAAATGTAAAATATTGGGAACTAGAACGGCACTCGGTGGAGCGAATGCCTTTGCCAGGCTGAAAAGTTTACCTTTTGTATCCCACTGATAGGCCAGATCTGGATTTGACGACCTGAACCAAAATCGAATTGGCTTGTTCTTGTCACCTAACCAACTCATCCACCAAGTTTTGTCATGTCATCCACAACTTTTTGAAATATCATGCTATATAATTTTTGGCCCTATCACTCAATCTGGCCGCCGACTTGGTTTACTTCACCATCTGGCTGCCAAACCTCCTTCCGCCCTTGGTTCCTTACCCCTTCTCCCCTCCCTTCCCGTGCCTCCTCCCCCCAAGCCCTCTCCCTCCAACAGATCTCCCGATGTCCCTGTTCTCTGCTGTTGTACTTGTGTGCTTCCCTCTCTCTCCCCATCTTGTCTCCCGCTCCCTTTATCTTATGTTCTATGTGTCAGTTTGTCTTTTGTGATTAATGTGAGCTCTTGCATGAGCCCCGATCATGTATACAAAAAAAAAAAAAAAAAAAAAAAAAAATGGTGATGAATCCGTTTGAATTTTAAATGTGTCAAAATCCTCGTATCCGGATCCGGATCTTCACCAATTGTCGATTTGTCGTAATCACACACACAACTTGTCCACCAAGTTTTGTCTGAATCCGTCCATAAAGTTTTGAGATATTGTGCTATATATCGGTTTTAGCCCTATGGTAAAGAATCACTTTAAAATTTCTCTGATCTGCATCCTGATCTCTGATCTGACCTGCAAATTTGTGACTGTCGGCCACAAATCATCAGCCCATCGTGGATAAGGACCCTCGCCAATTTGGATTGAAGAAGGAGAGTGAGGGTGGTGGACTCGTGCCTATCTGGACCACAATCAGGACGGCTGGGGAGGTCTTTGAGGTAGATGTAATCTGCAGTTCCCGAGGGAGATGTCTATCAGACAAGGGTGGGAAGTGCTCTTGCTTCTGGGCCTAGCTCAAGTGTACAAGACGCTGCAAGTGCATTTGCTCTTCAGTCTACACCTAGCAAGGGTTCATCATTTATTTGTTACTAAAATATTTTGTCATTTTCTTCTCAATAAAATTCAAAATAATTGATGGTAAAGGGAGAGTCTAGCACTACGTACTCACGACCAACCACACATGTATGGCCTTGTGACCGTTTATACATTCATTGGAGGAATATGGGTGAATGTTTGAATAAATGTGAATCAACAATATACAACAGTTTTTGTATTTTTGTAGAAATATATCGGTCAGTGCTGGACTGGTTAGAGGGTGCGGTCTCCGTGGACCATCCATTTCTTTTACAAACTAAATTTTGATGCTTTTATGTTCGATTTTTTTTAGGAATTAGCATATCGAATGTCAAACTGACCATTGTGAAGGTCATGTGTGAGGTCAATGATACATGCACCAATTAATTTCTCTTGTAAAATAGATATTATTTCATGTGTCACACATAGGGTTTCTTGACAGCTGTTTCCAGACTGGGGAGCATGAGACAATCATCCCCCCCCCCCCCCCCCCCCCCAGCTCATGAGGGCATATATGTGGATATACCTAAAGTTAATGTGTTCTATATAAGCTATATTTGCTCTTGTTTCGTTATTTGCTATATAAGCAATATAGGGAGGGCCTCCTCCCTATATTATATAGCAAATTCGTTATATATATCAGCTTATATAGCCCCTATATAATCTACAATTGTTGTGGATCAGATAGACTTACATCTGACACCGACATCAACATTCTTCATTGATAAATAGCTGAATTTTATCACACAGGCTTGCCACCCATGTGCTCCCCCTTCAAGGGCGGTGGGGGAGCAGTGTAGGAGGTGAGAGTGGGGGGGGGGGGGGGGGGGGGGGTAAGAACTGGCACATACAACAAAATATGTTCCTCAGACTCCAATCTAGGTAAAAATGCCCAAATATTGTTTTCCACGGAGTGTGTCACAAACTTCAGGTTTTTTTTGGGGGGGGGGGGGGGGGGGAGTAAGTACTGTCACATCTTACTATAATTCACCAAATATCCGTCCGTCCGTCTGTCTGTCTGTCTGTCTGTCTGTCTGTTCGAAGGTACCATAAAAACTGCTGAACCGATCGCAAAGATATTTTGGGTGGATAATCCTGGGCTCTCCAGGAGTAAAATAGGCTATTTAGTTTTCCCAATTTCATCTTTAGTCTCCCGAATTCTCAGGTTTGGACTCCCGCATAACATTCGCGTTCGCATAACGTTCATTGTTCTCATTGTGAGGATGTTGCTTTCCCGGGTGCCGCGCGATCGGTGCAGCCGTTTGTGCGGCACCCGGGAAAGCAACATGTCTCCATCGAACGCTAACAGATCACTGTCTCCATCAATCGCTAACAGATCGCTGTCTCCATCGATCTTGCCAAGGCGTAACAGCTATCGGCTCAAAATCCTTTTAACTGTTGATTTGGTACAGTTACACGTATCGGGAATTTGGTACACATATCGCGAGTACATACGACATAGCGATTGTGAACACGATTATCGTTCACGATCACGATCATCATGATCATAGTGTATCGATCACAATTTGAAACACGATGGAATAATATTTACCGATATGAACAGTGATGTGGCTTTTATTGAAATTCTAAAGATTCTGTTTAGATTTTGATGATTTGTGTGTGATATGATTTAACGGATGTTTATATGAATCGTTGAAAATAAAAAAACCCTTCAATTTCTGATATTTTGCCTTTTCATTTGGGCCTCCCAATTGAAGCCCTGCCCGTAGGGCGGGTACCGTTGCTAGTATTACAATAATTCACCAAATGTCCGTCCGTCCATTTGAAGGTACCGCAAAAACGGCTCAACCGATCACAACGATATTTTGGGTGGGTATTCCTGGAAACCCTGGGAGTAAAATAGGCCATATTGTTTTTCCAATTTTTCCAAGTTTTCCAATTTTCCAGTTTTTCCAAACACGATGGAATAATAGCCGGCGAAGCCGGTGTTGTCAATAAACGAGTACGTATTATGTTGAAAACCTGATTATGCCTTGGCTCGAGAATCCGAAGCGCAGTGGAGGCAGCCATCTTGCGGATGCGGAAGTATGCATAACAAATTTAAAACGTTCATTAGGAGTTTCTTTCACCCGTCATCGTTTGATTCACAATCTTATGCACCTCCAATGTATTAATAAAATAATTTAAGACCAACATCGGCCCGCACGGGCCTGGTTATCTTCAACAAAACGCGTCACCAAACACCGGACCCAATGAGAGTCGAGCATTTGCAAAAATATTTCTAAAATGAAATCACTCGATGGTCGCCGCCATCGACCGGATGCGGAAGTTTGCATAAAACAATTGCGAAAAAGTTCAATAGGAGTTTGTTTCACCCGTCGTTCTTTGATTCACAATCTAATGAAACCTCTAATTAGTAATTAAAATACGTTAAGACCAACCTCGTTATCTTCAACGAAAATCGTCATCAAACACCAGAACCAATGAGAGTCGAGCATTTGAAAAAATATTATTACGCGTTTCGGAGGGTGAAAACGGCGTCAAATATTCTAACATTGACGAAGAATTGTTTTTTAGAAATCTCGCGGCCGTATGGGATAGTTTTTCACGGCCAGAAATATGGTATAAGCGGTTTACATATTTAGTTTAGAAATACGGATAGTTTTTCACGGCCGGAAATATCTGAAGTTGAGACGGAATTCACCGAATTAATCACTGCAAGCTAACTTCTTCTGGTGGAGGAAGCTGCCGTGCCCGGAGAGTCAGAGAACCAGCCCTGGCGCCTGACAGCGACTGAAGTTAGAAGACTACACACTTACTGTGAAAACGTATGTTAAGCCCAGTTAAAATTTCTTAAAATAGGCTCTAAGCTAGCACATCGTATAGTTACTTCCTTAAGCTTCTTGTGACATTTATTGTATGCAGGTATTGCCATTGGGGAGGACTGTCTGCTCTTCTCTTTTACCAAGTCTTACCAGATACGGTACCTACTACACCTACCTACTACCAACTACCTAACCTACTGATGCCATAGTGATGCGTAAAATAGTGGCAAGAGGTTTTGGCTTTGCCGGCTCATTGCGGCTTTGCAGTCGGTACTAGTAGTTACCGATATGAACAGTGATGTGGCTTTTGTTGAAATTCTACAAATACTGTTTGTTCTACGTTCCAGGAGAGAGTAGATCGACTCCTGACGAACTTTTCCTATATAAACGTGTGGCTCCGAAGTAACATGGCAGCGTGTGCAAAGCGACTGAGAAACAGGTGTAGCAGCCGCTTCCATGTTACAGATTCGGCGCGCACTCTTCACACATAAACGTGCGACTGAGAAAGACTTGTAGCGGCCGCTTCCATGTTACAGATTCGGCGCGCACTCTTCACACATAAACGTGCGACTGAGAAAGACGTGTAGCGGCCGCTTCCGTTTTGCAGAATTCAATCTTTTTTCAAAATGTGTGCCATGTACTGTTTAGATTTAGATGATTTGCATGTGATATGATTCAACGGATGTTTATATGAAACGTTTGAAATAAAAAAAAGCCTTCAATTTCTGATATTTGTCCTTTTCATAATTTCATTTCGGCCTCCAAATTGGAGCCCCGCCCATAGGGCCCATAGGGTTGCTCGTACAACTAAATCTGCTCCTCAGACTCCAATCTAGGTAAAAATGCCCAAATATTGTTTTTCACGGTATGTGTCACAAACTCCAGGTTTTATTTTCCAGTTTTCTGGGTAAGAACTGGGAGTGGGTAAGAACTGGCACTACAACTAAATCTGCTCCTTTTTTTTTTGTATACAAGATCGAGGCTCGTGAAAGAGCGAACATTAATCACACAGAAAGACAAACCGACACATAAAACATATAACATCGGGAGCGGTAGACAAGATGGGGAGAGAGGGGGAAGGACACAAACACAACATTTGAGAGCAGGGACCGAGAGACATGGAGACATCGAGAGATCTGAGAGAGGGCGAGGGCTTTGGGGGGGGGGGGGGGCATGGGAAGGGGGCGGTGGGAGAGGTATAAAACATATGGACATTGCCAGGACTTCCAGGAAAGAAGTTGGAATTTCAAACAAGGTGGATCTGGGGTGAATTAGCGGGGGTAGAAAAGATCAAGGTTTTGGATGGGGGAAGATAAGAGATGGTGGTGAACAGCTGTTTTAAAGACCTGGAGGGAGGAGTGGGATTGAAGGGAGTGAGGGAGTTTGTTCCAGAGGCGGGAGAAAAGAGGAATGAAAGAGTGAAGGTGAGCAGAGAGCCGAGATTTCGGCAGTTTAACCATCAGAGGGTTGCTGGCAGATCTTGTGCGACCTGTAGGAATATTTGGGGGACAGAGCACAGAGAGAGCTGGGGGTGCAAGGCCGGAGAGGAGTCGGTAGAAGACAGAAAGACCACCTACCTGCCTGCGGTGAGTGAGTGAAACGCCCTCAGAGATAGCTTCATCGCGGGAGATTCCAATAATTCTGAAAGCTTTGGTTTCAACAGCGTGAAGCCGAGCTAGGTGTGAGGCAGGAGCACCGGCCCATAGGGGAGAACAGTATTCCATTGAGCTGCGGATGAAAGCCTTGTATGTGGTGAGGAGCTCAGGTGTGCCGAGGAAGGACTTCGCACGACGGAGGATGCCCAGTCGGCGACTGGCTTTGGAGGCCAGCTTGGAAATGTGGTTTTCCCAAGAAAGATCATGGCAGATAGTGAGACCCAAAATCTTGAGCGACAGAACTTCTTGGAGAGGATTGTTGAGAAAGTAGATGGGAGGGTTGTCCAGTCGATCTTTTCGGAGAGACATAGTAAGAGTGTGAGATTTGTCAGGATTGAAAGACATGTTCCACTTGTTTGACCAGTCTGTGATTTTGTCCAGGTCTTCAGAGAGTGAGGAGGCAGCAGACTGCCGATCTGAGGGAAGAGGAATGGAGCGGCAGAGAGTGGAGTCATCAGCAAAGAGATAGAGAGGATTTTCGAGAGAGTCAGAGAGATCATTGATGAAGACCAGAAAAAGCACGGGGCCCAGAACACTGCCTTGGGGAACTCCAGCCTGAACAGGAAGAGGAGATGAGAGAAACCCATTCAGGGCCACACGTTGACGACGACTAGAGAGGAAGTCCGCCAGCCATGCGTGGAGATTTCCATGGATACCAAAGGAGGAGAGTTTGGTGAGCAGAGCGGGGTGCCAGACCGTGTCGAAGGCACGTGATATGTCGAGGGAGACAGCTCTAATTTCCTGTTTGGCATTGAGGACCTCCATCCATTGTTGAGACAGCAGAAGCAGCATGTCCAGAGTAGAGTGACCTGGTCTGAAACCAAATTGATGATCAGAGATCAAGCCATTGGAGAAGAGGAAAGATTTCATATCCGAAGCAATGATGGATTCCATGACTTTGCTGATAATTGGGAGAAGGCTGATTGGTCTGTAGTTACTAGGATCTGTTTTTGCACCTTTTTTGTGCAAAGCGGTGATGTTGGCTGATTTCCAAGCAGATGGCAGTTGACCTTGAGCAAAAGAGTGGGTGAAGAGAACAGAGAGAGGGTGAGATAGAGCAGCAGAGCAGGATTTTAGGACCCGTGGGCTGATGCCGTCGGGTCCAGTTGCAGAATCCGAGTCGAGGGTTGACAGAAACTTTTCCACCTTGTCAGGAGGAAAGGACACGGAGTCCAGGAGCAGCAGGGTACGACTGGGTATGGTGGGTACAGAGAGGGATGGGTTTGGGACACAAGATTTAGAGGCAAACACAGAGTTGAGGCATTCAGCTTTTTCACGTGCGGAGTCAGCTGTGTAGCCGTTTGAGGTAAGGGAGGGGCTGGAGGGGGAACATACACCAGAAACGGATTTGACCAGACGCCACCAGGATTTGGAAGAGGGAGACAGATAAGAGAGTTCGGTCTTGAGAACGGAGAGATATTGTTTCCTGGCTCTCCTGAGGGTGGACACACACTTGTTTCGTGCTTTGTGAAAGGAAATGAGATTTCCTTCCGTTGGATTTGCTTTCCAGGAGACGAAGGCAAGTTTCCTTGGAGTCCAATCCTTGGACTCCAATCTACGTAAAAATGCCCAAATATTGTTTTTCATGGTATGTGTCACAAACTCCAGGTTTTATTTTCCAGTTATACTGGGTAAGAACTGGGAGTGGGTAAGAACTGGCACTACAACTAAATCTGCTCCTCGGACTCCAATCTAGGTAAAAATGCCCAAATATTGTTTTTCACGGTATGTGTCACAAACTCCAGGTTTTATTTTCCAGTTATACTGGGTAAGAACTGGGAGTGGGTAAGAACTGGCACTACAACTAAATCTGCTCCTCGGACTCCAATCTAGGTAAAAATGCCCAAATATTGTTTTTCACGGATTGTGTCATAAAACATTCAGGTTTTTGACCCCCACTCATACCTCTGCCAGGCTGAAGAGTTCGTTTTGAATCCCACTGATGGGTCAGATCTGGATTCAGACTTCAACCAAATTCGAATCAGCTTGTTCTTGCCATCTAACCAACTCATACACACAGTTTTGGAATAAGTCGTCCACAGCTTTTTGAATTATCATGTTATATATCGTTTTGCCCCTCTCACTCAATGGTGAAGAATCACTTTATAAATTGATAAATTCCAAATCCGGATTCGAATATTTACCAAAATGGAATCATTTCGTCCTTGTCACACACCCAACCTCGACCCCAAATTTCATCCGACTTTTTTTTGAGATATCCTCTTCACAGACAAAAAGCCAAACAGACAGGGGTGAGTAGTAATACAAAGATCTAGTCCTTCTGTTTCACCCTATTCCTATAAAAAGATTTCGGATGTCATCCTACTGGGACATAATCCATCTCGAAGACGATGAAATTCACCTCAAGATTTAGAGCACTTTGGGACCGAGAGCGCAGCTCTTTCGCCCTGGCTTCATAGAGGTATGGTATCGGGGTGTGTTCATTACCACGTTTCTTGTACAGCGCTGGTTAAGTGGCTCAAGCACACTCAAGCGGCTCATAGCGTGTTATTTCCATTTTCAAAGAAGAAGAAGCGTTTTACGGAGACACGTAAAATCCTAGTAACGTAAAATAGAGGAAGAAGAAGCGTCTATTGAAGTAGAAGAATAATATCATCAAGAGAAATAAACAGGAAGCATAAGATAGAAAAAGAAGAAAAAGAGAATAATTACAAGAGTAAGAAGAAATAAAATACGCAGCGTAAAATGGCAGAAGAAGAAGAAGAAGAAGAATAAAAAAGGCGAAACTGCGATAAGGAATCGGCGATTTGAGGTTAAGGCGTGAGTTGCTTCCGCATTTTGAGATTAGGTCGTTGTGCTCAGTACAGTAGAACTTACGCTTCAAGCTAATCTTCGAGATTATTGTGTCGCTTTACATCAATAATCGTCTGACGTCAATAATCATAATATCTTTAATAATCATCTTTTATATCGAATATCGATAATCGTCTGTGCGGTCAACTAACAACAACAACAACAGCAACAATCTGCTGTTGTTGTGAGGCGAAGTTCACTTGAGGAACGCTCTCGTCATGAGAGAAGGAGTTGAATTTTTGGGCGTTTGTGATGTTTGTTTTCAAACATTGTGAGGTGTTTAAAGGACATGGCGAAGCGAAGCTGGTGTGAGGCGCCTCGAAGGTAAATGTATAATGCAATACGTACTTTTACTTCATGAAGGAGTTCGTGCAGTCTGTGGATTCTTACACTTACAGTTAGAGTTACACTACGGCTAATCGTACCTCTTTTGTCATGATGTCCCTGCCTGCCTTCTATTCCAACCTGTGATAGCGTTGAGCCGTTTACTAGTGACCGACATCGTGCCATCGTTGACGCGGCGAAGAAAAGAGCGAAACATGTACTCTCAGAACTTTCAGGTAATGTAGCTTGATCCTGATGGTACACTGTACTGTACAGGTGTGTTTCGTAACCTTTTACACCTCGTTCGGCTTCCTCGTGTCTGTGGCACTTCGTGTGTTCCCATTAATGTTGGACCATAGCGATTGCTGAAGCCCAGAGCCGCCTTTGGGGCAGCACAGCATCCTGGGCTCTGTTACTATGCACCGGTTACTATGTTACTATGCACCGGTTACTATGTTACTATGCACCGGTTACTATGTTACTATGCACCGGTTACTATGTTACTATGCGGTTACTATGTTACTATGCGGTTACTATGTTACTATGCACCGGTTACTATGTCACTATGCGGTTACTAGGCTACTATGCACCGGTTACTAGGTTACTATGCACCGGTTACTATGCACCGGTTACTATGCGGTTACTAGGTTACTATGCTCGGTTGGGCCAGGTTACTATGCACCTACTAGGTTACTATGCACAGGTTACTATGCGGTTACTAGGTTACTATGCACCGGCTACTAGGTTACTATGCTTGGTTGGGCCAGGTTACTATGCACCATTTACTATGCGGTTACTAGGTTACTATGCTCGGTTGGGCCAGGTTACTATGCTCGGTTGGGCCAGGTTACTATGCACCGGTTACTATGCGGTTACTATGCAATAAATCGCCTGAGTTTTTTTTCCCGGATGACGTTATCCAGTCTCCTCTGGCACGGATAACACCTTATCCGTGGTTAGTGATGTGTATGTAGGTTTGTCTAATTCAAAATTGTGGACGATCCATCTTTGTCCGCCGTTTGTCGGACGAACGTTGAAAGGAAATCAGCCAAGTGATAATTGTCTCCGACACCGTTGACGGCAGTTGTGATCGCCCATCAGGCTTTCTCTTCACATCATTAGTTTGGGTGTTGAAGAATTTACTGTTGATGAGCTTTATATGATCTTCTGCCGCCACGACACAGCTGCTGCCGTGGGGCCCCATCATGATGCCATGGGGTCCCCGTCATGCTGCCGTGGGGGCGCCATCGTAATGCGTCATGCTGCCATGGGGGCCCCATCGTGATGCCATGGGGTCCCCGTCATGCTGCCGTGGGGGCCCCATCGTGATTCCATGGGGTCCCCGTCATGCTGCTGTGGGGGCCCCATCGTGATGCCATGGGGTCTCCATCATGCTGCCGTGGGGGCCCCATCGTGATTGCATGGGGTCCCCGTCATGCTGCTGTGGGGGCCCCATCGTGATGCCATGGGGTCCCCGTCATGCTGCCGTTGGGGCCCTATTATGATGCCATGGGGTCCCCGTTATGCTGCCATGGGGGCCCTATTGTGATGCCATGGGGTCCCC
This sequence comes from Myxine glutinosa, assembly GCF_964187855.1. Lineage (NCBI taxonomy): Eukaryota > Metazoa > Chordata > Myxini > Myxiniformes > Myxinidae > Myxine > Myxine glutinosa. The sequence continues at coordinate 54,348,855 of NC_136273.1, read as the reverse complement.
GTCATGCTGCCGTGGGGGCCCTATCGTGATGCCAAGTTGCAATCCAAAGTCATGCTGCCATGGAGGCCCTACCCCGCTTCCATGGCATTAAAAGTTTGTTCACATCATTAAAAATAATAGGGTCTGAGGGTGTCTGTGGGGGAGGGGGGGGGGGGGGGTTGATTAACTGCTGCTCCTGATCCAGGTGAGCTTTAGGTGCCGCCTTCTTATTTTTACTTGGCTCATAGGGGCGATCCCCAAAAAGTTGGACACACAAAAATTTTGACTCTGGTAGTAATTCTTGGGAAAAATGCCAGGGGCATAAAAAAAGGCCCTTTATATTGTATGTGCTATGTGCAAACTACAGAAAATAAGGTATATTCTTCGGGGGGAAACGCCAGGGGCATAGAAATGGTCCATTTATATGGTATGTTTCATGTGGCAAAGTATCGAAAAGAAGGGACATTCCATAGCTTGTAGCAAATGCCAAACAATAGAAACGAAGGGACATTCCATGGCTGGTGTCCGTCATGGCACAACACAAATATGAAGAACCCCTGGTAGAATGGTTACATGACAATGAAGGCACATGAAGGAGCTATAAAGAAAGCAATGAAGTATATATTTGGTCCATTCATATATGCACCACCAGCACCCCCAGACACTCTTCTGATTCTGACTATGCTCAATATACTGAAAGATGTCACCAAAGGATATAAACAGAAATATATGTAAATGGTTTGTGATCTTCAGTTATATAAGATTGCAATCCAAATTCAATGGGCTGATCCTGTGCTTTGGAAACATCTCGTAGTAAGGTCTGGAGGAATGCACACGTTGATGTCCTTCCTTGGTTGTTTTGTCAGACTCATGAAGGGGTCTGGCTGAAAAGACTTGTCACATGCTGCGTGCAAGGGAGTGCCGAATATGCTCGATGGGAAAGCATGGCCAAAGGCACTACGTGGTTTCAGAATAGTTGTTACTGTGCTTTTGGAAGTATTTATCCTGAAAGGGAATACAACACTCGAAGAGCTTGAAGGTGCACTTGCGAATGTGTGACAGTCATCAACAGGGTTTGTATGGGTGGACTGCTTCATAATTCCAGTGGTCATTGCTCACCTCTTCACCCGGATAGAGCGTGAAGGAAACTGGCTGTTATACCAACACTGAGAAGAATTAACGAGAAGAATGGTTCTTCGTATGATGGCTGCAGGACACTGGAATTATGCCAGATACCTTTCTTGGTATGTCCAGAGGCAAGTTGATGAAGAGGCTGAGGTCGACTATGAGGGTCTGCTATGAGGGGATCCTCTGTTCCTTTTGAATTTGTGTACAGAGTCCAGGCTCGTGAAAGAGCTAACATTTATCAAACAAACAAATCAAACAAACGAGCAAACAAAGTATATAAAAGGGGAGCGGTCGACAGGATGGGGAGAGAAGGGGAGGAAGCACACAAACACAACATTTGAGAGCAGGGACATCGGGAGATGTTTTTGGAGGGAGAGGGCCTGGGGGGAGGCAGGATAGGTATAAAACGCAAGGACACCAAGGACTTCCAGGAAAGAAGTCAAAAGTCACCTCAAAAAGTGGATTTGGGGTGAAATTAGCGGGGGTAGAAAAGATCAAGGTTTTGGATTGGGGAAGATAAGAGATGGTAGTGAACAGCCGTTTTAAAGACCTGGAGGGAGGAGTGGGATTGAAGAGAGTGAGGGAGTTTGTTCCAGAGGCGGGAGAAAAGAGGAATGAAGGAGTGAAGGTGAGCAGAGAGTCTTGATTTTGGCAGTTTAACCATAAGAGGGTTGCAGGCAGATCTTGTGCGACCTGCAGGAATATTTGTGGGACAGAGCCCAGAGAGAGCTGGGGGAGCAAGGCCGGAGAGGAGTCGGTAGAAGACGGAAAGACCACCAACCTGCCTGCGGTGATTAAGTGAAAGGCCCTCAGAGATGGTGTCATCGCGGGAGATTCCAATGATTCTGAACGCTTTGGTTTCAACAGCGTGAAGACGAGCTAGGTGTGAGGCAGGAGCACCAGCCCAGAGGGGAGAGCAGTACTCCATTGAGCTGCGGATGAAAGCCTTGTATGTGGTGAGGAGCTCAGGTGTGCCAAGGAAGGACTTCGCACGACGGAGGATGCCCAGTCGGCGACTGGCTTTGGAGGCCAGCTTGGAAATGTGGTTTTCCCAGGAAAGATCATGGCAGATAGTGAGACCCAAAAGCTTGAGTGACAGAACTTCTTGGAAAGGATTATTCAGAAAGTAGATGGGAGGGTTGTCCAGTCGGTCTTTTCGGAGAGACATTGTAAGAGTGTGAGATTTGTCAGGATTGAAAGACATGTTCCACTTGTTTGCCCAGTCTGTGATTTTGTCCAGGTCTGCAGAGAGTGAGGAGGCTGCAGACTGCCGATCTGAGGGATGAGGAATGGAGCGGCAGAGAGTGGAGTCATCAGCAAAGAGATAGAGAGGATTTTCAAGAGAGTCAGAGAGATCATTGATGAAGACCAGAAAAAGCACAGGGCCCAGAACACTGCCTTGGGGAACTCCAGCCTGAACAGGAAGAGGAGATGAGAGAAACCCATTCAGGGCCACACGTTGACGACGACTAGAGAGGAAGTCCGCCAGCCATGCGTCAATATTTCCATGGATACCAAAGGAGGAGAGTTTGGTGAGCAGAGCGGGGTGCCAGACCGTATCGAAGGCACGTGATATGTCGAGGGAGACAGCTCTAATTTCCTGTTTGGCATTGAGGACCTCCATCCATTGTTGAGACAGCAGAAGCAGCATGTCCAGAGTAGAGTGACCAGGTCTGAAACCAAATTGATGATCACAGATCAAGCCATTGGAGGAGAGGAAAGATTTCGTATCCGAAGCAATGATGGATTCCATGACTTAACTGATAATTGGGAGAAGGCTGATTGGTCTGTAGTTGCTAGGATCTGTTTTTGCACCTTTTTTGTGCAAAGCGGTGATGTTGGCTGATTTCCAAGCAGATGGCAGTTGACCTTGAGCAAAAGCGAGGGTGAAGAGAACAGAGAGAGGGAGTGAAAGAGCGGAAGAACAGGATTTTAGGACCCGTGGGCTGATGCCGTCGGGTCCAGTTGCAGAATCAGAGTCGAGGGTTGACAGAAACTTTTCCACCTTGTCAGGAGGAAAGGACACGGAGTCCAGGAGCAGCTGGGTACGACTGGGTATGGTGGGTACAGAGAGGGATGGGTTTGGGACACAAGATTTAGAGGCAAACACAGAGTTGAGGCATTCAGCTTTTTCACGTGCGGAGTCAGCTGTGTAGCCGTTTGAGGAAATGATTATTATTATTGGGGAAATGATTATTGAGGAAATGAGGAAATGATTATTGGGTGAACATGTGTGTAGGCATAGCAATGGAGTGTGGAATGTCATTTTGACATACATGTTTGGAGAACAAACGTACTGTTAAAGGGTTTTGGGTCTATGAGGGTTCCCCTCAAACTTATCATGCCTGAGGATACTGATCCCGAATAACTTTTTTAACACGGTGGGTTGCTAGGCAACCATGAGCGCCAATTGGTCTATCACGTGTTCCCAGGGTCCTCCATCTGATCACCGTTTACCTGCACCACGTGGCTTTCCAATCGGGGGATGTGGCTGAGCAACCGCTGATGCATGCCGGACTTGAATGAGCAACAAGTATAGATACATTCAAAGTACACCGCCCCCATGCCAAACAAATAAATAACATCCTCCAGCGTGGCATTGCTGATGTGCCTTAGGCGCCTAGCGATACCGCCATGCAGCATATAGAGACGGTATTTGGAGGGAGAGGTGTACAATAATTGATTGATTAATTGCATAAAATCAATAAATAGTAATCGTAAAATAATTTCTTCATCAATTGGCTAATAGCATACCTCAACCACCAGTGTTTCATCTGAAGCTGTAACTTTGTGAAAATTAATGAAATGTCATTAATCTTAAAAAAAAAATTTGATTAATTGACTAATCAGTAAATGATTAGTCGATTATTTGATTAATCAATAAATCAAAAATATCCTTTATAGCCACATCACTTGGTCACTGTCGTGTCCGAATATCAGCTCCCTAGCTCAAAAGGTGCCTGATATATTGCCCAGATGAGAAAGGAAATAAATGAGTACTTAATTAATCGATAATAATTACATAGTCAATTGATTAATCAAAAAACAAAAAATACTATTTTTGCCAAAGTACTTGTTAACTATTGTGCCAAAATTTCAGCTTCCTAGCTCAAAGGATGGTTGAGATATCGATCGCCCAGACAAACAAAAAGAAAGAAAGAAAGAAACCAGAGTGAAAACTGAGTACTCCCTTTCAGTGAGCGTCACCCCTGGGCCCTCTTTTGTGCCCGGCGATGCGGTCATGTGGCGCCTGGAGATGGAATAGGAAAGGAGCGGTGAACAACAAGAGGGAATTTATTATTTACAGAACAATTTAAGATGTGTAGATGTGGTGCTATGCAGCACTTTAATGCAGAAGCAATTGTCAAAAAAGAAGGAATACAGTAAAAAAAATGTACAAAAGAATAATGATGTATATCTGGTGTTTTTTTTCCTTTTCTTTTTAAAACAAGTTATATGGTTAATGGAAGCTTTTTCTGGAGTTGTTGGTTGTTCTTGCCTATCCTAAATTATAGTTTGCTCATTGTATTGTTATTGCTCAGTCAATAATTGAAATTGACAATTTATCTGCTTTTCTTAAAAAAACAAACCAAAAAACCCCCTTACCCTCATGTTATTGATTAACTTTTTTCTACCCCCCTCTGTGTTGCAGGTGTTTCAAGAAAAAAGCAGGTCTCTGTGCCAACTGGGATGTATGGACCACTGGAAAAAACTAACCAAAAGTGTGCCACCAGTAAGGTTAGAGCCTGTGGTGAAGTCGATTCCTGTTCCATTCCTAGCTCAAATCTTTCAAAGACCCACTGTAGCCAAAAGGAAAGTGATTATTTTGATACCCAGTCTTGTTTGGCATCTCGCAAGCTGCCAGAAGCATCGTTGACAGCCCAAACTCATTTATTTCATAAAACCAGCCCACCGGCATTGGAGAAGGTATCTTCATGTGATGCAAATACATATTCAAAACAGGTGGTGAAGAAATCCCTGTGTTCAGAAATGAAGGTTTCCTTTAAGGTGAAATGTAGAAGTGAGAAGAATAAGCTTGGCACCGGCAGCATTTATAAAAAGTCTTCATTGAACACGGAAAACCAGAAAGCAGCATTACACCTGAATGATACCTATCACAACCATACAAAGAAGTATGTTTTAAAACATTCAAAGGTGAAGACTGGATGCACTGCAGTGATGTCTGCTTGTACCAAGTTGGACAATGAAGTTGCAACGCTACAGTTTTCTCTTCCTCCAAGTTCACAAGCATCACAACCTGGAGCATCAGTTATTGCAACAGTACCAAGTCATTCCAGGTCGCATCACAAACCAGGCAAACATGGGCAATTTGTTGATTATTCACGACAAAATGTTGAACATTTTAAGGATGGCAATGAAACTGAACAAGACGATGCCAACAGAACAATGAGGAAGAAAAGAAATAGGAAAACAGGCATTTTAAGGCCATTTTCTCTGCAAGAGCAGGGGTTAGCCAAAAGAAATAGGAAAATAAATAAGAATATGAAGAAGCAAAATAATATAGAGCAGAAGTATAAAATTGGTGGTAAGGAAGCGAGTTGGATAAAGTCTGATGCCAGTTCAGTTCAACCATACAGTCAGCATGGTAATGAGGGCTGCTTTCTAACAGCAGAAAGAGATTGGGAAAGAAGGTTCAGGAAGCACAATGAAGTTGCAATTCCACAGTTTTCTCTTCCTCCTAGTTCACAAGCATCACAACCTGAAGCATCAGTTATTGCAACAGCACCAAGTCATTCCAGGTCGCAATATCATAAACAAGGCAAACGTGGACAATTTGTTGATGATTCGCGACAAAATATTGAACATTTCAAGGATGACAATGAAACTGAACAAGACGATACTAACAGTACAATGAGGAAGAAAAGGAATAGGAATATGAAGAAGCAAAATAATATAGAGCAGAAGTATAAAATTGGTGGTAAGGAAGGGATTTGGATAAAGTCTGATGCCAGTTCAGTTCAATCATACGGTCAGCATAGTAATGAGGGCTGCTTTAAAACAGAAACAGACAGGAAAAGAACGTTTGAGATGGGTCATCATCACCTTGGATATGGATTTGATGGAGGTGCTTGCGGAGTTGGACGTTGCACAAAGCAGAAGGACTTAATTGAAAAGGGAGAGAATTGTGAGATGAGCATGGAAGTTGACAATCCCATTGATGATCATCTTGTAGACCAAGGTTCGTTGCAGTTTTATACTCTTGATAGTTTTATGCCTCCGCCGACGATATATCCGGAGCCATTATGTTTGTGAGTTGTCAGTCCGGCTGCCCGTGCAAGCCATTCGTCCGTGATAGGTTTTCGTTACCGCGTTAACTTGAGTACGGCTGAAGGGGATCCAAGTCCAACTTGGGGCAGGTATGTATAATGAGGTAAAGATTAAATGGTTACATTTTGGGGTCATGAGGTCAAAGGTCATGTTAAGTAAAAATCGTGTTACTGTGATAACTTGTGAACCTGTGATGGGATTTTGATCAAAGTTGGTACAAGTATGTATTATGATACAATTTTTTTTTTTTTTTGTATACTGATGCCCAGTCAAATGATGATGAACTGATTTGATTTTGGGGTCAAGAGGTCAAAGGTCAGTCTATAAAAGGTTGATAACTTGAGAATGGCTGAAGGAAACGATATCAAGCTTGGTACAATTATGTAAATTGACAGAAAGATGGACTGATCGAAATGTGGGGTCAAGAGGTCAAAGGGCAGAAGTCCTGTTAGGTAAAAATTCTGTTACTGTGCTAACTTGTGGACCAGTGATGGGATTTTGACCAAGCTTGGTGTAAGTATATATTTTGATGCAAAGATGAACTGATTAGATTTTAGCATCAAGAGGTCAATGGACAGAGTCTGTAATAGGTTTTTGTTACCCCGATAACTTAAGAACAGCTGAAGGGAACCAAGTCGAACTTGGTACAAGTATGTATCCTGATGAGTTATATGGGCGGAGGCATATCTGTCGACTTTGCGATGGTGAGGATTGCTGTTCTAGTTTTATTTGTTCTCCTGTGTGTAGTACTCATTGAGGAACTTGTTATACCTTATGCTGCAAATTTGTAGGCAACCCCAGTGTAGTGGCAGAGCCTCAATGTGATTTTATTTTTTATTTCTTTCATGATGGGACCACTGTTTTCACAGACTGTTTTCAGTATGATTGTTTTCACAGAGGAATAAAATAGTTAGTCGAGTTGTACACCGTGAGGTTTTCCAAGATTCTGACGTTTTGGGCTTTTTACCCTTAATTGGAGCAAAGAGGCTATTGTTTAGTGGCTATTAGTGGCTATTAGTTTATTATGTATGTACTAGTTTAAAGTCCGTCAAAAATGAAGGGCGGTACAGCCTTGTGACCGTGCCAAAGTCTGAAGCCTTGGCCTAATATCAGGTGTGCTTATATCTTCTTTATTCATGAGACATCCTATGGGCGTAAATGAACACTCATTTTACTCTGCACATTGCACATCATGTGCAGTGAATTTCACCTGCCTGCACCTTGTATTTATTGTTAATTGTTTAAAAAACCAAAACGTTAATGTACATCCATTTGAGGCTCAGTTTGCAAGTCACCGTCTACAATTCAAATAGAAGAGACGTAATTACTCTTTTATAGAAAATGTTTTTCGTATTTTTTTATTTTCAAAAATAGACGGTAGTGAGCACAGTCGTGTTAAAAGATTGGCCTTTAAAACCCTACCAACTCAAATCGTCCTTATGAAAGGTGACAGACAAATAGTGTTTTATATAGGTAGATACCCTGGTGATACCCTGGTGTTGGGCTAGTGGCTAGGGTGCCGGCTTAGGATCCTAGGATCCTGGGTTCGAATCCCGGTCGATCGCTGAATTAACGCCAGGGGGGTTGACTCAGCCTGTCATCCTTCCGAGGTCGGCTAATTGAGTACCAGTTCACTGGTAATTCCCTGCTTGTCGTAAAAGGCGACAAAAAGGGTTGGCGGCAGGAAGGGCATCCGGCCGTAAAACATTGCTTCAAAAAGGGGACCGAAAAACAACAACAACCACGGTCTCCGAAAAAGGCCAACCCCCGCTTGTGGGGAAAAATGGCCTCTAAAGGTGTTTTTTTATTATTATTTATAGGTAGATGTATGCGTATATGCAGTAAATCACTTAGACATGCATTAGATGGTTGCTGAGAGGAATGCTCCATGAGGGTATAAGAGGGATTAGTGTAGAAATTCAGCAATGGGGGTGGAACTCTTGACATAAACTGCAATCCCTCCATTGGAGTGTAGTGGAGGGGGTGAGATGAAGGCAGAAAAGCAGGAGAGGTGGGAAGCATTTTAAGTGTGTGTCTGTGTAGGGGTTTTTTTTTCTTCCACTCCTACATTTATCTTTGACTGGTGTTGGCTTAGCGGTTAGGGTGCCGGCTTGGGATCCTAGGATCCTGGGTTCGAATCCCGGTGGATCGCTGAATTAACACCAGGGGGGTTGACTCAGCCTATCAGCCTGTCATCCTTCCGAGGTCGGCAAATTGAGTACCAGCATGCTGCGATGAATGATCCCGGTGTGTACCCTGGTTTAGAATAGGTACACCGTATCCCTGGGCATCGTAAGAGGCGACTAAGGGTGGCGTCAGGAAGGGCATCCGGCCATAAAAAAAAACATTGCCTCAAACAGGGAACCATGAATGTCATGGGGCCCGCAAGGCCAAACCCCGCTCTAGTGGGGAAAATGGCCTTAAAACGATCATTCATTCACTGAATCTACTTTTTTTAAAATAAAATTTTCTCCCCTACCCTCCCTTCCGCCTCCTGAATTATATTACTGCATTCATTTTAATGTCTGTGTGCATGCGCGTGCATATTTTTTTTTCTTCACCGAACTGCCCTTTCTCTCATCATTCTCTCATCATTCTCCTGTCACTAAAACATTTCTCGACGGTGCAGTGCTCCCATGGACGATTTATAATTCGAGTCCACAGGCTTGCGATTAGACTCTCGCACACAAAGTGTTTGACTTATCCAGAATATATACATTGCCTTCAGAAAGTATTCATGCTCCTTGACTTTTTTCACATTTTTTGGTGTTGCAGCCTGAATTTAAAATTGATTGAATTGAGATTTTTTGTCACTGATCTAAACATAATATCCCATAATATCAGTGATTTAAAAAAATATTTTTTTATTACATACAAAATAATTAAAAATGAAACAAGTACACATACATTCAAAGTACACCGCCCCATGCCAAATAATTCAATATGCTGCAGCGCGGCATTGCCGGGGCGCCTCAGGCGCCCGGCAATGCCGCAGTGCAGCTCATTGAGGCTGCATTGGGAGGGAGAGGTGTACACTAATTGATTGATTAATTGTTTAATTAAAATCAATAAAAGATTATCACAAAATATTTTCATAATCAATTGGCTAATCGCATAACTAAACCAGTAGTGCTTCATCCAAAGATGTATCTTTTAGAAATTTAATTAAATAAGTCATTTATAAAAAATTAAATAATTAATTGATTACTCAATAAATAATTAATCGATTAATCAATAAATACTTAATAGATGAAATGATTAATCAATAAATAAAAAATATCCTTGATAGCCACATCACTTGGTCACTCATGTCCAAATATTAGCTTCCCAGCTCAAAAGGTGCCTGAGATATTGGCCAAATGAGAAAGAAAATAAATAAATGATTAATAATGAAAATAAATAAATAATAATCATAAAAAAATTAAATTATTAACCAATTTGGTCAGAGAACACATAAACTACCACTATTTCATCAGAATCTGTAACTTAAAAAAAATTTTTTTTTTGTCATTAATCGAATAATTAAATAATTAATCGATTAATTGATTAATTAATAAATCAAAAATATCCTTTGCAGCCAAATCACCTGGTCATTGGCATGTCCAAATATCAGCTTCCTAACTCAAAAGGTGCCTGAGTTAATAATGGTCAGAAGAGAAATGAAATTTAATTAATTAAATAAGTACTTAATTAAACGCTAATAATTAAATAACTCCTCAATTAATTGATTATTCAAAAAACAAAAAATACCGTATTTGACAAAGGACTTGCTCACTACTGTGCCGAAATTTCAGCTTCCTAGCTCAAAGGATGGCTGAGATATCGCCCGGACAAACAAACAAGAAAACAAACAAACAAGAAAGAAACCAGAGTGAAAACTGAGTACTCTCTTTCAGCGTGCGTCACTGCCGAGCCCCCTTTGGTGCCCGTCAATGACGATTTGTAATGCCTGGAGATGGCATAGGAAAGGAGCGGTGTACAATACAGAAATATCTAATTACCTCTGCCACCAAAGGTGGATGGAGGTTATGTTTTCACCCTTGTCTGTGCGTTTGTCTGTCCATTTGTGAACAAAATATCTCACAAAGTTGTGGATGGATTCAGACGAAACTTGGCAGAGATATAGCATATGTGACAGCGATGAAATGATTAGATTTTGGTGAAGATCCGGATTCGGATCCGGCTACTGGAATTTTAAGTGATTCTTCACCATTAGAAGATAGGGCCAAAAACGATACATAGCAGATGTCTCAAAAAGTTATGGACGGATTTGGACGAAACTCCATGGACAGGTTGTGTGTGTGACGAGGAAGAATCGATTCAATTTTGGTGAAGATCCGGATCCAGATCCAGCTAATATAATTTTTTCAGTCATTCTTCACCATTGAGTGATATGGCCAACCAGGCGGAGGTATGCTCTCTACTGAGTGCCGTTCTAGTTTCCATAAGTATTCAACCCCCTGAGTCAATACTTTGTAGGTGCACTTTTGGCAGTGATTACAGCTTTTCCTTTTCCATGAATATGTCTGTATCAGCTTTGCACATCTAGATTTGGGGAGTTTCTCACATTCTTCCTTGCAGATTTGCCAGACAGGCCGCTGCACCACGGATAATTTTGCGGCCCGTCGGGTTGGCAAGCAACTACCGACACTGATTGATACCACGAAACCTGGCAGGGTCCTCACTCTTTTACAAACGCATTATCTTTCCAGTTTGTTGGCGATGCATATTGGAGCCAGTACTTTCAGTGCGTACTCGTTTATTAGTCCCCTACCGGTGTACACCGGAGGGGACTATAGGTTTGCACTCCGTCCCTCCGTCCCTCCATCTGTCAGTCTGTCAGTCCGTCACGCAAAGAACAGTTTTCCGGACTTTTTTTTCTAAACTCTTAATGCTAATGGTTTCAAACTTGGTACATGGTTTCCTGATGATAAGTTACAGATCAAGTTCGAACTTCACGACGTTTCGATCATTTTTGACAACGTTATGGCACTTTGAACTTTGGTAATTTCCCCAACAGTTTTCCGGATGACAGACTGCCGGTAGGGGACATGTATTGCAGCGCAATACTCAGAATGCTTGTTTATTATGTACAGCTGAGTGTAACCGTCAAGTACGCACTGACTTAGTTACGGAGCTAATCAGTGGGGCAGAATTTCCCTTCTATCTAAAAAACAACTTCCTTTGCATACCAACTCGAACCAATAGTGAATGAGACGAAACAGGCAGGATGGAAGCAAACAGTTTACCAAATAAAGCACACGTATTTGCAAAGCACATAATCGATGATGACATTTTACATGTATATATACACGAGCTGAAGTACCCAGTGTTGCCCAGGGAAGTTCCCGGGAGGGGGGGGGGGGAGGGATTAAGGGGTGGACGGGGGTGGGGAGGAGAGGGAAACGGGAGATGAGGGGTAAAGGGAGGAGGAGGAGGAGGAGGAGGAGGAGGAGGAGGAGGAGGGGGAGGGGGAGAGATATAGTGCATATACATCTTTTTTTGGAGGGGGCTTTGAGGGCTTTATTCGGCTCCTCCGTTTTGGGGTGGGGGGGGGGGGGAGGGGGTGGAGGGTAGAAAGACAAATTTACTGGGAAATGCAGAGGATGGCCCAACGTAAAGTGCGCAGCCATTGTTTATGCTCGTGTGGCACAAGTGAAAAGGATTACTGTTGATTGTGGGAAATAGCACTCGTGCTTTTAGTTTGTACCGCTTGGGTCTTAAGAAATGGGAAGAAAAAGGGAAAAACCTAGCTAATCCCCTGCAACGCATATTGACCTGATAGACCGACTAGACAAGAGGGTAGGACTACCTGCACATGTACTTAATTAAATTACTAACTACAGAATCTGTATGTTGTGTGCAATTATCATTGGGGAGTGCCGGTTCACAGAACTGCAACAATATGCTTCAAAACAACCTTAAAATGATATGCTTCCTTGCAGGGCTCACCTAGGTGTGTTGCTGAACAATGTTCATCAAAATGTAATCCATTTTCCCATTGTAATCTAATACCTTTCTCAGTGACAGCCAGGAAAACTGTTGTTGTGCTGGACACAAACATCATGCTGCACCACCTTGACTTGTTGCACAAGCTTGCTTGGCAGAATTCAGGTACCTCAACACTGGGCCATACACTTGCTGAGGATTTGTTGCAGTTTTGAGTATAATCACAAAGTAAAGGGGTGCTATAATGTGTGCTGTGAATGTGTTCACTTCAAGAGTGAATCAAAACACTTAATCCCCTCCCCCTTTTCCCCCCACCCCTCCCCCCCAAAATTGATTTCTTTGATATAACCATTATATGCACCTTTCAATTTATTACTTGTAACTTGCATTTTGCCATAGATACATATTGGTGAAAATGAATGGATAAACCTGATTAGAAACTGTTTGACTGGTGCTTTGCGAGCAGGGTGTTGCATCATTGAGTGTGCCGTTTTTTGGATGGCCGTCCTATTTCTTCCTTAAAATGCCATGAATCAGCTTTGTATTTGTTATTGGACTTGCAAAGTAATCATATTCGCTAACTACACCTCACATGTGCTGTCTTCGCATAGTATGGCCCACCAGTCTTTAGGGTTAACACCGCTGTTGGTGAAACCATGCTAATCTGAACTAATTGGAGGTAGAGGGTGGAAGTGTGGGGTGGGAGGGGGAATACAGCCACAGCTTGTGGCTGCTTGGTTGCATCATTTTCTTGGGGTGCGGCTGTGCCGCTGATGCAATGCCCCCCCATTACCAATCGGCTGGTACTCATTTTGCCGACCTTGAAAGGATAACAGGCTGAGTTAACCTTCCTGGTGTTAATTCAATGGCGCGACAGGGGCTCAAACTTAGGACCCCAATATCTCAAACCAGCCACCTTCACCGTGGATCCAACCCCAACCACAACAATATCACTCCATTATAATCAAATGGGACTTTTTGTGAATTTATTATTGCCAAACCTCAACTTTTCAGGATGTCAAATTGAAACTAACACAGCTTATTTGTACGTATGTGTGTGAAGTTTGATCAAAATTCGTCAAAAGGAAAAGTCAAGACCATCCGAAACATGTAATAACGCCCATTAGGCCGCAGTATAAAATGAGCTGAAATGCTGCACTTATAGACCATGGGCAGTCCGACGAAAAGTGGCTGGAGAACACTTTTCGTTCCGAGGAAAAGGTGCGACTTTAACTTTTGACTGCTGGTAGACAAATATTCGGTGGAGTGTGGGGAACAAGTTTTCCACGATATATTCGCCCAAGAAAACACAGTGAGCAGTTAAAGTTGGGCACCAGGGTCAGACATTTTGGCATTTTTCTCATTCTAATGCCCCTATAGCTCCTCCCATATGCCCCTCCAATCTTCAACTCTCCAGGGGCCATCAGAAACAGGAACATAGCTCTTAAATCAGAAGTATTGACCGTGCAAACGCTTTAGTACATAAATTATAAAAATTGCAACAAGGTGAATCGTTCAGAAAAATAGTGATATAAAATCAATATTAATAAAGATGAATGAAATGAGTCCTGACAGCAGGGCATAGTGCTATCTTACACTGAAGGAAATATCATGGTCATACACTGATCAGTGTGGATGTTGCAAAGGATGCATTTAGGTACATCAACAGTGCGAGTGATCAAAATGTTCATACAAGTACAAATAATTTCAACTTTGACAAGGTTTCGCTTTCCACATCAATAGATCTAGAGATTTGAAATTGCACACGCCCGTCGAATAACTCGAACCTCAATCAAGTCATACCAGTTCACAGTTGGGTTTAATTATTTATTAATTACACGTCGTTTCAGAGGGGAAGGCATCTTTGACCATTTTGGTGTCTTTTGGGTCTTCATGGTGTTTTGGGTCTTCAGGGCCATTTGGGTCTTCAGAGGCTTTTGGGTCTTTGGTGTCTTCAGAGGCTTTTGGGTCTTAAGGGTCTTCGGTGTCTTTTGGGTCTTTGGGGTCTTCAGGGGCTTTTGAGTCTTAAGGGCCTTTTGGTTCTTCTTGGTCTTTAAGGGTCTTTGGGTTTTCGGGGTCGATTGGGTCTTTGGGGTGTTTTGGGTCTTTGGGGTGTTTTGAATCTTTTGGGTCTTTTGGGTCTTTTGGGTGTTTTGGGTTTTTGGGGTGTTTTGGGTCTTTGGGGTGTTTTGGGTCTTTGGGGTGTTTTGGGTCTTTGGGGTGTTTTGGGTCTTTTGGGTGTTTTGGGTCTTTGGGGTGTTTTTGGGTCTTTGGGGTGTTTTTGGGTCTTTGGGGTGTTTTGGGGTGTTTTGGGTATTTGGGGTGTTTTGGGTCTTTGGGGTGTTTTGGGTCTTTGGGGTGTTGGTGGTCTTAAGGGTCTTGGGGGAATTAAAGGGTCGTCAAAGGTCTGAGGAGTCTCAGCAGTCTTAACGCAATTAAGAGGATTAATTATAATTAATTAAGAGGGTGGTAATTGATTTGAAGAAGAAGAAGACGTTTTAGTCGCATATAAACACAACGACGACATACATAACCATATACGTTTGCTCTATTATAATAAGATGTACATGGATGTAGGGGTGTACTTACTTTTTCCACATGCGAAATTTGCATTTATGTGTATTTAAATTATACAATGGACTACAAAATGTAAATGTTTCATGATATTTGTTATATTATATCACCTTTATCTGTCAATATTGTTGAAATGAAGATCAAATAGCTGTATGTTGAAATATGTTGAAAAAGTCAAAACTTTACGTGGGGTGTACTTACTTTTTCACGTGACTGTACATCGCGTTCCACAAATCGAAGTCTTTTCATCATCATCATTATCATCCTGTACATTCCACCCTCAAATAACTCATCGGTGGCTGTTTTAGAGCTATTCTCACTTCTGGCACTTACACATATCTGTGCAGGACAGGTTAGAGGAGAGACATGAACACAGGCCCGTTTTGCATTTTGACATTTTACGTGCGCAGTTGACGACCTGCAGCATAATTTCGGGAGCTGAATCTTGTGTCGTCCACAGAACTGACAATTCATCACCTGTAGCTCGCCAGCCGTGGCCGACTGGAGAAGGAGCATTGATGACATGGCAGAGGGCCCGTCTGTGTATGACGGCTTGATAGTTGGCCCGCAAAATGTTTTTGTGCAGGGTTTCTCTTGGAGATGGCATACACTGTTCTCCTGGCGACAAAGCCAAGCAAAATAGTCTGCATTGTGCATCATTCACGTCAGCTACTGAGTCTTGACCGTAAATAACACAACCGAACCTCTCCAATACAGGTTGCTATGTCAAAATCGGCCCCCAATTGCGTCAAGCGTTGCACAAAGTCCCGCTTTTGTACATGATGAAAAATGTTCTCCTTTCACCATTCTCATGAAACGAGCTTGTGGAGTCACACCTGGTTGGAGATGAAACCCAATGAGACAGACAGTGAGACAATGGCTCCCCAAGGCCATCTTTGATGCATCCTATATCAACCGCACAGGTGCGATTCTTGACGCCAGTCGAAAAAAACCAACAAATTTGCTGGTATTTGTGAACTGAGAGCAGTAGCGATCACTGCGACATCAGTATCTGGACTGTGAATGACAATATCACGATGACTGGAACTGGCGTGCTTTTCGAGGAGGACGAGGAGGAGGGGGAGGAGGAGGAGGAGGAGGTTGGGGTTGGTGTTGGTGTCAGCCTCCTCGTGGTCGCACTGCAACTCATCCACTGACTGTTTATATAGCTCACCTATTGACACTTTCAACACGACATTGGTCAGAATGTCTCATAAATGCTATAATCTCGCCCCCAGATCAGGCAGTTTGCTTGACCGCCAAGTGGTGAAAAGAAAATCAATCGGTGCTTCTTTATTCTCACCCTTTGCGAGAAATGCCTTTCTCCGACTTGGAATATTTTGATCGGGGCTGTGGTGTGCAGTATATGGAGTGTGGTGAGCAATATGTGGTGTGGCGTGCAGTGTGTGGAGTGTGGCGTGCAGTGTGTGGAGTGTGGCGTGCAGTGTGTGGAGTGTGGCATGCAGTGTGTGGAGTGTGGCGTGGAGTGTGGCGTGCAGTGTGTGGAGTGTGGCGTGCAGTGTGTGTGGAGTGTGGCGTGCAGTGTGTGGAGTGTGGCGTGCGCTGTGTGGAGTGTGGCGTGTGGTGTGCGGAGTGTGGCGTGTGGAGTGTGGTGTGTGGCGTGTGGTGTGTGGAGTGTGGAATGTGGAGTGTGGCGTGCAGTGTGTGGAGTGTGGCGTGCAGTGTGTGGAGTGTGGCGTGCAGTGTGTGGAGTGTGGCGTGCAGTGTGTGGAGTGTGGCGTGCAGTGTGTGGAGTGTGGCGTGCAGTGTGTGGAGTGTGGAGTGTGGCGTGTGGAGTGTGGCGTGCGGAGTGTGGAGTGTGGCGTGTGGCGTGCGGTGTGTGGAGTGTGGCGTGCGGTGTGTGGAGTGTGGCGTGCGGTGTGTGGAGTGTGGCGTGCGGCGTGTGGAGTGTGGAGTGTGGCGTGCAGTGTGTGGAGTGTGGCGTGCAGTGTGTGGAGTGTGGCGTGCAGTGTGTGGAGTGTGGCGTGGAGTGTGGCGTGCCGTGTGTGGAGTGTGGCGTGCCGTGTGTGGCGTGCCGTGTGTGGCGTGCCGTGTGTGGCGTGCCGTGTGTGGCGTGCCGTGTGTGGCGTGCCGTGTGTGGCGTGCCGTGGAGTGTGGCGTGCAGTGGAGTGTGGCGTGCAGTGGAGTGTGGCGTGCAGTGGAGTGTGGCGTGCAGTGGAGTGTGGCGTGCAGTGGAGTGTGGCGTGCAGTGGAGTGTGGCGTGCAGTGGAGTGTGGCGTGCAGTGGAGTGTGGCGTGCAGTGTGTGGAGTGGGGTGTGGGGTGCGGCATGCACGCCTGCATGTGGTGTGTGGCGTGCCGTTCTGTATGTGGAGTATGCCGTGCAGAGTGTATGATGGTTGCGATACTGCGATCGGACGATGTCACCACTTTCCCCTTCTAAATGTATTCCATCTAACCTCAGAGAATGGACACACATTCTGTGCTTTTACCAAAGCTGGATGCAAAACACAGAATAAGGGCGACTTCCCAGTGGATTTTGCTTCGGACATGACTCGCCTCACACTGACATGGGGGCCGCCATTGCAGTACAAGTAGTGCAAATGTTTACGAAAATATGGTTTCTGATTGGCTTGGAGTGAGTGCTATTAGTACGCTGACTGGCCAACTTACTCCACTGCTCACAAGCACCTGACACACTTCCACCTAGAGAAATAAGTGCTTGTAACTCCGAGCCAAAGCTAATCCTTGGGCTTTGTTCACATGGAGAACTTTACATACACAGCAGGAAATACCATTTTATCCATATTCTCAGTTCGACAAGTCACACCTCTTCCACAGAACGAAATGAAACGATAGTGGTGGACTGCCCACGGCCTATTGAGATGCAAGGTTTCCTGGGAGTTTTCCTTCTTGAGAGTTTGCTTCAGTATCCATCTTGTCCACCCCCTGTGTCCTGCTCTAGTCCTCATTCGTCCTCGCATCCCTTATCTCTGAAGTCTCTCTCTATTTGTCCCTCAACCCCACTTGTGTCTTTCCCCTTCTCGTTCTGCTGTTCATTTTGTTCTGTTGCTATCCGTTTTGTGTCCTAGCTCCCCCATGTGCCTCGACTTTGTATTTAAAATATATAAATAAAAAAGGCAAGGCAGGCACATGATATTACTAAATATAGAGGATTAATTTTATCAGGACAGAACACAAAGATCCCAACACAAAGACACAAAGAACACAATACTTAAATGATAGGGAAATTAGGCTCTACGTACACAAATCATTCACACAGAACCGTGCTGGATTGTGAACGATATTTCGTCCTTGCACAATGGATAAGGAGCTGCTTTCACGCAGTTGGGCATCCTCTTCCCAGCACCATCGAGGTGTGATGCCACCGGATCAGACCGACATGTTCATCACCAGTGTGAGCATGGTTGAAATGGAGGCGAATGCGAGCAGATGTATGGAAGAAGGGAGAGAGAACGAGCCCTTGTGTACGCTGACCTTGTCTCCTCTGGCCTGCCTAAGGTGGAGCCAGTCATCTGTTTGAGCGGGCCAGTGTCCGGGCACCATGGTCCCAGCTCCAACCACTGCAGTCCCCACGCTAGAGGAAGACCTAACCAATTGCCGGCATGTGTGGGGAAACTGTGTGGACCAATCACTCTCATGAAGAAAGGCAACATGCCATCTTGGACACCCAGTCTTCATCAATCCTCCGAACCCAGCCCAGACTTGTTTGTTTTAAACAAGGGGGGCAAAACTCGAGACTTCCTTGACCTATAACGAAAGCACGAAATTGGATTAATCTCTTCCCTGTGCATCAGAACACTTGGCATTCGACATTAACATTGTTACTGAGGTGTTTTAATAAATTTTGGCATGAATGTCAATGATGCTAAGGCCTTGTTTCTACATTTGAACACTCCCTCCTTCCCCTCTTATAAACATAATACATTTTTTTGTTTTTACAGGAGATGGAAGTTAATGGGCTTCAATGAGAAAGGGGTCAAGGGCTAGCTAGCACACATCCAGCACTAGTTGTACAATCATGCCCATCTCCATTTTGCTGTGCATATCTGACCTTTTGTGTTTTCAGATGCGAGTAGTCCGACACTGCTTATTCCCTGGATTGTGCTGCAAGAGTTGGACTGCTTAAAAGCAGAAAGGAAAGATTCCCGGGCCTCGAAGATCACCAGGTTTTCAAATGACCTCTCAGACCGGTGTATTAAAGCGAAAGATGCAGTGCTCTTCCTCAATAATGCTCTGAAGGCAAAGGCTCCAGCTTTGCTAGGACAGTCTGCTCAACAAGCTGGGGAGCCAATCCGTACGGACATGCACATCTACATCATTCTTTGAAAACTCTAGATATAGCAAGTAATGTAAGAGATTATCGGAATCTATCTCTAATACAGCAGATTTGCCTTTGTAACTCGACTAACATTGCTCCTTTCACCAACTAACTCCTTCTTCCACAGCCATAGTTATTAAATTGAAGTTAAGAATGTTAGATTTAATTATATTGGCAACTTAAGTCGAACATTGGATTGGTATCGATTAGACAATTAATGTTGTGGGGGAACTGTTTGATTTGTGGAAAGCTGTCGTTACTATGGAAGACCAAACTCCTGTTGTGTGCGACAGTGTTTGTAAGCTATGATAACGTGAAAATTGGGGGACAGAATTTCATCGAAAAAGTTCATGAAATAGTCGTTTGACAAACATTTTTTTTTCTGTCAATTCTGATGCCGATTACAGACTTGAAAACTCAGTTGTAATGTTGAAAATTGTCCGAAGTAACTAAAGAAGCCAAAAGGCATGGTATGTGAACCACCACAATCACTTTTGTGAAACAGTACGTTGGAGTAACTTAAGATACATAAAGTCAATGTTCGAGAGATCTATCAAGCCCAGGTAGCTTTAGGAATTTGCTGTGAATCTTATCGACGATCACTTTCTCTTCTTGCCGGATTTGAATGAGACTGGAGACACTTGAAGATTAATACAGAGACAGCAGATCATTGCTTATTTAACGATAGCAACACAGGTCCACTTATTACGGGCGGACATGCAAGGATCATGAAAATCTTTTGCACATAGATTTGTGAGAATGTCAAGACAAAAAACCAAAATTGTCCATCAAATTCCATATTGACTCTTTCAAGTTATACGCACCCAAAACACACATTCAGGCAGAATTGAAGTGTACAGGATACCAGAGGTTTATGAGTGAGGCACCTCTTAAGAAGACGATCTCCACAATGTTCTATGATTTACTGTGACAAGTGTTTACCTCCAAACCCCAAAAACCGAAGTAGGTGGAGGCATGTTGTTCAGTGTAAAACTGTTGAAATGTAAAAGCACATACTTGGTCTGTGATGAAAGAGTGGATGACCCATTGACCCAGCATCACAAGTGTGCATCCATGATCTGGGAGCTGTTTCAAACCTGCATGCTGTGGAGATTCAATATCACTGACTGCTACGCCTCATTCATTGGAAGACGTAAAATTTCCTCAGCTGCAAAGTCTTCTTACCCGAATGATGTTACTTTCATAAATGTTGTCTGTTATTACCAATGACCCCCAAAGAAGATGGAGCTCGGTTGAGCTATACAAGCTATTTGGTCAGACGATGTTTATGCAGAATATAGATACTTCTAGGCTAGGTCCAGTGCCAGTGTTGACTCACTAAGATGTTTGGACATGAGTAGCCAATGGGATTGCTTGTGGAAGTATGTTCCAGAGACTGAAATTCGTGGCAGCAAATGACAGTGACCCTGTCTTTGAAGTCATAAAGAATTTCAGAAGAGGTCCAAGAAAAGGAAAAGTCAAGTTGTGACACTTGTGATGTCAGCAACTAAACTTTTGAGAAGGCAGTTGTAGCTGCAAGCAGTTCACTTTTGTCTTACAAGTGGACTTGTTTCATCAGGCTGTCACAAGATAATCTCTCGGTCTGGCCCAGTCAATCCAAAGTTTAATGACCTGAATTTTCAATCAAACCACACTTGGGCTAGCTGTAAAACTTCATCATCAGTTTAGATCAAAAGAGCTGGATTAACATTCTCCATGGCAGTGGATACATCAGCTCCTATTATGAAGCTCTTAGATTCAGAAGTCCTCTGCTGAGGTTACTGCCCAAGACAGATATGCTATACTATAAAAATAAAAAATAGTTACTGTATATGTGTATATATATATATATATATAATATATATTATATATATTATATATATATATAATATATAATATATATATATATATATAAATAAAATATATATATATATAAATATATATATATATATATATATACACATATATATGTATATATATGTATATGTACAGTCATGGCCAAACATATTGGCACTCTTGCACTTTTTTCAAATAATGCACCATTTCCTCCAGAAAATTGTTGAAATAAAAAAAGTCTTTTGGTATCCACATATGTATTTCATTGGTTTGCAGTGGAACAAAACAAAAAAGAGGAAAAAAATTACTAAATCTTATTCCACACAGAAATCCCAAAATGGCCCAGACTATTATTGGCACCTTTTAGAAGTTGTTAGTAATAATTCGATTTCAAGCACATGATTCTCCTTTACTTTGGAATTGAACTCACCTATGGTGAGTTGCAGGTGCCTGTAATATACAAATCACTCCTTCAACCAGTTTGAATGGAGAAAAGGAGTCATTCTGATGTTTTGTGTCACTGTGTGTACCACAATGAGCATGGAGAAAAGAAAGAAAACCAGAGAATTGTCTGAGGAGGTCAGACATGAGATTGTCCATGCTTGGCTACAATCTTAAGGCTACAAGCCCATCTCCAGAGACCTTGATGTTCATGTGTCCACCATACGCAATGTTATTAGGAAGTTTAAGGCCCATGGCACTGTAGTCAACCTCCCTGGACATGGCCACAAGAGAACACTTGATTGAAGATTGCAGCGTAGGATTGTTCGAATGGTGGAGAAAACACCTCGATCACCTGCCAAACCTTCAGACACAAGGTAGGACACTTTCAACTTGCACCATCCGTCGCCAACTCGATGAAAGGGGGATCTATGGCAGGAGACCCAGGAGGACCCCACTTCTGAGAGAGAGACATAAGAAAGCCTGACTGGAATTTGCCAAAACACACCTGAACAAGCCAGAATCCTTCTGGAAGAATGTCCTGTGGACAGATGAGATCAAATTAGAGCTTTTTGGTAAAGGACATCATTTCTATGTTTACAGGAAACAAAATGAAGCCTTCAAAGAGAAGAACACCTTCCCTACTGTCAAACATGGAGGAGGTTCAGTGATGTTTTGGGGTTGCTGTGCTGCATCTGCCACTGGGTGCCTTGAATGTGTGCATGGCATCATGAAATCAAGAGTTTACCAAGGCATTTTGGAGAGCAATGTTCAACCCAGTGTCAGAAAGCTGGGTCTCAATCGAAGGCCATGGGTCTTGCAGCAGGACAATGACCCCAAACACACTTCAAAAAGCACCCAGGAATGTTCACGACAAAACGTTGGACTGTTCTGAAGTGGCCAGCAATGTGTCCAGATCTAAATCCCATCGAACACCTGTGGGGAGATCTGAAAACAGCAGTTGGGAGAAGGCACCCTTCAAATCTGGGAGAACTGGAGCAATTTGCACAAGAAGAGTGGGTCAAACTGCCAGTAGGGAGGTGGAGGAAGCTCATTCATGGCTAGAGGAAGCGCTTGACTGCAGTTATTTTGTCAAAAGGTTGTATTACCAAATATTAAGTATTGCGTGTCAATAATTTTTCAACGCCATTTCTTTTTCTTTTCTGATTTAAAAGGATATATTAAGTTCTGATTCAAAAACAAAGATTCTGTAATATTAAGAGTGAAATAAAGAATTGTGGAGACCAAATACTTTTAGAGAAAATTGTGAGTTATTTGAAAAAAAGCACAAGGGTGCCAATATTTTTGGCCACGACTGTATATATCTATCTATCTATCTATCTATCTATCTATCTATCTATATATGTATGTATATATATCTATATATATATATGTATATATATCTATATATGTATGTATTCATTACCTAATACGTGGTTCGGCCGCCATCTTGGAAAAACCGAAAAACTTTGCACCTCTATATCTCCGAAAGCGCTGAATAGAAAAAATCGAGACATGGCTCATTGTAAAGAACTCTCCATGGGGAATAAAATATGTTAATGATTATATCATAGGTGCCTCCATTATGATGTTATAATTCGACAAGTACAAAACTTCATCCAATCAAGATGAAATTTCTTGAGCGCCATGTCAGCATAAACTGGTGGAGAAAAAAAATTAATGAATACGTCATCGTTCACGTGGTACGGGCACCATCTTGGAAAAAACAAAAAGCTTTGCACCTCTATCTCAAACACTGCTGCACAGAAATAATTGAGACAGATCTCATTGCAAAGAACTCTCCATGCGGGATAACACATGTGAATAATGACGTCAGAGGTGCCGCCGTTATGACGTCATAATTCGACAAGTAAAAAATACTTTATCCGATCAGGATGAAATTTCTTGAGCATCTTCTCGGTATAAAATGATGCAGAAATAAAATTATAATGACGTCGTAGGTCACGTGGTTCAGCCGCCATATTGTTTTGAGTGAAAAGCTTGAAAAGCCACTAAAATCCAATTTTCTCCAAAAGGACAACAGATCGAGGCCAAACTTTGCACGCAGAATCGCATACCCATGACGAACAAAAAAGTCACCGAGCATGACGTCATGCGTCTCATGGTTTCGGAGTTATGATGTTTTTAAGCATAAACTTTAAAAACCTAGCTCCTCCCTCATTTTTTATCCTATCGAGGGGAAACTTCACAGATGTGTTCAGCATATCAGTCTACTAAAATGACCTTTTGGAATTTGTGACAGGTGACGTGGTTTGGCAGATATAAATAATAATTAAACAAAAATATTAATTTTATAACCCTTGAACCGCTTCATTGATCGACGTGAATCTTTATATTATATTAGAGGTAATGAAGTGTAACAAGTGTGCAAAATTTCAAGATGATTGGATGGATGGTCTCGAAGCTAGAAGTTGTTATTGCGTGAAGAAGAAGTCGTCTAGATTGGGCATGGAATTAATTATCACACTGCACATGATGAGCAAGCAAAGTACGGAGCGACCTCACGGGGTCATTTTGAGCTCAAATAAAATTCTGATTTCAGATTTGTCAATCGCTGAGGTATATTAATACACGACCAAAACAGATTTGGCGAAATTCTGACGATTTTTGACGAAAATATGACATTTGGGTCTTTTTTTTTTTTTTTTTGTATACTGAATCGAGGCTCGTGAAAGAGCTACTGCATTTCAGTAAAGTAAAGTGTGTGCCGTGTCAGCATTATAAAAATTGAAATGTGGCTCATTGTAAATAACTCCATATGGGGAATAGGTGTTGTTAACGATGACGTCATTGGTGCCATAATTATGACGTCATAATTCGACAGGGACAACGCTTAGTCTGATCAGTTTGAAATTTATTGAGCATGATCTATGCAACAATTATTTAGAGAATATAAATTTATGATGTCATTGCTCACGTGGTCTGGCAGCCATATTGGATCAAAAAAAAAGAAACGTTCAAAAATAGAAGAGTTGGCTCACACCAAGTTGACTGCGCAGGGTAAGTATTCCATGAATACCATCTAGTTTTTTTATGCACCGAGTTCAAACTGTACGTAATTAATAGACATACAAGCACATGGCTTCATGGCCAGACAGACAGATGGACAAACGCAGAGACAGAGCTCCTTTTATATTATAGATGTCTAAAATTATTTGTTCGAGTTGGAAACATTTTCTTATCCATAGACACTTTGGAATCTTAAAAAGGGTTGTCCAGCTGCAGGACAATTAGTCCACCTATTTTCCCTTAAAATATTTTTTAGATTTGAATTTTTTTTTCTTGCGTGGGTATTCCTGCTTGGTTTTCATTTTTAAGGTTTTTCAGAATTTTTTTTTTAAGTTTATAATCTCAAAATAAAAATATTTCCTCTTTTTGTGCTTTATCATGGTTGTGCATAGCTTATAATTAAGAAATTGACATTCATGCTTCGTGAGGGAGGGGTAGAGAGGACCGCAGGATTTCACTCGGCCAAGTGCTGATATCATGTGTCGGATATTTTTCGTGATTCCATCCACATGTCTTGCAGGTGGTTTGTTAATGGAATGCAATGACGACCGCATCCTCCAGTGTTGCTTACAGAAGCAAAGGGACCATGCTGAATCACGCATATTCCTCTGGAGGTATATATTCTTGACGTTGCACCTATGTTCATCTTCATTATTGCTTTGAAGTTTATTGAATGAGATCTCAGAGCTTGCTTGAGCTCGAGCGAACCATCTCAATATTAACAGTATGTATAAAGTGTGTTCATATATGAAGGTCTCCCAATTTATTTCAACAAGCACTTATGACTTACAAAAACTAACATGATTCGGTGCGCTGCGCGCGCCTCACTACACGTCGTTTCAGAGGGATAGGTATCTTTGACCATTTCAGTGGCTTTTGGGTCTTAAGGGTCTTTGGGATCTTCAGGGTTTTTGGGTCTTCAGGGTGTTTTGGATCCTCTGGGCCTTTAAGGGTATTTTGGGTCTTCAGGTTTTTTGGGTCTTCAGGGTGTTTTGGATCCTCCGGGCCTTTAAGGGTATTTTGGGTCTTCGCTGTCTTTTGGGTCTGAAGGGTCTTTTGGTTCCTTTGGTTCCTTTGGGCCTTTGGGGTCTTTTGGTCTTCAGGGTATTTTTGAGCCTCAGGGCCTTCAAGGGTATTTTGGGTCTTTGGTGTGTTAGGGGTCTTTGGGGTATTTTGGGTCTTTAAGGGTATTTTGGGTCTTCAGAGGTCTTGGTGGTCTTAAGGGTATTGTGGGACTTAAAGGGTCGTCAAAGGTCTGAGGGGTCTCAGCAGTCTAAACGTAATTAAGAGGGTGTTCATTTTTTTGAAGAAGACGTTTTGGGCGCATATAAACATACAGACAAACATACATAACCACATACGTTTGCTCTATTATAATAAGATGACATGTACGTCACTTCTCAATACATTCCATGAGGAATGCTATACTGTGCACTTTTGGTACTTACTCATCCATGATGTGAAGGCTTTAGCAAAGCTTTTTTCAGGGGTATGTGGAGCCCATTGATAAATCTCATACCAAACATAATCAAGAGAAGTTTGCTGCCACGAAGGTTGTCTTTCATTTTTGGAAGTAATGAAGAGTTACTGAGCATTGGGTCCAGTGAATGTGATAGATGTTAGATAATCCTCCGTTGTGTGAAATCTTTCCTTGGCACTAATGAGCTTCTCACCACTTGTAAAGCTTTCATCTGCAGCTTAATGGAGTACTGCTCTCCCCTCTGGGCTGGTGCTCCTGCCTCACACCTAGCTCAGCTTCACGCTGTAGAAACCAAGGCTTTCAGAATCATTGGTATCTCCCGCAATGAAGCTGATTCTGAGCGCCTTTCACTCGCTCACCGCAGGCAGGTAGGTGGTCTTTCTGTCTTCTACCGACTCCTCTCCGGCCTTGCTCCCACTGCTCTGTCGGTGCTCTGTCCCCCAAATATTCCGACAGGATGCACAAGATCTGTCAGCAACCCTCTTCTGGTGAATCTACCAAAATCAAGACTCTCTGTTCACCTTCACTCTTCCATTCCTGTTTTCTACCGCATCTGGAATAAACTCGCACACTCTCTTCAATCCCACTTCTCCCTCCATAATCTTCAAAACATCTGTTCACCACCATCTCTTATCTTCCCCCATCCAAATCCTTGATCTTTTCTACCCTGTAAATACACTCCAAATCCACCTCAGTGAAATTTGGTTTTCTTTCCTGAAAGTCCTTGTGGTGTCCATCTTGTTAATCCCGTGTGCCCTGCCCCAGCCCTCTACCTTCCACAGATCTCCCGATATCCTTGTTCTCTACTGTTGTGCTTTTCTCTCTTTCCCCCTCTTGTCTCCTGCTCCCTTTATTATGTTATATGTGTCATGAAAATCAAGCTCAGACACGACTTGACCTCTGGGTAGGTTTTAATATCATTTAGATCTGCAGTACATCCTGTAAAAATACATGCATGCAATAGGCATTAAATCAAAGCATTTCATGAGCAGCAATGGTCGATGCAATATAACAATGGTTAGCGCAGCGCATTGTCAGCGCAGCATTTGGGGCGTACATACCATTCAAACTACTGGATAATGTCACAGTGAGTTCTGCTGAAGTGTCGGCGCGCCCCGGTTGTCCCGGGTCTTATAGACGCCCCCCCCCCCCTTCCGTAGCGAGCACCCCTGGGTTCACCTTGGTATAATTTCACTACATTCTCCCCGCCGTTAGAACTATACTGCCGCTCGGCAGGTTGCAAGCAAGCATCAGCAATAAACGAATGGGTCACGTCAATCCACGTCAGTCGGTCCATCCGTAGCGGTCGGGGCGGCGAACCTCCCTGCCAGTTCGTGTTCGGAATCTACCGGGCACGGCGTCCCCTAGCCCGGAGTCCCCCGCGTCGGAATAGCCGCCGGAGGTTGGAGTCGGAGGGGGCGCCCCTGCGCCTTCGGGCACGGGAGCGGGGGACGACGGGAGTAACAGTGGTAGTTCCATAGGGGAAGCTTCGATAGAGTCCATAGACTCGTAGACGGGTTCGTCTATCCCTGTCGTCGTCCCCACATGGGGCGAGATGGCATACGGAGACAGTAGACTCGCGGCCATCCGCCGTTAACACGCGAGCATGCTCGGGATTAGCCTGGAGGACCTGCACCTTGTCAACAAGGGGGTCGTACTTGCTAGTGCGAACCGCTCGTTTGAGATAGGCGGGCCCCGGTTCAGCGAGCCAGCTGGGTAAAGATTGGATACTGCCGGAGCTTCTCGGGTGGTGGAACAGTCGTTCGTGAGGAGTCTGGTTGGTGGCAGTACATAGGAGAGCCCGGATTGAGTTTAGAGCGGCAGGCAGCGACCACGCCCATTTATCGAGGCCTCGGCCGAGGGTCCGAAGGCTTAGCATGACGGCCCGCCATATAATCCCATTAAAGCGTTCGATCTGTCCATTAGCTTGGGGCCGGTACGGGGTGGTGTAGCTCGAAGCGACATTATGCTGGAGCAAGTAGCCCCTCACCTCCTGGGACAGGAACACCGCACCCCGATCGGTATGCACGTAGGTCGCATACCCGAACATAGAAAACAAATTCTGCAGGCACCGAATAACCGTGGCAGCCGACATATCCCCGCACGTGTAAGCAAAGGGGAATCGGGAATACTCATCGACGATAGTGAGCAGATAGCGAGAGTTGCTCGACATCGGCAGCGGCCCTTTGAAGTCCATCGCCAAGCGCTCCCACGGTCTAGTAGCCCTAACGAGTGTCCCCAGAGGGGGGCTATAAAAACGCGGTTTGAGTTCCGCACAGATCGCGCAATCACGGCAGATGCGGCGGATGTCCTCCATCGAGTACGGCAGATTGCCCCCGCGCACAAAATGCGCGAAGCGCGTTACCCCGGGATGACACATAGTGCTGTGCAAAGTGCGCAGCCCCTCCAAAGTTACAACCCCCGCGCAAGTGGCCGGCCTCGATAAGGCGTCAGCGACCAGGTTATCCTTCCCCGGGCGGTATTTGATGGTGTAGCAGAAGTCGGCGAGTTCGATACGCCAACGGGTGATTTTCTCATTCTTAATGCGCTGAGCATGCAAGGTGTCGTACATAAACGCAACACTCTGTTGGTCCGTGATGATTTGGAAACTTCGCCCAAGCAGATACGGACGCCATCGCCGAATTGATTCGACGATCGCGTACGCTTCCTTTTCGACAGACGAATGCCTCCGCTCGGCGGAGGTGAGAGTCCGCGAGAAGAAAGCCACAGGGCGGCCTCCTTGGGAGAGAGTCGCCGCTATCGCATGATCCGAGGCATCACTCTCCAAAACGAAAGAGGCACTCTCGTCAATCGTCGCGACAGCGGCGCCAGCAATGTCGACTTTAAGGCCCTCGAAGGCCGCCAGGGCGGCCGGGCCCATGGGGAAAGTGTCGCAGGCCACGAGGGGGCGGAGCTTTGCGGAGAAATTTTGCACCCACTTTGAGTAGTGGGCGAACAGCCCTAGAGCGCGTTTCAGCGAAGCCCGATCGCTAGGCGGAGCCATATCGAGCAAAGGGCGCAGACGCTCCTTATGCGGAGAGACGGAGCCATGGGTCACGGTGTACCCCAAAAGGTCTACCGTGCGTAGAGAGTATTGACACTTCGCCGCATTCATGGTTAAGCGATATTTCCGCGCGACCTCGAGGAAGCGTTTCAGATTAGCGTCGTGATGCTCCTGGTCATACCCACAAACCGTAAGATTGTCCAGATAGACAAAGACATCGGTCAAATTCTCCTTCGCAACGAGGTCATCCATAGCTCTCTGAAAACAAGCGACGCCGTTCGTTA
Source organism: Myxine glutinosa (assembly GCF_964187855.1). Taxonomy (NCBI): domain Eukaryota; kingdom Metazoa; phylum Chordata; class Myxini; order Myxiniformes; family Myxinidae; genus Myxine; species Myxine glutinosa. Next base: position 54,319,560 of record NC_136273.1, on the reverse strand, counting down.
CCCCAAAGGGAAGTCTCGTGAACTGGTACAACCGCTGACCCGATTCAAAGGCTGTAAAGACGCGATCCGCCCTAGAGATGGGGACTTGATGATACGCACTACGCAGATCGAGAGTGCTATAAACAGAATACAGGGCCACCTGGCGTACCAGGGCGTCCATCCCCGGTAAGGGGTAGGCATCCAGCTGTGTAAAACGATTAATCGTCTGCGAATAGTCGATTACCATTCGCCGGCGGTGGGCCTCACTCCGCACCACTAAGACTTGGGCCCGCCACGGTGACCTACTGTGTTCTATGATACCGTCCTTCAAGAGCAGGGCCGTTTCTTCCGCAATGAATTGCGCGTCCGCGCGAGAGTAGCGCCGCGATTTGACGGCTACAGGGGTACAATCAGTGGTCAGGTTGGGGAACAGTGAGAGTGGCTCCATGTCCATTTGAGCGAGGGCGCACACAGCGAGCGTGTCCGGCCCTCCGAAGTCCATTTCCAAACGTCCATGCCGCTTAAGGAAATCAAGTCCTAACAGAACGTCAGCGCATAAGGCCGGTAATACCATGAGATACACGTCCGGGAACGTGTGTCCGTTTATCACAAGTTTCAATCGACACGCCCCTTTTGTGCTCAACCGAAGTCCCTGAGAGGCCATGAAGATCCGGCGGGTTGTCCCGAGAACCGGCCACCCATGTTGATGCACGAGTCGCTGATCAATAAAACTATCCGTGGATCCCGTATCAATCAAAGCTTGCGCAAAAACGCCCGCGACCGTGAGCGAATGAAGGCCTGTGCTAGGCCGGCAGACCCGGCAGGTATAGTTCCGGCCGGGCGAGAAGATCGCGCCTCGCGGGTGGATCCCACGCCGGCTGCAATCCTTCGGGCCTCAGCAGGAGCATTGAAGTCAGTTGGCTCATCAGCAGTTTCATTTGCCAGAGTGGGAGTGAGTTGGTCATAAGAGCAGCCGCCAGATGGCGCTCGAGCCACGTGAGAAAGATTTCTGCCGTCTGTAGATTCACATGCCAAAGTGGGTGCATGTAATTCGCAAAAGCTGCCGTCAGATGGGGCTCGTGTCACGTGAGAAAGATTTCTGCCGTCTGTAGATTCACATGCCAAAGTGGGTGCATGTAATTCGCAAAAGCTGCCGTCAGATGGGGCTCGTGTCACGTGCTGCGTTTGCCGCACTTCGAGAGGAATTTCCAAAGTAGGAGCATGTCGCTTGTTTGAAGTAGGCGTTCGAACGCCAGTCAAGGTTGGACGCGCTGTGACCGGTCGCGTTCGCGCCATTTGTTTCGGTGGCCCGATGTATCTCACCAAGGTCGGGCGAGAAGCCAGAGGCCCGCGAGGAGGAGAGCGGCTCTTCAAAGCTGAGCAAGGCGCCCCGTCCGGCGCTCGATCTGTTGGCTCCGCGATGAGCCCATTCAAGGTCGCTCGGGAATGCGTGCCCCGAGCGGCCTTTTTGCAGACCTTTGCAAAATGGCCCTTGGTGGAGCACAGGTGACAGGTCGCCTCTCGGGCCGGGCATTCAGAGCGAGGATGCTGCCGATTTCCACAAAAATAACATTTTGCATACCGGGCAGGTCGTGGCCTGGCAGCGGCGGCCGCAGTGAGGCCGGAAGCGGAGTCCGCTTCCGGAGCTCCCAGAGTCTCGGCCGTCGTGGGGGTCGGGTCCTCCTCCATATCCTCGGCGGTAGCCCTCTCAGGTCGCGCGAGTTGCGAGGTCCCCGCCACGACTCGTGGGTGATCATATGCGGTCAATTGTTCTCGGGCATCTGTGTATACGCGTGCCAGCCGTAGTGCTTCTGTAAATGTCAGCTCCGCGACCTCCAAGAGACGGAGCCGCAAGACTCCAGAACTAATTCCGGAGATGAATGAATCTCGGAGCAAATCGTCCTGCACTTGCTCGTGGGTCCGGACGTCCTGCACGCAGTCTGCCAATAGGTAACGCAACTCCTGCGCGAAGCGATCGATCGATTCAGACGGTTGCTGCCGCCGCTGAGAAAGTTGATGCCGGCCGTGTACAGCGCTCCGTGTCTTTACGTAGAGGCGCTTCAGCTCGGCTAGGGCCGTAGCGTACGTCCCAAATCGAGAAATGTTCTTGAAAACAGTGTGATGGACCTTGGACTGTAACACGGACAGCTTTATCGCAGCGGTGGGCTCTGTCTCGTGAGCCGCAAAGTAATTCTGCAGCGTGTTGAGCCAATGAGCAAACTCCGATGCAGATCCCTCAGCTTGAGGGTCGGCTCCGAGAATCGGTACCACGATCATCTTGTGGTCAGCCATTCCGGTGATCTAAATGATATTAAATGTCGTGAAAATCAAGCTCAGACACGACTTGACCTCTGGGTAGGTTTTAATATCATTTAGAGCTGCAGTACATCCTGTAAAAATACATGCATGCAATAGGCATTAAATCAGAGCATTTCATGAGCAGCAATGGTCGATGCAATATAACAATGGTTAGCGCAGCGCATTGTCAGCGCAGCATTTGGGGCGTACATACCATTCAAACTACTGGATAATGTCACAGTGAGTTCCGCTGAAGTGTCGGCACGCCCCGGTTGTCCCGGGTCTTATAGACGCCCCCCCATTCCGTAGCGAGCACCCCTGGGTTCACCTTGGTATAATTTCACTACAATATGTGTTAGCTCTTACACGAGCCTCAACCTAATGTACCAGAGTCGGTTCACCAGAGGTCCTGGGTTTGATTCCTGGTCTGGGTGTCTAATTTTCCCACATGTCAATTAATTAGTTATAATCGTGTTTATTAATTTAATTGTATTTTTACGCCCCCAGTGGTGTTTATAATAGCGGACATGGATTTCTTCCCCCATTGGAGGAAGACCCTCTCGTGAGCAGGCCATTGGTGCTCCTATGGTTGGCAGCGAGTGCCCCGGAAGCAGTAACGGAAAGAGTGGCAATCATATGTGTGGGAAAATTGCATGCTTGGTCAGGGTCACCCAGATAGCTCAGATGGCAGAGCATTGGTACTGTTCATCAGAGGACTTGGGTTCGATTCCTGGTCTGTGCGTGTAATTTTCCCACATATGTCACTTGATTAGTTATTCTTGGGGTTTGGGAATTTGAGGGGGGAAGGAAGAAGGCAAGGGGTTGTGGGAGGTTGATGTCAATACTTTGGTTTTGCTTGATAGCATTGACATCTTAAACCACAACGGCACTCCGAGCACGTCACTGCCAGGCTGAACAGTTTACATTTTGTAGCCCACTGATTGGCTCGATCTGTATCTGTACTTTAAACAAAATCAAATCTCTCGTTTTTGTCACCTACCCAACTAATCCACCAAGTTTTGTCCGAATCCGTCCATAACTATTTGAAATTTCGTTTTTGGCCCCATCTCTCAATGGTAAAGAATCGCTTTCAAAATCAAAAAAATTTCAAATGCAGATCTTCACCAAAATGGAATCGATGCCTCCTTGTCACATACTCAACCTCTCCACCAAATTTCGTCCGAATCCGTCCACAACTTTTTGAGATATCCTGCTCCCAGACAGATGCACAGACAGGGATGAAAACATAACCTCAGTCCACCTTTGGTGGCAGTTAACCATGGTTACAGATGAGGATCCCAGATTCGCATCCTAAATACTACATGTTGGTCCATTGTCTAATAATGCCCTTTTTATTCCCGTAAGAGTACACTGATGTCTATTATTGCATTTTTCTTCAGGGTGATTCCTGTGCAAGCTCCACCACGAGCCTCAAATTAATTTATTTCAAAATGTTTTTTTTTTTGAAATTCACATATTTTTGATGCATATCAAGTCTGCTCATGTTTGAAAACATTAAGGGAGCTGCTTCCCCCCACCCCCTTTTACTGTTTCATATTCACAGCAATGATGTGAACCTTTGTACAAAGGCATTGGTGAGTGGGATTGAAGTCTGTAAAGCGGAAGACCTGTCAATTGGGATTGAAGTCTGTAAAGCGGAAGACCTGTCAAACCTCTCATCTATGACCAAAGCTGCAGTCCCCTCGTCGGTCGTCACTCGAGCAGGAGAGAAAACTGAGAGGAAACCTAACCTCGCCATGCCAAAGCCAGATGCACAATGTTGGGTTGACATCTCAGAAACCTTAAAACAGTTGCAGAAAACGATGACAGATGTCTTGACAGTTGTTATGGAGAAGGAGATGCGCCTTGCTTTTGATGAAGATTGGCTAGAGGTGAGATGGAATGTGTATGTTGTCAAAGGATAGTATTTAGTATGAGTTTTTATAAGAGATTTTGCACTTCAGCTTTGCTGAAAGGCCATAGACAATTATATCTTGACAGCTATTTGTATTTAAACCCTGAACAGCCAGTGATCTGAAGAGCCCGCAAATACAAAGGTGAATGAAGTCGGGCTGGAAATGAAGTTTGACATTTTAAAGTCTAGTTGATATAAGAACTTCTTGAAGTGATGCGGGTTGGAAAATCATTTTCAGATGGGTGTTTGGAAACTAATAAAATGGAAAAGGCTAGCAGTTTCACTGAAATATACAGTTGTCAATGCATGGCTGGTAGCTTGTAGTCTGATCCCTTGCAAGCCAGTATAGTAGCAGTTAAAATACTCACACATCCTTCTCTTTCTCCCACTTCATGCTCTGCCTTCTTGCCATGCTCCGTGCCTTTCTCGCCATCCTACGTGCCCTTCTTGTCAATGGTGCTGTCAATGCCTGACGTTCGACTGAAGGTGGCACAAGAATGTGGAATTTATTGGTTCATCATTTCCCATTCGCTGTTTTTTGCACGGGTGCCTCGCTACTATATAATATATATATTGTTACAGACACGACTTTGATGTTAAGGTGGGCCGAGCGGAATGGCCGTCGTGTCCGCACAAATTACCCGATTATACTCGACGTTGACGGAGCCGCGCTACGCTGGATCAATAAAGGAAAAGAAGACACCCGGCTGGATTATAATGACAGACACCAATGTTTCGATTCTCAATTATATTCGTACGGAAAGGTTAGATTACAGGGGCTAGAGGTATATCACAGGAAGACAGGCACTTAGACACACTCTTATATTGACCCCGGACAGACGACAGATAAACGGGACAACGGCTGACTCACACGGGGATTGATGGCAGGGAAAGGCAGGTATCGGTGGCTCCAGGTGCGCCTGGGCTCGGGGCAGAATCCACACGGTTCGGTCCGGTCCAAAGATGCGGGGAGGTCACAGCGCTCGGAGGTAACGTTCTTTCCCAGGCGGGTTCGCTTCCTCTCAGCGATCGCAGGCAACGTTCTTTCTCAGGCGGGGCGCCTCTGACTCAGCGCGCGCAGGTACTTCTTTCTCCAGCTGGGGGCGCATCTCACGTCACGTCCGCTAAGTCGCCACGTATATCCGGCGGGGAGTGACACGCCCTCGGCTCGTTAGCTCCGCCCCAGATGGAATCGGTCCGCCCTTCTGATTGGGTGCGGGGGGGGGTTACCAGGCTCCGCCCTTGACGAGGAGCTGACAGCCAGCCCCTCTGGTAACCCCGTGGAGCGCCGAGCCGGTGTGAGGACGCATCCTCCCCCGCGCCGCCGCGCCGCCCCCATCTCCTCTGTTGTTGTAGTTATAGTTGTGGAAGAAGATGGAAGGAGGTATGGAAGATGGAAGGAGGTATGGGAAAGGTCCTAAACTCACTACTGATGCCATATAATCACATTCTGGTGCAACGAAGAGTCATAATTAATGGAAACGAGGCCTTAACTGACATAGACTAAGAATAACCACCAAGATGTCCGAAAGTTGTCTACGTGTGGTGCGGTGGACCTGGGCACGACATTTAATGGGGGAATAAGGGGAAGGTCGGCTCTACTGATTGTTGTTTACAGACAATGGGACTAGGGAATGGGGGATTGGGGATAGTTGGGGAGTATTGGGGAAAATAGGGGAATATTTACAAGCGGATATGGAGGCCAAATTCCATATTCGCAACATTGCACCCTTCTCTACCCTCGGGGCGTCCCGACCCGATAAATTTTTACCTACTTTAGTGTGGCACGCAATGTAGTTCCCTCTACTATTAACTCTACCCTGAGTGCGACAGTTTTACAGATATTCACAAATGAGTAAATATGTCCCCCTGCGACGTTGCACCCTTCTCCTCACAGAAACACACCCACAGGATAACCGAATCCGGAAAGAATTCGCAAACTAAACATACAGCCGGTAGGGAGCATTATTTACATGACTACGCTGCTATTTACACTACGATCCAGGACCTGTTTTTGGAGGAACACATGCAGATGTTATGCATAGAGAGAGCGCGCTTGCCAGCATCGATACACCAACCCACGAGTGCTCTGTGGCCGACGGCCTTTAATAACGTGCAGAGCACCCTTTCCCAGCATCAAAAGCACCACCCCACCACACAGTCAGCACCATCCGGTGCAGTCACCATTGTTCATGGGAATAAAAATAAATTCGACAACCCCTAACCCTGCAGGTGTCTCTTGCCCTTCGTGTGGCCTTCAGTGGTGTTAACTATTAGTGGTTCACCTGTATGGCATAGGTGCCACGTTGACCCATAGGTCCATCAACGGGTGGTGCTTGGCCGCAAACGAACTGCGGTCCATTGTGGGTGGCCACAAACATTGCGGTCCATATGGTGTATCGATCCAGGCAGCCAACAGCGAAAGTGCAGGCCCACAACTGCGTAGCCAGCACCTCTCTCTCCTCTCTCTCTACCCCAAAGCCAGATCCTCGGAGGCGGGAGACAAAAGAAGCAGACAAGTGAGTAAGGTGGTAAGGGCGCAAAAGTGCACGCAATATAAGGTAATGCACACTGGGGGCACATGGGAACCAGGTGAGACAGGTACGTTCCTATCGTACGCCCCCCCCACCAGGTAACCTACATGGCCCCTCGCTTACCCCTTACTGTATCCACACAACACAACACCACTCATAAACATCTACTTTACAAATCAACAAACATCCCTACTGTCTTCCCCGTTCCTCCCATATACCAAATTCGTCTTCTCTCCCTCCTAACCAATCAAATTTGCCATTTTCAACTGAACATCAAAATTTGCCATCACCAATTCATCATCAGTCCCTCCTAGGGAGGGAGAGATGGAATCACCCCAATGTCTCATCCACGTCGTGATGCGTCTCACAAATCCTCACAACAATTCTTACTTCCTGCAACACAAAACAAAGAAAACACAGGTGTGGAGTCATCATCATCACCACAGGTAAGTGGCTGCGTATGGTGCGACAGGTTCATTAATCCTAACTATTTCCTAAATGACTTTAACAACTTTACACTACCCGGGGTCTTTCTCCGGCCAAACCATTGGCCCTCTTACACTATGGGTTCTAAAAACCAATTCCCATTGGCCAAACTGTGGTGCTCTTCAATTTGGGGTCTCACTCCCCCGATTCATCTCCCGGTGCCCTCGCACAATTTCTGGGCTGCGGCGTGTACCTCTCCCAGTGGGTCTACCCACCTGCACACCTCCACCACTGCAGTTGCCTCCGAGCTTACCTGCTCCTTACCCTAACCTAACTACCTGGGGAAGGCCCTCTGGCGCTCTCCCCACTCGGTGCCCTCTCTGGCACTGGGCTACCCGGGTCCATCCTCCGGATCCTCGGGCCCCATCCACAACTCTACCGGCTCCCAGAGCCCACCTGCGGCCTCACCTGGCCGACATCCTCACAGTGGTGGAGTGCCCAACCAACTACACACACTAACAGGCTACACGCCCAGCCATTTCCACAACACTAATGCACCCATCCATGTACCATTCTTTCACCTGCACCACAAATGCCAATATCCAACCACAATTTACCTGTACCCTCTACCTAACACTTACACTACCCGCCCCGGGTATCCGTGATGGGGGTCCACTCTTCCCCCATTCACACCTTCACACCATGCACACCACTCCGTACCACTTACTCCAACTCTCTCCACACACCTGTATTTGCACACCTGTGCTCTCACACCTGGTGCCACCTGCACCCTTCTCTCCCCAAGCGCATTCGCGCTGATCCACACACTCACTACTCACACACTGCTCCACACACCTGTCCAGTTGCACACCTGTGCAATCACACCTGTTCCATCCTCACACACACACGGCATCATCTCATCTAACTACTCCCTTCTGAAACTTGCGCTTCCCAGTCGTCCCTTTAAACTATTGCGCTCCCTCGTCATTATCATCCATACTAATCTACCTGCGTCCCCACTACAGGTATCAGTCACTAACTAAACTTAACGTTACCTAATGTCATCTTCGCTAGATCCCTACCAATATCCTAACCCACCCGGGCTAGTTTTCACTGCCATCAACCCCATAAGCTATAGCGCATTTGCCCCACATATGGGAAGGATGGTGGATTTGCCATCCCACCACATCGGGGGTCTCTCACTACCAATTTTGCACATCAAATTTCAACAAATTAAAAATTTGCCAATCACTGCCCATCATCTGCCAATCACTACTGCCAATCCCTTGCCAATCATCAAATTTTGTTTTTCTCTAATTTTGGGTCCAAAACACTAACCTCATCACCCAGTCGACTCACTAATACCTCTCGGTGCGCCAATCCCTGTCCAAAGCCCGGCTTCGTAAAGCCAAGCAATGGATGCTGGTTGTTTTGTGCCAGCGGCTGGATGCGTCCGGCACTCGGCGCAGGGACGGGGGCTTACCCGGGCCGAGATCCCACGCATCACCTCGGCGTGGAGCCATCCAATGTCCCGATCTCGACCTGCCGGCACGTCTCAACAAAACGTGGTCGCCATAACGACCCTTCCTATCGGGCTGCCCGCTCCGCCTAGTGGAGCACGGACGCGGCCGTTCAAAGCGAGGCCCAGCACGCACCGAGGGCCCGATTCGGCTATAAGTCGTTCTAAACTCTTTCCCGTCTAACGTCGATGCTTCACCTGGACGCTTACACCCCGCAGCCCGTTCCTTGCTCACACATCCCGCCGTGCCCATGCTCCTCGTACCTTTCCTTACACACCCAGGTACACCCATTCCACTCACAGCCTTGGTCACACACCTGACCACCGAACACTTTGGCACACATTCGTTGTTCGCACACCTCACCAATACACCTCTTCGCGCCCCCTCCTCTGTCACCTCCTCTGTGACAATCACAGGTGTGCTCTCATTCGCACACCCAGCCATGTGCCTCACCACCAACTCCAGCGTGCATTCCCACTCACGCTCTACCATTCCAGGTGTGCATCCTTCCATCCCAGGTGTCCATCCTCGCTCACCTGTCACAACTAACTCACGCTCCATGTCACTCTCACTACTTTCACCTCCATCCTTGACAGCGCACTCACCCTTACTCTTGACAGCGCACTCTTTCCCCATGCACCTGTCCGTTACACACCTTTCTCGCGCACACTCTCCCGTCACACCCTCTGTAACACTCACCACAGGTGTGCATTCTTCCTTACTTTTGACAGCGCACCCTTTCCCCATGCACCTGTCCGTCACACACCTTTCTCGCGCACACTCTCCCGTTACATCCTCTGTAACACTCACCACACCGCGCTTCCATGTGCCCCCTCGCACACGCGCTACGACCGACTCACTCTCGCCAGCACCCTCACTCCTTGGCACGCACTTTTTCCTCACACACCCCAGAGTCGGACTTTCTCGCACACCTCTTTTTTCGCACACCAGACCTGTCGCACACTTCACCAGAGGCCTCTCACGAACACCCGGGTCTATCTCGACCCCCAAGCTTCTTAAATCCCCTGGCGCATCATACGCACGACCATATTGGTCACCACTTACACCGGGTCCTCTTCCTCTTCGCTTCTCCTCCATTACCTGCGAATCCCTCATCCGGTTAATGAGCACATCATCACGATCCAAACACAGACTTTGGACCAATTCTTTTATCTCCTCTTTTATTTCTTTCTTATCCCCTCTCCGTCGCTTCTTAATTTCGCTCATCCCTTCTTCCACTTCTTCTAGTTTCTGCTTCACCTCCTTTATTCCCCGGTACGTCTCCTCAAGCTCATCCTCTATGGCTACCTTGACCGTTTCCAGGTGCGTCCTCACCTGCCGGTCCTTCGCCTCCATTACCTCTATCACCTCGTCCAACCTCGTTGTCAGTCCCTCACGTACCATCTGACATTCCCTCTTTGTCGCTATCAAGTCGTTTTTTATGTCGTTTTGTGTCGCTTTTAAACCTCCTATTACCGCTGTGTTCTTCTTTACTTGGTCCGTTAGTTCTTTTTGTCCCTCCGTCAGCTGTTCTACTTCCTGCGTCAGGTCCTCTATGCCCCCTTGTAACTTTACAGTCCCCTTTCTCACCTCCTTCTCCATGTGCTCCTTACAGTGCCTCACCTCCTCGCGCACTCCTCCGACCTCCTCACTCACACCTCTTCTGATCTCTTCTCCCATCACTTGCATCTCCTGCCCAGATGCCACCCTCATCTGCTCCATTTCCTCCCTGTGAGCATCCAATTTCGTTTCTACCCCCATTCTGACCCCCTCTATCTGCTGCCCCATTTGGTTAACTTCCCTTTCCGCTTGGTCCCTCATGTCCCTCAATTTGCCTTCCATGGTGTTTTCTAACCCCTCTAACCCTTTTTGCATCCCTTCCATTTGATTCTCTTGAGCGGCCATTCTGTTTTCTACCCCCGTTAACCCCTCCTGTATTTCCCCTAATCTATCGTCTAATTTCCCAAATTTCATGTCTAATCCCTTAAAATTATTGTCTAATCCCTCACTGGTACCCCTCGCTTCGTCCCTCATTACCCCTATTTTGCCCTCCAATCGCTCACCCTGAGCATCCATCCGGTTCCCCATTACCCCCATTTGGTCCTCCAATCGCTCACCCTGAGCATCCATCCGGTTCCCCATTACCCCCAATTGGTTACTCTGCAGTTTGAGGGACGCCTGCATTTGCGCCATAAATTGCTCCATGAGGACCTGCATCTGGGCCATCCCTCCCACTTGTGCAGCGGGTGCGGCCGCCGTAGCTATGTGCGAGGCGCCATTTCGCGCGTCTGCTACCCCCGCTGTTTCGCTCTCCTCACGTGTCTCAATTTGGTCCTGGACCGACCCTGCTTCACTCTCCCCTACCGGACCCCAGCCGTCTTGATCCGCCATAGCGCGACTTTCAAAATTCGAGTTTCGTAACACAAATCCAAATTTTGCTGTTATAATTTCGTCGAGCGCAGTAACCGCGGGACCGCGCTCCGGATCGATTTTGTCGAGCGCAGTACGCGCTCCGAATCGATTTTCCCTCCCAAAATTTGGGCCGAACTAATTTAGTCCCGGGTCCGAATCTCACTCCTCGACACCAAATGTTACAGACACGACTTTGATGTTAAGGTGGGCCGAGCGGAATGGCCGTCGTGTCCGCACAAATTACCCGATTATACTCGACGTTGACGGAGCCGCGCTACGCTGGATCAATAAAGGAAAAGAAGACACCCGGCTGGATTATAATGACAGACACCAATGTTTCGATTCTCAATTATATTCGTACGGAAAGGTTAGATTACAGGGGCTAGAGGTATATCACAGGAAGACAGGCACTTAGACACACTCTTATATTGACCCCGGACAGACGACAGATAAACGGGACAACGGCTGACTCACACGGGGATTGATGGCAGGGAAAGGCAGGTATCGGTGGCTCCAGGTGCGCCTGGGCTCGGGGCAGAATCCACACGGTTCGGTCCGGTCCAAAGATGCGGGGAGGTCACAGCGCTCGGAGGTAACGTTCTTTCCCAGGCGGGTTCGCTTCCTCTCAGCGATCGCAGGCAACGTTCTTTCTCAGGCGGGGCGCCTCTGACTCAGCGCGCGCAGGTACTTCTTTCTCCAGCTGGGGGCGCATCTCACGTCACGGCCGCTAAGTCGCCACGTATATCCGGCGGGGAGTGACACGCCCTCGGCTCGTTAGCTCCGCCCCAGATGGAATCGGTCCGCCCTTCTGATTGGGTGCGGGGGGGGGGGGGTTACCAGGCTCCGCCCTTGACGAGGAGCTGACAGCCAGCCCCTCTGGTAACCCCGTGGAGCGCCGAGCCGGTGTGAGGACGCATCCTCCCCCGCGCCGCCGCGCCGCCCCCATCTCCTCTGTTGTTGTAGTTATAGTTGTGGAAGAAGATGGAAGGAGGTATGGAAGATGGAAGGAGGTATGGGAAAGGTCCTAAACTCACTACTGATGCCATATAATCACATTCTGGTGCAACGAAGAGTCATAATTAATGGAAACGAGGCCTTAACTGACATAGACTAAGAATAACTAGCAAGATGTCAGAAAGTTGTCTACGTGTGGTGCGGTTGACCTGGGCACGACATTTAATGGGGGAATAAGGGGAAGGTCGGCTCTACTGATTGTTGTTTACAGACAATGGGACTAGGGAATGGGGGATTGGGGATAGTTGGGGAGTATTGGGGAAAATAGGGGAATATTTACAAGCGGATATGGAGGCCAAATTCCATATTCGCAACAATATATTGTTACGGGGTCCTCCCCTATCCCCTGGTCTCTGTAAACCTCCAAACCCCGAGAGGGTCCCCGGCAGAAAGATATGTTATCCTTGGTTGAAATTAATCAATAATGAAACCACACCAAGGGTGATGAACAAACAATAATATATTATAAATCACACAAAAAGAGCCATACAACAATGGGGGCAATCAACCCTACAATCAAATATTAAGATGGTAACCTTATCTATTCCTTTAACCCAAACTCACAGCACTCCCCCAATGTCTCTGTACCCCACCAAGGCGAAGTCGACTCGCTCCAGCGATCGTTGGATCAATGTCCGATCACAATCAATTGAGGCGTGGATGATCAAAGCAACCCACAGGTCACGTGGTCCAACACCCCGCACAATAGCGGCGAAATGGGAAACCTCCCAAAGACGCGCTCCGACGTACACGTTTGCGGTTCAATCAGCGAGTCTCCTTATAATACTCAAAATCCACTTTCTTGCACAGCCGTCCCCGGCAACCCACCGGGGAATAATGGCCGGCCGACGCGACAAAATCTGTTCACTGCAGGTTGCGCGCGTGGTGAAGATGGCGGACGGCTTTCACTCTAACCGGGGCTTTGAGGCAAGGATACTCTGGAACCTCAATGAGGATACCCGACTACACAGGCTCCACAGCATGCCGGCGATATCTCCTATCGCACGAACTTCCTTTCAAGGACGCAAGGTTCACTTGCACTGTACGCTCGCTCGACCGCTCGGGCCGGAGCTTCCACAAAAACGTCTGTTCACGATCTCCTCCCGCCTCGTCTTCTTCGCTCCCCTTCTCTTCCGGGTCACGATCCGGATTTCCGGCCACATTTTACCAGGAGCGCTTTAAAACCTTTTAACCACAATAACCCTTACTGAGAACAAGCAATAATAATAATACCAACAATAATTAGGGCCGAATCCGTAACAATATATATATATATATATATATATATATATATATATATATATATATATATATATATATATATACACATCATCCTGAATTAAGGTTATGGTTCTATTTACCGAATGAAAAATTTTGGGCCCTGTCAACTTGGTTTGTTGGTGTTTCTTTCTGTTTTGTGAAGAGGGATTGGGTGGAGGACCTCCATATTTTCAATTTGTTTTCTGCAAGATTTGGTTTTCATTTCCATGTTTTATTTTCACTATGTGTATGTGGTAGCAGCAATCTGCTTCCCACGTCTCCGCTTCCCAATCCTCCCAGAGTGAGACCCAGGAAGCACTCAGAACTGTTCACACGGTGTTTATTACAAGAGCCTGTTACATGCACGGAATGTTTCCAGTTATGCACCGAGACGGCGGCGCCCGCTACACGGCAGCACGACCCACATTAGCAAGTAGCAAGTCGTGATGCGTACAATGCACAAGGAAGCGCCCCGAGGCCATACACTGAAAACATTAAAGTTCTTACTGTCAAGCCGGTTATTATACATGGTTCCCCCCCCACCCCCCTCCTCTCATCCCATACTGAGAAATCAAAAGGGGTGGTCCAGACAGTGAGGAGCCTTGCTAAGGGGACAAGGCCACAGGGAGAACATAACATGGCTGGGCTGACATAACACGGCTGGGACGCAAGTAGTGGAAATGTCATTTATGGTCTTGGACTGCCCTGCGAGAGGTTTGGGAGGGTATAGCGGGGCCAATACTCAGTATTGTAAAGGGAGAAGCTGCAAGAAATATGGGTGCCCCCAAATTATTGCCACCACATGTATGCCTCTCAACATGAGAATCTTCTCCGGGATCATACATGAAGAGATTTTTCTTGCAGGTCGTGTTGATACAGCCTCCATGGGACCTGCAGGCACTGCTGAAGTGCCTCGACAAGCACTGGATTGCAGTCTTTGGTTTCTTCCTTCCTCGTGAACTTCAGTGCACAGTTACTGATTTGCGATTCACATTGAAAACAGGTACTCTTGCATTTTTACCACATGAGACTGTCATTCAATTTGCCTTTTTTTGCCATTCAATCAATTCTGTTTTGATCAGTCAAAATATTGTCACCTTATTCGACTGAAACATTCTGACATGCTTCTTGCATTAGTTAGGCCAGATCTTGCATGGCTATATTTCCTTAGTACCTCTGTCCCGCACTGTATTTAGCCATTTTCTTGTGAATGATTGATAGAATACTTAACTCCATTCGTCAGAAGTGCAAGATACATTTATCTTTGCAAATATTGAGACATTGCCCAGGCAAAAATTGAACAGTTATAACTATGGTACAGTATATGAGAGTTGTACTCTCATATACCATAGTTGGTTACAGTACTAATTACATTAGTCTGCAGAGAATAACTATAGTAAAGGCGCGCTCTTTTTGCCTGGGTGACCCCTCACAATCCTTCCCTACCCCTCAAACAGAAAGCTGGTTCATGCAATATTAAGTTAATAATGCAAATATTAAGTATAAAGCTCTCCCCTCTGGGCTGGTGCTCCTGCCTCACACCTCACACCTCACACGTCTTCACGCTGTTGAAACGAAAGCGTTCAGAATCATTGGAATCTCCCGCGATGAAGCTACCTCCGAGGGCCTTTCACTTACTCACCACAGGCAGGTTGGTAGTCTTTCTGTCTTCTACCGACTCCTCTCCGGCCTTGCTCCTCCAGCTCTCTCTGGGCTCTGTCCCCCAAATATTCCTACAGGTCGCACAAGATCTGCCTGCAACCCTCTTCTGATGAAACTGCCAAAATCAAGACTCTCTGCTCACCTTCACTCCTTCATTCCTCTTTTCTCCCGCCTCTGGAACAAACTCCCTCACTCTCTTCAATCCCACTCCTCCCTCCAGGTCTTTAAAACAGCTGTTCACCACCATCTCTTATCTTCCCCCATCCAAAACCCTGATCTTTTCTACCCCTGCTAATTTCAGCCCAAATCCACTTTTTTGAAATACCAACTTCTTTCCTGGAAGTCCTTGGTGTCCTTGTGTTTATACTTCTCCCACCCCCACCCCCCCCCCCCATTCCCACGCCGCCTCCCCCCAAGCCCTCTCCCTCCCACACATTCCCGATGTCCCTGCTCTCAAATGTTGTGTTTATGTTATTCCCCTTCTCTCCCCATCTTGTCTACCGCTCCCCTTTTTATATACTTTGTTTGTTTGTTTGTTTGTCTGTTTGATTTGTTTGTGTGATAAATGTTAGCTCTTTCACGATCCTCGATTCTGTATAAAAAAGAAAAAGAAAAAAAAAAGTTATGGTCCTGCACCTGCACTTCTCTCTATTTTCTAATGGCCCAGCACATTTCTCTTTTGCATCATGTAAACTAGAACAGCACTCGGTAGAGCACATAGTCTCGTCTTGCGTCCTCATTCTCAACAAAAACGCCGTTGTTAATTGAACACGCCGCTATTATGGCCCATATACCTGAATCATCCATGCACCCTCTTATGTCATTGCCATTTACTGTCATTGAACCACGATAGAAAGAGAAAAAGGATGCTTTTTATTATTACCTTGAGCTGATTGAAAGGGCTAAAAAAACAAGACCAATAGTCTAACAATGGCATAGTCGGGCTTGTTTAATACTTTAGTTGAAGACAATAGTATGACCTGGGTGGGGGTACCAGTTAGCAGTTAGCAAATGATGTAAGTATTAAATCTTTTTGACTTCAGCCATGGACAGCCAGTTCGTGATTGACGGGTTAAAAAACGGCGAATGGCAAACAATGAACTAATAAATTCCACATTCCTGTGCCACGTTCAGTCGAACGTCAGACATTGACAGCACGTTCTCTATATTTTCATTCCAAACAGCATCATTCATCATACCAATCACAAATTAATACGATAGTATTGTTATGTTTATGGGGGTAGGTAGGAGAATACCGTAGGAAAGGTAGGATTGAATCGAAATAGTATGGACCATGTGATGTGTAGGAGCATTTCGATGCAATAAGTAGGAGAAGGGAAAATATAGCTTAAGGCTTTGTTTACCTGTGCATCATACGAGGGGTGATGCCATGTTAATTAGTAGTAGGGGTTAAGGTTAATTTCCCCTGTTTGTAATACCCTTTGTGGCCATCCCTAACATTTACAACATCAGCCGGCCAAGCTATTCACGCTCCAATGGACACATAAGGCAAAGGCCTGCCTAGGATTGGTCATGGCCATGGACTGAAGTGATGGGGTGTGGAGATTGGTTAGAGTGTGACGTCATCGTGGAACGTTCGAGAATGGAGGAAGAAAAAGCGAAGTGACCACCATTTTGTCTCTCTCTGTCCTGGGCTACGTGGCAGGCGGTCGCATTTCCTTCACTCTCTCTGTTCTGGCGTTTGTGTGGGTTGGACGCTTGTACCTCTGGCTCTCGGCTGCGGCTGGTTTGTGTGCCCTCCTGGAAGTTTGGGACAGTCGGTGCTCTATGCAGCCGAACGAGAAGGCAAAAAGCTGAGTGTTGGCAAAAAGGAGGGATTTTATTTTATTTTATCATTCCCTTGTCTGTGTGGAGGATCCTCATCTAGAATTATAGATCTTATCTCACCTTTCATTTTTATTGCCTGCTTTATTTTCATTAAACCTTTATTTGTTGCATTTTCAATTTCTTGTGTCTTGTACGTTTATTTGTTTGTGGTTTCGGAAAACCCTCGCTGTGTCCGTCCTTTCAAATAAGACCAGGGACCTCCATTTCACTCGTGTGCTATAAAGACACAACACTGCCATATTTTCGGCTCGTACGCCTTAACATTGGAAATGTGGTTTTCCCAGGAAAGATCATGGCAGATAGTGAGACCCAAAAGCTCGAGTTACAGAACTTCTTGGAGAGGATTGTTGAGAAAGTAGATGGGGGGATTGTCCAGTCGATATTTTCGGAGAGACATAGTAAGAGTGTGAGATTTATCAGGATTGAAAGACATGTTCCACTTTGACCAGTCTGTGATTTTGTCCAGGTATGCAGAGTGTGAGGAGGCTGCAGACTGCCGATCTGAGGGATGAGGAATGGAGCGGCAGAGAGTGGATTTATCAGCAAAGAGATAGAGAGGATTTTCAAGAGGGTCGGATAGATTATTGATGAAGACCAGAAAAAGCACAGGGCCCAGAACACTGCCTTGGGGAACTCCAGCCTGAACTGGCAGGGGAGATGAGAGAAATCCATTCAGGGCCACACGTTGATGACAGCCAGAGAGGAAGTCCGCAAGCCATGCGTGGAGATTTCCATGGATACCACAGGAGGAGAGTGGTGAGCAGAGCGGGGTGCCAGACCGTATCGAAGGTACGTGATATGTCAAGGGAGACGGCTCTGATTTCCTGTTTGGCATTGAGGACCTCCATCCATTGTTGAGACAGCAGAAGCAGCATGTCCAGAGTAGATTGACCTGGTCTGAAACCAAATTGATGATCAGAGATCAAGCCATTGGAGAAGAGGCAGGATTTGATATCCTTCCTGATATCTGATTCCTGATTTGATATCTGAAGCAATGATGGATTCTCCATGACTTTGCTGATAATTCGGAGCAGGCTGATTGGTCTGTAGTTGCAAGGATCTGTTTCTGCACCTTTTTTGTGTAAAGCGTTAATGTTGGCTGATTTCCAAACTGATGGCAGATGACCTTGAGCAAAAGAGAGGGTGAAGAGAAGAGAGAGAGGGTGTGAAAGAGCGGCAGAGCAGGATTTTAGGACCTGTGGGCTGATGCAGTATGGTCCAGTTGCAGAATCAGAGTCGAGGTTTGACAGAAACTTCTCCACCTTGTCAGGAGAGAAGGACACCGAGTCCACGAGAAGCTGGGTTCGACTGGGTAAGGTGGGTATAGAGAGAGATGGGTTTGGGACACAGGATTTTGAGGCAAACACAGAGTTGAGGCATTCAGCTTTGTCACGTGCGGCGTCAACTGTGTAGCCATTTGAGGTAAGGGAGGGGATGGAGGGGGAACAAACACCAGAAACGGATTTGACCATACGCCACCAGGATTTGGAGGAGGGAGACAGGTTCGAGAGTTCAGTCTTTCGAGTCGAGAGATATTGTTTCCTGGCTCTCCTGAGGGTAGACACACACTTTTTCCGAGCTAGGTGGAAGGAACTGAGATTGCCTTCAGTTGGATTTGCCTTCCAAGAGGCAAAGGCAAGTTGTTTCAGGGCAACTGCCTCACCACAACTGCCTCACCTCACCTCACCTCATCATGTTGAATTATTTTTCGGATTCTGGCCCTCTTTCACGAGTATTCGTTTTTCATATTTCAGATGTAGTCACTTGTCTACCATCCATAATAATTCTTCTTGCAAACTTCAAGCTTTTATTTTAAAGATGACAATATAATATTGCACCCTGTGCATGTTTTTTAAGTCGATGTTATTGCGTTTGTTTCAGGTGGAAAAGCATCAGGGGGCCAAGCAATCCTGAATATATTGAATGGTTCACTTTCATTGCTGGAGGCATTCGGCATTAGATCGGACTATAATGGGATTCTACCACAAGCACATGAAAAGTTAACTCGACTTCTCCGAGAATCTCAAAAGGTATGATTCTTTACATGCCAACACACAATCTGACTCGATACTATTACTAGCTCCACCACCTCTCCTACTACTACCTCCTCAATTATTCCCATTTTCTTGTGGGGTTGGTTGGAGAAAGTTTTTGTCTCAAGTCTTTCATAAACTGACTTGCCAGTCCTGAAGTTTGACTAAAATTGGCAGGAATTTTGAATATGTAGAGTCGCAGCAATAACTCGCTTACTCTTTCCGATTATACATTGTGATATCTTTAATGTCCACAAAATAATGGTCGCAGATATGACACCCAATTTAACATCCATCTATATAATAGTACAACTTGTGATGCAGTGTTTAATCTCATGATACACCAATCCCACAGTTTCTCGTCAAGCCAAGAATTGAATGCAGGCAAGACATCTCAAAGGTAAGTGTCCTATCACTGCATCACCCTGTCTGACCAACACAATCTCACCAACTTGAGGTTGATGCAGGATCTCAAATAACATCAATAATACCGTATTTTTCGGTGTATTAACCGCGACCGTTTATTAACCGCACCCCTGACTTTCACCCTCAAAAAATAAATTCATGCTCCCGGCAAAGTTTGATGATGTAGGACTAGAAGTGTGTAGTCGTATAAGCCTCGTCATTGGGTACATGTTGGGAGATGTCTCCTCTTTTTGTCTCCCACTCCCTTTATTATATGTGTATGCGTAGTGCTCTTACTCTTTATAGCCTGGTGTTGGCTTAGCGGTCAGGGTGCCGGCTTGGGATCCTAGGATCCTGGGTTTGAATCCCGGTCGATCGCTGAATTAACACCAGGGGGGTTGACTCAGCCTGTCATCCTTCCGAGGTCGGCAAATTGAGTACCAGCTTGCTGGGATGAATGATCCTGGTGTGTACCCCGGTTTAGAATAGGTACACCGTATCCCTGCACATCGTAAGAGGCGACCAAGGGTTGGCGTCAGGAAGGGCATCCGGCCATAAAAACATTGCCTCAAACAGGGAACCATGATTGTCATGGGGCCCGCAAGGCTAACCCCCGCTCTAGCGGGGAAAATGGCCTTAAAATGATCATTCATTCATGCGTAGTGCTCTTACATGAGCTTCGACTTGGTATACAAAAAAAAGTTTTTTTTTTGTTTTTTTTTGCTATATCTGTGTGTTAACCACACCCTAACTTTTAACTTGTTTTTTTTTCCGATAAAAAGTGCGGTTAATGCATTGGAAAATACGGTATAGATTAAATGTGTCAAGCTGTGCGCTTTAACAAAAATTAAGGGCGTTGCAAAGCACCCTTAACTTTATATGGAACGGTTTCTCTGTATGCAACTTTAATTAAAGTGGGAACTGAAAATTCGTTTCTCGGCTTCTACTGGATGAAATCTGCTGCAAATTTCAAAAGTAAATGCTTTATACATCGAGGTAATATGTTCCAAATTTCAGCAAGGTGCGTTTCCGCAATTCTTGAGTTTTATTAAGAAAAAACTTTAATCAACGTTGATGTCTCAGTCTGTCCATCCGCCCGTCTGACCGAAATGTGTTGGCACTCGTATCTCAAAGGCGATACATTGAAACTAGCTAGAAACTAACTTGAAACTAGAAACGTGGAATATACATTGGCCAATATGTCTAATTAATTGCTTTCAAAACAAATTCCACTGAAGTGCCATAGTTTTTGCTTGGCTCATCGGGGCGAACCCCAAAAAGCTGGACATAGAAACATTTTGACTCCGGTAGTGATTAATATAGAATGAAGTTGTGTGCCAAGAGAATGAAAAAGGCACGAAAAGAATGGCGGCAAAATTTTTTCTTTGTCCAGGATTGGATTGATACCATATTTAATGATGAGCAATGGGAGAGATGGTTTACAATATCGGGCACGACCCCCATACAGACTGCAGGAAAGTGGTTGGTTTTTAATTAGTGCAATTTAATTGATGTATGTGATGTCTTCATGTATTTTTTCATCTGTTGTGATTGCCACTTTCCATTGCCACTATAAGTGGCCATATAAAATGAAGGACATTCTTGGGAAAATGCCAGGGGCATAGAAAAGGCCCCTTTATATAAGGGTATGTGCCATGTGGCAAACAATAGAAAAGAAGGGACATTCCATAGCTTGTAGAAAATGCCAAACAATGTCCATATGGCAGTGTCCATATGTTTATACCTCTCCCACCCCCCCCCCTTCACATGCCTCCCCCCCTTCACATGCCTCCCCCCCTTCACATGCCTCCCCCCCAAAGCCCTCTCCCTCCCACAGATCTCTCCATGTCTCCATGTCTCTCGGTCCCTGCTCTCAAATGTTGTGTTTGTGTCCTTCCCCCTCTCTCCCCATCTTGTCTACCGCTCCCGATGTTATTTGTTTTATGTGTCTGTTTGTCTTTCTGTGTGATTAATGTTCGCTCTTTCACGAGCCTCGATCTTGTATACAAAAAAAAAAAAAAAAAAAAAAAAAAAAAAAAAAAAAAAAAAAAAAAAATAGAAAATAAGGGCCATTCAAAAAATCTCGATGCATGCTGGATTACTCTTGTGTTCTTCGGAGGAAGCAAGTAATGCTCTCAAAAGTTCATATAAAGGGGCGCTCTATTTCATGAAAAGTTCATGCTATCACCGACTTCACAGAAACCCGTCGGTTTTAAGAGAAAATAGTCGGAAGTATTGTAATAGCAAACCTACATAACATCCGTAGTAAAAGCTCTGCTCAAGAGAAAGGCTTTTAAAGGGTGAATACTAAAGTTCTGAAGGGTAAAATATTTTAAAATGTGTATTTTAAAACCATTGGGTGAGACAGTCAGGTGAACTGTCTCACCCAATGGTTGGATATTGCACGCACGTATGGCTCCTTTATATATACTAGGGCATGCCCGTACTATATCTATATCTAAAATTATATCCCCCCCCTCTATTTACATGAAATGGTTTGGTCCAAAGCGAACGGCTTGCGAGTGGTGACAATCCCCCCCCCCTCTATTTACATGCAATGGTTTGGTCCAAAGCGAACGGCTTCCGGAGTTTGGTAAAGAAATCGCCATCGCGTGCACAAACGCGCAGGAAAGCGAATGAATCGCAAATTCGTTTTTATTAGTTGTAAAACATAGTTTAACGCCAACATAGTTTGCAAACGTGAAATAAATGAATACGGTCTCAAATGTGCCATCCGAGGCAGAGTGTGCCCGCCACGTTCGGCACACGCGATCGTTCGCTGCTCTCTGATTGGTTGAATCGTTTTTTGGACATAGCTCGGTAAGTAATTGTCCGATTAATATGAAACCTTGAAAAGGCACATCCTCGGGTCCCCAGCAATATACCTGGCAAGTTAAAAGTATATCGGACCCGTGGTTGTCGAGAAACAGCGGTCACAGACAAACAAACGTACGTACAGACAGACAGACAGAGATTACTGGAATTATAGATAGATTAAAAAGTCACGTCTCCTTCAGCCACTCATGGTGGTATAAAAATGGGGCTCTTGACTCCCCCGCTTCCCCCCCTCCTCCCCCCTCCAAGTTAAATAATAAAATTATGTTTGCTTTTTGACCCCAGACAATAACTAAATTGTTTGTTTTTTTCTGACCCCTTTATCACACATAGTTTAACATCCATCCAAAAAATAGTAAAATTTATGATGCAGTGCTAATCCAACCTAACCTGTGATGCACCAATCCCATCAGGTTCTCATCAAGCCAGTAAATGAATGCAGACAAAACACCTCAAAGGTAAGAGTGACACCTCTGCATCATCTTCTCACCAACACAATCTCACCAACTTGAGGATTATGTTTAGCAGGATCCCAAATCTTATTATAATAGAGCAAACGTATATGGTGATGTTTGTATGTTTGTTTGTTTGTTTGTTTGTTCATTTGTGACCAAAACGTCTTCTTCAAATAAAATTAACACCCAAAACACAGTCCGTGAACTCTTGTCACTGTTGGAATATACCTTTTGATCCTTTAGACTGCTGAGACCCCTCAGACCTTTTTTTTATTTTTATTTTTTATTTTTTATTTTTTTTGTATACAAGATCGAGGCTCGTGAAAGAGCGAACATTAATCACACAGAAAGACAAACCGACACATAAAACATATAACATCGGGAGCGGTAGACAAGATGGGGAGAGAGGGGGAAGGACACAAACACAACATTTGAGAGCAGGGACCGAGAGACATGGAGACATCGAGAGATCTGAGAGAGGGCGATGGCTTGGGGGGGGGGGGGGGGGGGCATGGGAAGGGGGCGGTGGGAGAGGTATAAAACATATGGACACTGCCAGGACTTCCAGGAAAGAAGTTGGAATTTCAAACAAGGTGGATCTGGGGTGAATTAGCGGGGGTAGAAAAGATCAAGGTTTTGGGTGGGGGAAGATAAGAGATGGTGGTGAACAGCTGTTTTAAAGACCTGGAGGGAGGAGTGGGATTGAAGGGAGTGAGGGAGTTTGTTCCAGAGGCGGGAGAAAAGAGGAATGAAAGAGTGAAGGTGAGCAGAGAGCCGAGATTTCGGCAGTTTAACCATCAGAGGGTTGCTGGCAGATCTTGTGCGACCTGTAGGAATATTTGGGGGACAGAGCACAGAGAGAGCTGGGGGTGCAAGGCCGGAGAGGAGTCGGTAGAAGACAGAAAGACCACCTACCTGCCTGCGGTGAGTGAGTGAAAGGCCCTCAGAGATAGCTTCATCGCGGGAGATTCCAATAATTCTGAAAGCTTTGGTTTCAACAGCGTGAAGCCGAGCTAGGTGTGAGGCAGGAGCACCGGCCCATAGGGGAGAACAGTATTCCATTGAGCTGCGGATGAAAGCCTTGTATGTGGTGAGGAGCTCAGGTGTGCCGAGGAAGGACTTCGCACGACGGAGGATGCCCAGTCGGCGACTGGCTTTGGAGGCCAGCTTGGAAATGTGGTTTTCCCAAGAAAGATCATGGCAGATAGTGAGACCCAAAATCTTGAGCGACAGAACTTCTTGGAGAGGATTGTTGAGAAAGTAGATGGGAGGGTTGTCCAGTCGATCTTTTCGGAGAGACATAGTAAGAGTGTGAGATTTGTCAGGATTGAAAGACATGTTCCACTTGTTTGACCAGTCTGTGATTTTGTCCAGGTCTTCAGAGAGTGAGGAGGCAGCAGACTGCCGATCTGAGGGAAGAGGAATGGAGCGGCAGAGAGTGGAGTCATCAGCAAAGAGATAGAGAGGATTTTCGAGAGAGTCAGAGAGATCATTGATGAAGACCAGAAAAAGCACGGGGCCCAGAACACTGCCTTGGGGAACTCCAGCCTGAACAGGAAGAGGAGATGAGAGAAACCCATTCAGGGCCACACGTTGACGACGACGAGAGAGGAAGTCCGCCAGCCATGCGTGGAGATTTCCATGGATACCAAAGGAGGAGAGTTTGGTGAGCAGAGCGGGGTGCCAGACCGTGTCGAAGGCACGTGATATGTCGAGGGAGACAGCTCTAATTTCCTGTTTGGCATTGAGGACCTCCATCCATTGTTGAGACAGCAGAAGCAGCATGTCCAGAGTAGAGTGACCTGGTCTGAAACCAAATTGATGATCAGAGATCAAGCCATTGGAGAAGAGGAAAGATTTCATATCCGAAGCAATGATGGATTCCATGACTTTGCTGATAATTGGGAGAAGGCTGATTGGTCTGTAGTTGCTAGGATCTGTTTTTGCACCTTTTTTGTGCAAAGCGGTGATGTTGGCTGATTTCCAAGCAGATGGCAGTTGACCTTGAGCAAAAGAGAGGGTGAAGAGAACAGAGAGAGGGTGAGATAGAGCGGCAGAGCAGGATTTTAGGACCCGTGGGCTGATGCCGTCGGGTCCAGTTGCAGAATCAGAGTCGAGGGTTGACAGAAACTTTTCCACCTTGTCAGGAGGAAAGGACACGGAGTCCAGGAGCAGCAGGGTACGACTGGGTATGGTGGGTACAGAGAGGGATGGGTTTGGGACACAAGATTTAGAGGCAAACACAGAGTTGAGGCATTCAGCTTTTTCACGTGCGGAGTCAGCTGTGTAGCCGTTTGAGGTAAGGGAGGGGATGGAGGGGGAACAAACACCAGAAACGGATTTGACCAGACGCCACCAGGATTTGGAAGAGGGAGACAGATAAGAGAGTTCGGTCTTGAGAACGGAGAGATATTGTTTCCTGGCTCTCCTGAGGGTGGACACACACTTGTTTCGGGCTTTGTGAAAGGAAATGAGATTTCCTTCCGTTGGATTTGCTTTCCAGGAAACGAAGGCAAGTTGTTTCTGGGCAACAGCCTCACCACAAGATTCCGTGTACCATGGACGGGAGGAAGGGTATGACAACTGAAGACGAGATGGGATAAATCTGTGCATGAGAGAGAGCAATTTACTTTGGAAGAATTCCCAGGATGAGTTGATGTCAGAGGTGGTAGAGATGGGAGACCAGTCCAGATGATTGATGGCTGCTTGAAGACCGTGCCAGTTGGCCTGAGTGAAATGCCAGACTCGTCGACGCTGAGCAGGCTCCCTGAGGATGGTCAGAGAGATGTCCACTTTAACAAGGACATGATCAGATGATCCGATCGGAGCAGAAAAAGAGCAGCAGACATTTTCAGGGAAGTTAGTCATAACCAAGTCCAGAAGAGAAGATGTTCCGTTGACTGAGATCCGGGTCGGGAAATTGACAGATTGTGTCAGTCCCAGTGAGTCGCAGAAGTCCTTTGCTGAAGAGCCATGGCTGGTGAGAGAGGTACCCACACCCAGCCAACTGGCATGGTGACAATTGAAATCTCCACATATGAGGAAGAGAGAGTTGGGATGAGTAGATAGAAGTTGGTCCATATCATCAGACAGCGAGATGTAGATGGAGTCATCACTGTTTGGTGGACGGTACAACACACATATGAACAAGAGGTGGGAGCGAAGGGGAAGCCGTAGCCAGAGGTATTCCTGGGGGTGAGGTGGAGAGAGTGCAGTGCAGGGCGAGTGAGGAAGAGAGTTTTTGATAAAGATAGCAACCCCGCCTCCAGGACGAGGCTCAGGTCTATCATACCGGAGGAGGGAGTAGCCCGGGAGAGATACTATGGAATCAGAGACATCATAAAGGAGGAAAGTTTCTGTTAAGCAGATCACGTCTGGTTTGACAGAAGCAACCTGTATGGAGAGATCAGTTAAGTTTGAACGAAGGCCCCGGATGTTTGAGGTCCATACCGTTAATGAAGAGGAAGGGGGAGCATCAGATACAGAACAGGGGGGAGGAGGGGTAGGGTAAGATGTGGAAGAGGTGGAAGAGATAGGGAGAGCTGTTGAAGGTGTGTCAGAGATTTCAGAATAGCTCGGAGAAAGGGAAGGATGGGGCGGACAAAAGGTTTGATGGTGATTGGGTGAGCCACAATGAGGTGTTATTTGAGGAGGGGGAAGAGCGAGGCAGAAGGTTGGGGGAGATGGAGGTGAGAGTTTGAAGGGGGAAGAAGCGGGGAGGACGCTTTGAGGAGGGGGAGTGAGAGGGGGGAAATTGAGAAGCAATGAGGGTGGGGAGATTTGAAGGGGAGGGGTGAGGGGGGAGTTTGGGAGGGAAGGGACAAGGGGAGGGATTTGAAAGGGATGGGATATGGGGGAGATTTGGAGGGGAGGGGTGAGGCAGGAGTCTAGGAGGGGAGGGGCGAGGGGGCGTCTTGGCGGGGAGGGGTGAGGGGGTAGTTTAGGAGGGAGGGGGCAAGGGGGGAGATTTGAAAGGGACGGGTGATGGGGAAGATTTGGAGGGGAGGGGTGATGGGGAAGATTTGGAGGGGAGGGGTAATGGGGAAGATTTGGAGGGGAGGGGTGAGATTGGATTTTTGAAAGTGTACGATTTATGGGAAACGAACATTTATTGCAAAATGAGTTTCTTGTGACCTTCGAGTTAAAAATACGTTTAAGGACGCTGGATGGAGGATGGAGTGCAGGAGAGTTTAGGGAATGTAGAAAAAAGGCACTATAGGAGATGGATATTTTTTTTGGGATGAATTGATTTGGTGAGCAAGTCGAAAGCAGCCTTTTAAAGAAGAAGAAGAAAAAGGTGTTATAAAATATGACGGAATACATAACTTGAGGGGAAAGTGTAAACATTGAAGGTTAATGAGTGAAAACTATCTGGGGAAATGGGGGAGAAACACGTGGTCGAAGAACGAACGAACGAATAAGAATGAATAAACGAATGAGAACAGAGAAGGAAATGTTTTTTTTTTTTTTTTTTTTTTTTTTTTTTTTTTTTTTTTTTTTTTTTGAGTTGAGATTTACACAAGGAAGTAGGCTATGGGTGAAAAGCCTGGGAATACAGAGAACGAAAGTTATTGGATCACAAATGACGGACCGCTGAGAGAAAAACAAAGCCTCAAGGTTGTACAGTGCACACTGTACAAGGCCTCAAGACACGACACGGCAAACAGACGATCAATTTATGAAAGATAAACACCGAGAAACAACCAAAGTTGCACACAATAACTTCACACACCGAAAGATAAATACAGTTTCGACAAAATACAATTGTGAACAGACAACTTCGAAAAACGTGGAGATCGTGTGGAGCTTCGAAAATCCCTCCCACCGTCTCCGAGATCTCGCGAGATCTCCAATCTCGCGAGATCTTTGACGACCCTTTAAGTCCCCCAAGACCCTTAAGACCACCAAGACCCCTGAAGACTCAAAATACCCTTAAAGACTGCAAAGACCCAAAACACCACGAACACCCAAAAGACCCTTAAAGACCTTGAACCAAAATACCCTGAAGACCCAAAGCACCAAAAAGACCCAAAATACCCCAAAGATCATCAAAGACTCAGAGGAACCAAAAGACCCTTAAACCCAAAAGACCCCAAAGACCCTGAAGACCAAAAATGCCCCAAAGACTCAAAATACCCTTAAAAGCCCCAAATAGCCAGAAGACCCAAAAGTTTCCGAAGACCCAGAAGACCCCAAAGACCCTGAAAACCCAAAATACCCTGAAGAACCAAAATACCCCAAATACCCTTAAATACCCAGAGGAACCAAAATACCCTTAAGACCAAAAATACCCCGAATACCCAAAACACCCCAAAGACCCAAAATACCCTCAAAGGCCCAGAGGATCCAAAATATGCTGAAGAGCCAAATGGCTCTGAAGACCCAAAAGACCCTGAAGACCCAAAACACTGTGAACACCCTGAAGACCCAAGACACCCTGAAGACCCAAGACACGCTGAAGACCCAAAACACCCTGAAGTCCCAAAACACCCTGAAGTCCCAAAACACCCTGAAGTCCCAAAACACCCTGAAGTCCCAAAACACCCTGAAGTCCCAAAACACCCTGAAGTCCCAAAACACCCTGAAGTCCCAAAACACCCTGAAGTCCCAAAACACCCTGAAGACCCAAAACACCTCGAGACCCTAAACACCCTGAAGACCCCAAACACCCTGAAGACCCAAAACACCCTGAACACCCAAAAGGCCCAAAATACCTTGAAGACCCAATTTTGGCCACTCTCCCCCACCATCCGCCCCCCCCCCCATCACCATCCACCCCATCCCCCATCCACCATTCCCCCACTTCCCCCCACGATTCCCAATCCAACATCACCACCACTAAGCTCCCCACCCACCATTGCCGCCATCCCTCACCCCCAGAGAAAGCAGACATGGTCAAAGATGCCTATCCCTCTGAAACGACATGTGGTGAGGCACGTGGAGCGTGCCGAGTCATGCTAGTAACATCAATGATGCAGATTAAATAACAGCAAGCTGTGTGCTTTAACACCAACTTCAGCAGGGGACCAGAGTCACACCGCTAGCTAGCTAAATGCTGTGAATAAGAAGGCAGTAAATACATCAGTTAAAGGCTTTTTGTCAGGATCATTTTTAAAGATTAAGCAAGGTTTATTTGGCCATCCGGCCCATCAAGCCCATGCATTTCTGCCAATGTGTATGTACCCCTCTGCACCCAATGCTTTCAGTTACCGATCCAACTGCAGTTTAAACCCTTCTACGGTTTCAGCTGCTAACTGCTCAAGGGAGACCCATTTCCATGCATTATCTACCTTCTCAGTGAAGAACCCCTGCCTAATCTCGTCCAAACTCTCCTCCTGTGGCCCGTTGTCCTATCGCTGTCCACTCTTGAAAAACCTTTCCACATTTATTCCCTCTAAAGTCAATATGCTTCATTATCTTAAACATCTCAATCAAATCCTCTCATAATTGCCTCCTTTCTATTGTATAAAGTCCTGTCAACTTCAGCCTCTCCGAGTGGTGTGGAAATTGGGTACTGACCTGTCCTACCAAGTTAAATAATTAAATATTATTGTAGTTTGATTTCTAACCGTCCCCACCTCCACCAAATTAAATAACAAAATAATTTTGTTTGATTTCTGACCGACAACCAAAATTAGATGATTCTTTTTATTTTCTGGCCCCTTTATCACACACAGTTTAACATCCATCCAAAGAATAGAACAATTTATGATGCAGTACTTCATCCAGCTTAACCTGTAATGCACCAATCCCACAAGCTCTCGTCAAGCCAAGATTTGAACGCAGGCAAAACACCTCAAAGGTAAGTATCCCACCTCTGCATCATCCTATCTGACTAACACAATCTTACCAACTTGAGGTTAATGTTTCACAGGATCCTAAATGTAACATCAATAATACAGATTAAATGTGTCAAGCTGTCTGCTTCAGCACAATTTTCAGCGGGGGCACCAGCGTCAAATTTTGTTTTTAAAAACTTTTTTTTTACTTTGTGTCGAATATAGTAGAACACGAGGTATTAGCGACATCTATCCATCTATCCACTCCAATATAAGCACTGACTCGGCACATGCACACCACTGGTGTTCCCACAATCCAATGTGCCAAAATGAATGTCAACAACACTGTTTTGCCAGTGTGCAGTGATTGAATTCCTTTTGAAGGAGAACAAATCATTTTTTTGATGTGTACAGGCGATTGAGTCAGGTGTACGGCTTTGTTTGCATGGGTGCTAACAGTGTCTGAAGGTGGGTGGGGGGGGGGGACAAGGACTTCACCAATCAGCCACGCTGTGGTCAGCCGAAAAGTGCCATGACTGAATGCAATGGCTGAAAGTTGATGCTCACCAGTGAGGACTGAAGGGAGATGGTTAGAAAAAAAATCGCTGTCTAGCCTGGCATGGGACATCATGTTGTACAGGGGATCATAGTGACCTTGGTATTTCAAAAAGTTTGGTCCCGTTGGGTTCCCCATTTGTTTACGGAGGAACACAAAAACACATGCATGGATGTGTCAAAACGGTTGCTCCAACGGCATACTGCCGAATGCCGAAGGCGATGACTTCCTGGTCTGTATCGTGACTGGTAATGAAAGCTAGTTCCACCATTTCGACCCAGAAACCAAGCAGCAAAGCATCGATTGGCAGCACTCCACATCTCCAAACACGAAGACCAGAGTACACTCTGCCGGCAAGGCTATGGGAACTGTTTTCTGAGATGCTGATGGATGCATACTGGTTGATTTCCTGCCCAAAGGAGAAAGTATCAACACTGCTCTCTGTGTT
Source organism: Myxine glutinosa (assembly GCF_964187855.1). Lineage (NCBI taxonomy): Eukaryota > Metazoa > Chordata > Myxini > Myxiniformes > Myxinidae > Myxine > Myxine glutinosa. Next base: position 54,289,181 of record NC_136273.1, on the reverse strand, counting down.
CAGATGCTGGATAAACTGAAAAGTGCACTTCAGGAAAAGCGGCCGATTGGGAGATGGGGGTTGGGGAATGGAAGGGGAAGCTGTTATCTTTCAGTATGACAATACTGGACCTAACACTGCGCATCTGACGTTGGAGGAATTCTCAAAGAATGGCTGGGAAGTCCTCCTCCACCCTCCGTGCAGTCCGGACTTGGCCCCATCGGACTGACATGCCAAGCCGAGAACTACGATCTGTTCCCCCCTTGAAAGATCATGTGAGGCCAACACTATGAAAACAATGAGGCAGGTCAGACTACTAAACTCTTCTGCTGTTTCAGCTGCAAACACTGCACAAGAGAGACCATTCCATGCAAAACTACCTTTTGAGTGACAGACTCCTGCCTAATGTCATCCCAACTCTCCTCTTATGGCCCCTGGTCCTATCGCCGTTCATTCTGTGGAAAGATGATTTCACATTTATTCCCTCTCTCGACTATATGCTTCATTATCTTAAACTTCTCAATCAAATCTGTTCATAATCGCCTCTTTTCTAATGTACAGGGTGCTTTATAAAAATCTCAACCCAAAATTGGTTTTATGCTTTTTAAATTTCCCATTGAAACAACATGAAACCTGTACATAAGAATATTTGTAATATCTATCTTCTATAATTATAATAATAGGCTGTGTGTGTGTGTGTGTGTGTGTGTGTGTTAGTTGTATAGTCTCCTCCATAACCCCCAAACCATGAAACCTAGCAGCCCCGAACTTTTCATGCATACTTCTCGAACTCCAATGGAGTTCATGAATGAAAACTGTTTGTTTAAACACCCCTTTTGAAGATAATTCACCAGCTTGTATAACTAAAACAAAAACAGGCTTCTTCCTTGGTGAGTCTGTTAATCCTCTCTGGAGTCGTAAGCTTTTTTGGCCTGCTTAAAAAAATGCCTTTCCTTGGAACAGGCCGCAACGGTTTCTGTATGTAGGCGCTCATAATTTATGTTTTTGCTTTCCTCACTCATATCATCAAATGTCTAATGAAAAAAAAAAATTGTACGAAAATTGTTGCGCTTTTTATGAAACACACTGTACTATCAGGTACCCGACTCCAACAGGTTCGTGCACGTCTGGTTGGTGTGGATGTTAGGGATTTACCCCCCACCCCACTAGGGATGACTCTGAGACATCTTAGACAGTTACAGGAGAATTTATTAGGGTTTAACATGTACATGGGAAAGCTGCCATTTTAAGAGTGACGACAGCTTCTCAACAAAACACATCAGGCTAGGGTCTTTATACTCGACAGGAAATAATAAAACTAACTTGAAAGACAAGATGGAAAGAATAACAATTGGAGTTGTTTTTGTAAGGGGAAGCTATCGAGCCACGTCCTCTCGTCCACGCTGCTTTTGCTCAAGGTCGGTGCCTGAAAGCTTCAACAAGCAGGCCATGTCATCACAGGCCAGGGGTAGTTTGCCAGCTTTGCTCAATTCCCAGAATACTCAAGGGTTGCTCAGACAACAGGGCCAAATGTGAAATCCCTGACAATGGGATTTGACTGGAATCCACCACATGGAACAGTACTGAAGGTGTAGCACAGGGTGGGACAGGAGAGGATGGCGTGATGGTTGGGAGATGGAGTCTGTGTCTCTCAATGGTATATCTCTTCGGATAGAAAAGAGAGATGGAGACATGAGACGCGTCTTCTGCCAAAGGTCCAAATGCTGTGCGGACACTGCTTTTAAGCCCCACGGGGACCTCCTTTCCAGAACGCGGTTGGTCCCGCAACTGATTGCTCGCTGACTGTGGGTGGCACCAGCATTCGGGCTTGCCCACTCTGTGAAGTGGCCCCTCATGAGTGTTCCTGCCTCATCCAAGGCTCTTCAGCTCACTTCTCCATCCTGGCCGAAAGTCCTTACTCAAACGGCTCATGCTAATGTCCATTCCATTGGACCAGTGCCTTTCTGGTGCTAAATTCCTCACCTAGCCTCACCTGTACTGGTGGTTTTACACAATACACAGTTGCCCTGTTCTGCTCTATTGTTACAATCACTGCCTTCCAATCTATTGTTACAATCTCTATTGTTACATATATCACTGAGGTGCATATTATATTACATATGACTCATCTCTGAGAGATCCCCAATACAGAGGTAATTGTAGCCTACTCAAACACACGGGCCATACTATTCTTACCACATTCAAGCTATTGGCCCTCCTCTCCATTTCACAAAACAATATCCTATTCCTGCACTGGAAAAACTCTTCCCTTTCACACGCATTCCAGCTGCTCAGCGTGGCCTGCATAGACCTCCTTTTCCCCCGCATAGACCACCAATCCAGTCAAAATCTCCCTTAACTTCATTTTTGGAAGTTTGTGTGCAGAGATTATCCTGATTTAAAGAAGATTTACATTGTTGTTGAATCATTTTTTTGGTTGCAGCCAGCATTTAGCTTCTGCACAGGGCTGTGCAGTTCTGGCTGCTTCATAGGGGTCACCACTCACCAATAAAACTCAAGGGAGCCTTGTCAAGAAGGCAAATGCCCCAGGACTGCATGCTTTTTTAATAAAAAGGGTGAAAGTCTTGCTTGAGTCTTGCCGGCGAGGTTATGTTTTTTCGCAGCTGTCCATGCTCTCCACGCTATCGAAGTTAAGTAATTGTTCCCATTTGTATTTTCGTCAAAACTGTATTTATTTTATGATGTGTGTACCTACAGTGTGTCCCGAGGAAGATTCTCGGTGTAAATATTTCATACCTGTATAGAAAATCGTCGGTTAATTTGTGTCGTGTCTTTTGAGGCCTTGTAGGCCTACTGTGTCCTACCTTGAGGCTTTGTTTTTCTCTCATCGGTCTGTCGTTTGTGCTCCAATAACTTTCATTCTCTGTTTTTCCCAGTCTTTTCATCCCATAGCCTACTTCCTTGTTTAAAATCTCAACTAAAAAACAAACAAAAACATTTCCTTCTCTGTTCTTATTCGTTGTTCTTATTCGTTTATTCGTTGTTCTTATTCGTTCGTTCGTTCTTCGACCACGTGTTTCTCCCCCATTTCCCCAGATAGTTTTCACTGTTAAACTTTAAAATGTTTAAACTTTCCCCTGAAGTACTGTATTCTGTCGTATATTATAACACCTTTTTCTTCTTCTTCTTTTAAAAGGTTGCTTTCGACTTGCTCACCAAATCTATTTATCCCAAAAAAAATTCCATCTCTTACAGTGCCTCTTTCATACATTCCCTAAACTCTCCTGCACTCCACCCCCCCTCCAGCGTCCTTAAACGTATTTTTAACTCGGTCAGAAGAAACTCATTTTGCAATAAATGTTCGTTTCCCATTAATCATACACTTTCCAAAATCCAATCTCACCCCTCCCCTCCAAAACTTCCCCATCACCCCTCCCCTCCAAATCTTCCCCATCACCCATCCCTTTCAAATCTTCCCCCTTGCCCCTTCCCTCCAAATCCTCCCCATCACCCATCCCTTTCAAATCTCCTCCCTTGCCCCTTCCCTCCTAAACTCCCCCCACACCCCTCCCCTCCTAGACTCCCCCTCGCCCCTCCCCTCCTAGACTCCCCCCTCACCCCTCCCCTCCAAATCTCCCCCATCTCCCATCCCTTTCAAATCCCTCCCCTTGTCCCTTCCCTCCTAAACTCCCACCTAACCCCTCCCCTCATAAACTCCCCCCCCGCCCTCCCCTTCAAATCTCCCCACCCTCATTTCTTCTCCATTTCCCCCCTCACCCCTCCTCCCCAAAGCGTCCTCCCCGCTTCTTCCCCCTTCCAACTCTCACCTCCATCTCCCCCAACCTTCTGCCTCGCTCTTCCCCCTCCTCAAATAACACCTCATTGTGCCTCACCCAATCACCATCAAACCTTTTGTCCGCCCCATCCTTCCCTTTCTCCGAGCGATTCTGAAATCTCTGACACACCTTCAACAGCTCTCCCTACCTCTTCCTCCTCTTCCACATCTTACCCTACCCCTCCTCCCCCCTGTTCTGTATCCGATGCTCCATTGCTCCCCCTTCCTCTTCATTAACGGTATGGACCTCAAACATCCGGGGCCTTCGATCAAACTTAACTGATCTCTCCAAACAGGTTGCTTCTGACAAACCAGACGTGATCTGCTTAACAGAAACTTTCCTCCTTCATGATGTCTCTGATTCCTTAGTATCTCTCCAGGGTTACTCCCTCCTCTGGTATGATAGACCTGAGCCTCGTCCTGGAGGTGGGGTTGCTATCTTTATCAAAAACTCTCTTTCTCACTCGCCCTGCACTGCCCTCTCTCCACCTCACCCCCAGGAATACCTCTGGCTACGGCTTCCCCTTCGCTCCCACCTCTTGTTCATATGTGTGTTTTACCGTCCACCAAACAGTGATGACTCCATCTACATCTCGCTTTCTGATAATATGGACCAACTTCTATCTACTCATCCCAACTCTCTCTCTCTTCCTCATATGTGGTGATTTCAATTGTCACCATGCCAGTTGGCTGGGTGTGGGTACCTCTCTCACCAGCCATGGCTCCTCAGCAAAGGACTTCTGCGACTCACTGGGACTGACACAATCTGTCAATTTCCTGACCTGGATCTCAGTCAACGGAGCATCCTCTCTTCTGGACTTGGTTATGACTAACTTCCCTGAAAATGTCTGCTGCTCTTCTTCTGCTCCAATCGGCTCATCTGATCATGTGCTTGTTAAAGTGGACATCTCTCTGACCATTCTCAGGGAGCCTCCTCAGCGTCGACGAGTCTGGCATTTCACTCAGGCCAACTGGCACGGTCTTCAAGCAGCCATCAATCATCTGGACTGGTCTCGCATCTCGACAACCTTTGACATCAACTCATCCTGGGAATTCTTCCAAAGTAAATTGCTCTCTCTCATGCACAGATTTATCCCATCTCGTCTTCAGTTGTCATACCATTCCTCCGGTTCATGGTACACGGAATCTTGTGGTGAGGCTGTTGCCCAGAAACAACTTGCCTTCGTCTCCGGGAAAGCAAATCCAACGGAAGGAAATCTCATTTCCTTTCACAAAGCCCGAAACAAGTGTGTGTCCACCTTCAGGAGAGCCAGGAAACGATATCTCTCCGTTCTCAAGACCGAACTCTTATCGGTCTCCCTCCTCCAAATCCTGGTGGCGTCTGGTCAAATCTGTTTCTAGTGTTTGTTCCCCCTCCATCCCCTCCCTTACCTCAAACGGCTACACAGCTGACTCCGCACATGAAAAAGCTGAATGCCTCAACTCTGTGTTTGCCTCTAAATCTTGTGTCCCAAACCCATCCCTCTCTGTACTCCCCGTACCCAGTCGTACCCAGCTGCTCCTGGACTCTGTGTCCTTTTCTCCTGACAAGGTGGAAAAGTTTCAGTCAACCCTCGACTCTGATTCTGCAACTGGACCTGACGGCATCAGCCCACGGGTCCTAAAATCCTGTTCTTCCGCTCTTTCACTCCCTCTCTCTGTTCTCTTCACCCTCTCTTTTGCTCAAGGTCATCTGCCATCTGCTTGCAAATCGGCCAACATCACCGCTTTACACAAAAAAGGTGCAAAAACAGATCCTAGCAACTACAGACCAATCAGCCTTCTCCCAATTATCAGCAAAGTCATGAAATCCATCATTGCTTTGGATATGAAATCTTTCCTCTTCTCCAATGGCTTGATCTCTGATCATCAATTTGGTTTCAGACCAGGTCACTCTCCTCTGGACATGCTGCTTCTGCTGTCTCAACAATGGATGGAGGTCCTCAATGCCAAACAGGAAATTAGAGCTGTCTCCCTCGACATATCACGTGCCTTTGATATGGTCTGGCACCCAGCTCTGCTCACCAAACTCTCCTCCTTTGGTATCCATGGAAATCTCCACGCATGGCTGGCGGACTTCTCTCTAGTCATAGTCAACGTGTGGCCCTGAATGGGTTTCTCTCATCTCCTCTTTCTGTTCAGGCTGGAGTTCCCTTCGGCAGTGTTCTGGGCCCTGTGCTTTTTCTGGTCTTCATCAATGATCTCTCCGACTCTCTTGAAAATCCTCTCTATCTCTTTGCTGATGACTCCACTCTCTGCCGCTTCATTCCTCATCCCTCAGACCGGCAGTCTGCAGCCTCCTCATTCTCTGCAGTCCTGGACAAAATCACTGACTGGGCAAACAAGTGGAACATGTCTTTCAATCCTGACAAATCTCACACTCTTACGATGTCTCTCCGAAAAGACCGACTGGACAACCCTCCCATCCACTTTCTGAATCCAAGAAGTTCTGTCACTCAAGCTTTTGGGTCTCACTATCTGCCATGATCTTTCCTGGGAAAACCACATTTCAAATCTGGCATCCAAAGCCAGTCGCAGACTGGGCATCCTCCGTCATGCGAAGTCCTTCCTTGGCACACCTGAGCTCCTCACCACATACAAGGCTTTCATCCGCAGCTCAATGGAATACTGCTGTACCCTCTGGGCTGATGCTCCTGCCTCAAACCTAGCTCGTCTTCACGCTGTTGAAACCAAAGCGTTCAGAATCATTGGAATCTCCCGTGATGAAGCTACTCCGAGGGCCTTTCACTTACTCACCGCAGGCAGGTTGGCGGTCTTTCTGTCTTCTACCGACTCCTCTCCGGCCTTGCTCCTCCAGCTCTCTCTGGGCTCTGTCCCCCAAATATTCCTACAGGTCGCACAAGATCTGCCTGCAACCCTCTTATGGTTAAACTGCCAAAATCAAGACTCTCTGCTCACCTTCACTCCTTCATTCCTCTTTTCTCCCGCCTCTGGAACAAACTCCCTCACCTCTTCAATCCCACTCCTCCCTCCAGGTCTTTAAAACAGCTGTTCACCACCATCTCTTATCTTCCCTCATCCAAAACCTTGATCTTTTCTACCCCCACTAATTTCAACCCAAATCCACTTTTTTGAAATACCAACTTCTTTCCTGGAAGTCCTTGGTGTCCTTGTGTTTATACTGCTCCCACCCCCTTCCCTTCCCACGCCACCTCCCCCCAAGCCCTCTCCCTCCCACACATTCCCGATGTCGCTGCTCTCAAATGTTGTGTTTATGTGCTTCCCCTTCTCTCCCCATCTTGTCTACCGCTCCCCTTTTTATATACTTTGTTTGTTTGTCTGTTTGATTTGTTTGTGTGATAAATGTTAGCTCTTTCAGGAGCCTCGATTATGTATACAAAATAAAAATAAATAAAAATAAAAGATATTCACCTCACTGGCTCTTTTAACTTGTCTTGCATATCTTTAATAATTGACATTGCAAAATACAAAGCTGAATCTCTCAGTATTGTTTCTATTGTAAAAAAAACATGTTCCAAATTCATCAACTGACTGCTTCAACTGACTTGTGTTATAATCTTTTTCTATTTTTCTATTCTTCATTTTTCTATTCATCATCTTTTTATATTTGTCCTCGTTTGTCGGTCTGTCCGTCACGCTATCTCCTAAATGGTTGTGCAGAAATTCACCAAACTTGTTAGTTATGATCACCACATGGCAAGAAGGTGTGAGAGCAGAAAATATTTGGGCCTGCCTCCTGGGTGAGGTAAAAAGGTTAAATACCAAAAAATGCAATTACGGGTACATTTTATAACATTTTTATTGAAACATTGTATATGCGATCAACATTGGAGAACATATTAAGTATGTAACGATTTTTGGGGATTTTATCCCTGGTTCATACCCCCCGGGTATGAACGTATGAACTTTGAGTCATGGGTAAAAATGGATAAAAAATTTACTCTATTTTATATCGAGCCATTCCTCATTGAACTTTTTGCCATATTTTAACTTTACTTTTGGTGGGAAGCTTGGAGATTTGCGATGACGGGTTATCGACTGCTCTAGTTACTTTTTGTGATGACTTTTTCACCCTATTTTTTTTGTTTTGTTTTCAAGGCTCAAAATAACAGCAGCACTGTATCACATTTATCAAGCAACCAACCAACGCACTTGATTGCCTTGTCACAGCCACAAGGTGACCTTACCAATACACATGTTGCTGGTGGTTCTGATCCTTGGGTGGTGTTCGAGGAGATCTGGGCAGCACTCCTTAACTTGACGTGAGGATTACAAAGTTTAATTTGCAGATCAATTTTCATGATATTTTTCTGCACATGTATCCTTTTTTTCTCTCGCATGACTCACTGCTGCACCCACTGGTTTTTATTTATTTATTTATTTATTCCTTTTCTCAGCTCTCACCTGTCTGCTGCCACATACGACTCTATCCAAGTGCCTTTTGAACATCTGCATAGTCTGACATGTGCTGTCAATTCCTTGCTTCTCAGCTTGCACCGGTTTGTATCTTTAAATGGCCGAGTATGAAAAATATTCCTCAGAATGTGACTGTTATTACTGCATCCCCTATATTACAACCTTTGAAAAATTTATTTCCCTGGCAAAGATTTATCATCATACTAAAATTCACAACATGGTGTCTGTCCATCTGACCGTGATGCATTGTCGTTACTTATCCAATCTCAACTGCACTTCACAGGAGGCGTAAGGGTCACATGATGGAGGTTGTAGCAACTTAACTTGCACCTCTCCCCAAGGGTTTTTTCCTCCTTCGACAAATAGCTTATTGTGGCATATTATGGGGCAAGCCTACCAGAATTAAAAAATTTTTTATAAACCACAAACGCATGTGATTACCTTTTTTAAAACAGTCACCATTGCTATTTAACACAACTGAAAGAAATCTGGAGGAAACCCGACGTCCTTGAGGCATTGTATGCTTATCACGGCCACCACAGACTAACGGACCAGAGCCTAGATCTACTGTAATCTATAAACCCGAAAGAAGATGATAACATGACCCTTCCTGACCCTTCCTGCCCCTTCTGTAGGGAGTGGGTGTACTAGTAAGTTAAAAACGAAGATTCCTTCATCCAATTTTTAGCAGGTGTAAATATAAACGAGAAACGACTGCCAAGTTTTTGCTTTCAGGGATCTTGTTCTTTATTTAAGTTCCCCTTCGCAATGTCACTGAGGATTCATCTTTTCGAATCCATGTTCCTCTCTTACATAACTCCTCCACCTCCTCTCATGAAAATCTCACCGTTGAGCATCTTCATCCGTGTTATGGATTCGTCACTTCCGTCTTTGTGGTTTTCATCTATTTGAAGCATTTTTAGTTTCAGGTACTATTATTGTTACGGTTCCTGTGTGAAATGGAGATAACTGTCTTCAAAGGTAAAAATAGTGTTTCAGAAGAAAAACGAAATTGGTGAAGAAGAAACCGGAAGAAGAGGCGGGCGATAGGATCGAGAGAGATCGGAGAAGAAAGGCTTATCTGCTTCGTGGTGGCGAGCGGACCGTGTGGACATTGGTCGCGAGCGAATGTTGGTTTCCCCGGGAAAGGGATTCCCGTGACAGAGTCGTTATTTCTGTTGCAAATAATCCTGCGTGATGGGTTTTGGTTCCGAGAGTGAATCATCATTGGAGAGCAAGCTGACGCCTCCATTATCGGCCGGTCCGCCATTTCACCTCGCACCAGCCCTTCGCCCAGTTCCACGTGTGTGTCGTGGGTTTTCCCGGAGCGACCTCAGCGTGGGAACCACTGATTGTTCATGTCAGCTTCATTGTCGGGTGAACGGAAGGTGTGAGTTTCCATTCACCTTTTGGGTGAACCATTACCGGACCGACTTCGGCCCGACCTCTCACCAAGCGGCTCTTCTGCAGTTTTGACTGTCGACTGACCTGGTTTCAGGTCTCAGTACGACCTTTTCGTGTGATCGCCAGAGCGGGGATCGACTTTGGCCTTGTGTCGTGACACCGTGATTTTGGGGAATGTTACAGTTCGCTCACGTTGGAGTACTGTGAGTTATTGATTAAGGAAATATTGGTGGTACCATCATAGGAATTGTATGGTTTATGATGTGCAAGTGAGAGTTTCCTTGTACTTGCGTTAAGTGTTATTATTGTGTGAGTTTGAATACAATAATTGGTTTTGTATCAATTGCTTGGTGTGGTTCTACTATTGGTCATTGGGACACACACATAATAGCACATCTTTCTGCCGTGACTCCTTTCGAGGCTCAGAGGTACACCGTGGCCGGGGTTTGGGGAGGAGCACATCACATCCGTCAAAGCACAAAACACTTTTGCCGCTTAACTTTCCTCCTCAAGGAGTGGAGACTACTCTCTCTTCTCCAATCCAGGCTCCTCCTTCAGGTGTCTGCTACTTTGCTCTCGAACAGTCAAGTCTGGGCTTCATCTTCAATCCATGACAGTTGATCCTGCTCTCCACAGTTGGTCACAAGACGTTGGAGGAAATGACGTTGAAGGAAACGTTGTCATGCTGAATTGGAGTTGACGTTTGAGGAAACGCTCTCACGCTGGATCTCAGCACACTGCCTGGGAAGCACCAATCCCACAGTTTATAGTCTGCTTGGGAATATAGTCCCACGTGGCAGGCTTTTACAGTCAACAGAATATTTTTGGCATGCTTTTTACGGCGCAGCCCGCAAGGCAAAGCCATCTTAAACAGTGTTTGTCTGTATATATGTATGTCCCTCACAAGCATACACCAATCAGAGCTGAGGGTCTGGTCACATGACAGGGTGATAGTCGCTACTGCATGACATATTACGTCTGTGATGTCATTACAGCGAACGACGTCTGTTTCAACACACCACCATTTTGACTTGTATGCCGTTCAGGCCAAACATATAGTTGAACCTGTCATATATCACAATCGCCATTCTCTACCTTTACGTTTTTCATTCAGTGTGAAACACAACCAAACCGATTTTTAAAATGACCATAAAATATCGAAAGCAAAGGGGGTTATGGGTCTTCTAACGATGCAGTACATATAGGCCTTGGGCTTCATGCCTTCATGCCTCAACTTCAGGCAGCTTTGGACAAATTAACCCAGGTTTCTTAATACAGTAGTATCCTTTTTGTAATAATAATAATAACATTGATAATAATATAGTAAATACTAGAACGCCACTCAGTAGAGCGCATACTTCCGCCGTGGGTCAAGTTGGAATAGTATGATTTTACAAAAGTTTGAGGGAGTAGTTCAGTGTCAACACAAGACAGACACTGCACAGATGGATATATATATATATATATATATATATATATATATATATATATATATATATATATATATATATATATATATATATATATATTATATTATATTATATTATATAGAAAATAATGTTTAAAAAAAAAAGAAGGCAGTTTCACTTACATTTTTGGATTCAGCGTTCAATTCTATATAAGTGAGTGTATTTTGAGGCATGTGTGACTTCAAATAAAATTGTAAGCCAAGAAAAACGTTCGTTTCATTCCTTAGGGATACAACATGTAAAACTGGCCCAAACGTGAAAACAAAACTCGCTCATTTTAAGTCGTACAAGCTATACTAATGCGACCACTCATTCTTCTGGGAAGAATCCCGTGCACATGCTGGTCACACTTATAACTCACCTAAGTCTATAAGTTCATCAAATACTGACACCGCGATTGACATTCGCTGAGGTGAATGTTGATATCTCTTCTGAGGTTAAAAAGAAAAAGAAAAAAAGTTTTAAAGCATTATACATATCAAACGATACATTTTATGAAACGGGGAAACCGAATACAAACTTTGGTGGTTTTAAAATGACAGAATGTCTTTATTAGAAAAAAATAAAATGAACATTGAAGACGACGCTGCTAAGAAATACACCGCTCTAACGCATGACCACGAGTTTAAACTACATTTACAACAAATATGAAAACTATTTTCATATCACAATGTTAAATATAGAATATATAGAAGATAATGTTTAAAAAAAAATGAGCCCTATATTCCAATGGTAAAAAATTCCTGGATCCGGAATAATATCCTGAGCTTCACCAAAAACTAATCAATTCTTCCTTATCCCAAGGGCAATCATCCCACCAACTTTCATCCAAATCCGTTCCGAACTTTTCCAGATATCTTGCACACACACACACACACACACACACGGACACGGACACACACACACACGGACGGACACGATCGAATGCATTACTCCCTAGCGGGAGTAATAATCCTAACACTACAATCCCTTTGTCGTGACTCGTGACTGCAAAGTTACTGGATTGAAGCAGTTTATGGTTCATGACTCAATTAGAAGGCGTCACTTTGATGTGAAGGGTGTAAAGTCGTCACTTTTATAGTGTTGACTAACTGACCAACGTATATAATAAACCAATGTCTCAATGCAATCTCTTCACTTCCATGGTGACAGACAGCTTAGAAACTTACAATACTTCAAATAGTAATAGTTGCATTATTTGCTAACTAGTATCCCCACTCAGGTCACACTCTCCTCTTCAACTAAAGTATCAAACAAGCCTGGCTACGCTGCTGTTAGTCTTGCATTTTTTGGTATATCAAGGCCAAGCTCATGGAAGAGCTAGAACACCGAAAAACGGATCAGGGCGCAACAGAACCAAAGGAACAGTGGAGAGGTGGTGGGGGGTGAGTGGGGGGGGGGGGGGGAGGGGGAGGGGGATTGAAACACCAACAGCAGAGTTGAAGGACAAAGAGAGGGAGACTTGGACAAACAATGGTTGTGGGTAGGAATGCAGGACAGGATGCTTGAGGTGGACAAATGAAGACAGAAGGAAACTCTCAGGAAGGAAAAACTGGAAATTTGGAAGATGTGGGAGGGGGAGGGGGAGGGGGAGGGGGGGCTTTTCGGGATTGGATTTTCACTTTACGGACAGACCGTCTGGGGAACACGCGGTGTGCTCTTGCAGTCAGAGGTTCAGCATTCGAAATTCGAAATGTGCTCTTCACCGGCACTTGGACTAAAAGGGAGGAGCTTAGTATGTGTGGGGAGTGCTGATTGGCCCCCTTCGATGATTGAGTGTGCTCCATCAATTTAAGGCGTAGCTTCGAATGCTACTACTACGTATTTACAACCACACCCAGATCATTATCTTGTGTTACACTCTCTGACTGCCCCTTGTGTTATGTAGTCCCTACATTTGTTACTATTACCCATCCCCAACACCTACCATTTTCTAATTTTAAACTGCGTCTGTCTATCTTTTGCCTTATCTATGAAGGTATCAAAAATTCTAAGTCTAATCCCACCCTCTCTGCTGTCCACCTTGTCATCGTTGTTTTTGTCAGCAGTAAACTTGGAAAGCCTACATTTAACCCCACTGTCCAAATCATTGATGTTAATGATACAAATGATAAATAACGGTACTAGTGCTGAGCCCCAATGTGTGCCATTACTTAAACCTCCCAGCTAGACATTTGCCATTCACAGGCACTGTTTGTTTCCTTTCACTGAACAACTTTTCGATCCAGTTAGCTTCCGCACAAGCCATTCCACAAGCCCTAGCCTTTTTTTTTTTTTCTTCTTCTTTTCTATGCTGAATCGAGGCTCGTGAAAGAGCTGACATTTATTTCACAAACAAATCAACCAGACAAACAAAATATATAAAAAGAGGGAGCGGTAAGACAAGAGAAGGGGAAGCACACAAACACTTGAGAGCACACAACATTTAAGAGCAGGGAGATGTGTGGGAGGGAGAGGGCTTGGGGGCAGGGGGGTGGCAGAAGTATCAAACACAAGGACACCAAGGACTTCCAGGACAGAAGTTGGTATTTCAAAAAAGTGGAATTGGGGTGAAATTAGCGGGGGTAGAAAAGATCAAGGTTTTGGATGGGGGAAGATAAGAGATGGTGGTGAACAGCTGTTTTAAAGACCTGGAGGGTGGAGTGTGATTGAAGAGAGTGAGGGAGTTTGTTCCAGAGGCGGGAGAAAAGAGGAATGAAGGAGTTAAGGTGAGCAGAGAGTCTTGATTTTGGCAGTTTAACCATAAGAGGGTTACGGCCGCCTTTGCGAACAGACTTCTGTGTGTGGTGCCTTATCAAATGCTTTCTGAAAGTCGAAATATATGATATTCCCCACTGCACTTCTCTCATCCACCCAATCAGAAACTGGTTCATGGAACAGTAATAATTTTGATAAACATCCTCCCTTTCATAAATCCATGCTGACTGCCTTTAACCCTCCATTAGTGCGGCGGGGTATCTCAAACCCCTTTTGCATGTTATTAGTCCCCTACCGGTGTACACCGGAGGGGACTATAGGTTTGCACGCCGTCCCTCCGTCCGTCAGTCCGTCACGCAAAGAACAGTTTTCCGGACCTTTTTTCTAAACGCTTAATGCTAATGATTTCAAACTTGGTACATGGTTTCCTCATGATAAGGTACAGGTCAAGTTCGAACTTCACGACGTTTCGATCATTTTTAACAAAGTTATGGCACTTTGGCTTTGGGAATTCTGATAATTCTGATGATCCTTAACTCAGTGCCATTTTAAGTTTTAATTTCCTTTATAAACCAATTTCTCTGCAATAATTGGACCGATTGAGATAAAATTTTCACCATATGATGGAATCGGTCTGTAGAATATTTTAATGGTAATTATGACGTCACAGGTCACGTGGTTCGGCCGCCATATTGTTTTTCGTGAAAACACGAAAACCCCTTTTTCTCTGCAACGGCTGAACAGATTGAGGCCAAACTTTGCAGGCAAAATCGCATACCCATGACGAACAAAAAAGTCAACGAGCATGACGTCATGCGTCACATGGTTTCAGAGTTATGACGTTTTTAAGCATGAACCTTTAAAACCGAGCTCCTCCCTCATTTTTGATCCAATCGAGGGGAAACTTCACAGATCTGTTCAGCACTAAAATGTCCTTTTGGAATTTGCGATAGGGCACGTGGTTTGGCAGATATCGTTAATTAAACGAAAAAAACAAAAAAAGGATATCTCTTGTTTATTCTCGAGTTCTCCTCAAGCGCGTCCTCCGTCCCCGCGCGTCGTCGGCCTCGTCTCGCGAATGTCAACAGCGCGACACAGCGCGCGCTTTCGGGAGGGGCATAGCCAAGCCGAGCAATATATATATATATATATACACATCGATCATTGATCGTGAACCGGAAAATATAATAAATTACTGATGGTTTCAGAGTTATGACGTTTTTAAGCATGAACCTTTAAAACCGAGCCCCTCCCTCATTTTTGATCCAATCGAGGGGAAACTTCACAAATCTGTTCAGCATGTCAGTCTACTAAAATGTCCTTTTGGAATTTGCGATAGGGCACGTGGTTTGGCAGATATCGTTAATTAAACGAAAAAAAATAAAAATGGATATCTCTTGAATCGCCAGGACCTCAGACTGTGAGTTGGTAATAATTTATATAATTCACACAGTGCAATACGTGCAGGCCGCTCCACGGAGCGACCTTGCGGGTTTATCAACGAGGCGAGGCGTGACACACACGTGTCTCAGCATACCTCAGATCAAGTTTGAAAACCAGCATCAACCGTGCATAAATTTGCATATTCGATCATTTTTGACAAAGTTATGGCACTGTGAACTTTGGTAGGGGACATGTATTGCAGCGCAATACTCAGAATGCTTGTTAACCATGTCCAAAGCCATGCCGCACTGATGAGGTTGAATTAGTTTGCATTTATTTCAGTGGTCCCTCCCCCCCCGATCACGAATTCATCAATAACATATTCTCCAAAAGTGAAGTTGATTTAACATCGTTTAAGTCTATCGTTATTTAATTCCTTTGTTGATTTTAAAAAAGTAACTGTGGTCTGTGGGCTGCAAGAATTTGCTGATTTATCTTTATGCCTCTGCTGACAAAGTGGGCGGAGGCATTATGTTTTCGGGTTGTTCGTCCGTCTGTGCGTCTGTGATAGGTTGTTGTTACTGTGATAACTTAGGAAAGGCTAAAGGGAATCAAGTCAAACTTAGTACAATTATGTATGATGATGTAAAGATAAACTGATTAGATTATGGGGTCAAGAGGTCAAAGGTCAGAGGACCTATTAGGTAGAAATTCTGTTACCACGCTAACTTGTGAACTAGTGATGGGATTTTGGCCAAACTTGGTATAAGTATGTATTATGATGAAAAAGTGAACTATTTCGATTTTTGGGTCAATAGGTCAGAGGTTATGTTAGGTAATTTAAGTGATTCTTCACCAATGAGAGATCGAGCCCAAAAACGATACAGTGTATAACGCACGATATCTCAGTTATGGACGGTTTCGGACGAAACTTGGTTGATGAGTTAGGTAGATGAAAAAAAACAAGCTGATTAGATTTTGGTTCAGGTCAGGATGCAGATCCGGCCTATCATGGGATACAAAATGTAAACTGTTTAGCCTGGCGGAGATATTTGCTCTACCGAATGCTGTTCTAGCTTTGTTTTGATTTTATTTGTGGCTGTGTATTTTTAGGCCTCCACTGATGAAGTCGCCAGCGGCATTATGGTTTCGGGTTGTCCGTGCGTCCGTGTTAGGTTATTGTTACCGCGCTAACTTTAGATGGCTGAAGGGATCTAAGTCAAACTTAGTGGAAGTATGTATAATGTTGTGATAAACTGATGAGATTATGGGGTCAAGATGTCAAAGGTCAGTCGTCCCGTTAGGTTAAAAACCTTATCATGGGGTTTAACCTAAGATTAATTATTATAAGGATCATGAAAAACTGTTGATGGGATTAATGAACTAACAAAGGCTTGTTTTACTTATTTGAACGGCCACAGGTATAAAATTTTTTCCTCCACAGAAAATCCGACCTTGTCGTTAAATCCATCTTCACATTAATTTCTTGCAGGGTGGTTTTGGAACAGGGAGTTGGTGAAGGTTTAAGTGAACTGCAGTTTTCTCTTCTCGCTATGCTTCGTTCCCCACTGGTAAGACTTTTATTCTGGTCTTCATAGAGCGAGCATGTCATATTGCACCTTTAGTCATGCAAGTCTTGCTGAGGGTTTGCTTGGACTGTGCATTCTGTGAATATGCCACGAGCAGGACTTGCTTGTATGTGGAGGCTGTTTGAGCAACCTTTTCTCAATAATAATTGACCTATTCCGGCTCCATTTAGATATGTGTACATAACATTTGTGATCCCATTTCAGCAATGCTGCGTAAGATGAATACCAAAACCGTTCTCGAATGTTAGACTTCCTTTTTTCAAAATTATTTTGTTGCTTTGTCAATTTTCAGCTTTCGCTCCATCCCCATGATGTCTCACAAGCCAGCCTTCAACAGTGTTTTGCACCAAGTCACAACCTGTGAGTCTCTTTTTGTGTGGAAGTTGTCTTGGCGAGTTGTGGTGGTTTATCTACAACTTTTGTGGTGGTTTATAATTGTTAAAATAAATGTATATCATCAGTAATTACTTTGGCCTTTTCAGTACCAGGCTTTATTTTCAGTTGAAGGTTAATGTCAGAAAAATGTTTCACAAGACAAAGTAGTGGATTTGGGGAAGAAAGGGTATAATGGTGGCAGGCTCTCACAGCTCAAACACATTGGGTAATGGTATAGACATCAGCAACGTTTTAGTGAAAATGTGTGGGAATTCAGGGCCAGCAGTTGAATCTCCATGATTGCCAAGATCATTTAATCATTTTAATGAGTGGACCTCAAAAGCCTTGAAAGCGTTGCTATGCCCGATTTTAAAGGACTGACCCAAAAACCCTTATTCAGGCCTGTGGTTATCTGATAAGAGTATCGTGCAGGTTTCGAAATAATCAGTGGTCCGGTAACTAATGGACACAACAAAATACCAGTGGACCACTGAAAATTGTTGCGTTGGTGGTCTGTGCTGTCTCCAAAATATGGAATGGCTCGCTTAAAATTTGTGTCCTGCAAAATTGTCTTGGACGAATAACAAGAGAGTAAAGCATTCTGATAAAACACAAAAACTCACTCAGCCCTAATTGTTACGGATACTCTTTCATCAAGATAATTGGCCACAGTCATAGTTTTGGCTAGCAACTGGATGCGTGGTTCGACGGGTAAAACGCGAGTGCCATAGTTAAGTATGTATGTAAAGAGACTGAACACTTGTACATTATGCATGAAAGTGCTATTGGTGATGTGCACCCTGCACCCAAGATTATGTCGGCAGCCCCATTAATTTCTGCTCCCTTGTGTGCATGTGCAGACAGAGGTTGCAGGTGGGAGCGGAACAGCTGGCAGTCATACTGGGTCAATTGCAACAATTTTGCCAAGAAATATGGCTTTACTATCAGAGGCAACAGTCAAGCAACCTCTGAGGACATGTCGTTACGTCGTAGTATCACCACAATAACTATACCAGGAATTACTGTCGATCAGTTCCTACAAATTGCACTGCGTATGTTTTTATGAAATGACATGTTTGAATTTGCAATATTTATTTATAGTTTTTTTATTTTAATGTATGCACTTACTTTGTATGCAGACAATTGAACAGTAACAACACTGTCTGTCTTGTCTGTCTGTCTGACAGTTTTTAGTTGGGTTTATTCTGCTGTGAAACTCGTAGCATTGATGAGTAGTTAGAGTTGAATTATAGAGAGCAAGTTGGAAAAAAAAGAAAAAAGAAGTCCTTTCTTTCTAACTGGGCTCTTTCTCACCTTTGCTTTTAATCCACAGTTTTGTTGTTCTTTCCATAACTTGGAGAGAGTATCAGGGCACCTACAACTGCTTGTTTTACGACCAAAGGATCAGTTCTTACGGACGGGATAAATTCCCCTCTTTAACACATGTGGAATTACTGGCTTCCACCAGGCGATGATATACAGTGCATTCAGAAAGTATTCAGGCCCCTTCACTTTTTTCACACTTTGTTATGTTGCAGCCTTATGCTGAAATCGTTTAAATTCATTTTTCCCCTCATCAATCTGCACTCAATACCCCATAATGACAAAGAGAAAACAGGATTTTAGAAAGTTTTTGCAAATTTATTAAAAATAAAAAACTGAAATATCACATTGACATAAGTATTCATACCCTTTGCTATGACACTTGAAATTTAGCGCAGGTGCCTCCCATTTCTCTTGATCATCTTTGAGATGTTTCTACACCTTGATTGGAGTCCACCTGTGGTAAATTCAATTGATTGGACATGATTTGGAAAGGCACACACCTGTCCATATAAGGTCTCACAGCTGACAATGCATATCAGAGCAAAACCCAAGCACGCCATGAAGTCGAAGGAACTGCCTGCAGAGCTCAGAGACAGGATTGTGTTGAGGCACAGATCTGGGGAAGTCTACAAAAAAAAATTTCTGCTGCATTGAAAGTTCCCAAGAGCACAGTGGCCTCCATAAATTCTTAAATAGAAGAGGTTTGGAACAACCAGGACTCTTCCTAGAGCTGGCCGCCCGGCCAAACTGAGCAATCGGGGGAGAAGGGCCTTGGTAAGAGAGGTGACCAAGAACCCGATGGTCACTCTGGCTGAGCTCCAGAGATCCTGTGTGGAGATGGGAGAAACTTCCAGAAGGACAACCATCACTGCAACACTCCACCGATCTGGGCTTTATTGCAGAGTGGCCAGACGGAAGCCTCTCCGCAGTGAAAGACAAATGAAAGCCCACAGAATCTTGTTTCTCACAGTCTGAGAGTCCTTTAAGTGCTTTTTTGCAAAATCGAAGCAGGCTCTTGGGAACCTTCAATGCAGCAGCGATTTTTTTGTAGGCTTATGTAGGATTTTCACCCTCTTGCTTTTTGCTTCGCCGATGCTCTTGCTTTTTGCTTCATTGACGCCCCTCATCAGCTTTGACTTCGCGGACGCCCTTTGTCTATCTGATCCGAACTGCAAGTGTTGAACCATCACTCTTCGCCGACGCCCATCGCTCTTCGCCGATCCCTCGCTCTGATCCGGCTGACCTGCAAGCGTTGGCCCCTTCTGCGACTCATCTTGAAGCTGGTCGTCCAACCTGCGCTGGAGTTCGTCGTTCGTGCTGCCTTTGAGGCGGCGGTTCGTCCTTTGGACCTTACCTCATCCAGGCTGCACGTCCCGATCGAGCTGCGCATTGCGCACACCAAGCGGCCACCCTAGAGTCAATCCCAGCAAACCACCATCGGTACGAGAATAACCGTTGTGTCATTCCCTATCTGTGAGTGTGTGAAGGCGCTTGTGGGGTTTATTATAGGTAAGGAATTAATAAGGCTGCAACTTCGTCTCTTTCTATTGCCTTGTAAATAAAAGGCTGTACATTTTGTTGTTACTTTCAAACCTGTTCGGGTACGTCTTTTCGCCATTGGCCTAGCATCATCCGAGACCGAATTTGGCTTGAATCAGGTCCGTAAATCACGTCAGGTAACGCCGCTTTCCACACCGTGCAAATCCGCTCGGCACGCAATAAAGTGTGGGAAGCGAGGGTTCGATCCCCGGTTTCTTCCGTCGCATGTCTTGAAGGTATTTGGGATTATTTGACCAGCAAACTCTTCGGCGCGTGGTTGGGAGGTTGGCGATCGGAATTGCTTCGCAATCCGTCGATCACGAGCTTAGTCGCGGTCGGCGGCCTCAGTGGACCCGGAATTTGAGGGGGAGCGGGGTAATAAACTCCCCTTAGAACGTCGACGAACCCGGGATCCACAATATATACTGTGTGTATATATATATATATATATACATATATATATATACATATATATATATATATATTTTTTTTTTAATGCGGTGAACAAATTTGGGTTGCAACATAACAAATATAATTTGTGCCAAGTTTGGTCACAATCCCATCCACAGTTTCGGAGAAGAGGTTACAAGTGTTTACGGACTGACGGACGACGCGCCATCCCATAAGCTCCCCGGAACTACGTTTCAGGTGAACTAAAAACTCTAAGTTAAGTTTAATCGACTCAGTTTTTCATGCTCTTTCCAATGTTCCAACTGTGATCGTCCACTAATTTGCATCCATTTAGCTACCCATAGTTTGGTTCATGGGGAAAAAAAACTTGAGATCAAACATCAGAGAGGAATACTTGCCCCCCCCCCTCACTCCTTGTCTTCTTAATAATTCTCAAACCCCCCCCCACCCCCCCCCGAGATTCGAAGTATTTAGACATATCTTTCGTGATCAATTATGAGGGTTTTTGTCATACCTCACCTGGCCATATGTGGAGCTCAAAGTTTTGATCACTGCATTTGAAAACTTTCAAATCTGTTTATCTATTTATAGGTTGACAAAAACCCATATAAAAACACCGGAAATGGAGAGATCTCACTGAGCTCATTTTAACCTATATAAGTATATACCATACTCAACGCAAATCCATTCAAGGAGAGGCTGCCCCAGGGGGGGGTTTGATTCACTGTAAATAGTTAATATGTAATAATAAAAGGCAGTGTATGTACGTGTGTGTGCGCGTACCTCCAAAACTAAAGCCTGGTGGACCCATACGTTGCATTCATACATCTCGACCTCCAAGGGAGCACAATGAAAGAAAACTGGGTGTTTGGGTGTGTTTCAACACCCCTTTTGAAGATTATTAACGAGGTGCTCATAAAAAAAGCCTTACCAAAATGGTGGTCCGTAATCTTTGTCAGTCCACTGTCGCATCGCTGGGTTCTTAAGCTGCCATTTTGTTTCAGCCTAATCAAATGTGCCTTGCCTTGCAACCACAATGACCTCTCACTGACTAAAGCATATAATCAAAATTTGGATTTGAGGATCTTGTTTACGAAATAAGTATCAAAACCTGAAGTGAAATCTGAACAGATTAACAACATTAGCAATTCTTATAACTAAGTATATATCTTATAACTGAGCTTTAAGCAGGGCTGTACTCCTTCATATTGCCGAAGCATTAAACTTTTTTTCTTTTTTTTTAATACATGGGCTAAGGCTTGTAATAGAGCTCACACACACACACACACACACACACACACACACACACACACACACACACACACACACACACACACACACACACACACACACACACACACACACACTGACGAGACAAACAGCCACTGAGCTTGGGGGAAGTGTCTTACTACCCTCACTTCCCGAGATACTCTAGGTACCAGCGAAGTCATAACAATGGCGCCGCTTTTCTCACCGTACTCAGCGGGGCATTGCCTCAAGAGGAATATCTTCCTCCCCCATGGATGCCAACCGATGGGGATTGTCCGTGCTCTATCCTTTTCATGGAAGGAAGGAGCACGTAGCATTTTAAAAGTCTTTGGTATGACTTGAACCGGTCCTAACCGGATGGGTGTTTTTTAGGAGACACCGTTTCCTAAATGGATTTTTGGATGGATGTAAACTTAACTTTTTCTACTGTTCCAACAATTATATTAAGTGAAGAAAAGATTAACGAATTTGCCCACAAGTGTAAATTTATTGAGTGCAATGAAAATGTTCCTTATTGTACACCGCTCCTTTCCTATGCCATCTCCAGGCATTGCAAATCGTCATTGCCGGGCACCAAAGGGGGCTCGGCAGTGACGCACGCTGAAAGAGAGTACTCAGTTTTCACTCTGGTTTCTTGTTTTCTTTCTTGGTTGTCCGGACGATATCTCAGCCATCCTTTGAGCTAGGAAGCTGAAATTTCGGCACAGTAGTGAGCAAGTCCTTTGTCAAATACGGTATTTTTTGTTTTTTGAATAATCAATTAATTGAGGAGTTATTTAATTATTAGCGTTTAATTAAGTACTTATTTAATTAATTAAATTTCATTTATCTTCTGACCATTATTAACTCAGGCACCTTTTGAGTTAGGAAGCTGATATTTGGACATGCCAATGACCAGGTGATTTGGCTGCAAAGGATATTTTTGATTTATTAATTAATCAATTAATCGATTATTTATTTAATTATTCGATTAATGACAAAAAAACTTTTTTTTTTTAAGTTACAGATTCTGATGAAATAGTGGTAGTTTATGTGTTCTCTGACCAAATTGATTAATAATTTAATTTTTTTATGATTATTATTTATTTATTTTCATTATTAATCATTTATTTATTTTCTTTCTCATTTGGCCAATATCTCAGGCACCTTTTGAGCTGGGAAGCTAATATTTGGACATGAGTGACCAAGTGATGTGGCTATCAAGGATATTTTTGATTTATTGATTAATCATTTCATCTATTAAGTATTTATTGATTAATCGATTAATTATTTATTGAGTAATCAATTAATTATTTAATTTTTTATAAATGACTTATTTAATTAAATTTCTAAAAGATACATCTTCGGATGAAGCACTACTGGTTTAGTTATGCGATTAGCCAATTGATTATGAAAATATTTTGTGATAATCTTTTATTGATTTTAATTATACAATTAATCAATCAATTAGTGTACACCTCTCCCTCCCAATGCAGCCTCAATGAGCTGCACTGCGGTATTGCCGGGCGCCGGAGGCGCCCCGGCAATGCCGCGCTGCAGCATATTTAATTATTTGGCATGGGGCGGTGTACTTTGAATGTATGTGTACTTGTCAACCATTTCTTTGGTGTGGTTGCTTGAGTGTTTAAGCCACTTGACGAGCGATCTTCAGGCTGCTTTTTGCAAGCCATGGCGATACAGTACACAGCGCTCCCTTTTTTTACGTACACAGTTTTTTTATTACAGGAGATTGCATTGAGTCACATTTTTGTGCAATCTACTTTCATGATATCAATATAGTTGTATTAATGCGCCTTTTTCTAGTCCCATCCCCTCCTCCATCCGCCTCCTCCCCATTTGCGTTCTCCTTCCCTCCCCCTCCCTGTTCCCGTTTTCCTCCCCTATCCTCCCCCTCCCCATTGCCGGTGTGCTTTCTCACCTCCTCTCTCCCTCCCCTCTCCATTCTCCCACCCCCCCCCCCTCCCTGCCTCCTCACCCCTCCTTGTTCCCTTTCTCCACCCCTGCCACTCCTTCCCCTCCCTTCCTCTCCCTCCTCCCCTCCCTCCTCCTCTTTTTCCTAACCCCTCTCTTCATATTCCCATCATGAAGCGACTATATGTTTGCTAGTGAGGTAATGAGGATCAAGAGTGAGTATGGGGAGGTGTGTCATGAGGTGGTGGTTCAATGCCTTCTTGAATCCCTGGAGGGAAGAGTGAGACAGAACACAGAACACCCTCTGGAAGGTACTTCCATAGATGGTAGAAGTGAGGAATAAGAGTTGGTGTGCAGTTAACTTTAATTTTGGAAGATTAACCAGGATGGGGTTCCTGGAAGAACGTGCATCCTGGAGTTGCTGGGGTGGTTGGACGACTGAAAGAGAGTGGAGGGATCAATGGTGGAGAATAGGCTGTTGAAAAGATCATCATCGATCTGTCTGCGATGTGAGAGCAGCAGACCTTGTGCTTCAGCCCCATTACAGGAGATTCTAATAATCTTGAGAGCTTTACAGTCCACAATATTCAGGAGAGACAGATGTGATACCTGACTGTGCCAGTCCATATTGGAGAGGAGTACTCCATTGAGCTATGGACAAAGGCCTTGTAGACCGAGTGGCTCTGATTTATTAATTTTTTTCCAAGGAAAGACTTGGATCGACAGAGGATGCCCAATTTCCGGTTGGCTTTGGAGGCCAGCTTTGCTGTGTGTTCAACCCAGGGAAGGGCATGCTGATAGTGAGGCCAAGAAGTTCAGGAGTGTGAACCTCTTCCATTCGACCAATGGAATAG
The DNA here is from genome assembly GCF_964187855.1 of Myxine glutinosa. Lineage (NCBI taxonomy): Eukaryota > Metazoa > Chordata > Myxini > Myxiniformes > Myxinidae > Myxine > Myxine glutinosa. The sequence goes on along the minus strand of NC_136273.1, from coordinate 54,264,781 downwards.
GGGTTATTTGACAATCATTCTAAAGCTATAGGATGACATTGGGATTTTCAAGATTTGAACAACGTTACATTAACTTTCACGAGCCTCGATTCAGTATCCAAAAAAAAAAAAAAAAAAAAAAAAATCAAACCAGAGTCTGATCATTTCCAGATCAGCAAATAGAGAGAGAGATGTAGCTGCTCTGTCTGCCCAGCAGAGGGATGGGGGTTCTGTCTGACACATTGTGGAGTCATTTGTAAAAAGGAAGGGGGGTTTCCAGAGCATCAGAGAGGGCATAGTTCTCGTAATGTCCCAAATCTGGTAGTATGGAATTTTCAAGTGGTGAAGCCGCTTCAATAATTGGCCATGTTGTCTGTCAAAAAATGAAAGAACCTTTCTAACCCACCGTGTTTAATTCTGATGGGTCCTAAAGGGTAATTGTGATGGGTTTCTAAAAGGTAAATATGATGTGTTCTAAAGGGTAATTGTGATGGGTTATACAGAGTAATTGTGATGGGTTATAAAATGTAATTGTGATGGGTTATACAGGGTAATTGTGATTGGTTCTAAAGGGTAATTGTGATTGGTTATAAAGGGTAATTGTGATGGGTTATAAAATGTAATTGTGATGGGTTATACAGGGTAATTGTGATTGGTTCTAAAGGGTAATTGTGATGGGTTATAAAATGTAATTGTGATGGGTTATACAGGGTAATTGTGATGGGTTATAAAGGGTAATTGTGATGGGTTATAAAGGGTAATTGTGATGGGTTATAAAGGGTAATTGTGATGGGTTATAAAGGGTAATTGTGATGGGTTATAAAATGTAATTGTGATGGGTTATACAGGGTAATTGTGATGGGTTATCTATCTATAATTCCAGTAATCTCTGTGTGTGTGTATGCGACCGCTGTTTCTCGACAACTACCGGTCCGATATACTTTAAACTTGCCAGGTATATTGCTGGGGACCCGAGGATGTGCCTTTTCAAGGTTTCATATTAATCGGACAATTACTTACCGAGCTATGTCCAAAAAACGATTCAACCAATCAGAGAGCAGCGAGCTATCGCGTGTGCCGAACGTGGCGAACACACTCTGCCTCGGACGGCACATTTGAGAGCGTATTCATTTATTTCACGTTGGCAAACTATGTTGGCGTTAAACTATGTTTTAAAACTAATTAAAACTACTTTGCGATTCATCGTAACTGCGATTCGTAACTGCCGTTCGCTTTGGCTTTGCGAATGGACCAAACCATTTCATGTAAATAGAGGGGGGGGATTGTCACCGTACTCGTAAGCCGTTCGCTTTGGACCAAACCATTTCATGTAAATAGAGGGGGGGGATATAATTTTAGATATAGATATAGTACGGGCATGCCCTAGTACAGGGTAATTGTGATTGGTTCTAAAGGGTAATTGTGATGGGTTATAAAATGTAATTGTGATGGGTTATACAGGGTAATTGTGATGGGTTATAAAGGGTAATTGTGATTGGTTCTAAAGGGTAATTGTGATGGGTTATAAAGGGTATTTGTGATGGGTTATGAAGGGTAATTGTGATGGGTTATAAAGGGTAATTGTGATGGGTTATAAAGGGTAATTGTGATCGGTTATGAAGGGCAATTGTGATGGGTTATGAAGGGTAATTGTGATGGGTTATGAAGGGTATTTGTGATGGGTTATAAAGGGTAATTGTGATGGGTTATAAAGTGTAATTGTGATGGGTTATTAAGGGTAATTGTGATGGGTTATAAAGGGTAATTGTGATGGGTTCCAAAGGGTAATTGTGATGGGTTCTAAAGGGTAATGCTAAAGGGTTCTAAAAGGTAATGCTAAAGGGTTCTAAATATTGTTACGGATCTCAGAGTACGGCGCTCCCCTTACCGAGGGGGGGGGGGGGGGTTAATCCCCTCGCCTATTAAGCTGGCCGTCTCCGGCCCTGGAGCTTTGACGTCACTTCCGGTCAGCGCTGAATAGGGTGGTAGGCCAATTGTTCCTATTACCTAATTACCAGCGCCTTCCGGTAAGCGAGGAAATGAGCCCCGCCCGAGCCACGGCTGTAATGGACACGCCGAGTGAAGCGAGCCACGACTCAGCTCGTTAACAAAAGGACTAAACCCAATTATAGCGGTTGGCCAAATCGTGCCACAGGTACTCAATGGGGAAAAGACAAAGACGATCGGACGAGAGGAAGCCAAAGAATAAGAAGGGTGAAGGAAGAACAAATATGGTTTATTACTATCTGAAAGAGGAAATGAAAGAAGGGAATATACAAGAAGAGGAAACAAAAGGACATAGGGCAACCTTATACACTCTTATATAACACGCCCATGACAATACAAACAGACTCACACGGAATGGTAGCTGGTCGGGGACGAAGGTCCAGGCAGATGGTTCCAGGCTCCGGGTCCGCCGCAAAGAATGGCAGGCAGCTGGCGTCGTTGGCGCTCGACCGGACCTTACAAATGCGAGGGGCTGGAATGCGCGTACGTATAGCGTGCCGAACGCTCTCAAAACCACGGCAGTTCGTATCCAAAACGATCATCCCAAACGATCCTCCGCGCAATGTTCTTGTATTCGCCGCCTCTGCGCTGTTCTCTCGCATCTGCCGATCTCCCCCGCATCTGCTCTCTCTTCATCTCCCTGATCCTCTCCGTAAAAAGGCTTCGCGCTCGCGCTTTTATTAGGAGCCTCGCGTATCAAGCCGTGTCTGCTTTGCTCCGCCTACCGGTGAACACGCCTCGGCCCGGATTGGTCACGAGGGTTCATTCGTATGAACGATTCATTCGTATCTCCACTCGTGACGCGTTGATGGGGCCACGCCTGTGTTCCTGGCCGCTCCTCCCTTTTTCTCCCACTCTGACCGCGTGCGGAATGGCGGTGGGCAGGAACAAACCAAAAGGGAGCGACGCTGCTGGCAATGGCGGCTTGGGGCGAGCTTTAGCTCCGAGGCAGCGAATGCTGCAATACGGCTACTGGCACTTTGGAGAGAGAGAGAGAGAGATTGGGGATAAATGAAGGGGCCTAGGTTATTTGATTAATACAACGCAGAGTCAAACTATTGGAAACAGATCCTTAACTGAAACATAGACTGATGAAATAACTAAAGAAGAAGCCTATGGTTTCCTACGTGTTGCAATATGACCTAACTAGGGTGCGACCTTTACAAAGGGGGATATTTACAAGAATTATTATTATACAAAGTGAAGGTTCTAAAAACCGTAACACAGCACCCGTCTCTCCTCCAGGCACGCCACGTGCCGACAAAAACTTTAACTTAATGTGACACTCAGGTGTAGTAACCCTCTACTATTAACCTTACCCTGAGTGCGACAGTTTTAAAACAATTAAGTATGTCCCGCCTGCTGCGTTGCATTCTATCTAACAGATTCACGCCCACAGGATAACCGAATCATGGAATTAATTCTCAAAACTACACATTGACGGTGGGGAGCATTATTTACAAAGACACACTATTTGGTATTTACAAAACTAAACCCAGGACCTGTTCTTTTGGGAAACAAAAGCAGAGTTTTTGGAAAGAGGAAAGGTCATGCACTGCACTGCACCGGTACACCATACCCACGGGTGCTCCGAGACGCACAATTGATATTGCAGTGCAATCTCAGAGCACCAAAAGCACCACCATAAAGCACCCAATAAAAAAACACAAAGCACCATCCAGTGCACAGTTATACAGTTCAAAATGTCCCACTGGCGTCCTCGCTGCACAGCCGATGTTCTGCTGGGGTCGATGTTCTGGGTGTCTTCTTGACTTGCTGCCTATTTGAGAGATAACAAAAACACAAAAAGGGCACAAAAGCGTCCACTTTTTTTGTTTAATTACGGTCAGCAGGGGCCAACTAGGGTGGTCCATCTGCTTGGCATAGGTGCCACCTTTACCGTGGTCCACAAGCAAGATTCCCCAGCAGTGGCCATACCACGGCCGTGTGATCCATGATGTGGTGCTCGGCCACAAACGTGTGGTCCATAAGTGGGCTTGGCCACAAACGTGTGGTCCATAAGTGGTGTACCGGTCCAGGCAGGCAGGCAGCGGAGGTGCGGGCACACAACTGCGGTGCCTGCACGCTTTCCCCTCAGTGCCCAGAGAGCACGGTCCATAGGTGGGGAAGGAAGACAAAGTAGAGTTAGCGGGGTGCAAGGGCGCAAGGGTACACATCAACACAATGTAATGCAGAGGTGAGGTGCGCAGGAGAGCGAGCGGAGAAAGCTCGTCCCGACCTTTCCCCCCCCCCCCCCCCGCCCCCCTGTCACCTAATCTACCCTTGCCCTTACCCCATATTTACACAATTTACAATTCGTCTCTAATGTCCTGTCTTCCCCATATCTCCCCTCTATACCAAATTCGTCATCAATCCCAATTTCTCATTAATCCCTCTATTCCAAATTTACCATCAATCCCTCATAAGGAGGAAGAGATGGAACACAAGCACAATGTCACCCCCATGTCATGATGCGTCTTACATACCAGACATTTGCAAAAATCACATGGTGTGGAGTCCTGTCACCTTGGTGAGTGGATGTAGATGGTGCGAAGAGATTCCAATCCTAACTATACTCTAAATGACTTTAACACACTTACTCTACCCGGGGTCTTTCCCTGCAAAACCATTGGCCATCTTACACAATGTGGTTCTAAGAACCGAACTCCCATTGACCAAACTGTGGTGCTCACCAATTTGGGGTCTCACTCCCCCGATTCTACTCCCTGTGCCCTCGCACAATTTCCGGGCTGGGTCGTGTGGCGCTCCCAGCAGGTCCGCTCACCTGCACACCTCCGCAACTGCAGTTGTCTCCGAGCTTATCTGCTCCTTACCCTAACCTATCTGGGGAAGGCCCTCTGGCGCTCTCACCCCCTACTGCCCTCTCTGGCGTCAGGCTACCCGGGTCCGTCCTCCGGATCCTCGGGCCCCATTGAACAACTCTACTGGCTCCCAGAGCCTACCTGCGGCCTCACCTGGCCGACATACTAACAGTGGCAGAGTGCTCAACCAATCACACTCACTAACAGGCCACACGCCCAGCCAATCTCGTTCCACTAATGCACCCAACACAACACTCTGTGCAACTACTCGCACCACAGATGCCAATTTCCAACCACAATTTACCTACTCCCTCTACCTACTTTTAAACTACCCTCCCCGGGTACTTGTGAAGGGGTCCATCTTCCCCATCCACTCCTTTCGCACCAACCACTCCACTCCACATATTCCACACTACTCACTCCACACCATCCATTCCATACTCCATTTACTCCAGACCATTCATTTCATCCAACCATTCTCCATACACCTGTGCTTCACCTGCACTTGCACACTCACCTGGTGTTCTCACACACCTGGTGGCACTTGCACCCTCCTTCCCTCCAGGCGCATTCACTCAAGACAATCCACTCACACTCACAATACTCTACTCAATACTCTTCCTACACACACACTGCATCATCTGATCTAACTACTCCCTTCTGAAATGCGCGCTCCCCATCTTCCCTTATACTAAGCGCTCCCACGTCGTTATAATCCAACTAATCTGCTACGTCCCCTCTACAGGTACAATGTCGCTACTTAAATCTAAAGTTACCTATTGTCATTTTTCTAAATCCCTATACATTATAACCTAACCCTCCCGGGCTAGTTTTCACAGCCATAACCCATAAATCCTATAGCTCCTTTGCCCCCATGGATGCGAGGGATGGTAGAGATACCACCCCCCGACACTGCGTATCAATTTCCAACCATCACTATTCCCAATTTCACTCACTAGTAATTTCAAGCCAATTCCCTACCAATTCCAAACAATTACACTATCATCATCACAGTCCGCTAAACTTGAGCCTCTCGGTACGTCCATGCATTTTCAAAGCTCGGCTTCGCAAAGCCGCGCAATGCATACGGGTGGTTTGGTCTACTGCGGTTGGGTCCGTCCGGCATTCGGTTCAGGGGAGGAGGTTTACTCGGGCCAAGGTTCAAAGCACCATCCCTACGCAGGGCTTTTTGCTCCCATGCGTGATGGCCTTGCCTTGCCCGGGTGGAACGCTGCCACCACCAGGGGGCGCCACTCCGACCCCTTCTACCTCCTCTCAAGCCGGGCCGGTGGCTTCGCCTAGCAAAGCTCAGAATCGACCGTGCAGGGCGGGGCCCGGCCCGAATCATGCACGACGCTCCGAACAGGAGCGACGCGACACCGATCCCCGCCGGTTCCTGCAATACACAAAGCTCGGCACGGACCGAGGGCTCGCGTCGGCTATACGTCAGGCTAGACGCTAACCCGGTCAAAGTCGATGCTCCCTTCGCATGCTCACACGCATACGCGACCCCTTTTACACTCACCAAACCCGGCGCTCCAACGCCGCTCGTACAGCCCACACACTTTGTCACAGCACTCGCTCGTGCATACCCCTTTCTGACGCACTCTGTTACACACCACTCCTCTCGCGCACCTTCTTGCGCACTCATCCTACTCGCACACTCCATTGCACACCACTCCTCTGTTACGTACTCCGTAACACTCACCACGGGTGTGCACTCCTGCACATACTCACGCGCTCCGATGTGCCCTCCCGCACACGCGCCACAACCAACTCAGGTGTGCCTCCTCGCACCCGCTCCTCATCCATCTCACTCTCCGTATCACTCGTCGTTCCACTCCCACCCTCCGATGTGCATTCACTCTCGCACTCGGTAACACTCTCGCGCTCTGACGCCATTCGTACACGCGCCATTGCCATTCATAACGCGCACCACGGACCTTTTACGAGCACCCGGGTGCCGCCTCGATCCCAAGCGCACGAAAATTCTTTTTGCACCAAACACAGCCCGACTCACCTGGGCGCTTCCTCTTCTTCCTTCCTTCACCACCTGCAAACTTCTTATCTGGTTAATAAGCACAGCATCACGATGCGAATCCAGACTTTGTGCAATTTCCCTCTCTTCCTTCTGCGAGTGCTTTTCTACGTCCGCTGTCTCTCCAATTTCCATTTCCACTATTGGTTCGGTTTCTTTGCCAATTTGAATTAATTCTTTTCCTTTATTTTCTTTTCCCTCGACGACCGCTGGCTCGAATAAAATTTTCTCTTCTACTTCGGCGGTCGCCGGCTTTCCCATACCCCGGTCGCGATCTCTATACCCGTCCAGTTACCTGCGCCTTGCTCCAACTCGCTTCTCCCGCACTCCTCGAGTCGCGCTACCTCGTCGTGTACAAATGCGCTTTTCCCGCTTGACCTGCGGTCAAAGTCCTTCCCCAATGCTTTTATCTGGCCACCTATTCGGGTTCTAAACCCTTCAATTTGATTTCCCAATTGCTCCCCCATTCTATCTTCCATTCCCTCACTATCAGCCCTCATTTCTTCCATCTCTTTCCTTAATCCCCCAATTTGGCTCCCCAATTCCCCAATTTGGTTTCCCCATCTCGTTTTTCAATTGCTCATTGGTACCCCTTGCTTCGTCCCTCATTGAATCCATCTTACTCCCCGACTCTACCATATAGGCCCTCATTTGTACCATGAAGGTGTCCAGATAGGATTGCACATCCATAACCCCCATTTGCGCGGCAGGCGTGGCCCTCGCCGCCATGTGCAAGGCACCATTTTGTGCTCCTGTAACCTCGTGCGAGGCGCCGCCATCTTGTGCGCCTGCAACCCTCTCTACCACACCTTCTTCAACCCCATCTTCCATTACCCCCGATTGTTCCCTGGGGTCCTGGGTCGACTCTAACCGCTCTTCTATCTCCCCCACCGGCATCCGACCGCCTTGACTATCCATGGCACGATATAAATTTGGATATGAAATAATAAATATTGGCTGCTCGTAATTTTGACCAAATTTTTCAGATGGTTTAAAAATTTGGTTCGGGTCCAATCCCACTCCTGACACCAATTGTTACGGATCTCAGAGTACGGCGCTCCCCTTACCGAGGCGGGGGGGGGGGGGGGAGTTAATCCCCTCGTCTATTAAGCTGCCCGCCTCCAGTCCTGGAGCTATGACGTCACTTCCGGTCAGCGCTGAATATGGTGGTAGGCCAATTGTTCCTATTACCTAACTACCAGCACCTTCCTGTAAGCGAGGAAATGAGCCCCGCCCGAGCCACGGCTGTAATGGACACGCCGAGCGAAGCGAGCCACGACCCAGGTCGTTAACAAAAGGACTAAACCCGATTATAGCGGTTGGCCAAATCGTTCCACAGGTACTCAATGGGGAAAAGACAAAGCCGATCGGACAAGAGGAAGCCAAAGAATAAGAAGGGTGAAGGACGAACAAATATGGTTTATTACTATCTAAAAGAGGAAATGAAAGAAGGGAATATACAAGAAGAGGAAACAAAAGGACATAGGGCAACCTTATACACTCTTATATAACACGCCCATGACAATACAAACAGACTCACACGGATTGGTAGCTGGTAGGGGAGGAAGGTCCAGGCAGATGGTTCCAGGCTCCGGGTCTGCCGTGAAGAATGGCAGGCAGCTGGCGTCGTTGGCACTCGACCAGACCTTACAAATGTGAGGGGCTGGAATGCGCGTACGTATAGCGTGCCCAACGCTCTCAAAACCACGGCAGTTCGTATCCAAAACGATCCTCCGCGCAATGTTCTTGTATTCGCCGCCTCTGCACTGTTCTCTCGCATCTGCCGATCTCCCCCGCATCTGCTCTCTCTTCATCTCCCTGATCCTCTCCGTAAAAAGGCTTCGCGCTCGCGCTTTTATTAGGAGCCTCGCGTATCAAGCCGTGTCCGCTTTGCTCCGCCTACCGGTGAACACGCCTCGGCCCGGATTGGTCACGAGGGTTCATTCGTACCTCCCCTCGTGACGCGTTGATGGTGCCACGCCTGTGTTCCTGGCCGCTCCTCCCTTTTTCTCCCACTCTGACCGCGTGCGTAATGGCGGCGGGCAGGAACAAACCAAAAGGGAGCGACGCTGCTGGCAATGGTGGCTTGGGGCGAGCTTTAGCTCCGAGGCAGCGAACGCTGCAATACGGCTACTGGCACTTTGGAGAGAGAGAGAGAGATTGGGGATAATTGAAGGGGCCTAGGTTATTTGATTAATTCAACGCAGAGTCAAACTATTGGAAACAGATCCTTAACTGAAACATCGACTAATGAAATAACTAAAGAAGAAGCCTATGGTTTCCTACGTGTTGCAATATGACCTAACTAGGGTGCGACCTTTACAAAGGGGGATATTTACAAGAATATTATTATACAAAGTGAAGGTTCTAAAAACCGTCACAATATATTTCATTCTATTTGTAGTTCTCGGTTCGAATCTAGCCCAGATATAAAATGTCATCTCGGTGATTCACATGTAGGGCAAGGCATCAATGTGTGTGCTCTATCTTTTTTTAAATGATGAGTGTCGAGCAAGGAAGCAGCACGTACCATTTTAAGTCTTTGGTATTCCTCGTCCAGGGTTCACAGTACACACTGACCTCCCAGACTCGGAGCAGATGCTCTGACCATCTCGTTTTTCATAGAAGAAGCATAGAAGCCTTTGGAACAGGAATTTACTGATTTTACAAAAAAAGGAACATTTTCATTGAGCAAGGCCTGCACCAAGGGTCGTCCCATCCACCTGGTATTGAGCAAGGCCTGCTGAACTCAGTCAAAAGGAAGAAGACTGGTTAAAGATCTAACGGTGTCCTCTGCGAAGAGTAGGCAAGCTATTGTCGGCATCCTAGCCAAATTACAAATTCCTGCCCGAATCTTAGTCGAACGTCACAAGACCGTGGGTGTAATTGTGGCCTTGTGGCTGCGAAGATAAGTTGGCTGATAAAGGTTTGTTAAGAACAAGGTGAAGGATGATCCATCTGACCATGTCACATTTCTCCACTGCTCAGTCGTCCATTGCCTGTGGTTTTTGCACCACTGGACTCGGCAAACGTGAATTGCAAACTCTCTTTTTGTTCAGCTCAGCCCCTAATTGAGATGTTTTTTTAATTTTAATTTTAACTACCTCTTACAGATAATGTGTAGTTCTGTGTTTCCGTATTGATACTCATACGTCCTAAATTCAATATTTATAAGTTTATGGCAATTTGTGACAATTTTGGTGGCCATTTTTGAAAAGTTGCACTTTGAAAAGAATGGCCGCCATGTTGAATTTTGAGTTTGCTGATGGACTGGATTTAAAGAGTCAATAACTATCATTCAATAGAAGAGCACAACTGCCAAATTTCATGCTTTTATCACAATGTGAAAATTTCACCCTAATAATGGATGTTCGTCGCCCAGCTCCAGATAATCTTGCATTCGATCTGCCATGGGCATGCCTGGATCCAAAACCGTCCTTCAAGAATTGACAGGTCGTGTCCTAAGCAATCTTTTAAAGAGGGGTGGGGGTGGGGGAGGGGAGGAGTCGTTGTCAAGCTTGCAGATGATCTCTACTGTGGTAGTAACAGGCCTGAAGAACTTCACAACTGGCCACATGTACTACATTCCCTATCACAATGTGATCTGCGTCTATCTGCCCGAAAGACTGTCACCTGTCCCAAGACGACAAATATTCTAGGATGGATTTGGTCTCAGGGTACTTTGCAAGCCAGCCGAAACCGCGTGGACATTATCTCTACCTGCTCTCCACCTGTGAAGGTTAGGGCATGAGATGTTTCACCAGAGCCTCCAATATGCTTTCAAGAGTCCTTCCATAATGCGCCTCGTACACAAACCTGTCACTGCCGGACATGAATGAGTCCAGTGAAAGGATCGAGTGGACAGATGACCTCCGCACAAACTTCCAAATGACACAATCTGCCATTGCATCCACTGAAATCATTTCCCTCTCCCCGACCAGATGATCAAGTCTGGTTTGTGACAGACTGGGCTGTTAAGAATGGCATCGCATCCACACTGTGATGTGAGTCCATCATCGATGCAATGGATGCATCGGTGTGGATGTGAGTGCATGTGATGGATGTGAGTGTGGATGTGGGTGTGGATGTGAGTGCAATGGATGCATCGGTGTGGATGTGAGTAGATCACATCCACACATCCACACTGGTCACTGTATCTGACCCATCATAATAAACTCAAACTTGCTGGTTATCTTCCAACAGTAGTTAGGGTTTAAAGTGGTCGAAGGGTCTAAAGTGTTGAACATGTCGAAAGGGTCTTCAAGCTCTAAAGCTCAAAAGGATCAATTCATTTATTTATTTTTGTATACCAAGTTGAGGCTCCTGGAAGAGCTAACACATACAACCACAGGTGTCGTTTGACATCTCTATTTAGTGGGGGGGGGGTTGGACGTGGAAGGGCTTAATATTAACTAAATGGTATACAGAGAATAATTTATCCCGTGCAGTCAACTTGGTGCGAGCCATCTTTTCTATTTGTGAACGCTTTTTTTTTCTTTGATCCAATATGGCTGCCAGACCACGTGAGCGATGACATCATAAATTTATATTCTCTAATATAATTGTTGCATAGATCACGCTCAATACATTTCAAGCTGATCAGACTAAGCGTTGTCCATATCGAATTATGACGTCAAAATCACGGCATCAATGACATCGTTAACAACACCTATTCCCCATTTGCAGTTCTTTACAATGAGCAACGTTTCAATTTTTTCCCATGGAGTGCTTTTGGAGATAGAGGTGCAACATTTTTCCGGTTTTACCAAGATGGCGTCGGTACCACATGACCTATCACGTCATGATTATATCATTACAATATTCTGCAGGAGGAGGTGCGCCTATGGTGAAAATTTCGTGGCCATCAGACCCAACAGTTGCTGAGAATTTTTTTTTATATTGATCGATAAGTGTTGTACTTGTTGAATTATGACGTCATAACGAATACACCGATGACATCATCATTAACATATCTTATTCCCCATGGGGAGTAGTTGACAATGAGCCAGGTCTCAATTTTTTCCATGGAGTGGTTTCAGAGATAGAGGTGTGAACTTTTTCAAAGATGGCGCCTGTAGCACGTAACCTATGACCATAATTATGAAGAAAAAAAATCGACAGGCATGGCGCTCCCATGGTAAAATTTCGTGTCAATCGGACCAACGGTTGCCGAGAAAATGAATTTTAAAAATGCAGACACGTACGTACGCACCCGAATGCCTAACCTTGTTTTCGCTTCGCAAGTGCAGGGTAATAATGGGTTCTAGATTTTGGTCTGACTTCCAAAATTACCGTTTGTTAATGTAGTTACAGTGTACGTGAAATCACAACTACAGTTTACGTTCTTTATTGTTATGTTTAAATACGTGATGTTTTTAGCTTAATTGTAAACGACTAAAAAAAATTAAGGTGGGGGCATTTCCCCCCTCTGCTTCTCCCTCCAAACTCCGCCGGTGCATACAAGATGTAATAGAGGGAGTGGGAGACAAGAACGGGAGAGAGGGAGGGAAGCACAACACCAGTGGAGAACAGGGACAGTGGTAGATCTGAGGAAGAGAGAGGGCTGGGGTTGGGTACATGGGATAAACAAGATGGACAGCACAAGGACTTTCAGGATAAAAACGGAATTTGAGGAAGGTGGATTTGGGGGGTATTAATATAATCAATGTTTGTATTTGGGGGGTATTAACCAGGGTAGAAAAGATCAAGGTTTTGGATGGGGGAAGATAAGAGATGGTGGTGAACAGTTGTTTTAAAGACCTGGAGGGAGGAGTGGGATTGAAGAGAGTGAGGGAGTTTGTTCCAGAGGCGGGAGAAAAGAGGAATGGAAGAGTGAAGGTGAGCAGAGAGTCTTGATTTTGGCAGTTTAACCAGAAGAGGGTTGCTGGCAGATCTTGTGCGACCTGCAGGAATATTTGGGGGACAGAGCACAGACAGAGCTGGGGGAGCGAGGCCGGAGAGGAGTCGGTAGAAGACAGAAAGACCACCTACCTGCCTGCGGTGAGTGAGTGAAAGGCCCTCACAATCAGCTTCTTCCCGGGAGATTCCAATGATTCTGAAAGCTTTGGTTTCAACAGCGTGAAGACGAGCTAGGTGTGAGGCAGGAGCACCGGCCCAGAGGGGAGAGCAGTATTCCATTGATATGCGGATGAAAGCCTTGTATGTGGTGAGGAGCTCAGGTGTGCAAAGGAAGGACTTCTCACGACGTAGGATGCCCAGTCGGCGACTGGCTTTAGAGGCCAGCTTGGTAATGTGGCCCAGGAAAGATCATGGCAGACAGTGAGACCCAAAAGCTTGAGTGACAGAACTTCTTGGAGAGGATTGTTGAGAAAGTAGATGGAAGGCTTGTCCAGTCGGTCTTTTTGGAGAGACATAGTAAGAGTGTGAGATTTGTCAGGATTGAAAGACATGTTCCACTTGTTTGACCAGTCTGTGATTTTGTCCAGGTCTGCAAAGAGTGAGGAGGCTGCAGACTGCCGGTCTGAGGGATGAGGTATGGAGCGGCAGAGAGTGGAGTCGTCAGGAAAGAGATTGAGAGGATTTTCCAGAGAGTTGGAGAGATCATTAATGAATACCAGAAAAACCACAGGACCCAGAACCACTGCTTTGAGAATTCATGGCATCGATGAGCAAAAACGAATGGAGCCCTTTTTCCAATTCCATCTACTAGCAACGGTACTCGCCCTAAGAGCGGGACTTCAATTGGGAGGCCCAAATGAAAAGGCAAAATATCAGAAATTGAAGGGTTTTTATTTTATTTTAAACGATTTTGTATAAACATCCGTTAAATCATATCACACGCAAATCATCAAAATCTGAACAGTATTTGTAGAATTTCAATAAAAGCCACATCATTGTTCCTATCGATAAATATTATTCCATCGTGTTTGGGAAAATTGGAAAAATTGGAAAAACAAGAAAGCCTATTTTACTCCAGGGGGTCCCAGGATTACCCAACCAAAATTTTGTTGCAATCGGTTCAGCCGTTTTGCGGTACCTGGGAACGGATGGACAGACAGACAGACATTTGGTGAATTATAGTAAGACGTGGTGAGATAATTGACTGATTAACTGAAAATATAATCAATGTTTGTATGTGCATCACATATCGCGAGATTCCATCATATGACGAGATTGTGAATTAAATAAATAAAAAACGTGCTCCTGTTTCGTCGTTATTATATTTTGACCTCTTAATACCTCTTAATTTAAACTCTTAATTGATTTTGTTATTGATCATAATTAAATTGAACCTCATCAACTCGTACACGAGTTAAACTACTTTACCTTGTGTAAATAAATACCGCCTTTTTCTGTTTATGTACTTTGAGAATTTTTTTGAATTTTGTATTTTTAAATGTGATGTGGGAGCGAGTGCGTGTTGATCAACATATGCGCAGTCTTGGTGGGCCGAATGGTCTCCGCCTGCGTCGAAGTTCATTGTATGTCCTTGGGACTTCATTACACGAGTGAATGAAATCGTCACTAATCGTGCAGATACGGGATTGAGCGCACAGGCACTGAACACGCACCGCCCGGAGATACTCCCGCCATCGTCCTGTCGAGGAAGAACAACACGGGATGGAGACTGACGTCAGCGAATGAAAATGACCGCAACATGTGAATATATCTCGTGTGTTTAATACAGGTGGAAATGACCATAGACCAGACGTCACAACTCACAAGTTACCTGCACTCGTTTGTACGACGTCCGCTAAGCAACGATTGGCTATAAATCTTGTCTGTAGGGGCGGGGACTAGACCGTGACTCTCGCTCGCGCTGATTGGTTCGTACAGCGCATTAGGGGCGGTCCTTCGGTGTTGACTGGCATTTTGGGCGCGTTGGGAATGTTGGAATCTATCATAAAGAGTATAGTGGGCGGAGCTTTGTTTTCCAGAGCAGACGTGAGTCACTCCCCGTGTGACTCGCAGAGCTACACAGATCAGTCATCCACGAGGTTTTCCGGAGTGTACGCTGAGCGAAGCTCACTCAACATGGGAGACGTTGTCTCGACGCACTTGGACGACACGCGAAAGCAGTTAATACGAGGTGAGTTTTCACGTGGCGCTGATGAGGTGTTTGTATTTATTAATCGTGTGGTGATTACCTCATGAATCCTCCATACATAGGTGTATCGGAACGTGCTTGGAAACCCGGATATCGAGCACGGACCACGAGGTGTTTTTTCTTTTTTCTTAATCTCGGTTTCAGTGAACTTTTGCTCTGTGCCCAGGTTTTAGTACCTGTACCTGTAATGGTACGTCAGAGGATGGCACCTGTTGTCATCATGTTATTATTAAGTGCAAGATGTTCTGCATCGTAAGTTGGTACACCGTGGTCTTTCGGCGGTGTTTAAGCCGGCCGTCTTGGCGTCTGTCACCATTGAGTCTTTCGATGTAGGTAGGTCGTTGTGTGCCGGTGCCTTGGCCGAATTCCTTCATTGCTGCATTGTTAGCTCACCTGGTTTTTTATACCACGTCTTGGGTTATAGGACCAGCGAATGACGTCATCTCCAAAGTATGGCTTATTCTCACTTGCCTTGGACGATCTTCTACTTCTAGCCTTCCACCGTGCATTTGGTGTCCACTGTACTTACTGTACAGTGCCTGGTAAAATTGATGTAATGGGTTTTCCTCGCTCACACTCAACCTTATCAATCTCTCCTGGTCCTTCTGCTTCCTGAACACTGCATCAACATCTGACGTCACGATCTCGCTTGTCACCCACACCTTGTTTCGTCTGATCACCTCGACCTACCCTCGGTTCCAGTCCACCTCTTTCTTTGTACATCCAGGCAGTGAAAATTAAGGGGATGGGGGGGGGCCCCCCCCCCCCCTCTCCTCCACAACCAAGCCAACCTCTTTCCAAATTTCCAGTCTTTCCTTCCTGGAAGTTTGCTTTTATATTCATATTGTCATCCCCGACTACTCATTCTTCCCCACTTCCCTTATTTGCCCAAATCTCCCCCTTTTGTCCCTTAGCCCTGCTGTTGATGATCCCCCCCCCCCCCCTTTACTGCTCCTGATTCATTGAGTCTATCTCCTCCATGGGCCTTGACTCTATACAAATATATATATTTTTAAATTTTCTTCATATATTGAAGATGTCAACAGTGAAGTGGATGATATTTTGATCTCAGTAACACTCTTGTAGTGTTCGCTGAGGTAGCATAATTTGCTGAGGGGTCTAACTGCTGCTGATGCAGTGCCCCCTGTAGGTTGGCGAATAAATTTGTAATTCATTCATGGAGCTGCCAATAGCTCGAAGACTCTTCACGGAGGACGTCGTGGGCTCTTTAACGTCCACCAACTAATGCCAGCAGACGCCTGGTTTAATGTCCACCTAAGGGATGGTACACGTATTGATGAATCGCTCTACCTGTGAAATACCAGGATGACAGTTCATAGCTGATTCTGGATTCGAACCCAGGCTAGACAGCTTTGAGGTGAGTGTGCATACTTCTAGGTTACCAGTCAGCCCTTTATAGATGGTGTAACTCATTTTTGACCTTTTATACATCGCACCATAATAATGGAATGTTCGAATACAAAATCAAGATTCATTGGAGTGGTGAAGGAAAACCTGGAACCTGAAAACCTGGAAGGTCATTCGGGAGGCACGTTGTTTACACGTTTGTCAGTTACAAGTTCTTTTTGAAAACTTTTTAAAATTCCTTCTGTCTCTAATGTATAGAATCCCCACTTTTTGAGAATGATAGCCAATCATAATGCAGTAGAAGTTCCTCCTAATAAGGTTATCTTGCTACGGTTCCCAACCTGCTTGCTTTACCTTCCATGTACAGTACGTATATAGCTTAATCAAGGAAACGTGAAATCTTAATTTTTCTACAATGTTTTCAACTTTTTTTTGTTACATTTCGATTATTATATTTTTATTTTTTCAAGGTCTACGGCCCATGGAGGAGCTGTAGCACAAGTCGCGTAGACGCTTGCAGACAAATATATCGGACAACGCCAGGCAAATTCAGTCGTTGAGCTTTGAGGAAGTGTTGTAACTTCCAGGGGTACTCTAGGTACCGTGACCCCATCTTCAACCCCATCTTTAGGGTGTGTCCTTTTTTCTCTCGACACAAGGCATAAAATTGACAAATGTCCTTCCCCATGGATGCAAACTTGTGCTCTATCCCATAAATGTTGTCGAGCAAGGAAGCAGCATATACTATTTATGAAATCATTAATATTGTTGCGGGGGCCAGGTTCAAAACCCCCTTCTTGCACAACAATTTTTTTGTGCGATTCCCCTCGGTTAATACCGGAGAATCATGAATACCTTCAATATGCACGGATCAAGGTGCACACGCTTGCCGAAGAACCGTGCGATCAAACCCTCACTTTCCTACACCTTCTGATGCCGAGCGGTTTTGCACGGTGTGGAAAGCGGTGTTACCCCACGAGATTTATGGACCTCAGTCTAGCCAAATTCGGTCCCGGATGATGCTAGGCCAAAGGAGAAAAGACGTACCGAACAGGTTGGAAGTAAGAACAAAATGTACAGCCTTTTATTTGGAAGGCACAGATAAACAGAGACGAAGATTTACCTTAACAATTCTTACCTATCCTAATAAACCCCACTGGCACCTTCACACTCTGACTCGCACTCTTAGGGAATAACACTCTGGTTAAAGGGCGTACCGATGTATGTGCTGGGATTCCTCACTGGTGACCACATAGGTCAGGTCCGCAGGACGAACCGCCGCCTCGAAGTTGGCACGGACGAACTTAGCACAGGTAGATGAACTTCAGCACAGTTGAGTCGTGTAGAAAATGCCAACGCTTGCGGGTCAGCCGGATGGCGCAAAAGATCGGCGCAGACGCGATGGGTGTCGGGCGTCGAACAAAGGCCAAACACGTGTCGTGGGAGATATGAAAAAAAGATATGTCGTGGGTCTCGTTGTGGGCGTGGCGAAAGGGGCAAGAGCTCAGGTGTGTCCTCAGTGAAGTCCCAAAAAGCAAGAGAATGATAATGCCTGCGCGTGGGCTATTATCAGAACTGATCATGCCCTTCAAAATGTTCCAGAGCCTCTCATTGGCTGAGGCTTGTCGCATCATGGCGACAGGTTCCTGGCTCGCCATTGGTCACGTGGGCCGTGCTTTTGGCCACGCCTTTCTGCACATCTGGTGTTATGGCTTCCCTTAACCAACGAAGGTTTGAAGACCCTGCCTAACAACGCATGTTTGGTCTCTATTACTATACAATGGGAAAGGGCTAATCTCTACATTCAATAAAACATAACTAACTACTGCAGGCTACATGTTGTTGTGCAATTGACTACAGGGAGTTTGCCTTTATGGCACAACCGCAACAATATCATTTGGCCAAGGTCAGAATAGAATCGCTGACCTCCCAGACTTGGAGCGGATGCTCGAACCATTACGCCACCATGTATGTTACGGTGCATATTAAACACTTGGTGCTGTTGGAAATGCCGCTGTAAGGTCGTGATTTGGGCAGGTCCATTTTTCTGCAGTAATGGTTATTTGCATTTCTTGGAGATCGTCTTTCTTTTAAAAGTTTGCTTTCGGTTGATACCGTTGATGTGAGGTGGAATTCCTCGCTTTATAAGATTGTGAAATTGCTACATTATGAACTACAACCTCACTCATGACTCAGTTAGTTGGAGGAAATGTAGTTGTGCTGTTAGGGGTGGTTGGGATGGAGCAATATGTAAGCAACAAATTCCATCAAATGCCATGTATCCACCATGGATGCTCCATACCCCTACAACCATGTTAGTGGTGGGGATGGAGCAATATGTAAGCAACAAATTCCATCAAATGGTATATATCCACCATGGATGCTCCAAACCTCAACCACCATGTTGTTCGGGGGTATGGCAGAGGGCGGGGGGAAGAGAGGGGTGGGGTGGGTGTTGTAAAGCATCCATGGTGAATACATGATTGAGTTGGTGTCAAAACGTGGTCATGGATGTTTGGTTGCATTTGATGAAACTGTTACTTTTAATTGATTTGATGAAATTGTTGTTAATGTTAAGACCAAAGCTGTGTTTTTCACCTAAATACATTCTCGTAAGAACAATTTCTTGCATAATTAACATGACTCTGCATCCGGGTGCAAGTTCACTTTTCCTATATTATTTTTTCTTGCTTCCACTCCGCGCATTCCTATGCTCGGTTCTCCTGTGGGTCATTTGCTGGTGCTGCTTTAGTTAAACAAAGAGTATAATTACCAGTGTAAGTTACTTGTTTGCTTTCTGAAATCCTGTCACCAGTGTCATCTCGCTTTATGCAATTAAATCCAAAAGTTTTTTTTCTTATGTCAAAGTTTGTATGTATAGGATTAGGATATTTATCGGTTTTTGGGGGCATGTGGAATGCACGTGCTTCCTTGTTTATTGAACCTGCTTGGACACGACGGGTTTGCATTCACAACCAGTTGTCAAATCTTAAGCGAAGCGGTCCAGAAAGGGCAATCTGCACAAAGTGTCGGAATTGTTTATATTTATTTAAAAAAATTTTTTAACGAAATTAAAATGTAACAGGTGGCACATTTGAATGCAATCTTGAAGAATCCTTAAAATGACGCATAATACAATTTATATAAACCACTCGTTCGAGTACCTGGTGTTACCTGGTTATCTAATATTGTTTGCATTTTGAAGAAATCCATTTTGTTTTTCCTATTTCTTTTGTGAGGGACGAAAACACAATTCCTTCTACCCACAAAGGGAAATTAATATTTTATTAGACACACACAGACAGACACACAAATTGCGGTAATTTAATAGTGTTTCCTTTCACATCGTGACAAATGCTCATTCACTATAGTGTTTAAAAAATAACCCCCCCCCCCCCCCCCCACACACAAAAAAACGAACTTTTTTTTATTTTTAATTTTCAAAAATTTGCTTTCCCCCTAAAACACTCCCTGGCACTCACTGATGAACCTCTGAAAGTTTGAAGATCCCTTCAGCCCTCTGAGAAAAATGGTGACAGACAGACAAGTGGCTCTCTTATGGTATATATTTGATGCTATTTCATTAATTCGAGCAAAATGCGACTAATTTCGTAAGAAATCCTCTTAAATAAAAGTTTCCATTTCTCAGCATTGCTTAAGTGCTGCCTGAACGGTTAAGGTGGCTGACTTGAGATGTTTGGGTCCTCCTGAGTTCAAGCCCCTATCCTGCCGTTGAATTGACACCAGGTGGGTTGACTCAACCTGTCATCCTTCTGAGATCAGCAAAATGAGTATCAACTGACTAGTAATGGGGGGGGGGGGGGGGGGGGAGGGAGAGGAGTTGAGAAAGCACACCGGCAATGGGGAGGGGGAGGATAGGGGAGGAAAACGGGAACAGGGAGGGGGAGGGAAGGAGAACGCAAATGGGGAGGAGGGGATGGGACTAGAAAAAGGCGCATTAATACGCCCCTCCCCATTTTCTGGGGGGGGGGGGGGAGGGGCGTTGCATTAGCGACACAGCCGCACCCCCAGAAAATGATGCAGCCAAGCAGCCCCAGGTTGCATACGAACCACCACCACCATTGATGTATACGGGCTGTAACAGCCTTGTGGTTGTACTAGCTGCTGTATTTCGGTCTCCACATTAGGTGCGCATTGTCCTGCACATTTTCTCTGCGTTTTAAGCATGATTTATATTCTTACACCTTTTCACATGTAGGATTGCTGCTGTTCTAACCCGTACTTGGCATCACTTGTAGACCTATCGGTGACGAATGCTTCTGGGACATTCCACGGTGGTCATGATGTAGCTTTCATTGAAGTCCAAGAGGTATAGTCATTTTGGCAACATCGGTGACATATTTTTTGTCTGAGCAAGCAATTGGATATTTTCTTTTTCCATGAACCTTTGATCCCATGGTATGAGTTTGTCCTTTGCTCACATTGCAGTATGTGACGTCTGATTCATCCTTTGCCACACTGGCATGGTTCTCTTGTGTATTCATTAGCCCATTGCACCATGTTTTCATTGTCTTGGGCAAAGTTAAAATTTGTAGGCTGGGCTGTTGGGTGTGGCTTTTTAACATGAGGAATTTCCCACTTGTTCTAACATATATATATATATATATATATATATATATATATATATATATATATATATATATATATACATACACACACACACACATACACATACACACACACACAGTGTGTGTGTGTGTATTCTTTGGAGTATCTTTGTCAGAGACAACTTGTTGGAAGGTTTGTTGTGACATTTACTCCTACACTCCAGGTTGTGCTAAACGAGCATAAAAATCAAACATATTTGCTTGTCCTCCCCAAGCTGTGAAACAACAATTTTCCCATTACGCACTGCACCTTTCGGGTGGTGATCCATGGTGTCCACTTGTGAAGGTTTATCCTGAAACCCAGGATTGTTTTTGGCTGATGTGTTTTCTAATTTGAATTCCCCCATTCTTGGGTGTTTAATCCACTTGTGCTTGTGATATGTAAATAACTATATAAAACATTCGCTCTCTCCAGAATTTTAGGCACTTGTCTAAACTTTGGCATGGTTGAATGCCCACAAACGTATACCTTGGATTTGGTTTGTGAAAGTTTTTATAAAGCCATTCCCTACTGTGGATATGTATTATCTGCCAAAAAGATGAGACTTGGCTGTGTTGGAAGTCTTATGACTGGTTTAATAAATAGCACCGCAAAGCGGGCGTAACCCCTCAGCCCATGCATGGTGGAAACCAATTTCAAGATGGCTGCCGTGGCGGCCATATTGAAAATCGCAGCGTGCCCATTTTCGAAAGGAGCCTTCCTCTACTCAACCCCAACACACTGCAAAAATGGATTTAATCGGACAAGCCGTTCTTCTCGAAATTGACGGAAACCAAAAGTTGACGGACGCCCGTGACGACAATACCCTTTAGCCCAATTTGGGCTGAGGGGTGAAAAGCGCTTAAACATTGCACTCTCAACTAGAACGGCATTCACTAGAGAGCATACATCTGCCAGGTGAACAGTTTACGTTTTGTATCCTAGAGTAGACCAGAAAATCACAATACAGAATCGCATTCAATCAAAGTAATCTGTCCACAACTTTTTCAGATATCCTGCTATGTATCGTTTTTGGCCCCATCTCCCAATGGTGAAGAATCGCTTCAAAAAAAATTCTAGTAGCCGGATCGGAATCCGGATCTTCACCAAAATCGAATCATTTCGTTGGTGTCACACATGCTACCTCTGCCAAATTTCGTCCGAATCCATCCAACGTTTTGAGATATTTTGTTCACAAACAAACAGACAGGGGTAAAATCATAACCTCCATCCACCTTTGGTGGCGGATGTATATTAAGATGCGTCTCCTGATCAAGATCGGGTTATTTAGGCTTTGGTAAACATTAAGAAGATGGTTCTTTGCAGCTGCGGCAAAAATTTACTTGGGAGTGCAATATGTCAATGATGGACCAAATGACCTAATTTCCTTTTTTATGGTTTCCATGGACCATTTATCTCATGGTATGAGTTTGTCCTTTACTCGGTTCTATTGCAGCACAGAATGTGATGCATTCAATGTCGTCCTATGGAGACTGAGGACCCTTTTGTTTGGCCCAGGGGTTTGGAAATGTACAACGAACAAACAAACTGGCGTGTGTGCGTGTTGTGTACATATACACTACTGTGCAAAAGTTTGGGTTATTCTCATCAAACCATCAGTGATAAGTCATATGTGTTAATTATTGTAAATTAAGTCTTTATAAATGTGTGTGAAGCAAACTGCTGAAGTAAATAACAAGAACAGTGTCATTTTATAGTATCAGTCAATACTTTGTGTGTCTGCCCTTTGCCTTTTTAAATGCCATCAATCTTTTTCCCATGTTTCCTCTTTATGACTGAAGTATTCTTACAGGAACAATGTTCCAAGTATCCTGCAGTACATTCCACGGTTCTGAAGGTTAGTTGGGTTCCTCGCGTTGCTTCCACCACCAAAGGTGGGCGGAGGTTATGTTTTCACCCCCGTCTATCTGTCTGTCCGTTTGTGAACAAAATATCTCGAAAAGTTGTGGACGGATTCGGACGAAATTTGTCAGACGTGGCATATGTGACACTGACGAAATGATTAGATTTTAGTGAAGATCCGGATCCGGCTACGATAATTTAAGCGATTCTTCACCATTGGGAGATTGGGCCAAAAACGATACAGAGCAGGATATCTCAAAAAGTTGTGGACAGATTTGGACGAAACTTGGTGTACCGGTTGGGTGTCTGATAAGGACGATTCGATTAGATTTTGGTGAAGATCTGAATATGAATTCGGATATGAGAATTATTTAAATTTTCAAGCCTTTCCAAAATTTATTTAATAAAAACCACTTTTTTTTTGAAATCCCGACTTCTTTCTTTCCTGGAATTTCTAGCAGTGTCCATGTGTTTTATACCTTCCCCGCCTTCCCATGCCTCCTCCCCTCAAGCCCTCTCCCTCCCATGGATCTTCCGTTGTACTTGTGTACTTCCCTCTCTCCCCATCTTCTCTCCCACTCTCTTTATTGTATGTTTAGTGTGTCCAGTTTTTTTTGTTGTTTTGTTTTTGTGATTGATGTCAAGCTCTTACACGTGCCTCGATCTTGTATATAAAAAAGAAAAGAAAAAAAATGCGATTCTTCACCATTGGGAGATGGGGCCAAAAATGATACATAGCAGGATATCTCAAAGTTGTTGACCAATTTGGAGTGTGTGTGTGTGTGTGTGGTGTGTGTGTGTGGTGTGTGTGTGAGAGAGAGACAAGGAGGAATCTATTAAATTTTGGTGAAGATCCGGATCCAGCTAGTGGAATTTTAAAAGTGATTCTTCACCATTGAGTGATATGGCCAACCATGCGGAGGTATGCTCCCTGCTGAGTGCCGTTCTAGTTCTTCTCTGTTTCCAGGTAATCTCATATGGCCCCAGTGGGATTCATGCCCAGACTCTGGGGTGGCCATTCTATCACTTGGAGCACCAGCTGTCACTTTGTTCTCCAAATACTGTTTTACTATATTGGAAGTGTTTTGTGTCATTATCTTGTTACCTTTCAACCGTTGGTGGGCGGAGGTTATGTTTTCACCCATGTCTGTTTGTCTGTCTGTGCACACACACCCAATTCTTCACCTTTTAGTGATTTGGCCAAAAACGAATAGATAGCATGATATTTCAAAAAGTTCTGAACAGATTATGACAAAACTAGGTGGATGAGTTGATTAGGCTATATGAACAAGCGATTCGGTTTTCGTTCAGGTGTGGATCTGGATTTGACCAATCGGTGGGATACAAAACGTAAACAGTTCAGCCTGCTGGAGGTATGCTCTCTACAGAGTGCCGTTCTTGTTGGAACATGAATCCTCTTCTGATTAAACTATTTCCACTTGGAACAGCATGGTGCTGCACTGCTGCAGTATCTGCTTGTACTTCTCTTTTGTTCACATCCCATTTGTTTTAACAAGTTTTCCTACACCAAAACCTGGAGTACAACCCCAGTCAGAGCCTCACCAGATTAACAGTGCGCTGCAAACAGTGTTGTAGCATTCTTAGTCTTCGGTGTATGAACTGTCATGACAGGTAGGAGAGATTGAACATTGTTTGCATTGATCACCTGAGTTTGTCTAATTTTATTTCAACAGTCTTTTCCAGAAACCGGATTCTAACTTGTTCCTTAACGGCAATGCAAAAACTGATCCATACAGGAACTTGATGGTATTCAATATTCATAGAATACTTAACCTGTGCACTCAACTTGGTGCGAGCCAACTCTTCTGTTTTTGAAGGGTTTTCTTTGATCCAATATGGCTTCCAGACCACATGAGCAATGACATCATACATTTATATTCTATAATATATTGTGTAGATCACGCTCAATAAATTTCAAACTGATCATATTAAGCTTTGTCCCCGTCAAATTATGACGTCATAATTAAGGCACCAATGACGTCATCATTAACAACACTGATTCCCAATGCAGTGTTCTTTACAATGATCCTCTTTTCATTTTTTTTTTTCCATGGAGCGTTTTCGGAGAAATAGAGGTGCAACGTTTTTACAAGATGGCATCCGTACCACGTGACCTATGACGTCATAATTATGAATATTACAGGCGGAGGCATTCCTATGGTAAAGTTTTTTTTGTAAATCGGACAAACGGTTGCCGATAAAATGAATTTTAAAAATGCAGACAAGTACGCCACACGTATGCACGTACACAACCGAATGCTTAACCCTGCTCTTTGCTTCGCGAGCGCAAGGCAACATCCCGCTTGCATTCCCACCACACCTTAAAAATGGGGTTCTAAGCTTGTAATTACAATCGTGACTGTCCAAATAATTTTGATATCAAATATATAATCCTTGCATGACTCAAGTTTAGTTATGGATTTTCACCATATTATGGATCTTATGGATCACTATTATGGATCACATATTATGGATCACTCAATTATGGATCTTCCTTTTGAGGATTCGCTTGCGTTATCAAATGTCTGTTGAAAATGTTTGTTCCAGATTTATTCTCACAGGCAAAGTGTAGTTGTACCCATGAATACAATTCTGAGAAATTGTTTTGTCAATGAGGGAATGTTGGGAGCACGGTTTATATGCTCAGGATGCTGCCATGATGAAGTTAAATCTGGAAAGCGCAATACACGTGCTAATTCGTTTTAAATATAAACTTTAATTTTAGAAAAATAATCCAAATTGCTATATCGTAGTTTTGTGGAATAATTCTTGTTTATAATTCTTTCTTTTTTCCAGTTGTGACGTGTTTTATCTTGATTGCTCTGTTTTGCTCGGCCCTTGTCGAAGCAGTTGAAGGTAACACCATGCCAAAGAGTTATTGTAGATCTTATGATTGCAATAACCAATCAGAAGGCTGGGGGAGGGGAGCAATAAAGTTGAACTTGTTTCATGTGTATAACACCATCAAATATATTGTGCCATTAAAAGGATTGTAATGTAAGCTAACCACATTCCTAAGTTTATGCGGATCACTTTAACTTGTATCTCATCTTTCCCCAAAAAGGAAAAGAATTGCAACAATTTGGCTCAACCATGCCATGTGGATGCCCATTCTACACTGTCTGTATTGAGTGTGGGTTTTATTAGTGCCCTACAGGTTTCATTGGAGGGGACTATACGTTTGCTGTTTGCCCATCCATCTATCTGTCCGTCTCACCGTTGGTTTTTCTTGACTTTTTTTTTTTTCCATACCCTTTAACATATTGAACTGAAAGTTGGTACATTGCTTTTCTATAACAAGTTAAGGAACACGTTTCAGTTTCAGGGAGTTTGGACAATTTAAAA
Organism: Myxine glutinosa; assembly: GCF_964187855.1. Taxonomy (NCBI): domain Eukaryota; kingdom Metazoa; phylum Chordata; class Myxini; order Myxiniformes; family Myxinidae; genus Myxine; species Myxine glutinosa. The sequence continues at coordinate 54,238,662 of NC_136273.1, read as the reverse complement.
AATTTGTTTTGGCTTTACTATTCAAAATATTGGGACAAGCAGGGGACATTATTGCAAAGCAGTTCACCCTGTTGTTTAATTTAGTTCCTCAATCTTAAATAAAGCAATCATTCATGGTTTAAACCTTGTAAACATTTCCATTGCTGCTTGGCTTTTGAGAATGAGGCAAGTGCATAATCTTCATAAAGTTTGATTATTTACTCGATCATTCAGTAGAAACGTTGAATTTACTCTGTTTATGTAAAGCAGGTGAAATGCTATATTCTGGTCTGGCACCAGATTAATTTATGAACACCTTTAAATTACTAGATTGCTTAGCAGTTAGGGTTCTGGCTTGGGATCCTAGGATCCTGGGTTCGAATCCCGGTCGATCGTTGAATTAACGCCAGGGGGGGTTGACTCAGCCTGTCATCCTTCCGAGGTCGGCAAAATTGAGTACCAGCTTGCTGGGATAAATGTGCCGGTGTGTGCTCCAGTTTAGAAGAGGTACACAGTATCCCTGCGTGCCGTAAGAGGCGACTAATGGGTTTTTTTTTTTTTTTTTTTTTGTATACTGAATCGAGGCTCGTGAAAGAGCTGACATTTACTTCACAAACGAATCAACCAGACAAACAAAATATATAAAAAGAGGGAGCGGAAGACAAGAGAATGGGAAGCACACAAACACTTGAGAGCATGCAACATTTAAGAGCACGGAGATGTTTGGGAGGGAGAGGGCTTGGGGAAAGGAGGCGTGGGAAGGGGGGGGGGGGGGGGGGAGAAGTATAAAACACAAGGACACCAAGGACTTCCAGGACAGAAGTTGGTATTTCAAAAAGTGGCATTGGGGTGAAATTATCGGGGATAGAAAAGATCAAGGTTTTGGATGGGGGAAGATAAGAGATGGTGGTGAACAGCTGTTTTGAAGACCTGGAGGGTGGAGTGGGATTGAAGAGAGTGAGGGAGTTTGTTCCAGAGGTGGGAGAAAAGGGGAATGAAGGAGTGAAGGTGAGCAGAGAGTCTTGATTTTGGCAGTTTAACCATAAGAGGGTTGCAGGCAGATCTTGTGTGACCTGTAGGAATATTTGCGGGACAGAGCCCAGAGAGAGCTGGGGGGGGCAAGGCCAGAGAGGAGTCGGTAGAAGACAAAGACCACCAACCTGCCTGCGGTGAGTGAGTGAGAGGCCCTTGGAGTTTGCTTCATCGCGGGAGATTCCAATGATTCTGAATGCTTTGCTTTCAACAGCATGAAGACGAGCTAGGTGTGAGGCAGGAGCACCAGCCCAGAGGGGAGAGCAGTATTCCATTGAGCTGCGGATGAAAGCCTTGTACGTGGTGAGGAGCTCAGGTGTGCCAAGGAAGGACTTCGCACGACGGAGGATGCCCAGTCGGCGACTGGCTTTGGAGGCCAGATTTTAAATGTGGTTTTCCCAGGAAAGATCATGGCAGATAGTGAGACCCAAAAGTTTGAGTGACAGAACTTCTTGGAGAGGATTATTCAGAAAGTAGATGGGAGGGTTGTCCAGTCGGTCTTTTCGGAGGGACATCGTAAGAGTGTGAGATTTGTCAGGATTGAAAGACATGTTCCACTTGTTTGCCCAGTCTGTGATTTTGTCCAGGTCTGCAGAGAGTGAGGAGGCTGCAGACTGCCGATCTGAGGGATGAAGAATGGAGCGACAGAGAGTAGAGTCATCAGCAAAGAGATAGAGAGGATTTTCAAGAGAGTCGGAGAGATCATTGATGAAGACCAGAAAAAGCACAGGGCCCAGAACACTGCCTTGGGGAACTCCAGCCTGAACAGGAAGAGGAGATGAGAGAAACCCATTCAGGGCCACACGTTGACTACGACTAGAGAGGAAGTCCGCCAGCCATGCGTGGAGATTTCCATGGATACCAACAGAGGAGAGTTTGGTGAGTAGAGCGGGGTGCCAGACCGTATCGAAGGCACGTGATATGTCAAGGGAGACAGCTCTAATTTCCTGTTTGGCATTGGGGACCTCCATCCATTGCTGAGAGAGCAGTAGCAGCATGTCCAGAGTAGAGCATGTCCAACTTCTTTCCTGGAAGTCCTGGCAGTGTCCATATGTTTTATACCTCTCCCACTGCCCCCCCCCCACGCCCCCCCCCCCAAAGCCCTCGCCCTCTCTCAGATCTCTCGATGTCTCCATGTCTCTCGGTCCCTGCTCTCAAATGTTGTGTTTGTGTCCTTCCCCCTCTCTCCCCATCTTGTCTACCGCTCCCTATGTTATATGTTTTATGTGTCGGTTTGTCTTTCTGTGTGATTAATGTTCGCTCTTTCACGAGCCTCGATCTTGTATACAAAAAAAAAAAAAAAAAAAAGTGACCAGGTCTGAAACCAAATTGATGATCAGAGATCAAGCCATTGGAGAAGAGGAAAGATTTCATATCTAAAGCAATGATGGATTCCATGACTTTACTGATAATTGAGAGAAGGCTGATTGGTCTGTAGTTGCTGGGATCTGTTTTTGCACCTTTTTTGTGCAAAGCGGTGATGTTGGCAGATTTCCAAGCAGATGGCAGATGACCTTGAGCAAAAGAGAGTGTGAAGAGAACAGAGAGAGGGAGTGAAAGAGCGGAAGAACAAGATTTTAGGACCCGTGGGCTGATGCCGTCAGGTCCAGTTGCAGAGTCAGAGTCGAGGGTTGACAGAAACTTTTCCACCTTGTCAGTAGGAAAGGACACAGAGTCCAGGAGCAGCTGGGTACGACTGGGTACGGTGGGTACAGAGAGGGATGGGTTTGGGACACAAGATTTAGAGGCAAACACAGAGTTGAGGCATTCAGCTTTTTCACGCGCGGAGTCAGCCGTGTGGCCGTTTGAGGTGAGGGAGGGGATGGAGGGGGAACAAACACCAGAAACAGATTTGACCAGTCGCCACCAGGATTTGGAAGAGGGAGACAGATAAGAGTTCTGTCCTGAGAACGGAGAGATATTGTTTCCTGGCTCTCCTGAGGGTGGACACACACTTGTTTCGGGCTTTGTGAAAGGAAATGAGATTTCCTTCTGTTGGATTTGCTTTCCAGGAGACGAAGGCAAGTTGTTTCTGGGCAATAGCCTCACCACAAGAATCCGTGTACCATGGACGGGAGGAAGGGTATGACAACTGAAGACGAGATGGGATAAATCTGTGCATGAGAGAGAGCAGTTTACTTTGGAAGAATTCCCAGGATGAGTTGATGTCAGAGGCGGTAGAGATGAGAGACCAGTCCAGATGATTGATGGCTGCTTGAAGACCATGCCAGTTGGCCTGAGTGAAATGCCAGACTCGTCGATGCTGAGGAGGCTCTCTGAGAATGGTCAGAGATGTCCACTTTAACAAGCACATGATCAGATGAGCCGATTGGAGCAGAAGAAGAGCAGCAGACATTTTCAGGGAAGTTAGTCATAACCAAGTCCAGAAGAGAAGATGCTCCGTTGATTGAGAAATTTGGTCGTGTCGGGAATTGGTCGGGAAATTGACAGATTGTGTCAGTCCCAGTGAGTCACAGAAGTCCTTTGCTGAAGAGCCATGGCTGGTGAGAGAGGTACCCACACCCAGCCAACTGGCATGGTGACAATTGAAATCACCACATATGAGGAAGAGAGAGTTGGGATGGGTAGATAGAAGTTGGTCCATGTTATCAGACAGCGAGATGTAGATGGAGTCATCACTGTTTGGTGGACGGTACAACACACATATGAACAAAAGGTGGGAGCGAAGCGGAAGCCGTAGCCAAAGGTATTCCTGGGGGTGAGGTGGAGAGAGGGCAGTGGAGGGCGAGTGAGGAAGAGTTTTTTATAAAGATAGCAACCCCCCCTCCAGGACGAGGCTCAGGTCTGTCATACCGGAGGAGGGAGTCACCTGGGAGAGATATAGGGTTGGCATCAGGAAGGGCATGCGGCCATAAAACATTGCCTCATAAAGGGAACCATGATGATTGGCATAGGGCCCGCAAGCTAACCCCTGCTCCAGCAGGGAAAATGGCCTTGAAAAGGGAATTTTAAAAAATTACCAGATCAAGTTTGTGTGAGCTAAGGTGATCAAGCAGCATGTTCATTTTTGCCGAGAAACTTCAGCGCACCTGATAAGAGCCCAGTCAAAGCCTTTCCAACCTCAACCACCCTTGACATCAATGAATTACCTCCGCCACCGAAGGTGGATGGAGGTTATGTTTTCACCCCTGTCTGTCTTTGTTTGTTTGTTTGTCTGTCTGTCTGTGAACAAGATACACTACATGGCCAAAAGGATGCGGACACCCCTTCTAATTAGTGGGTTCGGCTGTTTCAGCTACACCCATTGCTGACAGGTATATATAATCAAGCACACAGCCATGCAATCTCCGTAGACAAACATTGGCAGTAGAATGGACCGTACTGAAGAGCTCAGTGACTTTCAACATGGCACCATCATAAGATGCCACATTTCCAACAAGTCAGTTCGTCAAATGTCTGCCCTGCTAGAGCTGCCCTGGTCAACTGTAAGTGCTGTTATTGTGATGTGGAAATGTCTCGGAGCAACAACAGTTCCGCCGCGAAGTGGTAGGCCACACAAACCCACAGAACAGGACCGCCAAGTGCTGAAGCGCGCAGCATGTAAAAATCGTCTATCCTCAGTTGCAACATTCACTACCGATTTCCAAACTGCCTCTGGAAGCAACGTCAGCACAACAACTGTTCGTTCGGGAGCTTCTTAAAAATGGGTTTCCATGGCCAAGCAGCCGCACACAAGCTTAAGATCACCATGCGCAATGTCAAGCGTCGGCTGGAGTTGTGTAAAGCTCGCCACCATTGGACTCTGGAGCAGTGGAAACACGTTCTCTGGAGTGATGAATCGCGCTTCACCGTCTGGCAGTCCGACGGATGAATCTGGGTTTGGCGGATGCCAGGAGAACGCTACCTGCCCAAATGCATAGTGCCAACTGTAAAGTTTGGTGGAGGAGGAATAATGGTCTGAGACTATTTTTCATGGTTCGGTCTGGGCCCCTTGGTTCCAGTGAAGGGAAATTTTAACGCTACAGCATACAATGACATTCTACACAATTGTGTGCTTCCAACTTTGTGGTGACAATTGGGAAGGCCCTTTCCTGTTTCAGTGTGACTGCCCCCATGCACAAAGCGAAGTCCATACACAAATGGTTTGTTGAGATTGGTGTGGAAAAGCTTGACTGGCTGACACAGAGCCCTGACCTCAACCCCATCAAACACCTTTGGGATGAATTGGAACGCCGACTGTGAGCCAGACCTAATTGCCCAACATCAGTGCCCGACTTCACTAATGCTCTTGTGGCTGAATGGAAGCAAATCCCTGCGCCTTCACAGAAGAGTGGAGGCTGTTATACTAGCAAAAGTGGTACAAACTCCATATGAATGCCCATGATTTTGGAATGAGATGTACGACGAGCACATATGGGTGTGATGTTTGCGTGTCCACACACCTTCGGCCATGTGGTGTATCTCAAAAAGTTGTGGATGGATTCAGACTAAATTTGACCAAGAGGTTGTGTATGTGACTCGGACGAAATGATTAAATGTTGGTGATTATCTGGATTCGGATCCGGCTGATAGAATTTATAAGTGATTCTTCACCATTGGGAGATAGGGCCAAAAACGGCATGTAGCAGAATATCTCAAAAAATTGTTGATTGGACGGATTTGGACGAAACTTCGTGGACCGTTTGGATGTGTAACACGAACGAAGCGATTTGATTTTGGTGAAATATGGATTCGGATGCGAGAATTATTTAATTTTAAAGTGATTCTTCACCATTGAGAGATCGGGTGAAAAGCAATTATATAACACTAGCAGAAGTACCCGGCGTTTCCGGACGGGGGGGGGGGGGGGGGGGTGGTGGTGGGGAGGGGGGAATGGTGAGGGAGGGGGGGGAAGTGGAGGGTGGATAGGGGTAGAGGGGGAAGGGGGGTTGGAGAGGAGAGAGGAGGAAGGGGGGTTGGGAGGGGGAGGGGAGGTTGGGAAGAGGGGGAAGGGGAGGGGAGTGGAGGGAGAAAGGGGAGGGGAGTGTGGGAGGACAGGGGATGGGGGGAGGCAGGAGAGGAAGGGGGTTCATATACTGTATATGTTATGGGGTGAATGTGGCGTTCATCCTGTTTCTGAGTTGTGTGATGCCGATCAGGAAGAAGAAGAAGCCGTACTATCAACTTCGTGCACTTCCGGAATTGTTTGATTTATTTGTATTCAAATGTCTGGTGATTATTTTGTATTTATTTATGTGAATGTGTACTTGTATATAACTGTCATTCATTTTTAAAAGCTTAGGCACTATCGATGTTTTTTTTTGTTTGTTTGTTTTTTTACTCAGAAAAAACGATATTTTTATTTTTTGGCCCAAAACACTCCCAGTCAATCACTGATGAACCTCTGAAAGTTTGACGAAGATCCGTTCAGCCATCTCTGAGAAAAATGGCGACACACACACACAGACAGACATCTCTCTTATATAGTACAATGAATGAATGAATGATCGTTTTAAGGCCATTTTCCCCGCTAGAGCGGGGGTTAGCCTTGCGGGCCCCATGACAATCATGGTTCCCTGTTTGAGGCAATGTTTTTATGGCCAGATGCCCTTCCTGACGCCAACCCTTGGTCGCCTCTTACGATGTGCAGGGATACGGTGTACCTATTCTAAATCGGGGTACACACCGTGATCATTCATCCCAGCAAGCTGGTACTCAATTTGCCGACCTCGGAAGGATGACAGGCTGAGTCAACCCCCCTGGCGTTAATTCAGCGATCGACCGGGATTCGAACCCAGGATCCTAGAATCCCAAGCCGGCACCCTAACCGCTAAGCCAACACCAGGGATATATAGATCTATATAGTAGATGATATTTTATAAAGTTATGGTTGAGGTATGACTAAACTTGGTGGCCGAGTTGGTTAGTTGACAAAAACAAGCTCATTAGATTTTGGTTCATGTCCGAATCTAGGTCTGGCCTACCATTGGGATACAAAACAAACTACTCGGCCTGGTGGAGGTACGTGCTCTACCAAGAGCCTTTCTAATTTATTTATTTGATTCCTACTACCTCCTGCATCCCCACACTTCTATATGTATATGTATATATTTTAGTTGTAATCGGCTTTGTTCTTGTCTCCTTTGGGCAGTGTCGGGACGAATGAGTGTAGCATGATGCAATGGGTGGAGTTTAAAAGCTGTGGAGTTGGAGAAACGCCCTGCAATTGCCCCTCTGTTAACTCCAACAGCTTTACTTAGCCCCGTTTGCCAAGTTGTACGCTCGTCATTTGGCGTTTCACATTCACTATGGTAGCTTGCTTACCGTTTGCCTTTCAGTCCTTAATTTTCAAAAACCCACAAACTTTTTGTACATGTTGCTTTACTTGTACTTAAAGTACTTTGAAAAAGAATACGTGAACACAACGTTGTTTCATGTGTGTAATTTCATCTGTTTCATGGCTGACTACTGTAGTAGTTATTGTTGCTACCGTGGTAGGCTACAACAACGTTGTTTCATGGTCATGTTAGATATTTTCGTTACTGCAATAACTTGAGACTGCCTGAAGGCATGTAGGTCAAACTTGGTACAGGTATATATAATGATGTAAAGGTGAAAAATGAACTAATTAGATTTTGCAGTCATGAGGTCAAAGGTCAGCGGGCATGTTAGGTTAAAAAAAAAAATCCTGTTGGTGCGATAACTTATGAACCAGTGATGGGATTTTCACCAAATTTGGTGTAATTATATATTACTAGGGCATGCCCGTACTATATATATGCCCGTACTATATATCTATCTAAAATTATATCCCCCTCCTCTATTTACATGAAATGGTTTGGTCCATTCGCAACGCCAAAGCGAACGGCGAACGGCTTGCGAGTACAGTGACAATCCCCCCCCTCTATTTACATGAAATGGTTTCGTCCATTCGCAACGACCACAGAACCCCCCCCTCTATTTACATGGAATGGTTTGGTCCATTCGCAACGCCGGCACACGCGATCGTTCGCTGCTCTCTGATTGGTTGAATCGTTTTTTGGACATAGCTCGGTAAGTAATTGTCCGATTAATATGAAACCTTGAAAAGGCACATCCTCGGGTCCCCAGCAATATACCTGGCAAGTGAAAAGTATATCGGACCCGTGGTTGTCGAGAAACAGCGGTCACAGACAGACAAACGTACAAACGTACAAACGTACAGAGATTACTGGAATTATAGATAGATGATGCAAAGATAAACTGATTAGATTTTGGGGTCAAGAGGTCAAAGGTTATGTTAAGTAAAAATTTATGTTGCCATGCTAACTTGTGAACAAGTGATGGGATTTTGGTTTACTTTTTTTTTTTTTTTACATATATACTGTATGATGGATGCAAAAATGAACTGATTATATTTTGGTATCAAAGGTAAGGAGTGAGGTGATTTTGTGATTTTTGGTGAGGTCAGAGGTCATGCCAGGTAAAAATATGATACTTGAGAACAGCTACATGGATTTCAATCAAACTTGGTAGAAGTATGTATAATGATGTAATAATGTGGGTGGAGGTATATTTGTTAACGTCGTGACGTTGAATGTCGTTCTCGTTTATCATTCCCAGGGGGAGGCATGAAGTGGTTTTAATTTTGGTATCCATGGTCTCATACTTTTATGGAAGAAAAAACACGAAAAAAAACAACAACTTGTTTTTATTGAGGTTGAATTTCAAGTGCTACCAATTGGCTAATATCACGAATTGGCTATACCAGGAACCATCAGCGATCTCCAATCACAGCCCTCTAGTCTGTATTGAGTTTCGGCAGAGTCCTTGCATCTTTTTTTTCTTTTTTTAAATCGTCATCTTGTCACTTTCTATCTCTATGCCATGCTTCTTTTGAAATATTCCTCTTTTTGGTTTTCCTAGCTTTTTGGAAGTCGGCATTTAGCTCTCTTGATGTCCTCTTGATGCGATTTTGGTTTTCATCTCTCTTCTTCTGTCTGCAATATTTATGGCCTCCTCTGACAGCTATTTGGCCTTCTTGCTTTAGGGATGTTTTTTTCTCCTCTTTTACAATGTCTTCAACCTCCGGCCACAGTTTGTCTGCCATTCTGTCAACCAAGTCCAGCTCTGCAAAATAGTGGGGAGGGAGGGAGGGAGGGTGTTTTGCCTCTATTGCATTTTGTTACTCCCACCAGGGAGTAATGCATTCACTCGTGTCGGTGTGTGTGTGTTCGTGTGTTTGTGAACAAGATATCTGGAACAGTTCTGAACGGATTTGGATGAAAGTTGGTGGGATGATTGCCCTTGGGATAAGGAAGAATTACTTAGTTTTTGGTGAAGCTCAGGATATTATTCCCGATCCAGGAATTTTTTGAAGGATTTTTTACCATTGGAAGATTGGGCTCATTTTTTTTAAACATTATCTTCTATATATTCCATATTTAACATTGTGATATGAAAATAGTTTTCATATTTGTAGTAAATGTAGTTTAAACTCGTGGTTATGCGTTAGAGCGGTATATTTTTTTAGCAGCGTCTTCAATGTTCATTTTTGTTTTTTCCTAATAAAGACATATTCTGTCATTTTAAAACCACCAAAGTGTGTATTAGGTTTCCCCGTTTCATAAAATATATCGTTTGATACGTATAATGCTTTAAAACTGTTTTTATTTTATTTATTTTTTACCTCAGAAGAGATATCAACATTTAGCTCGGCGAATGTCATTCGCAGTGTCAGTATTTGATGAACTTATAAAGACTTAGTTCTAAATTTGTCAATGGCTGAGGTATATTAACAAACGAATAAAACAGATTTGGCAAAATTCCAACTTTTTTTTTTTAAAGCGCATATTCACCCAGGGTTGTGAGGTTGAAGAAGAAGAAACCTCGCATGGGCTTCCCAGACCAAATAAATAATTCTGGCTCTGCGATTTTCAGGTTTATGGGAGTAACGCATTCGATCGTGTGTGTGTGTGTGTGTGTGTGTGTGTGTGTGTGTGTGTGTGTGTGTGTGTGTGTGTGTGTGTGTGTGTGTGTGTGTGTGTGTGTGTGTGTGTGTGTGTGTGTGTGTGTGTGTGTGTGTGTGTGTGTGTGTGTGTGTGTGTGTGTGTTCGTATGTTCGTGAACAAGATATCTGGAAAAGTTCTGAACGGATTTGGATGAAAGTTGGTGGGATGATTGCCCTTGGGATAAGGAAGAATTCATTAGTTTTTGGTGAAGCTCAGGATATTATTCCGGATCCAGGAATTATTTTTGGAAATTTTTTTGGGAAAGATTTTTTCTGTTTTACTGCATTAAAGCTTTTATTCTTATTCTTAAATGATGTTTTGCTCCTCTAATTCCGAGATATATCAAAATAAATTCTCTGACAGGGCATACTTTTTTTTTCATTTATTGTTTTGGGGAGAGGGGATGTTAAACAAAACGTATTATTCCAACTAAACTCACAGCGGGAGTATGCGCTCTACTGAGTGTTCTCGTTTAGATATGCTTTCAAGGTTTTCACCTTTCTTAATCTAACTCCTAGTTTTGCCACATGGAGTTAATGATCTGTCCAAAATCTGTGCTTCAGAGTATTTTTGGATGGCACAGCACTTTTCCATCTTCCATTAAGAATATAATCGATTTGATTTATTTGTTGCCCATCTGGTGAAATCCAGGTATGCAGTTTATATTTGGGTTGTTTGAACGGTCATGTTTGCAATTATGAGCTCATTCTGCACACACAACTCCAGCATTTGCTACCCTGGCTCATTTTGGATACAAAGTCTGCACTTTCCTGCAATTCCTGGTGATCCTGCTTCTCCAATTTTTGCATTCGTCTTCCATGATTATTAAAATGTTCCCTTTTGGCACTTGTTCCATTAGTTTCTACAACTTCCCATAAAACTCCTCCACATTTTCTTCATCTAACAGCAGAAGTTGGAGCATATATCTGAATTTTTTTTTTTTTTTTTTTTTTTTTTTTTGTATACAAGATCGAGGCTCGTGAAAGAGCGAACATTAATCACACAGAAAGACAAACCGACACATAAAACATATAACATAGGGAGCGGTAGACAAGATGGGGAGAGAGGGGGAAGGACACAAACAACATTTGAGAGCAGGGACCGAGAGACATGGAGACATCGAGAGATCTGAGAGAGGGCGAGGGCTTTGGGGGGGGGGGGCGTGGGAAGGGGGCAGTGGGAGAGGTATAAAACATATGGACACTGCCAGGACTTCCAGGAAAGAAGTTGGAATTTCAAACAAGGTGGATCTGGGGTGAATTAGCGGGGGTAGAAAAGATCAAGGTTTTGGATGGGGGAAGATAAGAGATGGTGGTGAACAGCTGTTTTAAAGACCTGGAGGGAGGAGTGGGATTGAAGGGAGTGAGGTAGTTTGATCCAGAGGCGGGAGAAAAGAGGAATGAAAGAGTGAAGGTGAGCGGAGAGCCGAGATTTCGGCAGTTTAACCATCAGAGGGTTGCTGGCAGATCTTGTGCGACCTGTAGGAATATTTGGGGGACAGAGCACAGAGAGAGCTGGGGGTGCAAGGCCGGAGAGGAGTCGGTAGAAGACAGAAAGACCACCTACCTGCCTGCGGTGAGTGAGTGAAAGGCCCTCAGAGATAGCTTCATCGCGGGAGATTCCAATAATTCTGAAAGCTTTGGTTTCAACAGCGTGAAGCCGAGCTAGGTGTGAGGCAGGAGCACCGGCCCATAGGGGAGAACAGTATTCCATTGAGCTGCGGATGAAAGCCTTGTATGTGGTGAGGAGCTCAGGTGTGCCGAGGAAGGACTTCGCACGACGGAGGATGCCCAGTCGGCGACTGGCTTTGGAGGCCAGCTTGGAAATGTGGTTTTCCCAAGAAAGATCATGGCAGATAGTGAGACCCAAAATCTTGAGCGACAGAACTTCTTGGAGAGGATTGTTGAGAAAGTAGATGGGAGGGTTGTCCAGTCGATCTTTTCGGAGAGACATAGTAAGAGTGTGAGATTTGTCAGGATTGAAAGACATGTTCCACTTGTTTGACCAGTCTGTGATTTTGTCCAGGTCTTCAGAGAGTGAGGAGGCAGCAGACTGCCGATCTGAGGGAAGAGGAATGGAGCGGCAGAGAGTGGAGTCATCAGCAAAGAGATAGAGAGGATTTTCGAGAGAGTCAGAGAGATCATTGATGAAGACCAGAAAAAGCACGGGGCCCAGAACACTGCCTTGGGGAACTCCAGCCTGAACAGGAAGAGGAGATGAGAGAAACCCATTCAGGGCCACACGTTGACGACGACTAGAGAGGAAGTCCGCCAGCCATGTGTGGAGATTTCCATGGATACCAAAGGAGGAGAGTTTGGTGAGCAGAGCGGGGTGCCAGACCGTGTCGAAGGCACGTGATATGTCGAGGGAGACAGCTCTAATTTCCTGTTTGGCATTGAGGACCTCCATCCATTGTTGAGACAGCAGAAGCAGCATGTCCAGAGTAGAGTGACCTGGTCTGAAACCAAATTGATGATCAGAGATCAAGCCATTGGAGAAGAGGAAAGATTTCATATCAGAAGCAATGATGGATTCCATGACTTTGCTGATAATTGGGAGAAGGCTGATTGGTCTGTAGTTGCTAGGATCTGTTTTTGCACCTTTTTTGTGCAAAGCGGTGATGTTGGCTGATTTCCAAGCAGATGGCAGTTGACCTTGAGCAAAAGAGAGGGTGAAGAGAACAGAGAGAGGGTGAGATAGAGCAGCAGAGCAGGATTTTAGGACCCGTGGGCTGATGCCGTCGGGTCCAGTTGCAGAATCAGAGTCGAGGGTTGACAGAAACTTTTCCACCTTGTCAGGAGGAAAGGACACGGAGTCCAGGAGCAGCAGGGTACGACTGGGTATGGTGGGTACAGAGAGGGATGGGTTTGGGACACAAGATTTAGAGGCAAACACAGAGTTGAGGCATTCAGCTTTTTCACGTGCGGAGTCAGCTGTGTAGCCGTTTGAGGTAAGGGAGGGGATGGAGGGGGAACAAACACCAGAAACGGATTTGACCAGACGCCACCAGGATTTGGAAGAGGGAGACAGATAAGAGAGTTCGGTCTTGAGAACGGAGAGATATTGTTTCCTGGCTCTCCTGAGGGTGGACACACACTTGTTTCGGGCTTTGTGAAAGGAAATGAGATTTCCTTCCGTTGGATTTGCTTTCCAGGAGACGAAGGCAAGTTGTTTCTGGGCAACAGCCTCACCACAAGATTCCGTGTACCATGGACGGGAGGAAGGGTATGACAACTGAAGACGAGATGGGATAAATCTGTGCATGAGAGAGAGCAATTTACTTTGGAAGAATTCCCAGGATGAGTTGATGTCAGAGGTGGTAGAGATGGGAGACCAGTCCAGATGATTGATGGCTGCTTGAAGACCATGCCAGTTGGCCTGAGTGAAATGCCAGACTCGTCGACGCTGAGCAGGCTCCCTGAGGATGGTCAGAGAGATGTCCACTTTAACAAGGACATGATCAGATGATCCGATCGGAGCAGAAGAAGAGCAGCAGACATTTTCAGGGAAGTTAGTCATAACCAAGTCCAGAAGAGAAGATGTTCCGTTGACTGAGATCCGGGTCGGGAAATTGACAGATTGTGTCAGTCCCAGTGAGTCGCAGAAGTCCTTTGCTGAGGAACCATGGCTGGTGAGAGAGGTACCCACACCCAGCCAACTGGCATGATGACAGTTGAAATCACCACATATGAGGAAGAGAGAGTTGGGATGAGTAGATAGAAGTTGGTCCATATCATCAGACAGCGAGATGTAGATGGAGTCATCACTGTTTGGTGGACGGTACAACACACATATGAACAAGAGGTGGGAGCGAAGGGGAAGCCGTAGCCAGAGGTATTCCTGGGGGTGAGGTGGAGAGAGTGCAGTGCAGGGCGAGTGAGGAAGAGAGTTTTTGATAAAGATAGCAACCCCGCCTCCAGGACGAGGCTCAGGTCTATCATACCGGAGGAGTGAGTAGCCCGGGAGAGATACTATGGAATCGGAGACATCATAAAGGAGGAAAGTTTCTGTTAAGCAGATCACGTCTGGTTTGACAGAAGCAACCTGTATGGAGAGATCAGTTAAGTTTGAACGAAGGCCCCGGATGTTTGAGGTCCATACCGTTAATGAAGAGGAAGGGGGAGCATCAGATACAGAACAGGGGGGAGGAGGGGTAGGGTAAGATGTGGAAGAGGTGGAAGAGGTAGGGAGAGCTGTTGAAGGTGTGTCAGAGATTTCAGAATAGCTCGGAGAAAGGGAAGGATGGGGCGGACAAAAGGTTTGATGGTGATTGGGTGAGCCACAATGAGGTGTTATTTGAGGAGGGGGAAGAGCGAGGCAGAAGGTTGGGGGAGATGGAGGTGAGAGTTTGAAGGGGGAAGAAGCGGGGAGGACGCTTTGAGGAGGGGGAGTGAGAGGGGGGAAATTGAGAAGCAATGAGGGTGGGGAGATTTGAAGGGGAGGGGTGAGGGGGGAGTTTGGGAGGGAAGGGACAAGGGGAGGGATTTGAAAGGGATGGGATATGGGGGAGATTTGGAGGGGAGGGGTGAGGCAGGAGTCTAGGAGGGGAGGGGCGAGGGGGCGTCTTGGCGGGGAGGGGTGAGGGGGTAGTTTAGGAGGGAGGGGGCAAGGGGGGAGATTTGAAAGGGATGGGTGATGGGGAAGATTTGGAGGGGAGGGGTGATGGGGAAGATTTGGAGGGGAGGGGTTATGGGGAAGATTTGGAGGGGAGGGGTGAGATTGGATTTTTGAAAGTGTACGATTTATGGGAAACGAACATTTATTACCTTCGCAAAAGCGGAAGGTTATGTTTTGATCGCTGTGTATTTATTTGTATGTCTGTGTGTGTGTGTGTGTGTGTATGTTATTCGCATAACTCAAAAAGTATTCAACCGAATTGCATGAAATTTGGTGGGATGATTGGTTATTATACGGGACACATTTGATTAGATTTTGGGAGCAATCGGGTCAAAGGTCAAGGTCAAGGTCACGAAAAGGTCAAAATCGTATTTTTACCATAGCACGGTCAATTTTTATCCAATTGGCATGCAACTAATGCCAAAATGTTCAGAATTCAATGCCCGATCTTGTGATATACGACATGACCCAGTGAAGACATTACCCTTGTTAGCGGTTGGGGGTCAAAGGTCAGGGGGGTCACGACCTTGCAAAATGTGCGTTTTTTGTCATAACTCGGTCAATTCTTATCCGATTTGCATGAAATCAGCACCAAGCTGTTCACTGTTCTGTTCCCTACACTCCCATGCCAAGTACAGAACAGTAGCTGCGGCGAAGGTATGCGCTCTACCGAGTGCCCGTTCTTGTTGCAAAATGAGTTTCTTGTGACCTTCGAGTTAAAAATACGTTGAAGGACGCTGGATGGAGGATGGAGTGCAGGAGAGTTTAGGGAATGTAGAAAAAAGGCACTATAGGAGATGGATTTTTTTTTTGGGATGAATTGATTTGGTGAGCAAGTCGAAAGCAGCCTTTTAAAGAAGAAGAAGAAAAAGGTGTTATAAAATATGACGGAATACATAACTTGAGGGGAAAGTGTAAACATTGAAGGTTAATGAGTGAAAACTATCTGGGGAAATGGGGGAGAAACACGTGGTCGAAGAACGAACGAACGAATAAGAATGAATAAACGAATGAGAACAGAGAAAGAAATGTTATTTTTTTTTTTTTTTTTTTTTTTTTTTTTTTTTTTTGAGGTGAGATTTACACAAGGAAGTAGGCTATGGGTGAAAAGACTGGGAATACAGAGAACGAAAGTTATTGGATCACAAACGACGGACCACTGAGAGAAAAACAAAGCCTCAAGGTTGTACAGTGCACACTGTACAAGGCCTTGCTCGCGACACGGCAAACAGACGATCAATTTATGAAAGATAAACACCGAGAAACAACCAAAGTTGCACACAATAACTTCACACACCGAAAGATAAATACAGTTTCGACAAAATACAATTGTGAACAGACTTAACTTCGAAAAACGTGGAGACCGTGTGGAGCTTCGAAAATCCCTGCCGCCGTCTCCAAGATCTCGCGAGATCTCCCAGTGAATGAATAAAATGAATGAATGAATGATCGTTTTAAGGCTATTTTCCCCGCTAGAGCGGGGGTTAGCCTTGCGGGCCCCATGACAATCATGGTTCCCTGTTTGAGGCAATGTTTTTATGGCCGGATGCCCTTCCTGACGCCAACCCTTGGTCGCCTCTTACGATGCGCAGGGATACGGTGTACCTATTCTAAACCGGGGTACACACCGGGACCTGGTGCATAATGTGCCACCGGGAGCATATATCTGAATGATGGTGGTATTTATCGGATGTCATTTCGTCCTCACTGATATTAACCTATCACTGACTGGATTGTGTCCCAGTACTGACTCTGCCATCATCTGATTGCAAATCACTGCCGCATGATGTTTTGCAGGTTTGGTGACACTTTCCAATCACCAGATTGAAACTGCCTCAAACCAATCCAGCTAAGTTCACTTGTCCCCAAAATTTCGGTTCTTGTCCTCTTCATCTCTCTGTATTACATCTACCTTTTCCATTATTCGTTGCTCTTGCATTCCATTTTTTTGAACATTTGAGGAACTCGGAGATCGACTTCAAGTTCTGGCAACCTCAGAAATTGGTGGTTTTGATAAATATAGATGACGAGCAGAAGTACCCGGCATTGCCGGGCGGGGGAGGGGAGGGGAACGGGGGGGAACGGGGGGGGGGGGGGGGGGGAGAGCGAGCCCCTTGGCAAAGTGAGCGATTTTTTTTTTTCATAGCGTCATAGCGTCATCACGTGATCGCTCTGAGCGAATCAGCGCCCACCTGCTCTGATTCCGTTGATTCCGTGCGCTGAAATGCGCTGAGGTAAATATGAATAAAAAATATGGATCGTGTTACGTGGTCCTCCCCGGTAACTACCTGGTCTTGGTGACCCCCGGACCGTGGGAGGACCCCGCCAGAAAGATATCTGATTTATACGCTTTCGTAGCGCAATCAATATGCAAGACACAATAATTCAAGTCAATAAGAAACCCCACACCAAGGATCCGGATTACTTAATAATATATTCTCCATCCCTCATCAGCAATCAACAATCCATCAACAATCCATCAACAATCTTACTAAGATGGCCATCTCATATATTTCCCCCCTTTCCCCACTCACGACCCCTCAATGGTCACTGTCCCTCACAATGTCTCTGGGCCCCTCCAGACCAAGGTGAAGGTCGACTTCTCCGCACACGGGCGGTTCAACGAACCCCTGGCTGACGTGTTCCAAACGTGCACGTCGCGTACCGGGAACAGCTGCTGCAGTGCACACCTCCTTGCAAAGCAAAGCGGGCAAAGCAAAGCGGGCAAAGCAAAGCGCGGCTTGCAAAGCGCGCGAGGCCCAAGGTGCGACCCGTACGCGTCCTTGTAGACGTTGAGGCGACTGTGCCGGACGCTTGGTTCCGTGCACGAACCCACGGCAACTTGACGTGTAATCGGTAATTACCCCGCGCAGGTAACTCCTTTCGCCAGACGGGCTTTCAAACGCAGCGTCCCCCACGCTGCTCAATATCGACACCGCTCGCGTCGGAGCTGGGCGAGGAAGAAGAACATCGCCGCTTCTCCCGGATCTCGTGTCTTTTTTTCTTCCGGTTCACTATCCCGTTTCCGGTCTCCTGTTATCCGGAGCCTCTCTAACCCTTTAACCACAACAACCTTTAATAGAATAAACATTAATAAGCAATGACATGAATAGTAACTCCTCTAAATCCGGGATCCGTAACAATCGTCAAATATTTTGAGTTCGGCCATGTTCGTCCCAGGCTCAATGGCCATGTCTATGCCAAATATCAAGCATGTAAGCCTCTCCGTTTAGGAGTCTGTCGGTAACATTACACACACACACACACACACACACACACACACACACACACACACACACAACTGTGTTTTATATATACTAGGGCATGCCCGTACGTGGGTGCCCGTTCCTTGCCAAAAAAAAAAAAAAACGCTACCCGTACGCTCTACCCCGCCCGTACGCCCGTAAACAAAAAAAACAACGCTCTTCGCTTCCGCCCTTCGCTCTGACTGAATTGGGAGAAATAATGCGCATAAGAAATCGAGAAATTATTATTTTCTCCGGAAGAAATCGAATTACGAACCGTAATGGCGCACCGCGCTCGGCTCGGCTCGCTCTCACATCGGCCACGCCTACGCAACAACGCGTTCTGTGATTGGCTGCCGGAAGTGCAGTCTTCACTGTCCGGAAGGTCGCATATCGCAGTTACGATGAATTGCAAATTAGTTTTAATTAGTTTTAAAACATAGTTTAACGCCAACATAGTTTGCCAACGTGAAATAAATGAATACGCTCTCAAATGTGCCGTCCGAGGCAGAGTCTGTTCGCCACGTTCGGCACACGTGATAGCTCGCTGCTCTCTGATTGGTTGAATCGTTTTTTGGACATAGCTCGGTAACTACTTCTCCGATTAATATGAAACCTTGAAAAGGCACATCCTCGGGTCCCCAGCAATATACCTGGCAAGTTTAAAGTATATCGGACCGGTAGTTGTCGAGAAACAGCGGTCACAGACAAACAGACATACATACATACATACATACATACATACATACATACATACATACACACAGAGATTACTGGAATTATAGATAGATAGATAGCGAAAACGTTAAAAACTATGAAAATTATCATTTGTTCTTGGAAAGTAAGCAAATATATCCTATTGTCATTACTGATCACGGAAGGTTATAAAGTTGGTCCTCCTTGGCAAGACAAAATCTAATCGGTTTTGAGTTAGCTGAGATTCAGTAGAACAGAGGTGCGTATATAATGAAGTGGGATGGCCAACTGTACATATCTAGGTGTCTTCACCAGCTGGGTGGGTTTTTTGAGTTATAATAGTCTATAGCCAATATGTTTCCCAAAGTTGATGGCAGGGGAGGTTTTTGGAATGTGGCACAATCCTCTCCCCATTAGAGCTGTCATTGCCAAGCTAAGAGACCATTGTAAGCATGCCTCAAAATTATGCAATCAGGCCATTAAGTCATCCAGCTGCCCTTGTATATACCCAGCAAAACAGGAGATTGGTGTGTAGTGGGTATGAGAGAAAGAAGACGTAAGGGGAGTAGAAGAAGCTGGCATTTGTGAGCTTTCTCAGCTTTAGCACGGTTGTGATGAATGTCATCCGCTTTTCCATTGGAGAAACATGGCAGTGTTAAAAGGGACCATGGGGCTTCATTTAGACTGTTCAGTACATTGTTTTTTTTTGCTTAAATTTTTTGAATTGCCATGAGCTGAGAATCTATCAAGGGGTTAGAACCACCTTTAAAGGCCATTTTTCCCCGCAGAGCTGGGGTTGGCCTTTTTCGGGCAACGTGGTCCCCTTTTTGAAGCAGTTTTACGGCTGGATGCTCATCCTGCCACCAACCCTGTTGGTCGCCTCTTGCGACACACAGGGAATTACCAGTGAACTGGTACTCAATTTGCCGACCTCGGAAGGATGACAGGCTGAGTCAACCCCCCTGGCGTTAATTCAGCGATCGACCGGGATTCGAACCCAGGATCCTAGGATCCCAAGCCGGCACCCTAACCGCTAAGCCAACACCAGGCTTATCAAGGGGTTAGGGAGGGTCATTTAGAGCAGTTCCAGGTAGGAGTGAGGAAGTTGAGAAGCAATTAGGAAAGCGATGACAAGATGAATCTCCAGGGCCTTATAATATGCATCCAAGAGTACTGATGCAGGTGACGGGGCAGATGACATTGGTGCTTGTGGATATCTTCAACAGCTCATTGGAGTCAGAACAGGTACTAGAGGATTGGAGAGTAGCAAATGTAACACCGTTGGTTAAGAAAGGATCGGGGAGCTATATAGACCAGTCATTGAGGAAGATGTCAGAGACGTTTGGGATCGGATGAGGAACCATGTAGATTATTTCAAAATAGGTTTAAATGGCAATCGGCGTATACAGAGGTCGTGTTTAACAAATTTATTGGAGTTCTATGAAGAAGTTTCTGATTGGGTAGATACGACAGTGGATGTTGTATGTGTAAACTTTAAGAGAGCATTTCTTAAGTTATCATGAAGGCGTTCAGGTAAGGTGAGTATTTGCGAATTGGCTGGTAGAGTAGATAACTGGATTTGAATCTTGCTTCGTGATGGGAAATAAAATGCTGAGTTATAAGGTGGCCCATTCTCTTACTCCACCCTCCCCGTTCTCTTATTCCCACCCCTTCTCTTACCCCCTCCCACCCCGTTCTTTTACCCCCTCCCATTCTGTTCTCTTACCTCAACCTCCTCGTTCTCTTACCCCAACCTCCTCGTTCTCTTACCCCAACCTCCTCGTTCTCTTACCCCCACCCCGTTCTCTGAACCCCCCCCCCACCCATCCCACTCTCTTACCCCCTCACCCCCACTCTGCTCTATTACCCACTGTCCCCACTCAGTTTTCCTCCTCCCCGCCATCGCCCCCACACCACCCTGTTCTCTTGCACACCGCCGCCACCCCGTCCTCTTACCCGCCCACCCCCTAGCATAGCACATTGCACAGCACACACTTTGATGAATCGCCCTGCCTGTGAAACACCGGGATGACGGTTTATAGCCGGGCCGAAATTTGAACTAAAGCTAGACAGCTCAGAGGAGAGTGTGCGTACCTCAAGGCCATCCTGCCAGCCCCATCATTTTTCTTTGTTTGAAAGTTTTGTGATTTTCCAAACTTTCCCGAGAGAATATAGTTACTACTTTCTATAGATGTCAGATGTCTAAATAAATTGAACGTTTGATCATTGTACACTGCACCTTTCCTATGCCATCTCCAGGCGCTGCATATCGTCATTGCTG
This sequence comes from Myxine glutinosa, assembly GCF_964187855.1. Taxonomy (NCBI): domain Eukaryota; kingdom Metazoa; phylum Chordata; class Myxini; order Myxiniformes; family Myxinidae; genus Myxine; species Myxine glutinosa. Next base: position 54,217,882 of record NC_136273.1, on the reverse strand, counting down.
GGCACCGAAGGGGGCTCGGCAATGACGCACGCTGAAAGGGTGTACTCAGTTTTCACTCTGGTTGTTTGTTTGTTTGTTTGTTTTCTTGCTTTCTTGTTTGTCTGGGCGATATCTCAGCCATCCTTTTAGCTAGGAAGCTGAAATTTCGGCACAATAGTGAGCAAGTCCTTTGTCAAAAACAGTATTTTTTGTTTTTTGATTAATCAATTAATTGAGTTATTTAATTATTAGCGATTGATTAAGTACTTATTTAATTAAATTTCCTTTCTCTTCTGACCATTAACTCAGGCACCTTTTGAGTTAGGAAGCTGATATTTGGACATGCCAATGACCAGGTGATTTGGCTGCAAACGCTATGTTTGATTTATTAATTCATCAATTAATCGATTAATTATTCAATTAATGACGAAATTTTTTTTTTTAAGTTACAGATTCTGATGAAATGGTGGTGGTTTATGTGTTCTGTGACCGAATTGATAAATAATTTAATTTTTTAATGATTATTATTTTTTTCTTTTCATTATTAATCATTTATTTATTTTCTTTCTCATTTGGCCAATATCTCAGGCACCTTTTGAGCTCGGAAGCTAATATTTGGACATGAGTGACCAAGTGATGTGGCTATCAAGGATATTTTTGATTTATTGATTAATCATTTAATCGATTAATTAAATTTATTGATTAATCAATTAATTATTTAATTTTTTATTAATGTCTTATTTAATGAAATTAAAAAAAGATACATCTTCGGACGAAGCACTAGTGGTTTAGTTATGCTATTAGTCAATTGATTAAGAAAATATTTTGTGATAATCTTTTATTGATTTTAATAATACAATTAATCAATCAATTAGTGGACACCTCTCCATCCCAATGCAGTCTCTATGAGCTGCACTGCGGTATTGCCGGGCGCCATGCCCCGGCAATGCCGCGCTGTCGGATATTTAATTATTTGGCATGGGGGCGGTGTACTTTGAATGTATCTGTACTTGTTTATAATCGATTTATGAAGCGCGCGTAGGTTATCGCTGCGTTATTCTAATTTTATGAACCCTTTCTGCAATTGTTGCTTTTTACATTATACCGGTGCAAGCAAAAATTGATTTTTTAATGTCATTAAATCAGAACTTTAAGTGAATAAAGTGGGAATATGTAGGAAACAAAACACGAAAATTGAGCAGGGGAAGAAATATTGCAGAATATTAAAAAGGAACTGTTATTGAGTTTTCCAAGGAATGCCAAAAGAGGCCTGTCTCATCAGCATTGCAAATCTGGTCTGAAGGTTAAATTCTCATATTGCACTAACTGTGGAAAAATATCTTTACTTTTCAGCAGCCTCTTTATCTGCAAACACTTTCTCAACACTCACTCTAATCCATTGAATATCATGGCGTAACTTAAATTTCTGGCACCAACCAGGAAAAAAAACCCCTCGATACTCACTAATTAGGTGCTGGTGTAATTGTTTAGCCTTGTTACAAAAAGGTGGACCAGAAATAGGTACGCCTTCACTGCGGACGTGGTTTAAACCACCTGTAAATTACCTTGTTGAGGTCGGCTGATCTAACTCCATCCAAGGTTTTCCATTTAGTAATGCCTTTACTTGAATCGCTATTGGCACAAAACTTTACCAGCTTATATATATATATATGTATGTTTGGATGGCATGTGGGGGGGGGAGGTGAGGGGGGGGGGGGGGTGAGGGGGGGGGGAGGTGAGGGGGGTGAAAAACGACCACCCCATCCTAAATACATGCAAAATGATATGCTGAAAAGCTACTGGAGTATAAGCCTTTACTTCTTCTTTGCTCTACTATAATCAGCACTATCGCTTGGCCTCTTGGTGGACGATTGTTATGAGGGCAGAATAAGGCAAAAGCTCGGGGTAACACCACCAACAGGTTCAAACCAGGAAGATAAGGGGACACACATGATGTGTGTTGGCATGGGCTATGGCAGTGCACCAGACTACGAGGGTGGCAGCCTTCACAAACTCGGACGCAATTTTGCCTGTTTGAATCTACGGATGTGCGGAAGTTCAAATTTCATTTGTATTTTGAGATGTTATGGACTTCAGCGTTTTCACTGTAATATGCCATTTAAACCGGTTTAAATATATTTATTAGACAAACAAAACCATTTCGTGTTTGTTGTTTCACTTTGATAGTCTTTTTACCTCAGCCACCAAAGGTGGGTGGAGGTTGTTTTCACCCCTGTCTGTTTGTTTGTGAACAAGATATCTGAAAAAGTTGTGGATGGATTCAGAGAAAACCTGGCAGAGAGGTAGTGTATGTGACAAGGATAAAATAATTAGATTTTGTGAAGATCTGGATTCGGGTCCGGCTCGACGGATTTTTAAAAGTGATTCTTCACCATTGGGAGATGGGATCAAAAACGATACTTGGCACGATATATTAAAAAGTTGTGGATGGATTTTGACGAAACTTGGTGGAGAGGTTGGGTGTCTGACAAAGAAGACCTGGCTCGATTTTGGTGAAGATTTGAATCTGAATCGGAGGATTTTAAAAGTGATTTTCTTCACCATTGAGTGAATGAATGATCATTTTAAGGCCATTTTCCCCACTAGAGCAGGGGTTAAGCCTTGCGGGCCCCATGACAATCATGGTTCCCTGTTTTGAGGCAATGTTTTTATGGCCGGATGCCCTTCCTGACGCCAACCCTTAGTCGCCTCTTACGATGCGCAGGGATACGGTTTACCTATTCTAAACCGGGGTACACACTGGGATCATTCATCCCAGCAAGCTGGTACTCAATTTGCCGACCTCGGAAGGATGGCAGGCTGAGTCAACCCCCCTGGTGTTAATTTAGCGATCGACCGGGATTCGAACCCAGGATCCTAGGATCCCAAGCCGGCACCCTAACCGCTAAGTGAACACCAGGCTATTCTTCACCATTGAGTGATAGGGCTAAAACCAATTATGTAGCACGATATCTCAAAGTTCTGGATGGATTCAGCTGTCTTTTCCAAATTTTAAACCAAAGACCGAATCTATTCGATTTTGATAAAGATCTGAATTTGAATTCGGATACGATAATTATTTCATTTTTAAAGTGATTCTTCACCATTGAGAGATTGACGAAAAGCGATATATAACATGATGTTTAAAAAAAGTTGTGGACGAGTTATGAATAAACTTTATGGATGAGTTGGTTAGGCGACGAGAATAAGCAGATTAGATTTTGGTTCAGGTCCGAATCCTGATCCGGCTATCAGTGGGATACAAAACGTACACTGTTCAGCCTGGCGGAGTTTGCGCTCTACGGAATTGTAAATACAAAATGCTGCTATACATTTAGAAGGAACCCAGGCATTTGGCACCATCTGGTTAAGCAGCATGGATGGTGTTTTGCACATATTGATAGCAGTAGAAACACGGTGTGCAAATGCTAATCGATGCAAGATATGCACGGGGTGTGCACATCGTTGCTTAAATTGCGAGTTGTAGGTTGTTTCAGTACTTCATGTTTTTGTTCTCATTTTCCTTGTCTGACATATGAGACATTCTCCTTTTGATAATAGGTGTACACAGTCTTGTTCCTGTTTTAAAATGTTATTACAACCAAACCAAACAAGACATCGTGGACACCCTGTACATTGATTCGAGTTGTTGGTGGGTTCAAAGACTGGGACTGCTGTAATTGTTTGCGCATGCCAAGAATGAACGCAGATATGATGCCTCATTGGCAATGCACAATGCAAGGACTGAGAAAGTTGAAGACCAAAGATGTATTGCATAGGCATGCATAATTTAAAAAAGAGATGATCCATAAACCAGAAAGATTTCAGGATGAGTGAAGCCATGAAACGGGCGAAAGATTATTCCACGTCCGTCATCGCCGATGAGCAAGTGGATGGGCATCAAAAAATGTAAAACATGGCTGAAGAATGTATACATTTCTGAGGTAGAAATTTTTTCACTGTGACTGCTGTCCAGTTTTTTTGTGTGGATTTAAAAAAAATCTAACTCCACGTTTGGTATTTCCTCCCATTTTCCTCGGCGCCCCTGCTGCGAGGTGGGCCCGACCGGCCTCCTGTGCAGCCCCCGCCACTTCCTGCCGACCGGCTGGTTATGCTTCACATAGAGCTGGACAGTCTGGCAGCAGTGATTTCTACTGCGTCTTCTTGAGGTTTTCCTGTCCTTTTTTTAACGTCAATAGCTACAAGAATCCCATCTGCAAATGCCTTAATTGCTGCTGGTGATTGTTTTGGTTTGTCCATCGAGTAGAAAGTGCTTTGTACACTAAAAAAAAAGCGTTAATGATCTTGTATCCTGAAATACAACCTTGTTGAAAAAAGACATGCTGTGGGGTAGTGGTTGGAATTTGTGTTGTAATGCATCCATTGTGTGAGTATCACCGTGTTTTTTCATCTATTTTCATTCTATGTTCAGTGAGATGAGTAAAAATAAACAAGCATTCTGAGTATTGCACTGCAATACATGTCCCCTACCAAAGTTCAAAGTGTCATAACTTTGTCAAAAATGATCGAATATGCAAATTTATGCACGGTTGATGCTGGTTTTCAAACTTGATCTGAGGTATGCTGAGACACGTGTGTCACGTCTCGTCTCGTTGATGAGCCCGCAAGGTCGCTCCGTGGAGCGGCCTGCACGTATTGCACTGTGTTAATTATATAATTACCAACTCACGGTCTGAGGTACTAGCGATTCAAGAGATATCCATTTTAAAAATATTTTCGTTTAATTAACGATATCTGCCAAATCACGTGACCTATCGCAAATTCCAAAATGACGTTTTAGTAGACTGACATGCTGAACAGATCTGTGAAGTTTCCCCTCGATTGGATGAAAAATGACGGAGGAGCTCAGTTTTAAAGGTTCATGCTTAACGTCATAACTCTGAAACCATGTGACGCATGACGTCATGCTCGCTGACTTTTTTGTTCGTCATGGGTATGCGATTCTGCCTGCAAAGTTTGGCCTCGATCTGTTCAGCCGTTGCAGAGAAAAAAGGGTTTTCGTGTTTTCACGGAAAACAATATGGCGGCCGAACCACGTGACCTGTAACGTCATAATTACCATTAAAATATTCTACAGACCGAGTCCCCCCTATGGTGAAAATTTGATCTCAATCGGTCCTATTATTGCAGAGAAAATCTTTTTTAAAGGAAATTTAAACTTAAAATGGCACTGAGTTAAGGATCATCAGAATTATCAGAATTCCCAAAGTTCAAAGTGCCATAACTTTGTCAAAAATGATCGAAACGTCGTGAAGTGCGAACTTGATCTGTAACTTATCATGAGGAAACCATGTACCAAGTTTGAAATCATTAACATTAAGAATTTAGAAAAAAAAGTCCGGAAAACTGTTCTTTGCGTGACGGACTGACGGACTGACGGACTGACGGACTGACGGACTGACGGACTGACGGACTGACGGACTGACGGACTGACGGACTGACGGACTGACCGACTGACCGACTGACCGACTGACCGACTGACCGACTGACCGACTGACCGACTGACCGACTGACCGACTGACCGACTGACCGACTGACCGACTGACCGACTGACCGACTGACCGACTGACCGACTGACGGACTGACGGCGTGCAAAACTATAGTCCCTCCGGTGTACACCGGTAGGGGACTAATAATGATGCACATATTTATGTATGAAGAGACTGATGTATAGTGGCTCAAACCACGTGAGAGAATGGACAAAATACAGTACAAACTAGAACGGCACTCTGTAGAGCGCATACCTTCGCCAGGCTGAACAGTTTGTTTTGTATCCCACCGATTGGTGGATCTCGATTCGGACCTGAACCAAAATCGAATTGGCTTGTTCTTGTTGCCTAACAAACTCATCCACCAAGTTTTGTCATAACACGTCCATAACGTTTTGAAATATCGTTTTTGGCCTAACTACTCAATGGTGAAATATTTATAAATTATCGTGTCTGGAACCGGATCCGGACACATTTCAAACAACTGATGTAGCCAACCTTGCAAATAAATATTTTGCTATGATGTGTGACTTTGTGGACATCCCGTAGATAATACACCAAGGTGATTCAAATTTGTCTCAATTATTCCAACTTATTGCACTCATTAATTATTTTCTGTAGCTGTGGACTGTTAAGAGATATTATGGGTGTTGCATGAGCAATGGCCCTTCTCCCATAAGAACAGAGTGTTGTCCCTCACTCGTCAAGTCCCTTCGTTGCACACATTTTGTTCCTGTCTCGGTAGCATCGCTCTTGGTTATAACTCCCGCATATGACACTGAAATATGTACCTGCCAAAGTGACAGGCATCAGGTTGGTGAAGATCTGGATCCAGCGAATGGGAATGTTCTTGCTCCTCTGTAGTTCATGCAACAGAAGTTTTTATTAATCGATGTTTAAACTTTTAGAAAGCATTTTGAGTAATGGAGATTGTAGGTATGAAGGAGGGATGCCATGATATGGTGGTGTGGACGAGTTATGACGAAACTCGGGGGACGAATTGGTTCGGTGACGAGAACAAGCCGATTCGATTTTGGTTCAGGTCTGTATCCAGATCCAGCCCATCAGTGGGATGCAAAACATAAACTGTTCAGCCTGGCAGAGGTATGCGCTCTACCGAGTGATGTTCTAGGTTTCTCTGTGTGTGCTTGCTTCCAATTTTCAATATTAAATCATACCTTGTTGTGCTGTATTGTCAAATCCTTGTTCGTGGAGTTTGGGCCACTCAAAGGATAAATTTCTGTGGCGTGTAAAATTCGGTCTGTTTTGAAGCCGTATTCCTCATTCCACTTAGATTCTCCCAGGTATTTTCCTTTCGGCCTCCTCTCCAATGTTATCCTATTCCCCCTCCTCGCTTAATAATTTTTCTAACTCCAAAAAATGAATTTCATAAATTTATAATTCCTTCTGTGTTTTTCCTATATTTCATTCTTATATCCTTTTTTTTTTGTTTTCTAATATCTCCAAATTGAATCTCACCTTGAACGAAGCACCTCCTCTGTCTTGCTTTAAAAGCTTTTAAATACTTTTGAAAATGCTACACTTTCCTTATTTCTCGAATGGTGGGAACTTGGTGTTCTTCTTTACCACATTTCCTTATTCTCCTTCTTGTTGAGCCTCCCCCACATAGCATTATTGCTGTTGTAGGGTTTGTTTCTACAATTGGAACACCCAATTTGTAATGGTACAGCAGAGTTTTAGACACCCTGAACTACAAATCCAGCGTTTAGAAGAAAAAAATTAAAAAATTCATGCACTCAACACTTTCAGAATGAAAATTTTCATCAATAATGTCATTCTAAAGTAGGTGGGGTTGCGGAGTTGACCTTCACCTAAATTTAACGTCATGACTTAATTATAATCATTTGAACTTTTTTTTTTTTTTTTACCATTAAACGTGATTAAAGTTTGTCCGATAGTAACAAAATGGACCTCTCTAGGTAGTTAGAGCAACTCGTATCTATGCTTAGTTTATGTTATACCCCTCCAGGTTAAAGCTTATTCTCAGTATGAAAAAAAGAAATCCTTATTATTTTTTAAATAAACGGCGTAGCCCATTGGGCAAAGCCGTCTAGAACAGTGTTTATCTGTTCAGTGGTGGCAATCCGTCCGTATGTATGTATGTATGTATGTATGTATGTATGTATTTACGTCCCATGAAACGTATACCAATCGGAACTGAGGATCTGGTGACATGACAGGGTGATGTGATTACGTCTGATGCCATTACGGCAGTACGGCGGCTGATGCTCCACACTCCGGCATTTTGATTCCAGTTTCGTTCAGGCTGAACATATCGTCGAACCTGTCATATATCACAATCGCCATGCTCTACCTTCACGTTTTTCATTCAGTGTGAAACACAAACAAACCGATTGTTAAAATGACCATCAAATATCGAAAGCATCGGCGTTACGTCTCTTCTAACAATACGGTACGTATAGGCCTTAGGCTTTATGCCTCACCTTCGGGCCGCTTTGGACAAATAAGCCCAGGTTTCTCAATACATTAGTGTATCGTTTTAGTCGGGGGCTTCCCTTGATGAATGCCCCCTACTGAAATGGGGGTGGAGGGAGGCTTCCCTTGATGAATGCTTTATCACAGGTATCCAGTTCTAGTTCTTGTTTGTACCCTGCACACGTGAAGCGAAAAGTGGTGTTAATCATTTGTTTAAAGTCGGTCCGTCTGTCCATCTGTAAACACCAGTTTATGATCGAGGACCAATTTATTTAAATTGAAAGTTATGTTTGAACATGAATCCAAAAGAAACCTGCCCTTCACCAGTACTTTGTTTATGAATTTGTCCCAATCACCCAAGGGTAGAGGAGTGAGATGAAAAATTTAATTTGTCTGCCTGCCTGCCTGCCTGCCTGCCAGTCAAACAAGATAGAAAATGATTGATCTCTCTGACTCTCTGGAAAATCCTGGTTATTTACTTGCTGATGACTTCACCCTTTGGCATGGCATCCCTCATCCTTCAGATAGTCCAGCAGCAGCCTCTTCCTTCTGCTCAGACCTTGATAAAATCTAAATCACATGTTGGTTAAACCCATGGAATGTGTCCTTAAATCCTGAGAAATCCCACTCTCTCTCTTTCTCTGGAATGACCATTTAACAAACCCTACCATCTACTTTCATAACAATCTTCTTGAGGAAGTTCAGTCACTCAAACTCCTGGGTCTCACATTTCAAACCACATTTCAAAGTTGCCCTCCAGCGGCAGTTGCTGACTGGGCATCCTTCTATGTGCAAAATCCATCCTTGGCTCACCTGAACTATAATCCACATGCAAGGCCTTAATCTGCAATTTGATGGAATACTGCTTGCACCTATGGGCTGGCACTCCTGCCTCACAGCTCAGCTTGTTGCTGTGGAAACCAAGGCTTCCAAAATCATTGGAATTTTCTATGATGAAGCTGAGTCTGGGTCTATCACTTTCCCATCACACAGGTTGTTAGTCTCTGTCTTCTGTCGCCTCTTCTCTGGTCTTCCACTCTCTAACCTTTCCATGCTTTTTTCCCCCCTGCACCCTCCTAGTTTCTGCAAAGTGCATGCAATCCACCAGCAACCCCTCTCTGGATAAACTTTCAAAATCCAGAATCACTGCTCACCTCCACTCATTCGTTCCTCTTTCTTTATGCTTGTGGAACCAACTTCCACATTCTCTTCTCATTCTTCCCTCCAGGTCTGCTGTTCTGCTGTTCATCACCATCTCAGATCATCCCCCTCCACAAACCATGTCTTCATGTCCCCTCCTACCCCCTCCCCACCCTAGTCAGCTATTGACTTTGAAGGACTGGTTTGCTGTATGGTTGGCCCAATGGAGGTCCTTACTGATGGTGATGCTTAAGAGTTCAAGAAACTGAATCTCTTTTAGTGGCTGACCATGATGATAGATGGGTGGGATCATTTGACATGTTGAGATTGAGATTTTCATGGATTGAAGGACCAGTTTCATTTATTATGGACTTTTGTCTAATTATTTTCAGATCAGGATGGGGGGTGATTCAGCTGCCAACTGCCAATCAGTGGGATGGGAGTACTAGAAGACAGTCGTCAGCAAAGAGCAGGAGTGGGTTTTCCAGAGAATCTGAGAGGTCATACATGTATGTAGATGAACAATACTCGGCCAAGCACAGTCTTTGGGCACTCAAGCCTTTACATGCAGTGGAACGGAGTGGATTTCATCGATAGCAATACATTGTGTGAGTGGAGGAAGTGACAAATCCAGCAAAGGCAATCTTCTTTTCCAGAGGTAAAGAGTTTAGCATGCAAAGCAAGATGCCAAACTGTTGAATGCTCAAAACATCTACAAAGAAAGTATCCTGGCTTCTTTGAGATTTAGGGCATCCAACCAACCAATCACTGTTAAGAGAGCAGCAGCAGCATGCCCAGCGCTAAGTAACTTGTATGGATTCCAAATAAGATCGGAATCAGAATATTTGCAAACGGGGAAGACTTACCATCGATAGCAATGATTGATTTCATTATTTTTCTTGTAATTGGAAACAAGCTTACTGGTTCCACGGGGTTGTCAGGATATCCTTGTGGTATGCATACTCACTGTAAGCTGTCTGACCTGGGTTATAATATTGGCCCTGCTATAAACTTGTCATTCTGGTATTTCGCAGGCAGGCTGGGGCATCGATGTATCTGCCGTCCCTCGGATCGACGTTAAACTGGGCATCCCATTTGCTAGCATTGGTTTGTAGGTGTTAAAGATCCCATGGTGTTTGTTGTGGAAAACCATTCAGGTCCGCACAACTTTAGTCCAACGGTTTGGTTTAATTGCATTTAGATCATCAGATCATTCCTGTAAGTAGAAATACACAATAAGCATACGATGCGACATCTCATAAAGCCATTCATATCAGTCAATGCAAGCAAGCTAGATATTCTATAAAGGCGTACCATTAACGAGGCTACCGATGTAACATGTCACAAGGGAGAAGTCTCGGAGCACTGACACAGCAACGGGTCTTATAGTCACGCCCCTAGTGGGGACAACAATGACAGCGAGCAGCGAGCATCCCCACCCGGGTTCAGTACGGATACGATTTCACTACATTCACCCCCCGTCAGAATTATACGGCCGCGTGGCTAAAAGCGAGTGAGCGTCAGCATGGGCGCGGAGTATCAGTCGGCCCAACCGTAGCGGGCCGGGCGGCGAATTTCTCTGCCAGCACGCGTTCGAAATTCCCCGGGTACGGCGTCTCGTAACCCTGTATCCCCGGTGTCAGAGGCGTCAACAGGGTCGGGTGATGAAGGGGGTAACGCCAAGTCGTCGGACCCGGGCAGTCTCGACGGGGGGAGGGTCGGTGGACTATCGGCGATGGGAGCGTCGGGAGAGGTCATAGTCTCATAGATGGGTTCGACCGGTTCGTCCGATTCCCTACTAAGGTCGTCGACCCCGCAAGGGGCAAGATGACGAACGGAGACAGTAGTCTCACGACCATCAGACGTCATCACACGAGCATGCTCAGGATTAGCCTGGAGAATCTGCACTTTGTCCACAAGGGGGTCGTACTTGCTCGCGCGAACTGCCCGTTTAAGGTAGGCCGGCCCGGGCCCAGCGAGCCAACTGGGCAAAGACCGTATACACCCCGAGCTCCTGGGGTGGTGGAAAAGACGCTCGTGGGGAGTTTGGTTAGTTGCCGTACTCAGGAGTGCCCGGATTGAGTTCAACGCCGCAGGTAGCGACCAAGCCCATTTATCGAGGCCCCGGCCGTGGGTCCGGAGATGGAGCATGACGGCCCTCCAGATAATCCCGTTGAAGCGTTCGATCTGCCCATTAGCCTGGGGTCTATACGGCGTGGTGTAACTAGACGCAACGTTGGTTTGGAGCAGATAGCCGCGCACCTCCTGAGACAAGAAGACTGCACCCCGGTCGGTATGGACATAGGCCGGGTAACCGAACATTGAGAACAAGTTCTGTAAGCAACGCATCACCGTGGCAGCAGTCATGTCCGCGCACATATAAGCAAAGGGGAATCGTGAGTACTCATCAACGATAGTGAGCAGATAGCGAGAGCCGCTCGACACCGGCAAAGGGCCCTTGAAATCCATCGCCAAGCGTTCCCACGGGCGTGTAGCCTTCACCAGAGTCCCCATAGGGGGGTTATAGAAACGCGGTTTGATTTCCGCGCAGATAGCGCAGTCGCGACAGATACGGCGGATATCGTCAATCGAGTAAGGGAGATTCCCACTCCGCACGAAATGAGCGAAACACGTTACGCCGGGATGGCCCGCAGTAGCATGCAGTACCCGTAGGCCCTCCAACGAGGTGATACCAGCACATGTAGTGGGGCGCGATAAGGCATCGGCGGCCTGGTTATCCTTCCCTGGGCGATATTTGATGGTGTAACAGAAGTCGGCGAGTTCGATACGCCAGCGAGTGATTTTCTCGTTCTTAATGCGCTGGGCGTGTAAGGTGTCGTACATGAACGCAACGCTTTGCTGGTCCGTGATGATTTGGAAGCTCCGCCCGAGTAGGTACGGGCGCCATCGCCGAATAGACTCGACGATCGCATACGCTTCCTTTTCAACGGACGAGTGCCGCCGCTCAGCGGAGGTAAGAGTCCGTGAAAAGAAAGCCACGGGACGTCCCCCTTGGGAGAGGGTCGCCGCGATGGCCTGATCCGAGGCGTCACTTTCGAGGACGAACGAGCCGCTCTCGTCGATGGTTACTACGGCGGCTCGGGCGATGTCGGTCTTAAGACCTTCAAAGGCCGTCAATGCGGCCGAACTCAGGGGAAAAGTGTCGCAGGCCACAAGGGGGCGAAGTTTCGCGGAGAAATTTTGCACCCATTTGGAGTAATGGGCGAACAGCCCAAGGGCGCGTTTCAGGGACGCCCGATCGCAGGGAGGGGCCATGTCGAGCAAAGGTCGCAGACGTTCCTTATCCGGAGAGACAGAGCCATGGATCACGGTGTACCCCAGAAGATCTATGGTGCGTAGGGAGTATCGGCACTTATCCTCGTTCATAGTTAAGTGATACCGTTGCGCGACCTCAAGGAAGCGCTTCAGATTAGCGTCATGGTGCCCTTGGTCATATCCACAAACCGTAAGGTTATCGAGGTAGACGAAAACATCGGTTAAGTGCTCCCGCGCAACGAGGTCATCCATGGCCCTCTGGAAACAAGCGACCCCGTTCGTCACCCCAAAGGGCAATCGTGTGAATTGGTACAACCGCTGCCCCGACTCGAAAGCGGTATAGATACGATCCGCCCTAGAGATAGGGATCTGGTGGTACGCACTACGGAGATCGAGAGTACTATAGACCGAATACTGGGACACCTGTTGCACTAGCGCGTCCATCCCCGGAAGGGGGTAGGCATCCAGCTGTGTAAAGCGGTTAATCGTTTGGGAATAGTCGATCACCATGCGTTTGCGATGGGCCTCACTGCGCACCACTAAGACCTGGGCACGCCACGGCGACCTACTAGGTTCTATGATGCCGTCTTTCAAGAGCTGAGTCGTTTCGTCCGCAATGAATTGCATGTCCGCGCGAGAGTAGCGTCTCGATTTTACCGCGACAGGGGTACAGTCGGAGGTTAGATTGGGGAACAGTGAAAGCGGACGGACGTCCATTTGCGCTAGGGCGCACACCGTTAGCGCGTCGTCCGCCCCCACAACAAGAGTGTCAGGCCCACCGAACTCCATTACCAGACGTCCATGCAGCTTAAGAAAATCGTGTCCTAGCAGAATATCAGCACATAATGCGGGTAAAACCATAAGGTGTACATCAGGGAAAACCCGTCCCTTTAGCACTAGTTTCAATCGGCATTCCCCTTTTGTGCTAAGCCGGAGTCCCTGGGAAGCCATGAAGATCCGTCTCGTAGACCGCCCGATCCGCCATCCATGCCTGAGCACAAGTCGCTGGTCGATAAAACTATCCGTAGATCCGGTGTCCACCAAGGCCTGAACACAATGGCCCTCAACCATAAGGGGAATAAGGGCTTGAGCCAGGCCAGACGAGGCAGCTGGGAGCGGGACTGAGCCCCCCGAATGGGTCGGACCAGCCTTGCGGGTGGATCCTACACCAGCAGCAGTTTTGCGATCGTGGCCGGAGTCTGCGTTGACCATGGGGAATCCATTATCGTCATCAGAGGGCTTTCCCCAGCATTCCGGTGTTTCGCGATTCAAAATCCGACGAGAAAAGGCCTCCGTAGTATTTGGCATCGCCTTTTGACACTCCTGGCAGATAAAGGCTTCCGTAGTATTCGAAATCGCCTTTTTCGTTTGGTCGCTTTGACAAAAGGCTTCCGTAGTAGTATTCGAAATCGCCTTTTTCGTTTGGTCGCTTTGACAAAAGGCTTCCGTAGTATTCGAAAGCTGTTTCTTCCCTTGCGTGGCTCGAGGTTTGGCCAAGGACGCGGCCTTTGTCCCCGATGGAGAATGAGACGGTGGTGGCTGTCCGGTGGCGCCAGTCAAGGTTGTCTGCGCGCCCAACGGGCCGCAGAGAGGGGCCCTCCCCTTCGAAGTCGGGTAAGGCGCTGGGCTCGTGGGTTCTGCTACAAGCCCGTTCAAGGTTGCCGCGCCTGCGCGAGTCGAAGGGCCGCGAGCCGCGTGCCGATTTCTTGCACACCTTCGCGTAATGTCCCTTTAGCGAGCACAAATGGCAAATAGCGTCACGTGCCGGACACACGACTCGGGCATGACGAGGCCCTCCACAAAAAAAACATGCGGCCCCGCGCAAGGCCTTGGGTCTGCTGGTCGTAACGGCAGCTGTCAGGGTAGGGTCATCCTCCGGAGCATCCCGGAGTTCAGCAGGCGGATCCACGTCCTCGTCAGTGGTACTCTCCGGCCGGGCGTGTAGTGAGGTGCCCGCCAAAAGGCGCGTGCGATCATAGGCGTTCGATTGCATCCGCGCTTCGGTATACACCGTCGCTTGCTCAACCGCCGTAGCGAAGGTCAGGTCGGTCTTCTCCAAGAGTTTGAGACGTAGTTCTTGGGAGGAGACCCCTGCTATGAAGGCATCTAAAAGTCGATCATCTTTAGCCTGCTCGGGAGTCCGTGGCTCCTTGGCGCTGTCCAGCATGAGCTGCCGGAGCTCCTGGGCGTAATGATCCATAGGCTCGTTGGGCTGCTGCCGCCGCGTCTGCAGCAAATAACGCGCATACACAGGGCTTTTTTCTTTTATATAAAGCCGCTTGAGCTCCGCGATGGTAAGATCATACGTCGTGCATTGAGCGACCGCGTGGTAGACCCGGTAGTCGATTTTTGAGTGTAATATTGCCAGCTTCGCGGCAGGCGTCGGAGCGGTCTCAGGCTCATCAAAGAGATGCTCCAGTTGTCGGAGCCAGTGCTTGAGTTGCAAGCCTCCGTCCGTGGCTTGTGGGTCGGCGCTGAAAATGGACACCGTCAACGTCTTGTTGCCAGCCATGTCAGCAGATCCTAAATGCAATTAAGTGTTGTGGAAAACCATTCAGGTCCGCACAACTTTAGTCCAACGGTTTGGTTTAATTGCATTTAGATCATCAGATCATTCCTGTAAGTAGAAATACACAATAAGCATACGATGCGACATCTCATAAAGCCATTCATATCAGTCAATGCAAGCAAGCTAGATATTCTATAAAGGCGTACCATTAACGAGGCTACCGATGTAACATGTCACAAGGGAGAAGTCTCGGAGCACTGACACAGCAACGGGTCTTATAGTCACGCCCCTAGTGGGGACAACAATGACAGCGAGCAGCGAGCATCCCCACCCGGGTTCAGTACGGATACGATTTCACTACAGTGTTCTTCGTGAAATGTAGGTGAGCTATCGCCGGCAACCTGGCTCAAATTCCGAATTCCTTTGCTTCACTGGCACAGCCATGCCCCCAGAAAATGATACCACCTGCATCCATGTGCTCCATACTAAAGAATATGAAGAAGAGTCCACTGTTAAGGAGTCTATAGGAAGAAAGATTGATCCCAAAACGTCTTCAGCTGAGTTTGAGGAACTACCAGGAGATTCCCATTGTTATCCGATAGCATTCCTGCTTGGGTGCAACACGTCATGAGATTGCAGCAGAGTGTGAAGTTTTATCAACGTTACTTCTGATGAAATTGCATACACGCTTTGGTTTGATTTGCCACTTTGTATCTATCCCCCAACTGTGCCTCGGCCTGTTTGGGAATTTATATTTTGGGTGCCATCTGCCCACCTGTCCAGAGCCTCTACTCAATAATGACCACACATTTATTTTATATTCGGCCACACGACATGTATGCAGTCATACCTGGGCTTGAGGTACAGTATTTCAAATAGTTTTGGGATTGGAGGCAAAACTCATGGGACACTTATTTCTGAATTTTGGCAATTATTATTTTATTGGAGAGTACCAACACACAGCTTTGGATTTTTTAAATGCCTCTGCCGACAAAGTTGCCGGAGGAATTATTTTTTCGGGTTGTCCGTCCATCCATCCGTGATAGGTTTTCGTTTCCGTGATAACTTGAGAATGGCTGAAGGGATCCAAGTCACACTTGGTACAGGTATGTATACGGATGTAAACATGAACTGCTTGGCTTTTGGGGTCACAAGATCAAAGGTTGAAGGTCAGAGGTCATGTGAGGTAAACATTCTGTTACCTGACTTGTGAACCAGTGATGGGATTTTGACCAAACTTTGTACATGTATGTACAATGATGTAAACATGGACTGATTTGCTTTTGGGGTCAAGAGGTCAAAGGTCAGAGTCTGTAGTAGGTTTTTGTTATCGCAATAACTTAAGAATGGCTGATGGGAACAAAGTGAAATTTGGTACAAGTAAGTTATGTATAATGATAATGTGGGCGGAGTGGGCGGAGGCATATCGGTCGACGCCACAACATTGGAGAGTGTTGTTGTAGTTTAAATTTATATTTTATTTTATACACTACCATCTCCATTGGGTCAATGCCAACACCCAATCTTGGATTCTTTTTTTTTGGAAACTTTGCCATCTGCACGAGCAACACGCAACTTTGGACTACTTATGTCTCTATACTTCTTTATCTCCACGACTAACACACAACTTTGAATTATTTATTTTTATATATGTTTCCATCTCGACTACATACTTTATTACTGCCATCATAGAAAGTGGCAGGAGGTTATGTTTTCGCCCCTGTATTTCTTTGTCTGTGAACAAGATATCTCAAAAAGTTGTGGATGGATTCAGATGAAATGCGGTGGAGAGGTCGGATGTTTAACAAAGGTGCATGAATTTGATTTTGGTGAAGATCCGAATGTGGATCCAGATATGAGAATTTTTCATTTTTATTGATTCTTCACCATTGAGAGATGGGACCAAAAAAGATTATTATATGGCATGATACTTTAAAACGTAGGGGACACATAGGGGCAATAATAAACATAGGGGCAATACCCCTGGCGCTCACCTGGGAGACTAAACAGTATTCTGCACTGATGAAAGCTATTTTAAACCAATTTCAGTGGTTGCCAGAAGACAGGGCAGCATGTAGAATCATACTAACATAATCATAATGCCATGAACAAACATTGATACAGCACGTTTTTTTTTGTTTTTTTTTTTTGTTTTTTTTAATGCCATGAACAAACTTTAGTGACAGCACAGCAAATATAATTTGTGCCAAGTTTGGTCACAATCCCTTCAGCGGCTTCAGAGAAGAAGTTGCAAGTGTTTACTGACGGACTGACGGGCGTCGCGCCATCGCATACGCTCCCCCTGAACTCAGTTCTAGGTGAGCTAAAGATTGTGGCTGAGTTATGACAAAACTATGTGATTGAGTTGGGTAGGTGACCAAGAAACAAGTCGATTCGATTTTTGGTTAAGGTGCAGATTCAGATCCAGCCTATCGGTGGATACAAAATGTAAACTGTTCAGCCTGGTTGGAGGTATGTGCTCTACAGAGTGTCGTTCCAGTTTATACAATATACATCCTTTATCATTTGCATTTTGCCGTTTTTTTACCATTTGCATTTTGATTGAAAGAGTTTGCATAAGCTACCTTGGATGTCAAATAAAGCTTGTCTTTGGTACGGTAAGAGAAATATTTAGGTGACAGCCCATAAGTTATTACACAAATCATCAAATTGGTATGATTTAAATTGCTGAACTCAAAAGTTTTTTTTCAAAATATTAGCTACAGCATGCTATACTCGGATGTCTTATTTTGTAGCATGGTATTTTTAGCCTTTAGATAATAATACACTGCCTAAAATTGAGTTCCTATTACTGTAGGGATGAGTAGCATCATAAAATGAATATTAAGTCTGTCCAACAACAAAAACAAACAATTAAATCACGTTTTTACCTCACCTGGATCGAAGTGCAGGGTTGCTTATGCGATGGTGCGTCATCAGATAGCCAGACAGTCAGTCCTTCAGTCCATCCATCCGTTCGCAAACACTTGAAACTTCATCTCCGAAACCGCTGAAGGGATTGCGACTAAACTTGGCACAAATGACATTTGTTGTGTTGTCACTAAAGTTTGTTCACGGCAATTAAAAGAAAACGGGGTCTATGGGGGTTTACCGGGGCCAAAGTGAGTGTATCCAGGCTTGACACACCCCCCTCACGCCCGCCCCCCCCCCCCCAAAACAAAATGGGGATTTGCTTTTTTCTCTGGAACTACAGATGCTATTTCGATGAAACCTGACCATAACCTTCATCACCCATGATGTACCAAAGTTTTTCACGGCATTAAAAAAAAATCGGGCCCTGAGGGGATGTCCCCCAAAATAGGTATTTGCTTTCTTCTCAGAAAACTACACATGCAATTTCGATGAAATTCCACAACCTTCACCACCCGTGCTGTACCAAAGTTTGTTCACGGCATTAAACAAGACCGAAAGTCTAACAGCGACATAGCCGGGCTTGTAAAATATTATATACCACAAAAACACATGATTAGCTTTTTAAACAGTCGCTAATGCAGTTTATAACATTAAACAAAGAAATTTTGAGGAATCCTGACATCTGTGAGGTAAGTTTTACTTGCATAACTGAGAAGATTTACTGTAATCTATATACCCCACAATGGTTGGGTTAATAACATGCTATTAAAAAACCGAGGCGAATTCCTTGCTTCCAAGGTTGTTAGTACCGTACAACGCTTATCATTGATTCATGAACCATACACCGCTTCATTTCATCAACTTTGTATTCACGACATTGGGATTAAAGTATTATGGTCATATTTACTATATTGTTATTATTACTATTACGAAAACGATGCTACTGAAATGATACACTACTGTATTAAGAAACCTGAGCTTAATTTGTCTGAAGTGGCCCGAAGGTGAGACATGAAGCCTCAGAACTATACGTACTGTATTGTTGGAAGAGACGTACCGCCGATGCTTTCGATATTTGATGGTCATTTTAACAATCGGTTTATTTGTTTCACACTGAATGAAAAACGTAAAGGTAGAGCATGGCGATTGTAATATATGACAGGTTCGACGATATGTTCGGCCTGAACGACATTGGAATCAAAATGGTGGAGGGTGAAGAGTCAGCCGCTGTTCCGTCGTAATGACATCAGCCGTAATGACATCATCCTGTCATGTGACCAGATCCTCAGCTCTGATTGGTGTACGTTTGAGGGGACATACATACATATGCATGGACAAACACTGCTCTGGACGGCTTTGCCCTTTGGGCTACTCCGTAAATAAAATCTGCCCCTTTGGGGCTCTATCTTCCTATAGAGATCGTCTCTGTTATCATTATCATTTTAAATGCTGAATCTCAATCCATGAACCACCATTAACCATTTTTCAAAGTCTTTGGTATCACTCGGTCGGGGTTTGAACCGCCGACCTCCCAGACTCGTGGAAAACGCTATAACCATTACACCACTGAGTCTGGTAATGCATTTTACCATCCTTTACTTTATCTGGTGTAAAGTGAATCAAAGGTTATCTTGCATGATTATATCCACGATGGTGTTGACGTGTAAAAGTCAGGATCATTTTGGGCTGCTTCACTTCCATGGAATATCTTTTGGATGCAGGAATGTCAGCAGAGAGCTAAAACTTGTCCAGCCTGTATGTATGGTTGCGGTGTTGATGTCACGCCTGGCCCAGATGGTACATATCTGCAGGCATTGCCTTCTGTACTTGTTGCCAATGTTCCATAACAAGGAAGTTAATGAAGCATGTAGTGGGAAAACTACTGCAATGTATCCTGAAAAAGTTAGCTGTTTTGTAAACTCGCACAGATTAAATATGGACGTCGATAGGTTTTTCTTGTTTTCTTGCCAAATGAGGCTTGAGAATTTTTTTTGCCTCCACTTGGGCAATGGTTTTAGGAGGGAAATCATGTGAGTAACTCCAGCAAACCTGCACATCGATTTAGCAATTTCATAAATGTTGTCAGAACTCTAGACCTTCCTAAATTTTCAATGAAATAATCTGACTTCATTGTCTGGCATGTTGGGTGGTTTCAGATCAAAGCAATCGTGGAACAAAATACTGTACAGAACAGACCTGGGACCCTGTGCACTCACCTGTATTCATTGCATGTTTGACCTAGATTTGTAACCCATGACATCAACTTGGGAAAAATACAAATTCCAACTCTTTCGAAGTGGCTTTTAAACTTGTCCGTCACAAATGGATAGATTCTGAGTTTTTCTTTTGAAACAAGTTTTGTCAAACTACCTACTTTGATTTGTTCAATATCTTGTTTTATTTTTGCAATTTTATTATGTATAGATGTAGAAAAAGAATTCATCCTGGAAAGTCTAACCTTGTCGGTTTTGTATTATGACTAACGACATCGACTCTGCAACAAACAGTTTTAAGACCATTTTCCCCTTTTTTAAAGAGGGTTGCTCGACTGATCTGATTTCTCCATGTGGATGTATCCATTGTGCCAGTTTAGTGTAAACCCAAATATTCCCTATCCATCCTTGACAGTTTCGATCCATGTCCTTTCTGGGTGGCCTCTCTGCTTTCTTCCTCTACCAGGAGCTTGAGTTCTTTCTTTACATTTGCACCTCATTACCTCCGCCACCAAAGGTGGATGGAGGTTATGTTTTCACCCCTGTGTCTGTTTGTCCGTTTGTGAACAAAATATCTAAAAGTTGTAGATGGATTCGGACGAAATTTGGCAGAGATGTAGCGTATGTGACCAGGACGTAATGATTAGATTTTGGTGAAGATCCGGATTCGGATTCGGCTACTAGAATTTAAGTGATTCTTCTCCATTGGGCGATAGAGCCAAAAACGATACATAGCAGGATATCTCAAAGTTATTGATGGATTTGGACGAAACTTGTTGAACAGGTTGTGTTTGTGATGTGGAAGAATCTATTCAATTTTGGTGAAGATCCGAGACACGGTGATTGTGTCTCGTATATTTATCTGTATTGATATACGTTCTTGTTTTGACATTTTTGTTAAAAAAAAAGGAGCAGATAGACCACCTACCTGTCTGCAATGTGAGAGCACCAGGCATTGTGCTTCCACAAGCCGAGCTGAGCATCTTCACCAAAAGTATAGGTGAAGATGTTCAGTGAGGTTTGCAGAATGAGGGGGTGACGGCATGTGCAGACAAATAAGGGAAGCACATCAATAAAACGTTTTGTTAGTGGCGTTTGTTTCTGGAAAAGCTGGAAACCCTCCATCCCATTGATGTTGTGCAGTAATAAATGAAATGTCTTTCCTGTCCTTGGACATTCTAAAAGCATACTTCTCCGTCAGCCAATGCTAAATGCCATCTCACGTCGTTTCAAAAATGGCAGCTGTTTCACGTGCGTTTGACCCTGCACGTCCCTTTCATTTGATTATACTTATGCTATGGGGTGTCTTTACATTGCCCATTGTGACCATGCCGTGTTGCAGTACGCGACAGATTAAAGCCACCCTCTGTTCCATCCCTCTGCCAAGAATAGTCTCAACGAGTTGGCCTTGGGCTGTGGTTATTGTGGCTTTGGGTGGGCCCATGGTACTGGCTGGATCAAACAGCTTGTGATGTACAGTCCAAGGTTTTTTGTTTGCATGTATATCTTGGTTTGCATTTTGCCAATGGACATTTATTTCGAGCATTCTGTCTTCTTTGTGTTCCAATCTTGAGGCCTGGGTGATTTTTATTTATTTATTTATTATTATTGAAGCTCTCCCCACCCAAGCTAAGAAGTTTGAAGATTTGTTGGAGAGGGTAATCGACATCTTTAAAAATAAATTGAAGAGTTAAATCAATAACATGATAAGTGTTCAAATGAAAACTGTTAGATGAAACACATCCATAATCCTCAAGGAATGGGAGCAATAAGAAAGTTCAAAAGAGGGATTTGATAATTTTAATTGAAGAATAACACTGAAGACTAGAAAGGGCAATCAGACATTGCAGACCCTTGCCAGGACTTGTTTTGTGTGGTTTTATAGCACGTATTTTAGACTGTTCGCATTCTAATGAAACATACTTTCTCGAGGTACTCGTGTTGGAAAAAATATATATATATATAACATGTAAAAATTGAGGTCTACTTTGGCACATTATGTGCGGACGAACAAACAGGTCGAGATGCAATACGCTCTCCTCTGGCAAGGGTAATGAAGAATATGTTAGCCTATTCCAGAGATTTTTAAATAGCTGGTAGAGCCACCTCTGAAACTTGAAAACTAGCAGAGCCAAGATTTTCCATCAAAGGATCTGACTTTTTGTGCCTTTATTAAAAGTCTTGCATTTTACAATAAATTACTGCCACAATTATTATTTACAGAAGACCCCAATCCCAAATTTCCCACAGTGAATTGTTGAAGGTCTGGATGCCCCCAGCCAATCCAAGTTTTCCACCATTCTTTCAACCTCTCAACCCTCCTGTCCTTGGGGCTTTTACTGGATAACCTGTTGCCTATCGCTAGGAATTACTTCAATATTGAGTTTAGCTGCATAATGGTAGCATCACAGAAAGGAATGTCTCTTGCAAACTCTTAATTTCAAATCATGAAATGAAATGTTCCTACAATTGGCAACTTTTGGCTGCCAATGAATGACTGTGCAGCCTTTGTATAATGTCTCAAGTACTACTTATTCTCATTTTGCAATTCTGATCTGCCGCTGGTAAAGGAAGGATTAACGCCTGAAACTGTTTTACTCCAAAGAAGGATTTAACGCCCAAAATATCACCCTCTCCTTATTTCCCACGCAGTTAGCAAACGTCAATCAACATTCTGTTGATTCTATTTATGTATGGGACAGTCTTATTAAAGGGCATTCTTGTTCATATCTTTGTATTAATGTTTTTATGCCTCCATTGACGAAGTCGTTCCATATGATATAAAGTTCCCTCCCACACAGCAACACCCCAACATCAACTAAATGAGAAATCAAGCACATCCGCACAAGGATATGCCTCACCGAAATCACCATTTATTCTGGTTTTGTATACAAGTTGAGTAGCATTTGTATAGTTGGTGTAATGGCTTTAAATATGCATGGCTGATATGCATTATGAATAGTAGAAGCACCTGCTCCCTACGGGAGCCTCCACCGATGAGGGGAGGAGGTTTGGATTATGTTATTATCTTTGACTATTAATACCATAGCAGAATACCCATCCTACGGACGATGTTGTACCAAGCGTGCAACAGGTATTCTGGCGCATCACTTATTTGGGTGATTTATAGGCAACAGACCGCTGCCTCGATCACTCCCAAATATAGTATTAACCCGAGTTACATATATGAAGCAAAAACATGCGTACTGCTTGTGTGCATGTAATAATACATTATGGTTTAATATAGCTTGGATAATTTCAATTGCACCCTGCCTTCACCAAAGGAATAAAATGCTAAGATGGACAAAAATTTTTTTTTTTTTTTCAAGACTTGAAGGAATTGAACGAAACTTGCACAATGCAAGTGAGGCATCAAACGAAACATCAAACTGACAGTGAGGCATCGGATAAGAGACAGACGTAGGATGAAAATAAGGAGCACGACCTGACATAAAAGTAAAGTCAGCATAAAGGACTCGGACTATGGATAAATAACATCCAGGAGTACCACAGCCAAGACTGCACAATGGTTTACTGTTGCTTCTGAACTTGTACAGAAGTTCAGCTTCAGGGTTCAGGAGCTTCAGGGTTCAGGGTTCCCTCAGAAGCTTCAGGGTTCCCTCAGTAATCCATGAGGGCTTCAGCTTCCTAGGTCAAATCCTCTTGAAGGAGTAGATGATACATGCATAGATACATACCGGTACATACATATGTATGTACAATATACATATAGTGCCTTCAGAAAGTATTCACACCCCTTGACTTTTTCACATTTTGTTGCGTTGCAGCCTGAATTTAAAATGGATTAAATTGAGATTTTTGTGTCACTGATCTACACATAATACACATGATCTATGCTGATCAACACAGTATCTGTACTCGGTAAAGCGCACAGCACCACCAGGCACACCAACTAACCAACTCATCCACCTAGTTTCATCATAACTCCTCCACAACGTTTTGAAATATCATGCTATATATGGTGTTTGGCCCTATCTTTCAATGGTGAAGAATCACTTATAAAATTAAAAAATTCTCTGATCCGATTCCAGATTTGAATCTTCACCAAAACTGAATCGATTCTTCCTTTTCACACACCTAACCTCTTCATCAAGTTTTGTCCAAATCCGTGATGGAATATTATGTACAATATGTTAATAACAGATAGACAAACAAACAGACAGACAAAACCTCTTCCCACCTTTGGTGGCGGAGGTAATCAAATTCATTAAGTTTTTGGAAAACAAAACTGACCGACCCAAAATAGCCCGATTGTATAAATTCTTCTTACTTTTCTTTTCCGACAGCCTAACTCAAAATCGGTTGAAGATAAGGACTTGGTTTAAACACGAATCTTCTGCATTTTATAGTGGGAAGGTCCATGACTGCTCAAAACTTTCATAACTTGAAAAGATTCCACGAAAAGTAGACATCACTGCTTGTTGTGTTGTTGTGTACGCATATAAATATGAAGGCAAATGAGGGGTAGGCGGGACCATGCCTGTATTTACCAGTCTTGTGTGGGAGGAGCCACGCCAACACAATAGCCCGAGGGCCAATCACATATAAATAGGTGTGGGTAACTGCATAAAATGGACAGTAGCGACAACAAAAGAACACTTTCAAGAACAAGTGTGGTTAAGGATGGAATATTATGGACAATCCGACAACCATTGTAGCCAGATATATGCGAATATATATATATATATATATATATATATATATATATATATATATATATATATATATATATATATATATATATATATATATATATATATATATATATATATATATATATATATATATATATATACAGTATATATATATATATACAGTATATATATATATAATATACAGTGTATTCAGAAAGTATTCAGACCCCTTCACTTTTTTCACATTTTGTTATGTTGCAGCCTGATGCTGAAATCGTTTAAAGTGGCCCCTAACCCGTGGAACATCCACGGAAGGGAGGATGTGGTGTATGGATAGAGTGTACCATTATGGATGGCATAGGGGATTTGCTTGTCCACGTAAGTTAGGAAGAAAGATGAGAATGAAGAGTGCGTATATGAACAACGATCGCTGACACCGGCACAAATGCATGCTCTGGATTGTCCACTCAGTGGACGGCTTGCTTTCGCCTTCGCCTGTCCAATCAGCGGATGGCTTGCTTCGCCTTTGCCCAGCAGACGCCATCAAAATTGAATCTTTTTGATGGAATCTTTTTTACAAAATAATTAAAAATGAAAAGCTGAAATGTCTTGAGTCAATATGTATTGACACTGTTATGACACTCCAAATTGAGCTCAGGTGCATCCAATTTCCTTTCATCATCGTTGAGATGTCTCTACAACTTGATTGCAATCTACCTGTGGCCAATTCAATTGAATGGACATAATTTATAAAGAAACACGCCTTTCTATGTAAGGTTTCGCAGTTG
The DNA here is from genome assembly GCF_964187855.1 of Myxine glutinosa. Lineage (NCBI taxonomy): Eukaryota > Metazoa > Chordata > Myxini > Myxiniformes > Myxinidae > Myxine > Myxine glutinosa. The sequence continues at coordinate 54,192,481 of NC_136273.1, read as the reverse complement.
ACAGTGCATGTCAGAGCAGAAACTCTCCCATGAAGTCCAAGGAACTGTCCGTAGAACTCCGAGATAGAATTGTGAGGAGGCATAGATCTGGGAAAGGGTATAAAACAACCTAGACCAGGCTGCCCGACCAAACTGAGCAACTGGGCAAGAAGGACCTTGGTCGGGGAGGTGACCAATAACTTGATGACCACTCTGACAGAACTATAGAGTCCCTAGGCTGAGATGGGAGAACCTGTCATGAGGACAACAGTCTCTGCAGTACTTTACAAATCCAAGTTTTCTGGGAGAGTGGCCAGACTGAAGCCACTTCTGGGAAAAAGGCACATGACAGCACACCTGGAGATTGCAAAAAGGCACGTGGAAGACTTCAGGCTGTAGCACAACAAACATGAGGCAAAATATTCTGTGGTCTGATTATACGAAAATTGAACTCTTTGTACTGAATGCAAAGCACTACGTCTGGTGGAAACCAAGTGCAGCTCATCACCCATTTAACACCATCCCTACCATGAATCATGGTGGTGGCAGCATCATGCTGAGGGGATGCTTTTCATCAACAGGGACTGGGAGACTTGTAAGTATGGAGAGAACAATGAATGGAGCTGAATACAGGCAAATCCTTCAGGAGAAGCTGTTTCAGAGTGCAAAAGCCCTTAGAATGTAGCAAAGATTTATGTTCCAGCAGGACAATGAGCCCAAGCATACATCGAAAGAAACACTGGAATGGCGTCAGCATAAGAACGTGAAAGTCCTTGAGTGGCCCAGCCAAAGCCCAGCGTTGAATCTCATTGAGAATTTGTGGAAAGACGTTAATATTGCTATTCACCAATGCTGCACATCCACCTTTCCAAAGATTAAGCATATCTGCAAGAAGGAATGGAAGAAACTCCCCAAATCCAGATGTGCAAAGCTGATAGACATATGAAGTATTGACTCGGGGGGGAGGGGAGGGGGGGGGGGTCTGAATACTTTTGTAAATTCTATATTTCTGCATTTCATTTTCAATAATCTTATAATAATTTCTAAAAACATGTTTTCACTTTTTCATTTTGGAGTATTTTGCGTAGATCATTGACAAAAAATTAAATTGAATCCATTTTCAATTCAGGCTGCAGCACAACAAAATGTGGAAAAAAGTTAAGTGGTGTGAATACTTCCTGAAGGCGCTGTACAAACATGCATACATCCTTGCTCCATTTTATATATACTTGCATAACATATGGATTATGGAGGAAGAGCAGTATAACACAAGCAGTAAAGCAAATGATAATTTAGCCAGTATCCGCAGTGTTTACCTAAATGCTATTTTTCCGGTATGTTGCAGTGCTTCAAATGGTGTTTGCAGAGCATTTCTGGTGTTGGAGTCTTGTATATTTTCAACTTTGCTTGCATGTCTTAACATTGCCCGTATATATTCAAACTCTTTTGATCCAAGTTTGTCGGTTCTTCATACTTCATTTCTGCTTTGAAGTCTGTTTAGACTTGTTTTTGTACTACTGTAGCATAATCCTAGCAACGAGTAACATAACGACCATTTGTTGCCCCATTTACTGGTAGTGACCTCACTTGGTATGAACTTCACAACTCGCTTTCCCCATAAAATAGCATTAAGACAGATGTTACTGATACCAGCTAGATACAACTTCAGAAATACTTTATTTGGGCACGAAGAATGAATAAAAGCGATTGATTTGAAACGAAAAAAAATATTGTATGGATTTGCTCGCTGTTGAATCATTTTCGTTCCCATATTCTCTTTTTCATCCCAATGAGAATTGGCTGGGCATGCAGCTTTCAAGGGCTACTGAAGTCTGTTTTCACATTGTGCTGGAGAAGGACAACATTATGGAGACAAAATATTCCTGGCTCTGACGATTTGTCCAGCTCACACATGGCATGCGCTATACTGTATATTTGTTTACTCTGTCTGCCTGTCTGACAAACAATATCAAAAGTCATTCCAAACAGGAAACTTACTGTTTTTAAAGATGCCATAAAGGACACAAACGGCACGAATAAATTGATGTAACGTGTTAAGTAAAGTGGTGTAAGACGCTGGATCAGCGGCAGTAAACTTTAGGAAGAAAAAAAGAAAATTAAACGTCTTTTAAAATATTTATTTTATTTCATTTGAATTTTTATACTTGAACACTGTAGATAGAACAAACTCACCTTTTTGGCACTTTCAAAACCCTTCTGTTCAGTAGTACCTGAACAAAATATTATGGCATTTTGCGTCATGACCAATCGATGCACAGTGGTAAGTCTATAGATAATCTTGTCGGGGACTCCTCCTTCTGACTCCCCATTTCTTAATCTTTATTTCCGTCTTCCGCATACTCTGTAGCCGCTGCTAATTCAATAAATTAGTTTGGCGAAGTTGTCAAGAGGATCGAGTAAAACTGGAAACCGCGGTCTGGACAGCACATTTGCTCAAGTACCATGATAGCATTGTTTACATGGCGACCACCATCTTGTTAAGTGGTGCAAAGTGCTCCGTTTCGTTGAAGTACTTGCTTGAGCGCTTTGAATGAAGCAAGCCTCTTGGCAAGCGGTAAGCAAGCCACTTTCTAACGGAACACATCCCAGGTCCCTCAACTTTGTATATGCTGCTGCCTCTTTCCCAACAATGACCAGAGGCCCTAAATCTTTTAATCCTGATAAATATTCGACTTTGGCACTCCAGAAGGATTGCCAAATTAATTTGCCCGCTTCCTTTTTCAGCTACTTGGAGGTTAAATCTCTTTAATCTAGTCTTTTCCACCATCTCTTTTCCAGTGTAGCTGTCTGCTCTCCCAAACCTCCAACCATTCCTAGGTCCTCGAGGGGATGTATTCTTCTAGTCACACCTACCTGGTTAAAGTCCCAAAATCCAGGCTTGCTGCACTCCTCAAATCTTTGATTCCTCTTTTATCCCATTTATGGAATACCTTCCTGAGTCCTTTCAATGCCACTCTTCACACTGGTCAGGGCTTGAAGCTGGAGGTACACCACCATCTCATGTTATCCTATATCTCTCCCTGTGAACGTTTCTTCCTATATCCCTAATACCAACCCTCTTGCAGATTATTGTTTCCTCCCTTCCCCTTCCCCTTCCCCTTCTCCTCCTCTTTTTCTGTTCATTCATTTCCTGCTTGCTGCATCTGTTTGTTGCCCCCAAACCCCAATGGCAGTATGTTGCCTTTACATCCTCTTTCACCTACATCTTTCTTTAGCCTAGATTTTATATTTAAAATGCTTTACTGATGTCGTCACACATTTCATTTAGGTATTATTTTGTGTTCAACATGTTATTGTAAATGAAACATAATTGTCTCCTCTGTGAGTGTTTTGAATGTTTCTTGATTATGGACCAATGTTATAAATCATATCTAGATAGTTTTGTTGAAAATGGACTTTATCAACACCCTCCTCCCTACCTCTCCCTACCCCTCCAGTAACACATGAAGTAAGATGTGTGTATGTATGTGTGTGTGTGTGTGTATATATATATATATATGTATATATACTGATGTTGACAAATGAGAATGGATTGTGGATGCAAGTCTGGTAAGGTGTCAGTGTGGACGTGAGTTCAGATCCATCAGAGGGTTGAGGATCCATCAGGCCAGGAAAGGGTGTGGGAGTGATTGTGTGGGAGATGTTGGTCTATGGGGTGATTGTGTGCATGTGGAGGCACGGCAGGTTCGAGAGAAGTGTGGGTGTGGACGTGAGTTTGAGTCGGTGAGAGGATTGCATATCCATCAGAGCCAGATGGGTTGTGTGCGTAAGGTGGGTGAGGAAGAGGTACAGCAACTCAGTGCCTTTGAAAAGGGGACACGTAAGACGGCCGGGCGAAACCTCCAGGTAGCAAGCCACAGTGTTGTATGTCCTGGGGTTGTACTTCAGCAGGGAAAGGATGTGAGGAGGAGAGTGAAATGGCCAGGTATGGGAGAAGGAAGTATGGGAGAGAATGTATGGAGTGATGTGTGGGGCGCTTCATAGGTTGAAAGGAAGGGTGGAAGATAGATTGAGAAAGATGAATGAGATTGTGTTTGAGTATGCATGTGTCACATTTGGAGTGAAAGAGTGTGTAGAGAGGGGTGAGAAGGAGGCATGTTTGAGCAGGAGGCAGAGGGAGATTCATGAGTTGAGAATGGAGTTGAGTAGTTTGAATGGAAGAGGGCTGTGGAAGGGGAGAGGAATGAATGGGCTTGAGGTGTTGACGAAGCATGTGATGATGAGGTTGGTGAAGTTGAAGAGAGTGGAAAGGATGAAGAGGCGAAGAAAGGAGAGGCAGAGGCAGAGGAAGAGAAAGAGGTTCTTTGAGAAGCCTTTTCAGTTTATGAATGATCTGTTGGAGCAGTCTCGATTTGGTTTACTGAAGGTACCAAAGGAAGAGTTGGAAGGTCACCTGCGTGTCACGTATGCAGACACAAGGAGGAACGAAGTGGTGGAGGACATCGAAGGAAGGTTATTCTGTGTCTAAAGTAGGAGGAGGCTCTGACACTGTAGCAGTTTAGACCAATATCATTGCTCGATGTAGATGGGAAGATATTGATGAGTGTTGTTGCGGCACGGCTCTCAGGCTTCATCAGAGGGAATGGTTTTGTGGATGGTTCTGTGCAGAAGGCAGGTATACCAGGATCATCAGGATGCATTGAACACTCGGCAATGGTCTGGCAAGTGTTACAGGAGGCAAAGAGGCAAAGGAAGGATGTGGCGGTGGTATGGCTGGATTTGGAGAATGCATATGGGTCAGTGCTGCATGCCTTGATCAGGTATGCCATGGATTTATTTTGGGTGCCACGGAGATTTAGCGATTTTTGATGGCATATTATGATCAGTTTTGGATGCGGTTTGCGACACAGTCCTATGTAACAGAGTGGCAGAAGTTGGAAGTGGGGATCCCGATGGGATGTACCATCTCCCCTATTTTGTTTGTGCTGATTATGGAGCTGTTGATACGTGCGGTGAGTGGACATAGGAAAGAAGTGGAGCTAGCCCCTGGTCAGAGTTTTCCAGTGGTGTTTGCATTCATGGATGACCTGACAGTTGTCCAACAGTCCGCTGATGCAGCAGTAGAGGTACTGGAACGACTGGAAAGGTTGATGCGGTGGGCAAGAATGGGATTTAAAGCAAGAAAGTCGAGGTGTGTGGTAGTGAGATGAGCAGTGGTGGATAATATGCACAGGTTTGAGCTGGGAGGGGAGGTCATTCCATCATTGGTGGAGGCCCCTGTGAAGAGTTTGGGAAGATGGTATACCGTGGAGTTGAATGATGTGGGAAGAGTGGAGGAGGTCAGAAACCAGCTTTTGAGAGGTTTGAACAGGATTGATGGATGTGGTTTGCCAGGTAAGTTGAAGGTATGGTGTTTGAAGTTTGGATTGATGCCACGAGTATTGTGGCCATTGATGATGTATGATATTGCGATTGGGCATGCAGAGAGGATGGAGGTTGTGGTGAGAAGGTGGTTGGGAGTGCCACACTGTTTGACAAACATTGCCTTTCATGGTCAGGGTGGAAAACTCCAGTTGCCCTTGACATCATTAACCGAGGAGTTTAAGGTGGTGAGGGTGTGGGAGTTCTTGATGTTGCGGGATTCAAGTGATGCAGTGGTAAAGAATGCTCTCCCAGAGAAGAAGGGAAGTCGGAAGTGGAATGCAAGAGCAGAGGTGGATGAGACTGAGGAGCGGTTGCAACAGGAGGAGTTCATGGGGATGGTACAGCACGGGAAGCATGGCTTGGGGTGGATGAAGCATGAGCGATGGGGAAAGGCATGTGTGAAAGAGAGGAGGAAGATGGTTGAAAGGGAGGTGAGAAGAAAGGAAGAGGAGGGGAGATAAGTGAAAGCAGTTGGTCAGGCACATCAAGGTGCTTGGACTACAGTCACGTAAAAAAGTAAGTACATTTCTGTTACGTGCTCCTCCCCGACCCCCTGGTCACGGTGTACCTCCGAGCCCCCGAGAGGAGCCACGGCAGAAAAATATGTTATTCTGTGTCAAAAATCAACAGGGGAAACCACACCAATGGTTATCGACAAACAAATATTGTATTAAAAATCACACAAGAATAACGATACAACAATAATAGCAATCAAAAGTACAATCAACACATCTTATGATAGTACCATCAGCTAGTAGAGGATAACTCACTGTGCTCCAAGTGAGTGAAAAAAGAACATTCCCCAATGTCTCCATAGCTCAAAGTTGATCCTCTCCAGTGATCATTAGAGCGATGTCGAATCGAAACCCGAACCCCGTTCAGATGATGGGCCCGGTCACACCGCCAAAACAGCAGAAAGGCGTATGCGGCCGAAGCGGCGCAAAGAGTCACGTGGTCCAAAACTGCGTAAAGCAAACTCAAGGCGAATGGGAAATCCAAAGGCTCCCTCCAGGTCTGAACTTTCACGGCTCAGTCGGCGAACTGCAAATTAATCTTCCAAAAGCCACGGTGCGCACACACACACACACACACACACACACACACACACACACACACACACACACACACACACACACACACACACACACACACACACACACACACACACACACACACACACACACACACACACACACACACACACACACACACACACACACATCAGATACGTCTGAAAGCGGTGGAAATAGCTGACGAAGCAAATACCTTGCTTGACGCGCGAAGCAACAACAACAACAACAACATGCATTTTAAGGCCATTTTCCCTGCTAGAGCGGGGGTTAGCCTTGCGGTCCCCATGACAATCTTCTCCATTTTGCCCTATTTTCTGCATCTCTCCTTGTTTAACCCCCTTGCCCGCATTTCTTCTTCCACCATCTTTAGCCAAGTCTTTCTCGGTCTTCCCTGTCCTCTACTTCCTTCTACATTAATTTCCATCACTCTTCTCAACCAGTCACTTTCATCCTTCCTCAACACATGACCAAACCATCTCAACCTGTTCCTCTTCACAGCATCAATCACAGGCAATATTCCCATCATCTTTCGCAATTCATCATTTGTCTTCCTCTCTCTCAACGATACTCCGCACATCCATCGAACCATTCGCATTTCCACCCTTTCCAGCCTTCGTTGCTGCTCTACGTTCATTACCCATTTCTCACTCCCATAAATCATAACACTTCTCACACATGCAGCATACACCTTTCCCTTCAGCTTCAGCGACACTCTCCTCCTCATCAGCATGCCACTCAGTTCCCGAAACTTCTTCCATGCACATCTCACTCGAGCAACCGTTGCCGAGTCTGATCCACCTTCTCCATTCAGCATGTCTCCGAGGTAGCAAAATGTTTTCACACCTTCCAGCTTCCCGCCGTCTCCAAGATCCAACTCAACATTTCCTCCATCTGCAGCTCCCTCTGTGCACACCTTGCATTTGAATGTAGCTGCCACACTGGTAAATGACCCTCTCAGACCACTACATTTTTGATGAACCCACTCAGCGCACATTGTACATTGAATGGAGTTCACTCCGACACCCTTCCTGCACACAGCACACAGCCACTTCCCAGTTCTTTCCACCTCACCACATGCTTTACCACTTGCCATCACCTTCGTCTTTCCGATATTCACCTTCAGACCTTTTGTCTCCATACATTCCTTCCACTTGTTCATCTTTTCCTTCAGTCCATCCATACTTTCCGCAATCAACACCAGATCATCTGCATACAACAACTCCCACGGTAAACCCTCCTTTACGTTCTGAGCCAGCACCTCCACCACAGCTACAAATAGTAGTGGACTTAGTACCGACCCCTGATGCACTCCCACCTTCACCTCAAACTCACCACTGTTCCCATCCTTCGCCCTTACAGCTGTGCGCGCTCTTTTGTACATTGCCATCACTACTCTGATCAACCAATCCTCCACTCCTAACTTCCTCAATGCCCATGTCAATACTTTGCGTGGGAACCCTATCGAATGCTTTCTCCAGATCAACAAACCCAAAAAACAACTTCTTCCTCTTCTCCATGTACTTCTCCTGCAACTGCCTCACAATGAAAAGCGCATCTGTTGTTCCTCTTCCTGGCATAAATCCAAACTGCATTTCGTCGATCTTCACTTTCTTCCTTATCCTCCTCTCCAACACCCTTTCCAATACCTTCATTCCATGCTCCAATAACTTTATCGCTCGGTACGAGCCACACTTCAGAGGGTCACCTTTCCCCTTGTATAGAGGGACGAGGGTACTCAGTTCCCAGTCCACTGGAATGCGGCCTTCTTTCACCACCAGATTACAGATCTCTGTCATTCTCTTCACACCCCAACTTCCTGCTGCCTTCAACATATCTCCCACAACTCCCGTCGGCCCTCCCGCTTTTCCACTCTTCATTGCTTTTATCGCTTCCTCAACCTCCTTCTCAGTTATCGTCTCTGCCGGTCCTAAAACTGGGTTACTCTCTATGTTGCCATCCCATTCATTCTCTGTATTCAACAGCATTTCCATATATCTTTTCCATCTTCCTTTAATTCCATCTGGGTCGACAACGATTTGTCCCACTTCATCCTTCAAGCAACTCACCCCCATCACATCACACCTCTCTTTCGCTATGTGCTTTGCAATCCTGAATACTGCTTTATGACCCTCTTCCGAATCCAGGCATTCTCCGAACATTTTCCGACATGCCTCCTGCGCCTCGACGCGCGAAGCGCACAAATCAAAATGGCCGACGGCTCGTTCTCGAGTTGCAACGACCCGGCGATGATTCTTCAGAATCCCAACGCCAAACCTGACACCCAGGTTGATCAGTCACAGCGATAACCCCTATCGCAGGAATTCCTATCCAGGAAATTCAAAGTTCACTCGTGACTTGCTCGACAACGTTCGATCCAGAACGCAAAGCAACCAGCTTCTTGTCCGACTTTTCGCTCCTTTCTTTTCTCTCGCCTCCTCTTCTTCTTCGTCTTCCTGGGTCCCGATCCGGTTTCCTGCTTCATTTAACATTAACCTTTTTACCTTTTGACAATAATAATGGCTATTTCCCTCAAACAATAATAATAATAATAATAATAATAATAATAATACATAGAACCAGAAATGTTTCAAGTGGATGAAAACCACAACACCGGAAGTGACGAATTCGTAACAACCCCATGTAAAGTTTTGACTTTTTCAACATATTTTAACATACAGCTATTTGATCTTCATTTCAACAATGTTGACAGATAAAGGTGATATAATATAACAAATATCATGAAACATTTACATTTTGTAGTCCTTTGTATAATTTAAATGTACATAATGCAAATTTCGCATGTGGAAAAAGTAAGTACACCCCATGAAATGTTTTTTAAAATCTTTTTAACATATGTGGACATATCAATATTTGATCTTCATTTAAGCAGTATCTATAGATAAAGGTGATCTAATTGAACAAAAAACAATGAGAGATTGACTTTGCAATAATTTATTAAACAAAAAATTGTTGCACAGCATGCACAATTGCATGCACAGCTAGTTTCAGATCCCCCCACAGCATCTCGATGGGATTTAGATCCGGGCTTTGACTTGGCCATTCCAGAACCCTCCATTTCTTTCTTTTCAGCCATTCCTTGGTGGATTTACTGGTATGTTTAGGGTCATTGTCATGTTGCAAGGTCCACCTTTGGTTGAGCTTCAATTTTCCGACAGATGGCCTCACATTATCCTCAAGCACCCTCTGGGACAATGAAGAATTCATAGTGGATTCTATGATGGTGAGCTGCCCAGGCCCTGATGCAGCAAAGCTGCCCCAAACCATAATATTTCCACCACCATGCTTTACAGTTGGTATCAGGTTCTTGTGGTCAAATGCTCTCTTTGGTTTTCGCCAAACATGTCTTCTGGTACTGTGGCCAAATAGCTCTACCTTTGACTCATCTGTCCAGAGCACATTGTTCCAGAAGTGCTGGTCTTTGCCGAGGTGTTCATTGGCAAACTTTAGTCTTGCCCTGATCTTTCTGGACAGCAATGGTTTCCTCATGGCACACCTCCCATGTAGATCAAATTTGTGCAGCCTCTTTCTAATGGTAGACTCGTGCACTTTGACATCAACAGTGGCAAGAGCTACCTGTAGGTCCCGTGATGACATTCTGGGGTTCTTGGAGACTTCTTTCAGCATCTTGCGGTCTGCTCTCGGGCTGAACTTGCTGGGGCGGCCTGGCCTGAACAAGTTGGCAGTTGTTTGGAATCTTCTACACTTGTAGATGATCATCCGGATAGTCGAATGATTGATTCCAAATTGTTTGTAGATCTTTTTAAATCCCTTCCCAGACTCATAGGCATCTGTAACCTTCTTTCTGAAGGCCTCAGAGAGCTCTTTTGATCTAGGCATGGCGACGCCGCACACTTCAACAACAAAGAGCAAACCAAACTAAATGTCTGAGGTTTAAATAAGACAGGTTCCTCCCTGATCCTCTCTAACGATGTTCTCATCATTTGCACCTGAGCTGGTGCACCTGATTCTAATTTTAGGTATTTGAAGTAGTGATAAATGTAGGGGTGTACTTACTTTTTCCACATGTGAAATTTGCATTTATGTTCATTTAAATTATACAATGGACTACAAATTGTGAATGTTTCATGATATTTGTTATATTATATCACCTTTATCTATCAATATTGTTGAAATGAAGATCAAATAGCTGTATGTTGAAATATGTTGAAAAAGTCAAAATTTTACATGGGGTGTACTTAGTTTTTCACGTGACTGTAGGTGGGAAGGTGTGCGGGTTTAGGATGTTGGAGTGGCAAGAGATTTGGAGGATGGAGCCAATATTTTTAAATTTCCTGTTGCGTGCAACGTATGATGTGTTTCCGTCACCAGTAAACTTGAGATTGTGGGGTTTTTTTTTTTTTTTTTTTTTTTTTTTTTTTTGTATACAAGATCGAGGCTCGTGAAAGAGCGAACATTAATCACACAGAAAGACAAACCGACACATAAAACATATAACATAGGGAGCGGTAGACAAGATGGGGAGAGAGGGGGAAGGACACAAACACAACATTTGAGAGCAGGGACCGAGAGACATGGAGACATGGAGACATGGAGACATGGAGACATCGAGAGATCTGAGAGAGGGCGAGGGCTTTTGGGGGGGGGGGGGCGTGGGAAGGGGGCAGTGGGAGAGGTATAAAACATATGGACACTGCCAGGACTTCCAGGAAAGAAGTTGGAATTTCAAACAAGGTGGATCTGGGGTGAATTAGCGGGGGTAGAAAAGATCAAGGTTTTGGATGGGGGAAGAAAGGAGATGGTGGTGAACAGCTGTTTTAAAGACCTGGAGGGAGGAGTGGGATTGAAGGGAGTGAGGGAGTTTGTTCCAGAGGCGGGAGAAAAGAGGAATGAAAGAGTGAAGGTGAGCGGAGAGCCGAGATTTCGGCAGTTTAACCATCAGAGGGTTGCTGGCAGATCTTGTGCGACCTGTAGGAATATTTGGGGGACAGAGCACAGAGAGAGCTGGGGGTGCAAGGCCGGAGAGGAGTCGGTAGAAGACAGAAAGACCACCTACCTGCCTGCGGTGAGTGAGTGAAAGGCCCTCAGAGATAGCTTCATCGCGGGAGATTCCAATAATTCTGAAAGCTTTGGTTTCAACAGCGTGAAGCCGAGCTAGGTGTGAGGCAGGAGCACCGGCCCATAGGGGAGAACAGTATTCCATTGAGCTGCGGATGAAAGCCTTGCATGTGGTGAGGAGCTCAGGTGTGCCGAGGAAGGACTTCGCACGACGGAGGATGCCCAGTCGGCGACTGGCTTTGGAGGCCAGCTTGGAAATGTGGTTTTCCCAAGAAAGATCATGGCAGATAGTGAGACCCAAAATCTTGAGCGACAGAACTTCTTGGAGAGGATTGTTGAGAAAGTAGATGGGAGGGTTGTCCAGTCGATCTTTTCAGAGAGACATAGTAAGAGTGTGAGATTTGTCAGGATTGAAAGACATGTTCCACTTGTTTGACCAGTCTGTGATTTTGTCCAGGTCTTCAGAGAGTGAGGAGGCAGCAGACTGCCGATCTGAGGGAAGAGGAATGGAGCGGCAGAGAGTGGAGTCATCAGCAAAGAGATAGAGAGGATTTTCGAGAGAGTCAGAGAGATCATTGATGAAGACCAGAAAAAGCACGGGGCCCAGAACACTGCCTTGGGGAACTCCAGCCTGAACAGGAAGAGGAGATGAGAGAAACCCATTCAGGGCCACACGTTGACGACGACTAGAGAGGAAGTCCGCCAGCCATGCGTGGAGATTTCCATGGATACCAAAGGAGGAGAGTTTAGTGAGCAGAGCGGGGTGCCAGACCGTGTCGAAGGCACGTGATATGTCGAGGGAGACAGCTCTAATTTCCTGTTTGGCATTGAGGACCTCCATCCATTGTTGAGACAGCAGAAGCAGCATGTCCAGAGTAGAGTGACCTGGTCTGAAACCAAATTGATGATCAGAGATCAAGCCATTGGAGAAGAGGAAAGATTTCATATCAGAAGCAATGATGGATTCCATGACTTTGCTGATAATTGGGAGAAGGCTGATTGGTCTGTAGTTGCTAGGATCTGTTTTTGCACCTTTTTTGTGCAAAGCGGTGATGTTGGCTGATTTCCAAGCAGATGGCAGTTGACCTTGAGCAAAAGAGAGGGTGAAGAGAACAGAGAGAGGGTGAGATAGAGCAGCAGAGCAGGATTTTAGGACCCGTGGGCTGATGCCGTCGGGTCCAGTTGCAGAATCAGTCGAGGGTTGACAGAAACTTTTCCACCTTGTCAGGAGGAAAGGACACGGAGTCCAGGAGCAGCAGGGTACGACTGGGTATGGTGGGTACAGAGAGGGATGGGTTTGGGACACAAGATTTTAGAGGCAAACACAGAGTTGAGGCATTCAGCTTTTTCACGTGCGGAGTCAGCTGTGTAGCCGTTTGAGGTAAGGGAGGGGATGGAGGGGGAACAAACACCAGAAACTGATTTGACCAGACGCCACCAGGATTTGGAAGAGGGAGACAGATAAGAGAGTTCGGTCTTGAGAACGGAGAGATATTGTTTCCTGGCTCTCCTGAGGGTGGACACACACTTGTTTCGGGCTTTGTGAAAGGAAATGAGATTTCCTTCCGTTGGATTTGCTTTCCAGGAGACGAAGGCAAGTTGTTTCTGGGCAACAGCCTCACCACAAGATTCCGTGTACCATGGACGGGAGGAAGGGTATGACAACTGAAGACGTGATGGGATAAATCTGTGCATGAGAGAGAGCAATTTACTTTGGAAGAATTCCCAGGATGAGTTGATGTCAGAGGTGGTAGAGATGGGAGACCAGTCCAGATGATTGATGGCTGCTTGAAGACCGTGCCAGTTGGCCTGAGTGAAATGCCAGACTCGTCTACGCTGAGCAGGCTCCCTGAGGATGGTCAGAGAGATGTCCACTTTAACAAGGACATGATCAGATGATCCGATCGGAGCAGAAGAAGAGCAGCAGACATTTTCAGGGAAGTTAGTCATAACCAAGTCCAGAAGAGAAGATGTTCCGTTGACTGAGATCCGGGTCGGGAAATTGACAGATTGTGTCAGTCCCAGTGAGTCGCAGAAGTCCTTTGCTGAGGAGCCATGGCTGGTGAGAGAGGTACCCACACCCAGCCAACTGGCATGATGACAGTTGAAATCACCACATATGAGGAAGAGAGAGTTGGGATGAGTAGATAGAAGTTGGTCCATATCATCAGACAGCGAGATGTAGATGAAGTCATCACTGTTTGGTGGACGGTACAACACACATATGAACAAGAGGTGGGAGCGAAGGGGAAGCCGTAGCCAGAGGTATTCCTGGGGGTGAGGTGGAGAGAGTGCAGTGCAGGGCGAGTGAGGAAGAGAGTTTTTGATAAAGATAGCAACCCCGCCTCCAGGACGAGGCTCAGGTCTATCATACCGGAGAAGGGAGTAGCCCGGGAGAGATACTATGGAATCAGAGACATCATAAAGGAGGAAAGTTTCTGTTAAGCAGATCACGTCTGGTTTGACAGAAGCAACCTGTATGGAGAGATCAGTTAAGTTTGAACGAAGGCCCCGGATGTTTGAGGTCCATACCGTTAATGAAGAGGAAGGGGGAGCATCAGATACAGAACAGGGGGGAGGAGGGGTAGGGTAAGATGTGGAAGAGGTGGAAGAGGTAGGGAGAGCTGTTGAAGGTGTGTCAGAGATTTCAGAATAGCTCGGAGAAAGGGAAGGATGGGGCGGACAAAAGGTTTGATGGTGATTGGGTGAGCCACAATGAGGTGTTATTTGAGGAGGGGGAAGAGCGAGGCAGAAGGTTGGGGGAGATGGAGGTGAGAGTTTGAAGGGGGAAGAAGCGGGGAGGACACTTTGAGGAGGGGGAGTGAGCGGGGGGAAATTGAGAAGCAATGAGGGTGGGGAGATTTGAAGGGGAGGGGTGAGGGGGGAGTTTGGGAGGGAAGGGACAAGGGGAGGGATTTGAAAGGGATGGGATATGGGGGAGATTTGGAGGGGAGGGGTGAGGCAGGAGTCTAGGAGGGGAGGGGCGAGGGGGCGTCTTGGCGGGGAGGGGTGAGGGGGTAGTTTAGGAGGGAGGGGGCAAGGGGGGAGATTTGAAAGGGATGGGTGATGGGGAAGATTTGGAGGGGAGGGGTGATGGGGAAGATTTGGAGGGGAGGGGTTATGGGGAAGATTTGGAGGGGAGGGGTGAGATTGGATTTTTGAAAGTGTACGATTTATGGGAAACGAACATTTATTGCAAAATGAGTTTCTTGTGATCTTCGAGTTAAAAATACGTTTAAGGACGCTGGATGGAGGATGGAGTGCAGGAGAGTTTAGGGAATGTAGAAAAAAGGCACTATAGGAGATGGATATTTTTTTGGGGATGAATTGATTTGGTGAGCAAGTCGAAAGCAGCCTTTTAAAGAAGAAGAAGAAAAAGGTGTTATAAAATATGACGGAATACATAACTTGAGGGGAAAGTGTAAACATTGAAGGTTAATGAGTGAAAACTATCTGGGGAAATGGGGGAGAAACACGTGGTCGAAGAACGAAACAACGAATAAGAATGAATAAACGAATGAGAACAGAGAAGGAAATATTTATTTATTTATTTTTATTTTTATTTTTTGTTTTTTTTTGAGTTGAGATTTACACAAGGAAGTAGGCTATGGGTGAAAAGACTGGGAATACAGAGAACGAAAGTTATTGGATCACAAACGACGGACCACTGAGAGAAAAACAAAGCCTCAAGGTTGTACAGTGCACACTGTACAAGGCCTTGCTCGCGACACGGCAAACAGACGATCAATTTATGAAAGATAAACACCGAGAAACAACCAAAGTTGCACACAATAACTTCACACACCGAAAGATAAATACAGTTTCGACAAAATACAATTGTGAACAGACTTAACTTCGAAAAACGTGGAGACCGTGTGGAGTTTCGAAAATCCCTGCCGCCGTCTCCAAGATCTCGCGAGATCTCTCAATTGCAGGAGGGTTGTTGCAGGAGGAGAGATGTTATTTGTGTGGAGGTGTGGTAACTGTGCAGCATGCACCGAGTGCATGTTCAGTGGCATTGGCAGCAGGACAATACAGGTGGCGACATGATCAGGTGCTGGCGGTGGTGGTGCAGATGGTGCAACAAGAGGTGCTGAGGTCGAGAGAGAGAAGAGTGGAGAAGGTAACTGATGGGGGAGAGGTGTGGTTTGTCAGAGGGCCAAGTGGTAAGAGGTGGAAAGAGGAGGAGGTGGAAAGCAAGAGGGCTGTCAGATGCTTGTGATTGCCAGGTGGTGGCAGACCTAAAGCCACAATTGGTATTCCCAGAGGAGATCTGTGTGACAAGGTTGCGGCCTGACATTGTCATTTGGTCAGGTGCAAAAAGACAGGTCATCTTAGGGGAATTGTCTGTACCTTGGGAAGAGAACATGGAGGAGGTGCAAGAGAGGAAAGTACAGTGAGCTGTAGGCTGAGTGCCGGGAGAAGGTTTGGCGAGTTTCGTGTCAGCCATTTGAGGTGGGGGTGTAGAGGGTATATTGGCAAATTCCTTTTCTGCATTTCTTGCTCGGCTTGGAGTGTGTGGGACAGAGAGAAGGAGGATGTGTGACACGGTGGCCCAGGTTGCCTTGAAAGGCTCATTTTGGATATGGAGGAAGTTTATGGAGGCACATCGAATGGTGTAGGTTTGTTGTGTGTGTTTTTTTGGTTGTTGTTACTATTATTTCTTATTTTGTGTATGTGAGTGGGTGAGGCTGTGTGTTTTTGCATGAATGAATTTTTGCACGAGTGTGTTTTTGTATGTTGAGTGGTGTATGTTGTAAGGGTGTGTGTGTGTGTGTGTGTGTGTGTGTGTGTGTGTGTGTGTGTGTGTGTGTGTGTGTGTGTGTGTGTGTGTATATGTATGATCTGGTGTGTTTTGTTGGTGAGTGGTGAAGGGTATAAAGGTGGGTGTTTGAGTGTTCCACCATGTTTGTTTGGTGCTGTGGATTCTGGATGTGGAGGTGTTGGTGTTGTAGTCTGCGTTCGCACTGGCTGGGGGTGGGGGTATGTACACATCCAGGTGTAGTTGCTGCATGTGGATGTGTATGTGCCCCTGCTGGTCCACCTTAGCTGATCGTATTGAGGTTGAAGGGCCAAAACGGTGTGATGGAGGACCTCGGCTGAGGACCCGGTCAGTGCGGCACACTTGGACCCGGTATGTTTTGAACGTGTGTGTGTGTGTGTGTGTGTGTGTGTGTGTGTGTGTGTGTGTGTGTGTGTGTGTGTGTGTGTGTGTGTGTGTGTGTGTGTGTGTGTGTGTGTGTGTGTGTGTGTGTGTGTGTGTGTGTGTGTGTGTGTGTGTGTATGCGCTGTTACATATTTATGTGAAGGTATGTGGATTACCATTCAGGTCTTTGCTTATCCGTGTGTAGTATATTAAGGGTTGTTGTGATTGGAGGGTCAGGAGCCCTTCTGAACAAGTGGCCGGAAACGGAAGTGACCGGAAACGGAAGAGGAAAAGACACGAGGGGGAAAGGATGAGGATTCTTCTTCCTCGCCCCGCTCCGACAAAAAGGTGGGATTGATTGAGCCGTGTGGAAAAGCGGCGTTCCGAAGCCCGCCTGGCGAGAGGAATCCCCGGGACGTGTACCTGCCCGGTGGAGACGTCAAGTTGACGTGGGGCCGTGCATCGACCCCGCGTCGGGCACCGTTCCCAACACCGTCTAAAAAGACGCGTACGGGTCGCCCGTTGGGGCCTAACACGCCTGGCAAGCGGCGTGGGGCTTTTGGCTTGCTTTCCCGTCCCCGCGTCGCGTGGCCGCGAGGGGCTGTAGCCGGGGTGCCGGGTACGATACCTGCCCGGTGGAAACACGTCCACCCGGGGTTCGTTCAACCGCCCGAGTGCGGCGACGCTGACTATCATCTTGGTCAGGAGGGGCCCAGAGACATTGTGCGGGACCGAGACCAAAAGGGTGTCGTGAGTACTCACCGGGACACACGTATATAAGATGGCCATCTTACTCATAGGGAATTGATTGTGGCTGGGAAATATTGTTGATGGTTGTGTATTGTTGATTGCTCGGGGAAAATCTCCGTGGTTGTGTCATTGAAATTGTATGGTATCATTACCATTGGAAATATATCCTTGAACATCAGTTGTCTCCTGGGTGAAATTCATATGGATTGCGTGGCGAAAGCGCATATATAATACAGCTTGCTGGCGGAGTTCCTCTCACGGTCCGGGGGTCACCGAGACCAGGTATTCACCGAGGGGACCACGTAACAGCGCGTGTGTATATATATATATAGTTTATATACATATATATACATATACATATATATATTATATATATATATATATATATATATATATATAGAATGGGTAGATAGAGTGCATGCCAGTAGAGTGCTTGCCGCCACCAGGTTGAACAGTTTGTTTTGTATCCCACTGACAGGCCGGATCTGGATTCGGACCTCAATCAAAATATCATTGGCTTGTTGTCACCTAACCAACTCATCCACCAAGTTTTGTCATAATCCATCCAAATTGTTTTTTGAAATATTCAATTCTGTATATCGTTTTTCGCCCCATCTCACTATGGTGAAGAATCACTTGAGAAATTCTCGTATTCGGATCTTCACAAAAATCGAATCAATTTGTCCTTGTCACATGCCCAAATTGTCCACCAAGTTTCGTTCGAAACCTTCCACAACTTTGAGATATCCTGCTATATCGTTGTTGGCCCTATATCTCAATGGTGAAAAATCCCTTAAAAAATTATCGGATCCAGATCTGAATCTTCACCGGAATCTAATCATTTCGTCCTTGTCACATACCCAACCACTTCACCAAATTTCGTCTGAATCCGTCCACAACTTTTTGAGATGTCCTGTTCCCAAACAGACAAACCTTTGGTGGCGGAGGTAATAATCGTGACCCTTTTGTGTTTTGGATACCATGTACATGAACATGCTGCCACTTTAGATGACAATAAATATAATTGACTTTGAGCTTTACCCATTACTTTGTAAAGTATAGATAGATGAGGGATGCTTTGTGCAGACGAGATAGGCATGGAACATATTGTGAACACTGGGGTTTTCTTTTATGTGAAGAGACCAAAGCACACCTTGGTATGACACAATGGGTTGTACTGTAAATACAACAAGCCATATGTTCACCACACAGAACATAGTTAATTATCTACTGAGTTTTGGGAATGGAGAAAAGTGCACTTTATTAGTATTTTTACATTTGTGGGGTAGGGGTCTGCAGTTATTTATTTTTGGCCTTGGCACTGTTTGTGTTTTTGTGATTTATCAGAATTTTTGCATGTAATTGTTATCATTTCGTATCCAGCCTGTGGTTGCTGGATGCACCATTGCTAGGAGCGCAGCTGTGCCACTGATGGAGTGCCCCCTCTTTTCAGGAAGCTCGTACTCATTTTGCCGACCTCAGAAGGATGACAAGCAGAGAGCACCTTGTGTTAACGGCACGACGGGAGCTCAAACTCAAGACTAAGATCTTAAGCCAACGACTTTAACCGTTAAGCCAACACCAGACTTTGAACGTGTAATAAGAACACTTACTTGGGTTTGGTGTACTCCGTGTGAGAGACCGGTCTTGTCTATTGTGAGGAGAGGTTAATTTTGTCCTGTCAGTTATGTCTCATGTTGAGTCGGTTGACAGAAGCGCTGCAGGCATCTCTCCACACATACACAGCCGGCCTTGAGCTCACAGCGTGTGGTGCCCCCCTCCTCTTGCACGCCCTGAAGGAAACGCTGCCTCTTACGTCTCACCAGTGAGGGGTGAGTGGTGGGGGTTGGGCCTTGGGCCCTAACATATGGCTGCTCCTGATTGGCAGCGAGCAAGGTGATGCACTATTGGACCGCACTGCTTGTCGGTCATGGCCTTGAGTGGGTCAGAATCAGTCATGTAGTTTGACTGAGACTCTGTCGCTGTAAGTGGGAATGACACATATTGACTGGTACCCTGCAGGCGTTGACATCTTGGGGGCAAGGAGAATCGGTTTTAAAAAATGGGGAAAAGGGGCTGCGAGCTTGTCTGCAATGTGAGAGCATGATGACAATGTTGAGAGCTTTGGATTCCACAGATTCTGGGAGGGATAGATGTGATTCTTGGGTTTCAGCTCGTAGGGGAGGTCATAAATCCATTGATCCATTGATATAAAGTTGAGGAGGTAAGGGGTGAAAATAAAAGGTAGTACAGCGAAAGGACGATCATGGACACACAATGACTAATGAGGGCACCTTGTAGGCCTCAAAAAACACGATACGAAAAATCTGATATACTCACAAATTTTCATGAATTGTAAAACAAAACCGAAATAGAAGCACACAGTAAACACATACACAGCAAAATATACAGGAGAAAATCGACAAAAACGATCAGGAGAGCTTATATTTCAGGGTACCGGAGGAGTCAATTAATCGGCACGATGGAGCGCGAGGAACCGGAACCGGAAGTTAAATTTTCAAGTTAATTGGATTAAAATTGACCACATTTCCTTCAATCTCGTTCTTCCCTCCAGGTCTTCCAGACAGCTGATCACCACCATCTCAGATAATCACCCATCTAAAACCATATTTAATACAATGATTAAATACCTGAGCGTTTGCTTCTGTATCCATCTTGTCCACTATCAGTATTCTCCCCTACCTCTTGTGCTTACCTTGTCTGTCGCGTTAATTTTTTTCCCTGGCTCTGCTGTTGGCATTTCCCCCTTCTCTTTCTGCTATTCCTTTTTGCTACTACATCCTGATCCGTTCTGTTCTGACTCTTCCACGAGCCTCGACTCTGCATACAAAAGTAAATAAGTAAAAAGTGATTGAGGTGAGCTGCAATGATGGACTCTATTACCTGACTTAAAGGGTTGGGAGAAGGCTGATAGTTCTATAATTAAGAGGATGAGTCTCAGAATGTTTTTTTTCTTTAAGATAGCAGTGATGCATGCAACTCTCCAGGATGGATGGACTTCCTCATGCAAGGAGGACCTGTAGAAGAGGAGATCGGGTGATAGTCCTGAAGCACATTTCTTGAGGAATGGAGGAGCCATCAGGACTATTTGTTGAATAATTTTAAGCTTGGTAAGGAATTTCTTCACTACGATGGAAAAGTAAACATCCTGTGGGAACATTGTGTAATGGGGGAAAGAGTGTTATATAGAAAGGGATAAATATAGGATCTTACCCTTTTGAGTGATGACAGAGTTCAAGGACAGTTTTTTTTTTTTTCCTCAGAGTTCAGCATGACTGAGTCCTTTTGGTTGGAAGGAATGGAAATGGGATATGTCCCAGACAGACCTCACCAGCCAGATGTTGGACAGAAAATTTGAATGTGGGATGGGATGAATTTGTGAAGAAAAATGAGTCCATTGCAAAAAAAAAAACTTTCAGGAGCAACCAATGTTAGGAGCTAATGTAATGTGATGGACCAGCCTTGACTGGAAAGAGCAGATTACAAGCCAGATGAATAACCTTTACAATATTGCCAGACATATCTGTACCTTTTGGGGGTTATCTTATTACTGGCCTTTTTGAAATTTAGAGAAACCCTAACCTTCCGGTAAGCGCAGGCTGACAACGCAGATCCTGTGACTCGCTGCACCCCTTCCGGTCCAGGTCGTACTGCAGTCATAGTGCAAGAGAACATTATTACATTTACCACCTTTGAGTCAGGATGTGTGGGTGTGGTGTGTGCCTAATTTTTGTAAAATTGATGCCTTGGCCTTTTGGTGGTTCTGTTTAACTTTGCAATTAGTTATTTTTACTGCAGGTGTTTTTGGTTCTGCCACCGATTCCATTCTCGGCCTTTATTTAGTAGTTGATATGCATGTGTGTGGGAATAAGCAGCCATTCTGTATCATGTTTATATGTGGGGCTTTTGAAATGTTGTGAGCATGCTCGACTTCTACACTATGCTTGTGAACTTTGCAAAACGACAAGGTTCCATTGTGTCCCCCTTTTTCCAATGACTTTGTGACCATGTTGCCTCCGTTGGAATTCTCATGGCTTGACCCAGCTGTGAGCCCTGCCCAGCAGGAAAAGGCCTCAGGCAGACAAACAATCTGCATTGTTGTTTCCTTGCATCGTGAGCTGAGGATGTTTTGACATTTTTGCTCTTGGAGGGGATGAAGTGATGAGGGGGAGGGTGGTAGGGCTCGTGGAAAACAAAACATACACTGATTGTCTTACTTCATACGAGGAGATCACAATAAGTACAACGATTCAAAAATATATAAATGTAATTCTTATGTTGTAAGTTTAATCTTTTAATTTTTAAAGGACGTATAATGAATTTGCTACATGAGATCATGGATAAAGCTAGCCCTTTGTAATTGGTGAGGTGAAATATTAGACTGGATTGATCCATACATCCAACAGTGGACTGGTGATGTGAGTGCTTTGGCCTGAACCATTGAACAGCACACGTTTCAGGCTCATGACTCAGGTTTGTAGCTGGAAGAGTGCAGCACCAACAACATTGTTGGTTTGCTGACATAGCAGCCCTTCAAACAGCCCCTCAGTCAGAACGCTGCTTCCTTTTCACCTACATTAAGGCTATTAGCTGATCCAGGATCGCCATCTTTGACATTTTACACATTGATGCTGTAACAGTTAATCCTGTATGACGTGCGAGACAAATAAGAAATATAAGGTTTATGTAACATTTTAAAAATTAGGCACTCGGCAGAGCACGTACCTCCACCAGGCTGAACAGTTTACGTTTTGTATCCAACTGATAGGCCTGATCTGGATCCGGACTTGAACCAAAATCTAATTGGCTTGTTCTTGTCACCTAATCAATTCGTTCAAGTTTCGTTATAACTCGTACACAACTTTTTGACATAATGCTATATATTATTGTTTATTATTGTTAATGCAGCGCTGGGTTTCGTTGTTTACTTACGAGGGGGAGCCTTGGTTCCCCTCGGCCTTACCAGGCCCAAAGCCACCGAGCACGGATAACTCCATGTCACGGCGGTTTGATAATTAACCGTGAGTGCCATTTAGTCTATCAGGGTCCCTCAGTGTCCTTCGTCTATTTGTCGTTTACCTGAAGTCGCGTGGTTTTCCAACCGGGTCTCGTGCCCTCGGTAATGCACTGATCTTATGTTATGATCTTAGTTGGATGCAGATGAGCAACTGCCAGTGCACACCGGATATGCAGATTAGAGCCAATTAGGTGGGGAATTAAAATATCCCAGGCTAACTAGGTGTGAATGGTGCTAGACAAATGAAGGAAAGGAAAGGAAAGGACAGGCACAAACAGATCCGTAGAACAGTTCAACAATAGGGGGTTTATTTACAATGTGAATGAGATGTGATTGCCAGGACTATGGGTAGATGGCAGGACGACAAACAGGCATCAGGCATACAAACACAGGCCCAAGGCGAAGGCAGGATGACCTCCTTAAAACTCTCCACACTGCGTGCAACACAGAAAACCAGCACTTGCACTCTCAATCCCCTCTGAACTCTCTCAGTTCTCTTCAGAATTTGCCAGCTCTCCTCAGAGATGACACACTCCTCTCCTGCGTGTCACAGGCTCCTCCCCTTCTCCTGAGAACTCGCACAATTCCACCTTTTTCATCTCCTCCCTTGTCTCCCTTGACAACCTTCTGCCCCTCAATGTGTTGTGCTCCACCCCCTTTAGGAAACAATCATAGGTCTGCCCCCTTTCTCTTTCCTGTCTCCCGGTGCCACAGGTAGATTGCTGCAAGAGGTTTTACACACATTTCCTTCACTTGATCCCTTGTTACCGATTTCAAAGCGCCACCCTCCGTATGGTGCACATTCAAACAGACAATCCTTAAGCCGACATGACCCTGCTTATTACATCAAGATTGGTTATATACTTCCTATAACCATGAATGAGCTTCCTACACCTCTCTATTGGCAGTTTGGCCCACTCCTCTTGTGCAAACTGCTCCAGTCTTCCCAGATTTGAAGGGTTCTTTCTCCCAACTGCTGTTTTCAGATTTCCCCACATGTGTTCAATCAGATTTAGATCTGGACTCATTGCTGGCCACTTCAGAGCAGTCCAGCATTTTGTCTTGAACCATTCCTGGGTGCTTTTTAAAGTGTTTGGGGTCATTGTCCTGCTTCAAGACCCATGACCTTCGACGGAGACCCAGCTTTCTGACCCTGGGTTGAACATTACTCTCCAGAAGGCCTTGGTAATCTCCTGATTTCATGATGCCATGCACACGTTCAAGGCACCCAGTGCCAGAGGCAGCACAGCAACCCCAAAACATCACTGAACCTTCTCCATGTTTAATTGTAGGGAAGGTGTTCTTTTCTTTGAAGGCTTCATTTTGTTTTCTGTAAACGTCGAGATGATGTGCTTTATCCAAAAGCTCTAATTTCGTCCCATCTGTCCACAGGACATTCTCCCAGAAGGATTTTGTCTTTTCAGGTGTGTTTTGGCAAACTCCAGTCGGGCTTTCTTATGTCTCTCTCTCAGTCCTGTGTCACCTACCATATAACTCCCTTTCATTGAGTTGGTGACTGATGGTGCGAGTTGAAGCTGTCATACCTTGTGTCTGAAGGCCAGCTTGAATCTGTTTGGCAGTTGATTGAGGTGCTTTCTCCACCATTCAAACAATCCTTCGCTGCAATTTTTAATCAAGTTTTCTCTTGCGACCACGTCTAGGGAGGTTGGCTACAGTGCCACGTGCCTTGTACTTCCTGATAACATTGCGTACGGTGGACACAGGAACATCAAGGTCTCTGGAGATGGACTTGTAGCCTTGAGATTGCCCATGCCTGGCTACAATCTTGTCTGACCTCCTCAGACAATTCTCTGGTTTTCTTTCTTTTCTCCATGCTCATTATGGTGACACAAAACAGCAGAAACACTCATTTTCTCCCTTCAAACTGGTTGAATGAGTGATTTTTATATTGCAGGCACCTGCAACTCACCATAGGTGAGTTCAATTCCAAAGTAAAGGAGAATCACCTGCTTGCAATCTTATCATTTCTAATTTCGAAAGGGTGCCAATAATATTGTCCTGGCCATTTTAGGATTTCTGTGTGGAATCAGGTAAGATTTAGTAATTTTTTCGGCTGTTTTTGTTTTGTTCCACTGCACCCCAAAGAAATACATATGTGGCAAACCAAATAAAACTAGCAATTAAGTTGGTTGGGTGATGAAAGGTTGACGGTGGATGAAGTCCTGGAGGGGAGAATGAGACACCGTCCAACCAGTAATACTTTGGAGTCGGCTAACTACCGGTTCATTTGCCTTCTGGGCAACACTCCACAAAATAATCTTATCTTGTAAGTGCATCACTAGTGCATGCATTTAGGAGCCATATTAATCGATTATATATATTCATAACACCTGGTGTTGGCCTAATGGTTATTGCGGTGGGATTGGGATCTTAAGGTCCTGATTTCGAATCCCGCTCAGCTGCTGAATTAATACCAGGTGGGGTTGACTCAGCCTGTCATCCTTCCGAGGACTGCGAAATGAGTACCAGGGTACTGGGTCCACCCTCAAGGAGGTTGGTGGCAGGATTTGCACTCCGGCTGCTGTAAAAACACCTCATTCAATAGCACACACAGTGGTGTGTGTAGGGATGGTGCTGAGGAGTCGTTGAAGGACGCAGCGACATGCTTATCCAGCGTATTCTCCTATATATATATATGTAACATTGAGGCAAAAGGAATAACATTGATATATATATATGTGTGTATATATATATATATATATATATATATATATATATATATATATATATATATATATATATATATATATATATATATATATACATACACATATTAAAAAAAAAAAAATTCAGGTGGAAATCATGAAAAAATGTGTGGGGTGGAGGGCTGCATAATAAAATGGCATAGATGATGATTATCCAAATTGCGGTAAACCTTGAGTAAGCAAACTCTCGATTATGCATCAAGGTCGTGAAGTGCTGAAACATTCTGTTCTGTTCTGAATCGATGTTGCCCATGATTGTGCCATAACAAACCTCGTGTACTTGCATCACTTTGTGTCCTACATGATATGCAACACTAAGTCTGTGTGTGTGCTCTTGACAACTCAGGTGAGTGACACGGACATAGAAACTTCCATTGTATTTTGCACACCGATTTTGCTCTGTGCATTAATGTCTTGTCCACTCTGGAAGTTGGACATATACATGCTCATGCTTATTATTTCTTCCACCTGTCTTCAAACGATGCAGAAAAGGCACAGTCGGTGTTGGATGGTTTTGCATCATACTACAGAGAGCAGTACCCTGTATGCGTGCTCGGTTTTGTGCGGAGGGAGGTTGAGGAGAGAGCCGACATACAACCACAACTACTGCACCGCAAGGTAGCATCTCTCTGATGAAAATCTTTAATCACAGTTTATCCACTGAAAGGTAAACAGAATCGACCACCGTATTCGTTGAGATGACAAAGCTGTTCTCCTTTCCCTCCCCACACTTTTTTTTTTTTTTTTTTTTTAAATACTTGATTAACAGATATGAAATAGAAGAGCAGCAGGGGTACAATAAGTTTTCCTGTTTGGTCAACACATGATCACATTTTTATTAGGATTTAGTTTTCTTTATAGGCTTTCTCGTGTGTGTGTGTGTGTGTGTGTGTGTGTGTGTGTGTGTGTGTGTGTGTGTGTGTGTGTGTGTGTGTGTGTGTGTGTGTGTGTGTGTGTGTGTGTGTGTGTTTTTGCAACTGCTTTTTCGATCAATGCAAAACGTCTAAAATAGGAGGGATTCTCCATGGAGAATATTTTATTGCTGACTTGGACGTC
Source organism: Myxine glutinosa (assembly GCF_964187855.1). Lineage (NCBI taxonomy): Eukaryota > Metazoa > Chordata > Myxini > Myxiniformes > Myxinidae > Myxine > Myxine glutinosa. Next base: position 54,166,291 of record NC_136273.1, on the reverse strand, counting down.
ACAAGTCACATGGTATGGCAGCCATATTGCATAAAGGGGGAAACATTTTTTGACAGTTTCTCTGAAACCGCTGAACAAAAAAAAAATGAAACGGCATAATTATGTCATCAACTCCCCCATGTGGTATATAGTGTGATAAGGGTGATGTCATCAGTGAAGTGACATTCCAGCCATAATTGGTTGGATTGAAATATTTATCTGGAAAATTTAAAACTTCATATATCTGATCGATGACCCAATGTGAGTGAAGAATTAAATTTATGACATTCATGAAATTATGTCATGACATTCATGAAAAGCCCATGCCAAGGAACTATGTGACAATAATAGGGTGCATGGATGATATGGGTAAATGGGTTATTTATTTATTTGTATGCAGCCTGTGGCTTCTTGGCTGCATCATTTTCTGGGGGTGTGGCTGCACGACTGATGCAATGCCTCCTTACCAGCTAGCCGGTACTCGTTTTTCCGACCATGGAAGGATGACAGGCCGAGTTGACCCACGACGACAGGGGCTTGAACTCAAGACCCTCGGATTTTAAGCAAGCCACCTTAACGGTTAAGCCAACACCACGCTTATATGGACCATAATAGCAGTGGGCCATAATAGTAGCGTGTTCAGTTAATGATGGTATTTTTGTTCAGGAAGAATGTACGAGGCGAGACTATGTGCTCTACGAGTGCTGTTCTAGTTGTACATGTATTCCTGAGAGTAACATTTTGTGCCATCTTGGAATTTCCAAGCCCCTCTTCATAATCGGTAGAAGTAATTGTTCATAAAATATCCTGAGGTTGATAACCAAGCTTTTCAATTCAATTCGTTGTCCCAAGGCTGGTCTTTCATTATATGCTTACTTATTGGTGAGCAGCAGGATCTGCTTTATGCAATCTGCTCACTTTTTCTGGCTATCCCTTCTTATTTGTTTGTGACCAACGACAAAATGGTGTGTTGCAGATACTTCCTGTTGGTCAGAGTACATTTAGTAATAGCCAGTTGTGGTGCATGGTACCTGCACCATAACAGTCATGGTATTTGAATGTCCTATTTGTTAATTATGTGTGATTGCTTTAGTAAAAAAGAAGCAAAGTGAGTCATTAACAATTGAAAAGTCCCATACCTCTGATTTCGAAATGTATTCTTCTCTCATATGCAGCACCTGTCTGAGTAACATCACTTACTGAGGGGTGTGGCTGTGCTTCTGCATTGTCCCCTGTATGTTGGAGCAGGAAATTGTAATTTGGCCATGTTGTGGCGATACCCTTCACGAACGGCACCGTGGTATCTCATGTCCATTAACTAATGCAGGCAGACAGGTGCCCAGTTTAACCCCCATCTGAGGGATGGCACACACATTGATGCCTCATCCTCCCTGCTAAGCATGATGATAGTTTATAGCTGGGCTGGGTTCAAACCCCGGCGAGACAGCTCAGAGATGAGTGTACATACCTCTAGGCTAAGCTGCTGATCCACATTTCCAATTGAGGGTATTATTTCAGCACGGTATGACTTGGATTGCTTTCTCTTGTACTTAGAGATGATCCTTAAATAGTTGCTTTCTTCAAACGACATGTGCTGCAAAAGAGGCTTCAGTCAGCCGGCTTCGAGTCAGTTCTCGGCTAACATATTTCCAATATACAGGGAGTTCCATAAAGACCCTGACAACTTTGGTTGTTAATATTTTTAGAACCACAAAGGATACAACGATATCCTTTGGTTTATATGATACATAAACTCATAACGTTTTGTGCACACCGGCAATACACTTCAATTTGAGCTCTGTTTGTCACGTGCAGGACATCAAGGTGCCATGTTCGGCTCAGTATGTTTGCGTCCATCAGTGCACATGCAGTTGTAATCGAAGAACGAAGATCCTGCAAGTTTGCCACCTTGGTGTTGTGGACAACATCTTAGACAAACCCACACAGCCAAAAGTCAAGGGGGGGTTATGTCTGGTGATCATTGAGGCCAGGTGGTTGGTCTGTCTCGTCCAATCCAGCCACCAGGAAATTTTTCATTCAGGATGGCTTGAACGACTAAGGCTCAATAAGGGGGAGCGTTGTCCTGTTGAAAATGATATTGGGTTGCAGGTCTTCAATCTGTGGGGAGGCGAATCAACATGGTCATATAAATTATTGATGTCACTATATCCTCTGCAAACAAAAACAAACCCACCAAGTGGTCATGGAAAAAGCCACACCACACATTGACCTATGGACTGTCACCTATGTGTTCAATGACCACGTGGGGGTTTTCAAAGCCCCAGATATTCACATTGTGCCGGTTGACCTTCCCCGATATGTGAAAGCAAGCTTGGTCTGTGAACATGACCTTTTTCAGGCAATCTTCGTCATCCTCTGTGCGACTTTGCATTTCCAAGGCAAACACCTTGCGTTTTGGTCTGTCATTTGGTTTGAGTTCCTGCAGAATGTGCATCTTGTAGGCATAAAGCTTCCGTCTTTTATGCAAAATCCTGTGTTCGGTGATGGTTGGTAATCCCAGTTCTCTGAATGTGTTGGATTGATTTTCTGGGACTTTATTTAAATGATTCATGCACTCCAACGTCTGCTGCACTTGTCCTTGGTCGACCGCCACTTTTCTGTTTTTGACAATTTCCAGTCTCTTTAAATCTCTTGCACCACCCTGATACTAGTCCGCAATGGCGGATTCCTTCCATACATTGTACGAAAATTACGCTGAACTTGCATGATGCGTCTCGTCTCGATTAACCATTTGATGCACTGAGCTTTCGCCTGTGGAGTAGCCATTATATTTTATATTAAACCACCATACCTGAAAATAAAGAAAACTTTGAGTTGATGTATCATATAAAACAAAGGGTATCGTTGTATCATTTGAGGTACTAAATATATTGAGCAAAGTTGTACAGGTCTTTTGGCAACATCTCGTAGATTATTTTTGTTCAAATGGTGCTGAGTATATTGATGAACACATGTGATAAATTACTGTGGCTTATTTTTTTGGGAAGAGCTTTTGAATAAATAATGGCTTTTTCATTAAATTATTCGCTTGTTCAAATCTAATATTTTGGTCTCACTTAAACTGAATAAATAACAATGTGTGGTCAAGTAAATGAAATATAATCTGTGATTGAGCCTTGTTTTCAGCTTGGTGCTCAGTATCTAGAATGGATTTTATTATCTGGGTATCTTATATTAGTCAGATGTTCCCACTGGCTAAATATTGGTGCTGATGTACCTATGCTGACAGACACAGGTGCGAGACAAGATCCTTTTTGAGCGGAAACTCCTCCACACAGAAGATGGACGACGCTGGAAGGAGCGATATGTGTTGGTGCGCGATGATCACTCGATCCATGTGTACGACTCACGAGAGGTGAGGTTATATAGTGCTGCACGGCTTTTCTTAATGATGGATGCATTGCAGATACATTCAAAACTATCATAGAAAGGACAAACATAATCTTGCAGTCCAGTTAAGGAATCAGTATTTTGTCCTATTTCTGCTGCACATGCCGATTATACTGAGTGTGCACAGAGTACTCTTTGTGTTTGTCATAAACTGAGGACAAATAGTCAACTCCCCACCCCACCCCTTTGTTTTTGGGGTGTGTGTGGCCTTGTTCCTGATCTGGAAACGAGACTATTTTGGAATGTTTTTGCCTGGACATTTTCTCTGAAGAATCAACAAGTTCATGTTAAATTAGATAGTTAATAGAACACCTTACCCTATGCAGTGCTTTTCTATATACAATAATTCAATTTAAATGGAATAATCATTTTAAAGGTCAAATAAAAAAAAACTCCAGACATTTACCACTGTTCATGCAGTGTCATATACACCAGTAAACTCGATGCCTTCCCTTGGCCATTTGACCCATCATGCCTGTGCCACACCAACACCAGACCAAATACAGTGGAACCTTGACTTACGAGTTTAATCCGTTCCGTGACCGAGCTCGTAACTCAAATTGCTCGTATCTCAAATCAAATTTCCCCATTGAAATGCATTGAAATGCTATTAATCCGTTCCAGCCCGCCAAAAACCACACCAATTTTTTTTTAAATATACATTATATATAAAAATATCTCGCGCTTTATATTTCACCTGTATGCAGCATACAAGTTGGCAGGATGGCCTGGACTGGAGGTACGCACACTTGACTCTAAAGTCTAAACTGTCCAGCCTGGGTTTGAATCCCGACCCAGCTATAACCTGTCATGGGTGAATCACAGGCAGGGTGATTCATCAATGTGTGTACCGCTAAACTGGGCGCCCCGTTTGCGTCCCATTAGTTGTTGGATGTTAAGGATCTCACCGTGTTTTCCACAAAGAGAAGGCGAGCTATCGCCGGCACTCTGAACAAGTTGACGGCAGAGATACTGTACTTGCACGGCATGATAACCACGTGTCGCACGATCTCTTGTCATGGTCCACAAGATTATCACAGAGAGGTGCAGCTTCCAGCGTTTCGAGATCTGATCCAGGCCTATCCAACGAGACCGGTCCCAGCGTTCTAGGCCCGGTGGTTGTCTCAGACGGACCCGACAACGGCAGTGTTCGTTTTAACTCGATTCGATTCGAGCGCCGACGTGCCGGCGAACAAAACCGGTCATATCTTTTGAACGCGTGGCTCGATTTTTACAAAATAAACTTTTTCTTGAAGGTCTGAACCGTGCGCTCAAAACGATACCGAGTTTGACCCTGAGAGAGCCGTTTTGCGCCGGCAAAGGCGCCTTGTGTGACGTGAGGACCACGTCGTGCTGCATAGATTATCATAAATTATCATATCATTATCGGCGGCGTTATGTATCATTAGCGCTATACGACAGAGATACTGTACGTGCACGTCAAGATAACCACGTGACCGGAGCCCACCTGGCGGCGGAAACTCAAAATAACCGAAATGCGAAAACTAAAATGCAGCGCTATACTACGACAGAGATACTGTACATGCACGGCAAGATAACCACGTGACCGGAGCCCACCTGGCGGCGTAAACTCAAAATAACCGAAATGCGAAAACTAAAATGCAGCGCTATACTACGACAGAGATACTGTACGTGCACGGCAAGATAACCACGTGACCGGGTGGCGAAAGCTCGTAACTCGGATCTCGGCTCGCATCTCAAAGCAATAAACTGCCAGAGTGACGGCTCGTATCTCGAAAAACTCGTAAGTTGGGGCACTCGTAAGTCGAGGTTCCACTGTATATTAGTCAAAACAATGTGATTTAATTGGGGGGGAATTATGGGAGGAGTGGGGATGAGACAATGTGGCATGCTCATGGATATTCCAACGGTGCTAAAATAAAAATGGGGAAATATATTTATTTTTTATTTACATCTATAACGTGTGTGTGTGTGTGTGTGTGTGTGTGTGTGTGTGTGTGTGTGTGTGTGTGTGTGTGTGTGTGTGTGTGTGGTGTGTATCCTCCGTAACTCCAAAACCATGAAACCTAGCGGCCCTAAACTTTGCATGCATACTAAGGGAACTCCGAAGGAGTGCATGAATGAAAACTGGATGCTTGGATAAATTTAAACACCCCTTTTGAAGATAATTGATGGCTTACCTTATTTAAAGGCTTTATCCTGGGTCACCCCAACTTCACCTCGTCGGGGTGGTTCTAAGCCTCCATTTTGTTTCGGCTTATTCAAATGTGCCTTCCCTTGGAAATACGATCTGCTGTCACGGACTAATTACAGTATATAATCAAAATATGTGTTCGGGTTTGAGGAGCGGATCTCGTGGACTAAATAAGTGCTGAAATCTGAAAATTTTAATAAATCACCATTTCTTATAACTAAGTGTATTCACCAAGAGTTGCATTGTTTGCCCACTAACATGGAACGTGAGCTGTATTTGGACCATTTGTCTGTGTCGGTTGGAGAGTATTTCCTCAGAAGATTGAAGTAAGTGTTCTTTGTATCATCTATGCTCTTTAATCACATGGCTGAAATGGCAATTAAGATATGCCCGGTCATAGAAAACACGGCCCGGAGATGTCCAGAGACACTTTTCTTTTTTCTTTTGCTTTTTTTTTTTTTAGCAGATGAACACTTTCTTTCAGCAGTCGGAATTTATGCTAAGCTCAATTCCCCAGATTAAATTTTGAAATTTGGCTCAGGCCAAGAGATTTTATGGTTTATCGCATTTTTTTGCATTTAAATAAAGGCACAAACATCGCCCAGAGAGTTGTATGGGGGTGGACGGAGGTAAGCGTAAGGGGAGGGGAAGTGAAGGCAGCACCATAGAATATGGCACTATTTTTATTTAGGCCTTTATTACCGCCTCGGAAGTACACTGTAAAGAACTTGTGCACACGTTCACTTTGAAATGTGCATGTACACTTTCAGACACTCTATCACTTCTGTATTCTGAAAATATCACGATGTTCATTTTAAAACCACGTTAAAAAACTGAACAAGGTACGTTCCATTACAAGGGAAATAGTCATGATTAATATTTGAAATCTTTAATTTAAATATAAAAAAAACCTGTCCTTTTGTTGCCGTTTTGTATGTATACTGAATACTGAATGCTGTTGAGCTGTCCAGCGATATGTTCAGTTACCAAACAGCTTGCTAGCGCTTGCCAAGCTGGCCGTTCCTTATCAGCAGTTTTTAATGGAGATACAACAAGCGTAAAGTGGAGTTAAGCAATTGATTCATTCCAGAAAGGTAGTTAACCTGCGCTCACGAAGCGAAAAGCAGGGTTAGGCATTCGGTTACGTACATGCGTGCCTGCATTTTTAAAACTAATTTTCTCGGCAACCGTTGGTCCAATTGACACAAAATTTTACCATAGGAGCGCCTCTGCCTGTGTAATCTTTTTATTCATAATTATGACGTCATAGATCACGTGTTATGGATGCCAACTTGGAAAAACTGAAGAAAAAAAAACGTACCTCTTTCTCCAAAACTGCTCCATGGAAAAAATTGAAACATGACTCGTTATAAAGGACTCTGTATGGGGAATAAGTGTTGTTAACGATGACTGCATTGGTGCCTAAATTATTACGTCATAATTCGGCAGACAACACTTGGTCTGATCATTTTGAAATTTCTTCAGTATGATCTACGCAACAATGGTATTGGAGAATATAAATTTATGATGTAATCGCTCACGTGGTCTGGCAGCCATTATTGCATGAAAGAAAAGAACCCTTCAAAAACAGAAGAGTTCGCTTGCACCAACTTGACTGTACAGGGTAAGTATTCTATGAATACCATCTCGTAAAAGCTTTTCCCTATTATTAATACGAAACTTGGTAGATAGTTCACAAAACTTTGACTTGGTTTGGTTCTAACATTCCAATTGTCACCATTACACACCCTCTTCTTGCCTGCATGAGATTATTATTGTACACCGCTCCTTTCATATGACATCTCCAGGCACTGCATTATGTCATTGCTGGGCCCGCCAGTGACGCGTGCTGAAAGGGAGTACTCAGTTTTCACTCCGGTTGTTTGTTTTCTTGTTTGTCCGGGTGATATCTCAGCCATCCTTTGAGCTAGGAAGCTGAAATCCGAAACTTCCCCCTTGCCCCTTCCCCCTTACACTCCGAAACTTCCCCCTTGCCCCTCCACTCTTAAACTCCCCCCTTGCCCCTCCACTCCTGAACTCCCCCCTTGCCCTTCCCCTCCTAAACTTCCCCTTTGCCCCTCCCCTCCTAATCCCCCCCCTTGCCCCTCCACTCCTGATCTCCCCCCTTTCCCCTTCCCTCCAAAACTCCCCCCTTGCCCCTCCCCTCCTAAACTCCCCCCTCACTCCTCCCCTTCAAAACTCCCCCCCAATCCCTCCCATTCAATTCTCCCCCCATATCATTCCTCTCCAATTCTCTCTCCTCCCCCCTCCTCCTCCAAGCTGCCTCCTCCCCACTTCGTCTCCCTTCTATCTCATACCTCCACCCCCCCAAACCTTCTACTTTCCTCTGCCCCCCCCCTCAAACAACCCCTCACTGTGCCGCATCCCTTCACCAGCAAACCTTTCATCCTCCTCATCCTTCCCTTTCTTGGAACTCTTCTGCAACATCTGAAACACTATCAACTGCTCTCCCTACCTCCCCCTCTCATCCTTCATCTTACCCTACTCCTCCCCTCCCCTGTCCTGTACCCGATGCTCCCCCTCTCTCTTCATTAACGGTATGGACCTCAAACATCCGGGGCCTTCGCTCAAACCTGACTGATCTCTCCATACAGGTTGCTTCTGACAATCCAGACTTGATCTGCTTAACAGAGACTTTCCTCCTTCAAGATGTCTCTGATTCCTTAATATCTCTTCCTGGTTACTCCCTCCTCCGGTATGATAGACCTGAGCCTCGGCCTGGTGGTGGGGTGGCTATCTTTGTCAAAAACTCTCTTCCTCACTCTCCTTGCACTGCTCTCTTTCCTCCTCACCCGCAGGAGTACCTCTGGTTACGGCTTCCTCTCCGCTCCCACCTTTTGTTCATATGTGTTCTGTACCGTCCCCCAAACAGTGATGACTCCATCTACATTTCAATGTCTGACAACATGGACCAACTTCTATCCACTCATCCCAACTCTCTCTTCCTCATATGTGGTGACTTCAACTGTCATCATGCCACCTGGTTGGGTGTGGGTTCCTCTCTCACTAGTCATGGCACCTCAGCAAAGGACTTCTGTGACTCACTGGGATTGACACAATCTGTCAATTTCCCGACCCGGATCTCAGCCAATGGAGTATCTTCTCTTCTAGACTTGGTTATGACAAACTTCCCTGCTAATGTCTGCTGCTCTTCTTCTGCTCCAATCGGTTCTTCTGATCATGTGCTTGTCAAAGTGGACATCTCTCTGGCCATTCTCAGAGAGCCTCCTCAGCGTCGACGAGTCTGGCATTTCACTCAGGCCGACTGGGACGGTCTTCAAGCAGCCATCAATCGTCTGGATTGGTCTCCCATCTCCACTGCCTCTGACATCAATTCTTCCTGGGAATTCTTCCAAAGCAAACTGATCTCTCTCATGCACAGATTTATCCCATCTCGCCTTCAATTGTCTTACCCTTCCTCCCGTCCATGGTACACTGAATCTTGTGGTGAGGCAGTTGCCCTGAAACAACTTGCCTTTGCCTCTTGGAAGGCTAATCCAACTGAAGGAAATCTCAGTTCCTTCCACCAAGCTCGGAACAAGTGTGTGTCTACCCTCAGGAGTGCCAGGAAGCACTATCTCTCCTCACTCAAGAATGAACTCTCAAACCTGTCTCCTTCCTCCAAATCCTGGTGGCGTCTGGTCAAATCCGTTTCTGGTGTTTGTTCCCCCTCCATCCCCTCCCTTACCTCAAATGGCCACACAGTTGACATCGCACGTGACAAAGCCGAATGCCTCAACTCTGTGTTCGCCTCGAAATCCTTAGTCCCAAACCCATCTCTCTCTGTTCCCACCTTTCCCAGTCGAACCCAACTGCTCCTGGACTCTGTGTCCTTCTCTCCTGACAAGGTGGAGGAGTTTTTGTCAAACCTCGACTCTGATTCTGCAACTGGACCAGACGGCATCAGCCCACGGGTCTTAAAATCCTGCTCTGCCGCTCTATCTCACCCTCTCTCTGTTCTTTTCACCCTATCTTTTGCTCAAGGTCATCTGCCAGCATCCTGGAAATCAGCTAACATTACCGCTTTACACAAAAAAGGTGCAAAAACAGATCCTTGCAACTACAGACCAATCAGCCTGCTCCCAATTATCAGCAAAGTCATGGAATCCATCATTGCTTCGGATATGAAATCTTTCCTCTTCTCCAATGGCTTGATCTCTGATCATCAATTTGGTTTCAGACCAGGTCACTCTACTCTGGACATGCTGCTTCTGCTGTCTCAACAATGGATGGAGGTCCTCAATGCCAAACAGGAAATCAGAGCTGTCTCCCTTGACATATCAAGGGCCTTTGATACGGTCTGGCACCCAGCTCTGCTCACCAAACTCTCCTCCTATGGTATCCATGGAAATCTCCATGCATGGCTTGCGGACTTCCTCTCTGGTCGTAGTCAACGTGTGGCCCTGAATGGATTTCTCTCATCTCCCCTTCCTGTTCAGGCTGGAGTTCCCCAAGGAAGTGTGCTGGGCCCTGTGCTTTTTCTGGTCTTTATCAATGATCTCTCTGACTCTCTGGAAAATCCTCTCTATCTCTGCTGATGACTCCACTCTCTGCCGCTCCATTCCTCTTCCCTCAGATCGGCAGTCTGCAGCCTCCTCACTCTCTGAAGACCTGGACAAAATCACAGACTGGTCAAACAAGTGGAACATGTCTTTCAATCCTGCCAAATCTCACTCTCTTACTATGTCTCTCCGAAAAGATCGACTGGACAACCCTCCCATCTACTTTCTCAACAATCCTCTCCAAGAAGTTCTGTCACTCAAGCTTTTGGGTCTCACTATCTGCCATGATCTTTCTTGGGAAAACCACATTTCCAAGCTGGCCTCCAAAGCCAGTCGCCGACTGGGCATCCTCCGTCGTGCGAAGTCCTTCCTCGGCACACCTGAGCTCCTCACCACTTACAAGGCTTTCATCCGCAGCTCAATGGAATACTGTTCTCCCCTATGGGCTGGTGCTCCTGCCTCACACCTGGCTCGGCTTCACGCTGTTGAATCCAAAGCTTTCAAAATCATTGGAATCTCCCGCGATGAAGCTATCTCTGAGGGCCTTTCACTCACTCACCGCAGGCAGGTAGGTGGTCTTTCTGTCTTCTACCGACTCCTCTCCGGCCTTGCTCCCCCAGCTCTCTCTGTGCTCTGTCCCCCAAATATTCCTACAGGTCGCACAAGATCTGCCAGCAACCCTCTGATGGTTAAACTGCCGAAATCTCGGCTCTCTGCTCACCTTCACTCTTTCATTCCTCTTTTCTCCCGCCTGTGGAACAAACTCCCACACTCCCTTCAATCCCTCTCCTCCCTCCAGGTCTTTAAAACAGCTGTTCACCACCATCTCTTATCTTCCCCCATCCATAACCTTGATCTTTTCTACCCCCACTAATTCACCCCAGATCCACCTTGTTTGAAATTCCAACTTATTTCCTGGAAATCCTGGCAGTGTCCATATGTTTATACCTCTCCCACCCCCCCCCCCCCCCTTCACATGCCTCCCCCCCTTCACATGCCTCCCCCCCCCCTTCACATGCCTCCCCCCCAAAGCCCTCTCCCACCCACAGATCTCTCGATGTCTCCATGTCTCTCGGTCCCTGCTCTCAAATGTTGTGTTTGTGTCCTTCCCCCTCTCTCCCCATCTTGTCTACCGCTCCCGATGTTATTTGTTTTATGTGTCTGTTTGTCTTTCTGTGTGATTAATGTTCGCTCTTTCACGAGCCTCGATCTTGTATACAAAAAAAAAAAAAATAAAAAAATAAAAAAATTTAGTCATAATAGTGAGTAAGTGCTTTAGCAAAAACTGTATTTTTTGTTTTTTTTATTAATAAATTACTTGATGAGTTACTTAATTATTATCGATTAATTAAGTACTGATTTATTTCCTTTCTCATCTGGACAATATCTCTTTTGATATTGAACCTTTTGAGCTAGGCAGCTGATATTTGAACACGACAATGACCAAGTGATGTGGCTATAAAGGATATTTTTATTTACTAGCAACGGTACCCGCCCTATGGGCCGGGCTTCAATTGGGAGGCCCAAATGAAAAGGCAAAATGTCAGAAATTGAAGGCTTTTTTTTATTTTAAACGATTCATATAAACATCCGTTAAATCATATCACACGGAAATCATCAAATCAGTGATGTGGTTTTTTTATTGAAATTCTAAAAATACTTTTTAGATTTTGATGATTTGCGTGTGATATTTAACGGATGTTAAAATAAATCGCGCCTCCCAATTGAAGCCCCGCCCTTAGGGCGGGTACCGTTGCTCGTCTTATACAATGGCGATACAACAATTTTTACCGCTTTGCTTTGAAGAACGGGAATAAAGGGGGAGGAGCGTGTTAATATGTCTGGTTGAAGGCTTTGGGTGGTGAGGGGGCTTGAAGCCAGATTTTAATTTTACAGCCGCCATATTGGTGCTTGCCGTCACTGCGATGCCAAGCGAAAGACGCCTAAGAGCTGTCACATTCACAATTGCTACTATGTTTGAGTATGTACTCCCTATACATGTACCAAATTCCCGATACGTGAAACTGTACTAAATAAACAGATAAAAGGATTTTGAGCCGATAGGTGTTACGTCCTTGGCAAGATCGATGGAGACAGCGATCTGTTAGCGTATTCACCGCCCAAATAGCTATGTGGAATTCTCTCGAAGAGATTAAATGTCGTTTGAACTTTGGCCGAGGTCATTATTTACTTTTAATGATGTTTATATACGAATGATGTTTATATTGGTTTTGGGTCGTCCTTTCCGCATATCTCGTGGGATTGTGAGTTGGAGAGACGGCCGTGATGGCGGGGAGCGAGGGGGTTGGAATTCTCTCAAGCAGGAATTCAACCCGTGTCCTTATAAAAGGTCTTTGTCCGAGGTCACCGAGTTCGATCGGTGCAGCTGTTTGTGTGGCACCCAGGAAAACAACATCGTCACAATGAACGTTATGTGAACGCGAATGTTATGCGGGAGTCCAAACCTGAGAATCCTGGAGACCAAAGCTGAAATTGAAAAAACTAAATAGCCTATTTTACTCCTGGAGATCCCAGGATTGCCGACCCAAAATATCGTTACGATCAGTTCAGCAGTTTTTTCGGTACCTTCGAACGGACAGACGGACGGACATTTGGTGAATTATAGTAAGATTGATTAATCTTAATTATTCGATTAATGACTTGATTAATTTTTTTAATTACAGATTCAGCTGAAACGGTGGTGGTTTTGGTATTCTATTAGCCAATTGATTAATAATTTAATTATTTTACGATTATTATTTATTTATTTTCGTTATTAATCACTTCCTTATTTTCTGTCATCTGGGCAATATCTCAGGCACCTTTTGAGCTAGGAAGCTGATATTTGAACATGACAGTGACCAAGTGATGTGGCTATAAAGGATATTTTTGATTTATTGATAAATGAATTAATCAATTTATTATTTATTGATAAATGAATTAATTATTTCATTTCTGATTAATTTATTGAATAAATTTTCAAAAAGTTACAGCTTCAGGTTGAAACACTGGTGGTTCATGAAACACTCTTAGCCAATTGGTTAGGAAATTATTTTCCGATCATTATTGATTGATTTTAATTACGCAATTGATCAATCAATTATTGTACACCTCTCCTTCCCAATACCGTCTCTATGTGCTGCACGGCGATACCATGCTGGAGGATATTTATTTATTTGGCATGGGGTAGGTGTTCTTTGAATGTATCTGTACTTGTATGAGTATATGATAATTTTTCCAATCATGATTTATTTTTGAGCTTCATAAAATCTTCTGCCAGAATCAGGAAAATAGTGGGTGGGCTGAAATGTGCATCATGCTAGTGGAATTGCTTCAATACATTTCTTATTGAAGCACCATATTATGCCACAAAATGTCATTTTATTTCTAACATTTCTTGTTGTTTCTGCCTTTCTAAAAACGAATGCTATGATTTTCTGTAAACACAGTCAGCATCTGTGTGTTTGATTCTACTAACCGAGCTGTCTGTTTCCTTAACCCCGTACTTATGTTGCACTAAAACTAAATCGATGCCAGATTCCACACACACCCTGCTGTCAAAACTACATTTTCTTTTTCTGTCATCAACATTGTCTTTATATCTGTTTTGCTTTGGAGATGTCATAGGTTGTAACAATTCCAGATTACTCTGTAATGTCTTTTGTTATCAGTTGTGATGTTTTCATGTATTTGTCTGCACTGCCTTCCCTTATTAGTCCCATACCCGGAGGGGACTATAGGTTTGCTCTCTGTCTGTCTGTCTGTCCCACCTTTGGTTTTCTGCATTTTTTCCAAAACCCTTTAACATATTCAACGGAAACTTGGTACACGGCTTGGTACATGTTTCGCCAATTTTTCACCGAGTTATGCCATTTCGGTTGGAAGGAGAACACATTGGGACCGTCAGGGACATGTATAGCAAAGCAATTCTCCTTGTCGTATCTGTCCTTATCCTCATGTCCATGTCTGTTAGAAGCTCTTGCGGGAGCAAGTATACTTGAAAATGAACAACCTTAGAACACCCCCCCCCCCCCCTTCCCACGCCTCCTCCCCCCAAGCCCTCTCCCTCCCACACATCTCCCTGCTCTCAAAAGTTATGTTTGTGTGCTTCCCCTTCTCTCCCCATCTTGTCTTCCACTCCCGCTTTTTATATATTTTGTTTGTCTGGTTGATTTGTTTGTAAAATATATGTTAGCTCTTTCACGAGCCTCGATTCAGTATACAAAAAAAAAACACTTGCATGATGCAGGGACATTGATGTACTATATGGGAATTTAATCTTTGTTCACTGCAAAGTCCGCAACTCATGCCCAAGTCACATTTGAGATGCAAAATTGTGTGACTTGCGACTTGACTAAATTTACTTGAGACTCGAACTTGGAACTTGGTGTCTGGGTACTTGTTACTTGTGTTTATAATCACTTATTGACGATGTTTGGAAAATAATTATTGAATAAACATTGAGTTACAACAGCGTTTAAAATAAATGGTAAACGATTTTCCATCATGGACGTGCACGGCTTGGTCAATAACGACACATACCTTGGACATGCATACTGTACATGTTCTGTGTGCCAGAGCTCATATCTGCTGGGTTGCATACTGTTCACCAGTAACACTAAGGTTAAAGGGATTGGCCACTGTTCAGACAGCACACCATGTCCAAGTAACAAGCACCAGTCTTACTAATGTGTCTTTCTGTGAAAAACCTAATTCAAAACATTGACATTCCTTCTGCGGGAAACTTGACCCCGAATCAGTAACCTCATGCACATCCTGCTCAAGCTTCATCAGTAATTGTAAATTATATCATGACTTATTTTTTAATAGGAAGACATAAAATATATTTGGATCTTAAAGGCCAACAATTTAAGTTTAAGACAAGTTCTACATTTCATTTTTACGTGCATAATAAATATACAGAAGTAAATTATTAAATCTCCTTACCTGTTCCACATTGAATGCCTTGGTTCTACTTACTTGTAAACCATTTGATTAGTCTCATGTACATTTGTTCAAGTTGCTGCACTATATATGAGAAATAAATTTAACAAAATTTTTTTTTGCTGAGAACAAAGCAAAAAATGTTATTGTATGAAGTTGACAAATAAAAACTTAAGTGAAACAGCTTTTCAGAACATACATTGCTGGAAATGAAGCCTTGTACATCTTGATTCCTTTGTAGCTTGTACTCCAAGGTTGATATCGTAAATGTGGGAATCAACACGAGTTGAAGTAATACGATGGTGACTTGAGAATAGGCTAGAGACTTGCCCTCAAAGGCTAGAGACTTGCCCTCCAAGGCTAGAGACTTGCCCTCCAAGGCTAGAGACTTGCCCTCCAAGGCTAGAGACTTGCCCTCCAAGGCTAGAGACTTGCCCTCAAAGGCTAGAGACTTGCCCTCAAAGGCTAGAGACTTGCCCTCAAAGGCTAGAGACTTGCCCTCAAAGGCTAGAGACTTGCCCTCAAAGGCTCGAGACTTGCCCTCAAAGGTTCGAGACTTGCCCTCAAAGGCTAGAGACTTGCCCTCCAAGGTTCGAGACTTGCCCTCAAAGGTTCGAGACTTGCCCTCAAAGGCTAGAGACTTGCCCTCAAAGGCTAGAGACTTGCCCTCAAAGGCTCGAGACTTGCCCTCAAAGGCTCGAGACTTGCCCTCAAAGGCTAGAGACTTGCCCTCCAAGGCTAGAGACTTGCCCTCCAAGGCTAGAGACTTGCCCTCCAAGGCTAGAGACTTGCCCTCCAAGGCTAGAGACTTGCCCTCCAAGGCTAGAGACTTGCCCTCCAAGGCTAGAGACTTGCCCTCCAAGGCTAGAGACTTGCCCTCCAAGGCTAGAGACTTGCCCTCCAAGGCTAGAGACTTGCCCTCCAAGGCTAGAGACTTGCCCTCCAAGGCTAGAGACTTGCCCTCCAAGGCTCGACACTTGCCCTCAAGTTGGTTCACAGTGTCATAAAGTCATCAGGTTATTTCGTACCAGCAAAACTGTTTTTAAAACTCCTTTTTAGAATTTTTGCATTCCCTCGATGGAGCTTAATGGTAACAAATTTCCTCTTGTAAATATCAAAGCATGCCATTTCTTCGATGATATGATATAATATATTTGGAATATTGTGTATTCTTATCAGTGTTAGCTTGGAAAGAGTTAGATTGAGCCAAAACCATTGATTTTGATTGTAGCTTCTGTTACTGAATGTTCCTGGAAAGGACCCTGTTTAGTTGTTTGTGCCATCATTATGGACATTTAGAGTTACTGGCATAGCACCACATGTGCTTTCCTTCATTTGTTACTTTAGCAGCTTGGCTTGTGCCAAATAAGGCAAGAAAACTTACATCGCTTAACCTGGGTGGGAGGAACTTTGCAGCTCCAATTATACTTACACTTTTCAGGCCTGGGGCCAGCTGCTTTCTCCACCAGGGCAGTCACATCTGTGGAGCCTGCGGCAATGTTGGAGTTAGTAAAAAGGAGGGGAAGTTTTTAGTGTGGCAGTGGATGGGCCAGCGTGGGTGCAGATATAATTTGCCTGGCGAGGCTATAATTTATTGAGTTGAGTGGTCTTCACTTGGAAGTTTGCAATAATGATGCAGGATTGGGGTTCAAATTGGATCTTCTGTTTAGTAACGTTGTTATCTACGCCACCAAAAGTAGATGGAGGTTATGTCTTCAACCCTGGCTGTGTCTGTCTGTCTGTGTCTCTGTTTGTCTGTTTATGAACAGGATGTCTCAAAATGTTGTGGACAGATTCGGATGAGTTGTGGTGGAGATGTTGGGTATATGACGATGTTGAAATGATGAGCTTTTGGTGAATATTTGGGTCTGGGTCTGGATCCAAATTTTTTTTTGTGATTCTTTAACATTGAGAGATAGGGCATAAATGGTGTGTGTGTGTGTGTGTGTGTGTGTGTGTGTGTGTGTGTGTGTGTGTGTGTGTGTGTGTGTGTGTGTGTGTGTGTGTGTGTGTGTGTGTGTGTGTGTGTGTGTGTGTGTGTGTGTGTGTGTGTGTGTGTGTGTGTGTGTGTGTGTGTGTGTGTGTGTATAACACATATACATGTGTGTGTATATATATATATATATTTTATATATATATCTATATATATATAAAACACAGTTTGTGTGTGCGTGTGTGCTTACGGGTTAAAGTTCTTGCTTTAGGTGGAGAAATATGTTTGAGGTTTACAATTTAAATAAAGTTGAATATGGGATGTTGTAAAATTAACATCATTTACAACAATCCTTTAAATTATTTAAGTTTAGGAACAACCGATACTGTACAATTGAGTGTGTGTGTGTGTGTGTGTGTGTGTGTGTGTGTGTGTGTGTGTGTGTGTGTGTGTGTGTGTGTGTGTGTGTGTGTGTGTGTGTGTGTGTGTGAAAGAGAGGGATGGAATTGTAAGGAACAGAAATGAAAAAACGAGATGTGTGTGTGTGTAATGTTACCGATAGACTCCGAAACGGAGAGCCTCACGTGCTTGATATTTGGCATAGACATGGCCATTGAGCCTGGGACGAACATGGCTGAGACCATATTTGACGAGATCCATATTTTTTATACATATTTACGTCAGCGCATTTCAGCGAAGTACCCGCTAATCTCAGCCGGTGCCAGAGTTCGCTGATTCGCTCAGAGCGATCACGTGATGTTCCATCCCGTCACACGTCACACGTTTGCACGTAATTCAGGGCGAAAAGCGATTACGGTTTTTCACCTTTATGCGACCGTGTTTTGTGTCGATTTTGTGCGATATGAATTAAATTTTAATTCATATTTCGTGTTTACGAATTCGAATACGAAGGATTTCCCCTTTCAATTTCGAATACGAATCAAATACGAGCTTGAGTCGAGAGGGCGAATGTACGGGTTGGGAATGTACGGGTCTCCCCTCCCCCACCCGGCAATGCCGGGTACTTCTGCTAGGATCACGTGATGTTCCAACTTTGCCGCCATAATCTCACAGTTATGCGTTCGCACGTAATTCAGTTTTTCCACATTTCAGCGAGGAACATTGCCATTCACACCACATAGGTTTTTGGTCACTTTCATCTGATATTTGTGATTTATTTCAAACAAACTGAATTCTCCCCTCCCCCTCCCCTCCCCCCCTTCCCTCCCCCTCCCCTTCCCCCTCCCCCTCCCCTCCCCTTCCCATCCCCTCCCCTCCCCTCCCCCCTCCCCCCTCCCCTCCCCCTCCCCTCCCCTCCCCCCTCCCCCGCCCGGCAATGCCGGGTACTTCTGCTAGTATATATATATATATATAACACAATATGTCAAAAAGTTGTGGACACATTCGGACGAAACTTTGACGATAGGTTGGGTGTGTGACGAGGAAAGATTCATTCAATTTTGGTGAAGTTTCGAATCTGATTCCAGATCGGAGAATTTTTGAAAGTGATTCTTCACCATTGAGTGATGGGGTGAAAAATTCTATATAGCATGATATTTCAAAAAGTTGTGGACAGGTTATGACAAAACTTGGTGGACAAGTTGGTTCGGTAACAAGAAAAATCCTATTGGATTTTGGTTCAGGTCCGAATCCAGAGCCGGCCTATCATTGGGATACAAAACGTGAACTGTTCAGCCTGGTGGAGATATGAGCTCTACCAAGTGCCGTCCTAGTTTGGAATGTTTCTACTTTTATTTCTCAGATGTAAATGTTGGAGCTCGCAGTCTTTGTTTTTAAGACCATAGTTTGTTTGTTTGGTGTTGGGGTAATGTTTTTAGATATATGGTGTACTATCGACTATCGAAATTTTGCATTTACTTTTTCACTTTCATGGTGAACTATCGACTGAGACGAATGGAATAAATGTCGAGTTGTACATTTTATTCGTTGCGGATGGATGACGGGATCTCTATAATTTTGTAGGATGGACGGCCATACAGTAAGAACAACAACAACAACAACATCAATCCCTTGACAGAATAACTATAAAGGCCCACCCACTGAATGTTGTGATGTTATCCAGCATGGTGAAAACTTTGATGTATTTTTTTTTATTGGGCCAAACAGAATAAAAACATGAGTTGAATGTCCTTTGTGAATGTGAATGTCCTTTGAAGCAGAATTAGTATCCCATTAAGCTTTGTGAAGATGTGTGAAGGGATGAGAGATCAGAAACTGAAAGCGATAGACAAAACAAGCACCAGCGTTTATTTCAATAGATTTAGTCCTTTTCATGTTAGAATCATTTTCTATTTTTGGATGTTCCAAGATTACTCTTTTGGCAGTTTAAGGAAAAAAAAAAAAACATTCTTGACAATTTAAAAAATGTTTGATTTGTTTTTTGTTATTTTTGTTATGTTCAACATCACTATTCAGATACAATTTATTTTTCCAGTAACAACAAATTATATCAAACAAGAAAACTGTGTAGTAAATGTTTGTGCAAAATATGCTGTTTCATGTAGTTGAATAAAAATAGCTGTGGCATGTATATTTGCGGTGAATGTAACCCTTTGGTGACACGTGTCACTGGTTGAATTTAATTTCCTATATATTGATTCAAATATGATTATTCATCAATTTGATTCTATAGCTGTGTTAATCTGATTCAGGAATATGAAATGGAGATTTTTTTGATTTTAAATAGTTTCATCAATTGCATCGATGCAGCCAGGATGGTATTGCATGTTATAATGCTGTGTTGTATACCTCATGTTTGGCAGCGAATGAGCAAGTTACGACTGAGCATTGGTGCTGCAGGCTATTGCGTACTCTCATCCTTTGACGACTACACTGCTCTCCTAGATGCAGCTTTTGATGCCAAAGGTGGGGCCTGCAAGGCAGTTTGTCCTTTTACAGTTACATGGCGTGCCAACAAAAAAAAACGCCAAACCCATAAAAAATTCCCAATACATTTTCATACTAAGTTGCATAAAACTTTAGGAATGTGCAACATTTTGTGTACCAAATATCAAAACCGTAACTTGTAAGACTTTAGTTTGGCACTATGTCAATAACATTTTCCAAATGTCCACCTCTGCACGGAATACTGATTTGAACACGACAGATAAAATTGTTGTCCCCCGTCGCACCGCGGAGCGAAAGGGGGACTATGGTTTTCCCTGCGGGTGTGCGTGCGTGTGCGTGTGCGTGCGTGTGCGTGCGTGTGTGTGCGTAAGCGAAGGACCGCATTCGAATTTGGTGTGTGGGTGCAACCCACGTCAAAATCCAAGATGGCCGCCGCCATGTATGTCTGACGCCATGTATGTCTGAACCTTGTGAGCGGAATATCTTAAAATAAGCGAAGTACCAACTTCTAATCTGGTGTGTGGGTGTATCTAGGCATAAGGAAGAAAGCTATTGAAAATTGGGTCGCCACGTCAAAATCCAAGATGGCCGGCACCACATGTCTTTTTTTTTTCTTTTCTTTTTTTTGTGTGTGTACAGAGTCGAGGCTCGTGAAAGAGCTAACATTTATCAAACAAGCAAACAAAGTATATAAAAAGGGGAGCGGTCGACAAGATGGGGAGAGAAGGGGAGGAAGCACACAAACACAACATTTGAGAGCAGGGACATCGGGAGATGTGTGGGAGGGAGAGGGCCTGGGGGGAGGCAGGATAGGTATAAAACGCAAGGACACCAAGGACTTCCAAGAAAGAGGTCGGCACCTCAAAAAAGTGGATTTGGGGTGAAATTAGCGGGGGTAGAAAAGATCAAGGTTTTGGATTGGGGAAGATAAGAGATGGTGGGGAACAGCCGTTTTAAAGACCTGGAGGGAGGAGTGGGATTGAAGAGAGTGAGGGAGTTTGTTCCAGAGGTGGGAGAAACGAGGAATGAAGGAGTGAAGGTGAGCAGAGAGTCTTGATTTTGGCAGTTTAACCATAAGAGGGTTGCAGGCAGATCTTGTGCGACCTGTAGGAATATTTGGGGGACAGAGCCCAGAGAGAGCTGGGGGAGCAAGGCCGGAGAGGAGTCGGTAGAAGACGGAAAGACCACCAACCTGCCTGCGGTGAGTAAGTGAAAGGCCCTCGGAGATAGCGTCATCGCGGGAGATTCCAATGATTCTGAACGCTTTGGTTTCAACAGCGTGAAGTCGAGCTAGGTGTGAGGCAGGAGCACCAGCCCAGAGAAGAGAGCAGTACTCCATTGAGCTGCGGATGAAAGCCTTGTATGTGGTGAGGAGCTCAGGTGTGCCAAGGAAGGACTTCGCACGACGGAGGATGCCCAGTCGGCGACTGGCTTTGGAGGCCAGCTTGGAAATGTGGTTTTCCCAGGAAAGATCATGGCAGATAGTGAGACCCAAAAGCTTGAGTGACAGAACTTCTTGGAGAGGATTATTCAGAAAGTAGATGGGAGGGTTGTCCAGTCGGTCTTTTCGGAGAGACATCGTAAGAGTGTGAGATTTGTCAGGATTGAAAGACATGTTCCACTTGTTTGCCCAGTCTGTGATTTTGTCCAGGTCAGCAGAGTGAGGAGGCTGCAGACTGCCGATCTGAGGGATGAGGAATGGAGCGGCAGAGTGTGGAGTCATCAGCAAAGAGATAGAGTGGATTTTCAAGAGAGTCAGAGAGATCATTGATGAAGACGAGAAAAAGCACAGGGCCCAGAACACTGCCTTGTGTCTGAACCTTGTGAGCGAAATATCTTGAAAAATAAGCGAAGTACCAACTTCTAATCTGGTGTGTGGGTGTATCTAGGCATAAGGAAGAACGCTATTGAAAAGTGGGTCGCCACGTCAAAATCCAAGATGGCCGCCACCATATATATATATATATGTCTGATCCTTGTGAGCGAAATAGCTTGAAAAATAAACGAACTGCTAACTTCTAATCTGGTGTGTGGGTGTATCTACGCATAAGGGAGAACGCTATTGAAAATTGGGTCGCCACGTCAAAATCCAAGATGGCCACCTTGCATCTTCCACTTTGTCAACTTCCATCACTTCACCGACGGGGGACCTAGGCGTAACGCTTGTTGATTATGTGCTGACAATCGGCAAGTGGTATGGACCTACCTTTCTATGTGATTGCTTGTTTCAGCTCAGACACTTCTAGGATGATCCTTGTACACCTTGTCTTTGAGATGTCACCACAGATAAAAATCTGGAGAATGTGGAGAAGCATGGAGATGTTGTCGCGTCCAATCACTCTCTCACCCAAGTGGCTGTCACCCACTCGCAGGACTCGTTTTCGTTGTGAGGAGTTGCCCCATCTTGCTGGAACCATTGTTCTTCCCTTCTAAAATATATACGACCAAGAGCAGCCCAGAACTCATTCAGCATTTTAATGTAGTGCTCCGGGTTGATGATCATGGCATTACCGTCCTCATCTTTGAACCAGAATGGTCCATTGACGCCACACTTGCTCATGCACACCAGGCTGTGCACTTGACTGAATGCAAAGGTCTCAGGCGAACCTCATCAGGTGCTAGACATTGTTCCCCAGAAGACATTGTTCCTTGAGTTAACTTGGCTATTAAGCAAAATCGAGCCTTGTTCGAGAACCAAACGCCGTTTTGAAAACTCGGCTCGTGTCCAAAGTGTTATTTGATATTCAAGTGAATAATTTTCGATTGCAATGTAGCTCGAGATAAATGGCTGCATATAAATTTGGGAGAGGCATATTACAATTGTTTTTAACTAACAAACATGACAACAAACATACAGGTGTAGGAAAGAAGATATACAAGGGGGTGGTGTGGAGTGAGGAGTTAGTGCACTGGTCATCTGGAACTCTGGAGTGAAACATTGTCTCCCAGACCCACATTTTAGATCTGTATCTAGGCTGTTACACAGACTGAAAGCAGTGGCTTCCTGACAAACACAATTACATTGTAACAACATTGTGATTACGGAATGTATTTTGAGAACGTTTCATCGCTGTCGATGTGTCATGTACATTTCCCAAATGTTTTTTTTCTATGCAACAACTCGATGTTTGAATCCACCAGCACCTGGCACAATAATTAAATTGGTGAAGTGTGGGTGCAAATTTGGATGCAAGGGTAAATGTAGTTGGTGGAAAAACAACATTCCATGCACAGAGGTATGCGACTGCTTGGGTTATTGCTGCAGCAACAAAGGCACAAATGAACAATTATTTAGAGATTATGATTGAGGTTCAAGATCGTGTCACCCTATGAAACAGTAATGAATAGTGATATACACAAAATATACAGTTCATCCCTGTTTATAAGGTCTAGAAGCCCTGCCCTAATATTATTTCCTCATTAATACAGCTGTGGTAGGTCAACCCATCAGGGGTGGCTGGTGAGATGCAACCCTCATTGCAGGAAATATTATTTGATTGACACCTGATAGTAGGCATATACTCGTAAGTGGGATCTATAAAACACAGACCTTATAAACAGAGATGTACTCTGCTTTTTGCCAATAATGTATCCAATGCTTGTTAATTGTGAATAAATGTTAGCGTGAATGTTTAGTGTGACGTATTCGAATTGTTTGCGTTTTCTTCTCGAAATGTACGATTATGCATGTCTTTGCTTTGGCATACCATCTACAGGCTACCTATAATTTTTCACAGCAGCCATTTTGAAATTCAAAATGGCTGTCATGTAGTCTTTCTTACCCATAGTATCGTTTAGGTATCTGTCATCGTAAATATGGTGTCAACATAACTGATTTCACAACGGCAACTAAACTTATGTTTAATGACGACTATTCCATCTTGAATTTGGTACCCTCATCATATTCGAAAATAATGCCACCCTAATTTTTGTAAACCTTTACCAACTAAGCATCCAAAATCAAGTAAAAGTTTACTTTTAACAGACATTTAACACAATATGACATAACACCCCACCATAAGATGACGTTGCAGTCCCAAAGTCACTGTCACTAAATCCGTGTAGTATATTTGTCTGGATCACCTTTGAATGAATGAATGAATGATCGTTTTAAGGCCATTTTCCCCACTACAGCGGGGGTTAGCCTTGCGGCCCCCATGACAATCATGGTTCCCTTTTTGAGGCAATGTTTTTATGGCCGGATGCCCTTCCTGGCGCCAACCCCTAGTCGTCTCTTACGATGCGCAGGGATACGGTGTACCTATTCTAAACCGGGGTACACACCGGGATCATTCATCCCAGCAAGCTGGTACTCAATTTGCCGACCTCGGAAGGATGACAGGCTGAGTCAACCCCCCTGGTGTTAATTCAGCGATCCACCGGGATTCAAACCCAGGATCCTAGGATCCCAAGCCTGCACCCTAACCGCTAAGCCAACACCATACCTTTACTGTATTTTATCATCTGAATAGATTAATGAGAGAATGGAATAGTAAAATGTGCTTGTGTGTGTGACATAACTTATCAGACCACTCTGGGTACCGGAGCCACCATCTTTATAATGCCGCTTTTCTTTCCACACTCAGCGGGGGTGAGTAAGGAAGAATTTCCTCCTCCACATGGGGGTTGTCCGTGCTCTCTCCTTTAAATGCTGACCATCAAGCAAGGAAGCAGCACATACCATTTATATCGTCTTTGGTATGACTCTGCCAGGGTCAGAATCTAACTGCAAGTCTTTCATTCTCCAAGTGGATGACCTAATCATTAAAACAGTTGATCAAATTTATATCTCATAATGCTGACTGTAATTTCTAAGCAGTTGCACATTCTATCATCTTGCAGAGTTTGGCAACACTGATTATATTCGTATGCTGATTATTACTTTTCAAATTAAGTATGGGACCTCCCATCCTCTTTGCTACCTACGTGCCTAAACCTTGGAAAGCTTCATGACGTCTGACCTTGTGGAACATTTTCAAATGGGAATGTCAAACTGCGGTACAACCTTTGAAGTAGAATCCAACTGTTTTCAGATTTGAACAGACATCAAAGCACCTATTCTGCTCCTACAAAAAACAATTGCTACTTGGCGGAAGAGACCACCTAAGAACCATTGGCACTCATCAACTACATTGACTATCGTAGAACTGTTAAGATGGATTTATGGGTAAATAAAATGAATATCAAATTCTGAACCCTGTATAATACATTCCATCAAAACAGTCGTCTAACACTGTTCCAACCAAGCTCGTTTCCATGAAGGTTGTACAAAATGACAATCTTTAAATCTCAGGTAAAGATCTGTGCTCAGAAATGGTGGCCCATGCAATAAAGTGCATTGCTTGGAAAGCGATCACCTTTGAAGATGGAACATACTTTTTTGACTTTTCTCAGTTGCTCTCAAATATTCCCAAAACAATCCCTTGTTCTTCCAATGGAAACCTCCATCACATCACCTGACTTGGAGCAGGTATCCAATCAGGACTGATGAAACAGACTTCGTTTGGACAATGATGCGTCATTGCAATGTCTCAGGTATCTGAGAGATGAAGGAAGAGATTCACAAGGTGGATAGAGAAACAATGATTTATCATTTTTGGACACAGGTAAAGCTCACAGATAAATGACACTCCTGTTATCCTCTTTCTGGGAGAAGAGTGGCCAGCTTGTATGTACAAATTGCCAGGGCACTTCCCCCCTCTCCATCCCTTGATAGTCAGGGCCCTTAGGGATATTTTGGGGCCGTTTGGTTCAAATTCTTCCAAAAGCACCAAATTTGGCCCAGATGTTGCCCATGCCATACTCTTTCGATTTTTGACGGGCGCCAAGACGGGCGCCCCCCCCCCCCGGGGGCCCCATATTGGCGAAATACTAAATGGCCGCCACCCGGATTAGAGGAAAATCAGTTAAATAACCAAAAGGGTTGGAATCATGTATGATACCACTTTTCAGGGGTTTTCGAGGTCGAGGAATCCAATTATGATATTTTGATGATTCGAGGTCAAGGTCAACCCTCAAGGTCATCTTAAAGGTCATTTTTGAGTCAAACATGTCGGTTTTTGAGTTTTTTGTCAAGATTTACGCGAGGTTCACCATTTTATGTTTCTGGGTTGGGTAATCGAACTCTGACCTTATTTTTGACAATTAGAGGAAATATTTACATGTCTATTTCCTAATTTTCAGGCATATGCAGTTCATCAGTCTAATTACAAAGGTACGGATTTTGATGTTTTATGAACTGTATGCCACTGTATGAACCCTGGTGTTGGGCTAGCGGCTAGGGTGCCGGTTTAGGATCCTAGGATCCTGGGTTCGAATCCCGGTCGATCGCTGAATTAACGCCAGGGGGGTTGACTCAGCCTGTCATCCTTCCGAGGTCGGCTAATTGAGTACCAGTTCACTGGTAATTCCCTGTTTGTCGTTAAAGGCGGCAAAAAGGGTTGGCGTCAGGAAGGGCATCCGGCCGTAAAACATTGCTTCAAAAAGGGGACCAAAAAACAACAACAACCACTTTTTTTTAATGCCGTATCCTTGTGTTTAATTTTTGTGCGATCATGATCCGGGTTCATGTATACATGATTGTATACATGTCATAAATATGACGTCATAGGTCATGTGACCTGGCGGCCATATTGGATTTTATGAAAACCTTAAAAATGGATCCCTGCCTTCATTTTTCGATCGATTCATTTTGAACTTTGACCACTTATAGTACGCCATGTGATTGGATGCATATCCTAATTATGACGTCATAGGTCAGGTGACATGGCGGGATGGACCGGTATGGTCCCCGGATCATACCGCCCTTGGTGCCCATCAAAAATCGAAGGAGTATGGCATGGGCAACATCTGCGCCAAATTTGATGCTTTTGGAAGAATTTGAACCAAAATATCCCTAAGGGCCCTGACTATGAAAAGTGCTTCCAAATATTAAGTGACAGTTGTTCAATACTTTGGCATGTGTTATGATAATTTTCGCATCAGCAGAGTAAGACGTGGTCGTGTGATGGCCCTAGATTTGGTTAAATACACAATCATAATTTTTGATACTAGCAGGCACCCCAGCCCTCCAAGAGGGATTACTCGCGTTGGCCCACCGAACACAGATGGCTGCTTAGTCTCCGGGGAGTCAAAAACACAAAATAGTCAAGGATAGCACCGTGATGATAAGCACCAGGATGACTCACGAGGTGAGGAAAGTGTGTGATGAAGATGCTGCACCGTAATGATCAATATTGTAATCTGTGAGAGCGATGTGGAAAGCGTGTGATTTGCTGCACCACCTAGAGTCCTAGACGGACCGTTGTTTACTGCCGCGGATAGATACGATAGCATCAGACACGAATAGCGATGCTGGGGGGGGGGGAAAAAAACAGTCACACCCAATTGGTCAGTGCCGTGACCAATGGACGAGTGAAGGGAAAAACGGGCACACTCAATTGGTTAGTGACGTGACCAATCAACGGGTGAATATTGCTGACATAGCTACAGCCATACAACCTATATTTATAGTCGTAGATTAGGTCCTGGTTATTACTTTACATTATTTAACATTATGAGACCTCAATATGCAGATGTTACCACAATACAATGTCCATTTTCTCCAACAATGGTGTCCAACAAAAGTGTTCATTTTCTAATAATAGCTGGTATTTGTCTTTTTCTACTTTTTTTTTTTTTTTTCAACATCTCTGCTTTTTAATTTTTCCTACAAGAGTGAGGTACATGTAAGAGCAAGTTGAATTGACGGGTAGGGTTAGCGGGTCAACAATTGTGACAATTGGCAAGGGGATAAACAAACGAACAAGAAAGGAAGGGTGGGAGGAAGGAGAAAGAAAACAACACTGAAACAGCAAATAAGAGTAATAGGTTATGGAGAGTTAATGTGGGTAATAAAGATCATGGGTCAGAATTGGGGATCACAAAAGATGGCAAAGATGGTGGTGCACAGCCTGCCTTGAATGCTGCCTTTTCCCATCACAGGGAAAGGGGAGGAGATAAATCGATTCTGTTAACAGTAATATCTTGACTATGCAAGTTAAGGATGTCAGAATCGTCAGATAGACAGGTATGAAGTTGAGCTTTTAGAGCACATCAGCGATTTATACAATTAGCACCAGATGTTAGGTTGAATATTTTTATTATTAGGCAGACCCTCAAAACCATCGCTAATAGAGGAGCATCAGCAAATACAAAGTTGATGACCAGGACAGAATAAAAAATGATGACCGGGCCAGAATCAAAATTGATGGACAGACAGCTCTGCCTATTTGAAAAGAGAAATTATTCATTCATTCATTGATAATGGATTCCATGACTTTGCTTATAATAGGTACCAAATTATATGGCCTATAGTTGAGAGATCCATGCTTTTTCACCTGCGTTAGGAATGTGAGTGAACTTTGCTTTGTTCCAGGCATGTGGTAGCCCAAGGTGAATGACAAGCTGAAGAGAGCAGACAGACGAGACACAAGAGCAGCAGGCGAGGTTTTGATAAATCAGGCATTATGGCCATATTGGCAAGATAGAACCTTTTCTTCCATCTTGGGTGAGAAAGATGGAGTCCAGTTGTCGCCTTGTCGTCACATGGTCCTGAAGCCAATGGACCTAAGTTATCCGGCAACGTCAACCGGTCACTCTCAGATCTTTTGTGGAAGTAACGTTAAATGATTGGTTGTTTTGAGTGATTGGGCATGTGCAGAGTAGGAGGAATGTGGAGCTGTGCTGCAGTGTGGGTATAGTGGGTTTTCTGCCTGGTGAATCCTGTGTAAATATTTTTTGAGGAATGGGTGGTGACCACAGCGCAATCTGGTGAGGTGCACTGTAATTTCTCTTGAGAGAGTTGATTTTGTGTTGTGTATGTGGGGCGGCGGCCAACTTGGGATGTAGTTTATGGTTGTGTGAATGAATTTGTTTGCATGCTGTCGTGAATGCGTATTGTTGTCCGAAAATGGTCTCGATGTCACTGAGAAATGTTACTTTGGTATCTGCTATTGATGTGCTGAGTGCATTGTGTATCTCATGAGGCCAAGGATTTCTGGGTCTTGCTGGAGAGGTTGTTTGAGTAATGTAATGTGAGGTTGATACGAGCACTTGCATCTATCGGTGGTGCGAAGATTTGTTGAGTTTGATGGTGAAATCATGTACTTTTAGATGAGCCAATATTCCAGAAGGTTTGTATGTTGTTGGAGTGAGTTGGTGGCCTGTTGGGTTTTGTAATGTTGGGTAGCCATTGTGAGGTCATCTGCATGGGGAAGGAGTGCTGCCTGGTGTTTGTGTGGTAATGTCTTGTAGAAACAGATTAAAGATGATGGGGTAGAGGATGAAGCCCTGACGTGTGACTTTGAGGATTCTGGTGTCAAATAGGGAGTCAAGTATTCGATCTGAGTTTGGCAACCAGATAGGTTTACTCGTGTTTTGTTAATGAGAGTATGTTGATATACCATATGTCGGAGGCCTTGTTGATGATGTCTATTGCAGCGTGGTGTGTGTGCGCATGTTGGAGGGGGAGTTTGTGATTAAAGCCTTCTTGAATGATTTGTGCTTGTGTGGAGAATAGGGTAGTGTTGTAGTGGTGGAGATGGAAACCATGTTGGGAGGTGGCTAGGGGGGTGGGAGAGTTGATGTCATTGCGAATTAATCTTTCCAACATCTTGGATTGTATACAAAGGAGAGAAATCTACCCCTGTTAACCCTCCCCCCCTCCCCCCATACCCTCCCCTCCTACCCCCCCATCCCCTCCCCTTCAAGCCGTCTCTCTCTCTCCTTCCTAAGAGTTTGCTTCTGTGTCCATCTTCTCCTCCCCCAGTCCCTCCCCCCCCCCCCCCATTCTTCCCCCACAGCCCTTATTTGTCCCTTCCTCGATTTTATCCTTCAACCTTGCTGCTGGTGTGTTCACCTACTCCTTCTCTCTCTCCTTCCTTCTCTCTCTCTCTCTCTCTCCCTCTCCTGGTCCTTTTGTTCTGTTGCGTCCTGATCTGTTCTGTTGCGTCCTGATCTGTTCTGTGTTCTCGTCCTTCCACGAGCTTTGACTTTGTATACAAAAATATATATGCGTATCAATCACCCGTATGATGTCGGGTTATTTGGGAGTTTGTTGTTGAAATCCGTATGGAAATTATGGCATTTTTCAAATTGTGTTTCATCAAGAGTAGTTGCATATTTGAGTGACATTGTTAATAGTTATGAGCTCTAAATGTCTGAGATGAAAGTTAGATACTAACTAGTTCTGGTCCCATGGGTTTAGAATTTTTGGAGATGTTAATTGCTGTTTGAACTTGTGAGGTGGATGGACGTGGCGAGTTGTTGGGTGGAGGTACAAGTTGTGTTATATTTTATTTTATTCAAGGTATTAACGATTTTCCTGTTTGTTGGGGGACCTGCGTTTCTGACACGACTGCATGATGATTGATTAGTGTGTTTGCTTGCTCTTTGCTGCTTGGAATTGGACCATTGGTGGTGTTGGTGGTTTAGGGGAGGGTGACGGATGATTTTTGGATTTGTGAATTTAATAATTATTTTCCAGCATTTTCTATTGTTTGTTTTTATAGTCCACTTTATTTATTAACTTTCCCCTGTTTTGTTGTCTTTGAATGTTTATCAGGCTGGCGACAGTATTATTTTGTGTGTGGATGCTATCTCTCTCTGCTACTGTCTGGGGAGAGAGTGGAGTGGAGGAGGTGGGGAGAGGGGAAGTAGTGGGGGTTGGGATTTTGAGATTATTTTTTAAATAACAGCCATTTCATTATTTAAACATGTGCCCAACCATTTATTAGACATGCATAGTCTGATTTTGTTCACACTTGGCAAAAGCACAGCACATGATGGCATACACGTGCACCTAACTTTATTTTGTGATCGGATCAAAGATGGCCGACTGGTAGACTGGCAGCCATTTTACTTGCAAATAAACTAGACCGACAGTCTAACAACGGCGTAGCCAGGCTTGTTTGATACTTTAGATGAAGAGGATAGTATGACCTGGGTTGGAATACCTGTTACCAATTAGAAAATAATGTAAGTATTAAATATTTTTGACTTCAGGCATGGACAGCCGGTTCATGAATGACTTGGGTAAAAATAAAAAAGGTGAATGGCAAACTTTGAACCAATAAATTCCACATTCTTGTGCCACCATCCGTCGAACGTCAGGCATTGACAGCAGGTTCGTGAAGGACTTGCACAAAAAACGTACCCAGTCTTAATGTTGCTATATCCAGTCAATGGAGAAACTGCAAATGGGGAATTCGCGAATGTCACGGATGGAAACCCTTGTGTCATTTCCTCATTCTGCTTTAAACTTAATATCTCTACATTTTCATTCCAAGCAGCATCATTCATCATTCCAATCACAAATTAATACGATAGTGATAATATATCAAAATATAATGTTATATCACGATTGTATTGAGATATTAAACTAGCGAACCGTCATCGGTTCACGTCTGGATTCGGGAGCATGGTCCATGTCGATCGCATTTCAAATCATAATTGTACAGAGGAATTTCTGAAACCTCCTACCGACCTTACTACACCTGCTGGGACCTCAAAACATTCCACAGAAGGTTATTATATTTCCTTTTAGTAAAATATGCAACTGTAATGATTACTAAATGCGTCCCCCTGTCACGTGACCAGATCCTCAGCTATGATTGGTGTACGTTTGTGGTGACATTCATACGGACAGACAAACGCTGTTCTAGACGGCGTTGCTCTCCAGGCTACGCCATAAAGCAACCCAGTATTGAACATGTCCTCAACCATTTCTCGGAAATGCATTTACCGGTCTTGTTCAAACTTGGCCCACAGATAATAAATGATGGCTTACTTATGCACATCATTTTTTTCCGAGATCAGATCCTTAATGGCCGACCGGTCAGACAGCATTTTCAACCGAATGATAATTTTCTATTGCATAGTTATATAATTTATTTTATACATAAATAAATATTATTAAATGTTATACTGTTTGTGTAATTCAGTATATCTCCTCCACAATATATGAACATTGAATCCCTTCTGTGCGAAATTTGCATTCCCAATCAAAAACATGATACATGATACATGATACATGATACATGCCACATGACCAACTATCTTACAGAATATAACTTCATGACCCACATCATTAATATTCTTGACTGAATAACCCAATCGTACGCAATCTTCAATGTCACATGACCACTCAAGTCAGTTGTGCATACACATACATCTTGTAAATATGGGCTAACTCTTTAACTCCGTACAGCAATATTATTAAAACTACGGGGGCTATGACACTGTATGTCTGTTTCTCCTTGTTTCATTGTTGAAGTAGCTCAACGCGTTATCAGTAGAGCTGGAAGCCTGGTGTTGGCTTAGTGGTACCGGTGCCAGCTTGGCATCCGAGGATCCTGAGTTAGAATCCCTGTCAATTGTTGAATTGATGCCGGGGGGTGGGAGTGCGGGGGATATTAAACACCAGCTCACTGGTAATTGGGGCACCATCAGTGGCATAAACGTGCTTCCAGAAAAATGATGCAACCAGCAGCCACAGGTTTCGTACGAAACAACAACAGTGGAGCTGGGAGATTGTATGTTAAAAGTAGAGATCATTTTATATTAGTGCTGTGAATAGTTCGTAGATTTTGTAGTTTGTGATTGCTTTTTCCCTCCGTAGATAGAGATTTATTGGTAAGTTTAAGTGGGATGATGATGGGAGGTGTTCGGAGGGTAGGTCATGGACCATTCTCCATCAAGTGGTGGTGGTAATCTTGGAGTACATGTGTTAGTTCAGGGGAAATGGGGTTGTCATTTGATCTTTGGCTAACTGTTGTTGGAGGTTGTGTGTGTGTGTGTGTGTGTGTGTGTGTGTGTGTGTGTGTGTGTGTGTGTGTGTGTGTGTGTGTGTGTGTGTGTGTGTGTGTGTGTGTGTGTGTGTGCGCACGCTTTGTCCACAGCAAACACAAGAATGTACTAACAGAAATATTAGGAACCCAACACCTCTCGATCAATGATGATGTTTATCATAATTCCTTTCTTTCCACGAGTCCGGTTTGCATTGCGGAACACGATTTTGGTTTACCATTTTGAAATAACCACCCTTTTGTGTAAATGCTGAAAGTTGTTTAAAAGTCGATTTGAATCGCAGATTTTCCGCGCTGGCATCAGCAGGTTAAAAGTGCCCGTAGAGCCCACCTGGGTCGGTGTAAAAACAGTGCGTGTGCAAAATGCCTCATTTCGCATTCAAACGTAATGCCGAAAATCTTGCGTTGGTTCGAGTTGTGGTATGTTTTGTATGTTTTGTATGTTATTAAAGGAGCGTGGCTTCATGTTTGGAGGTGGTATGTAGCTATTCATTGTTGTGGAGAGTTTTACCTCTTTTTATTTCGATTTAATTTGAATGTTAAGAGTTCAGTGGTGTAATCATTTTATTATAAATGTTGTCTTCGAGTTAGGGTAGTTAAGATTCGGTGTGAGGGTGAGGTGTCCACTACTCCCCTCCATTACTGTTTTGGGCCTGTCTAGTTTGAGTGTGGTCTATTTAGGAATCTGTATGAAAATTCAGGTTGCAATAAGTTTGGATTATTGAATCGGTGCTTTATCAATATTGTGTGTCTTTAGGATGTTTTGTAGTTCTGTAACTTTATTTTGAATACCACTCGTGTTTACTTGTAGGATTCTGATTTGTTTTCTGGATGGTTGTGGAGAGAGATGGGGGAGCGATGCGTTTGTGTTCGGTATTTGGGTAATGGTGGTTGTTAGAAATGGGTGTGCGTAAAGGGTTGCTGAGTTTACAACCCCATGTCCATTGGGATTATTGTATCTAGTGGATGGGGGGTGAGCACGGTGCATTTTGTGTAGCGACTTTTGGCAACTATTGCATTTTAGTGAATAATGTCTTCTGGTGATGGGTGTGTTAGATGTTGGGCATGTGTAGATATTTGGATCAGGATTGAGTTCTCTATCCCTCGCTAGGAGGGCCTGGCAGGTCAGAGGTAGCTGCAAGTCTCCTTCGTGAAAAGATTAACAAAGTTCTCTGGAAGTGTGGCTTTTGCCCCACCACCTGGACCCAGGAATCTGTAGAGGAAATTGAGGAGACGTGAGGATTTTTGTCTTTCAGAGCTCCAGCACTAGGTTTTCCGTGGTCCATCTATTCCTCATGAAGAACAGTACAACTGTTTGTAGGTAATCCTCCACAGTACAAAAACAGAGTCCAGTAGGCAGTCGGTGTTATGTGGGGCCACAGCAGACAGGACATGAGATTTGGAGGCAAACACTTCAGACATTCTGTCTCATCTCAAGTGGGGTCTGCAGTGAGGTTGTGTGTATAACTGTTCTCCCCCACAATCCAAATATTAAGGCCCGTGCTCTGCAGACTCAAACTAGCTACTGGTTACCTCCGCCACCAAAGGTGGATGGAGGTTATGTTTTCACCCCTGTCTGTGTCTGTCTGTCTGGCTGTTTGTTTGCCTGTCTGTCCGTTTGTGAACAGAATATCTCAAAATGTTGTGGATGGATTCGGATGAAATTTGGCAGAGATGTAGCGTATGTGACAAGGACGAAATGATTCGATTTTGGTAAAGATCCAGATTCGGATCCGGCTCGTATAATTTTTTAAGCGATTCTTCACCATTGGGAGATGGGGCCAAAAACGATACATAGCAGATATCTCAAAAAGTTATGGATGGATTTGGACAAAACCTGTTGGACAGGTTGCGTGTGTGACAAGGAAGAATCGATTCAATTTTGGTGAAGATCCAGATCCAGCTAGTAGAATTTATTAAGTGATTCTTCACCATTGAGTGATATGGCCAAAAACGAAGGGGAGATCAGGGTATGAAAGACTGGACCTCTGGTGATTCCTGTGATTGATGATTAAATGTGATTCTGTATTGTGATTTTCTTGTCTACTCTGAGATACAAAACATAAACTGTTCACCAGGTGGAGATATGCTCTCTACTGAGTGATTCTTCACAACTGAGTGATACTGAGGGCTAAAGACTATATGTAACCAAATATTTCAAAAAGTTGTGGATGGGCTCTGACGAAACCTGGACAGGTTTGGTGTGTGACAAGGAAGAATTGATTCAATTTTGGTGAAGATGCAGATCCGGATGCGAGTTTTTTTTTTTTTTTTTTTTTTTTTTTTTTTTTTAACGTGATTCTTCACCATTGAGAGATGGAGCCATAAATGATGCATCACAATATATTTCAAAAGGTTGTGGAGGGGTTATGACAAAACTTGGTGGACGAGTTTGTCCGGTGACGAGAACAAGCCGAATAGATTTTGATTCAGGTCCGAATCCAGACCCGACCTATCAGTGGTGGGATGAATGAATGAATATGAATATGAATGAATGATCGTTTTAAGGCCATTTTCCCCGCTATAGCGGGGGCTAGCCTTGCGTGCCCCATGACAATCATGGTTCCCTGTTTGAGGCAATGTTTTTATGGCCGGATGCCCTTCCTGACGCCAACCCTTGGTCACGCTCTTACGATGCGCAGGGATACGGTGTACCTATTCTAAATCGGGCTACACACCGGGATCATTCATCCCAGCAAGCTGGTACTCAAATTTGCCGACCTCGGAAGGATGACGGGCTGAGTCAACCCCCCTGGCATTAATTCAGCGATCGACCGGGATTCAAACCCAGGATCCTAGGATCCCAAGCCGGCACCCTAACCGCTAAGCCAACACCAGGCTAAAACATAAACTGTCCAGCCTTGGGATACAAAACATAAACTGTCCAGCCTGACATCCAGTTTTACTCTCTGCCGAATGCCATTCTAGTTAGGAATTGTAATGGCCTGCTTATTTCTGATTAAAAAAGAACCTTATTTTTATATGGAGAAGTGTAAAAACTTCACGCTATTTGAATGGTATTTATTTATTTTGCTTTGTTTCCCTTGCTCTGATTAACTGAGAAAGCAGGTGGTTGGCAGCTCCCTGCAGGTGGTGTTGCAGTGGTGTTGTGGCATCCATACGATAGGCACCACCTTTTCTGCACAACCAATGAAACCGACCAGAAAGAATGGGTTGCCGTCTTCCAAGAGTGCATTAGACATCGTAACAATGGTACCTCACAGCCCGAGATGGTTTGAAGTGAATATGAAAAGTTTGATTATTTGATCAACTTTGAACTCTTTGCACATCTCCCGTGCTCAGTTTTGCTTTGACTATTTTTGAAGAATGACTTTAATATTTTACATGCATATTCACATCCCAGATAATTCCCAGTATTTGCCATTTTGGCAGGTCTCTCGGAGCCAGAATCTGTGGAAAGCCAAACGTTCTCTGAAGCTGTACGACTTTACAGGCAGCAAAATGGCAACTATGGCACGTGGGACATGTTCTGTGGGAATGAAGCAATGGTGAGCCTTCACCTGTGATGTTGGTTTTTGCTGCTGTGTGAATGGTTACTTTGCACACATTGTCTTTGTATATTCTGGTGTATTTGGTTTGCATCCTGAAATAAGATGACTGTTGTTTTCTGTTTTGACTTTGTATATTTAGGAGACTAGGGCATGCCCGTACTATATATATATCTAAAATTATATCCCCCCCCTCTATTTACATGAAATGGTTTGGTCCATTCGCAAAGCCAAAGCGAACGGCTTGCGAGTACGGTGACAATCCCCCCCCTCTATTTACATGAAATGGTTTGGTCCAAAGCGAACGGCTTGCGAGTACGGTGACAATCCCCCCCCCTCTATTTACATGAAATGGTTTGGTCCAAAGCGAACGGCTTGCGAGTACGGTGACAATCCCCCCCCTCTATTTACATGAAATGGTTTGGTCCAAAGCGAACGGCTTGCGGAGTTTGGTAAAGAAATCGCCATAGCGTGCACAAACGCGCAGGAAAGCGAAAGAATCGCAAATTAGTTTTAATTAGTTTTAAAACATAGTTTAACGCCAACATAGCGGCAACATAGTTTGCCAACGTGAAATAAATGAATACGCTCTCAAATGTGCCGTCCGAGGCAGTCTGTTCGCCACGTTCGGCACACGTGATAACTTGCTGCTCTCTGATTGGTTGAATCGTTTTTTGGACATAGCTCGGTAACTACTTCTCCGATTAATATGAAACCTTGAAAAGGCACATCCTCGGGTCCCCAGCAATATACCTGGCAAGTTTCAAGTATATCGGACCCGTGGTTGTCGAGAAACAGCAGTCACAGACCACACACAGAGATTACTGGAATTATAGATAGATGAACACAATCAGGAAATTGGATGTGTAACCTGTGACGTTACAATTATCATTGCTTGAACTGACAAATCCTGAAAATTTTCTTGTAAGTCACGTCTCCCATGCAACGTGTATGCAGTGGCACATGATGTCCCATGTCAGTTTTGATGTACATTACTCTATAGAGTGCTCGTGCTGCCAAATAGGTTTCTTGGCAAGGGTTATACTGGGTGGTTTGGCATCGCCCTCCCAGAGGTGTTTGTCTGTGCTCTATCTCTTTCACTGCTGAGTGTCAAGCATGGAAGCAGCACATACCATTATTAAATTCTTCAATACTTGGCCTGGGGTTTGAACCCCGACATCCCATATTCAGAGGTGATGCTCCAAACCATTATGCCACAGAGTCTGGTTAATGCCTTCTAAAGGTCAATACTCTCTATATATGGTCCAATGTTTTCTCTCTCAATTTGAGATTGGCGAGACTTCGTTACCTCCGCCACACAAGGTGGATGGACGTTGTGTTTTCAGCCCTGTCTGTTTGTCTGTTTGTCCGCTGTGAACAGGATATCTCAAAAAGTTGTGGACGGATTCGGACTAAATTTGGCGGAGAGGTTGGGTATGTGATACGGATGAAATCATTAGATTTTGGTCAAGATCCGGATTTTTTTTATTTTTATTTTTTCTCTACAGAGTCTAGGCTC
The DNA here is from genome assembly GCF_964187855.1 of Myxine glutinosa. Lineage (NCBI taxonomy): Eukaryota > Metazoa > Chordata > Myxini > Myxiniformes > Myxinidae > Myxine > Myxine glutinosa. The sequence goes on along the minus strand of NC_136273.1, from coordinate 54,128,584 downwards.
GTGAAAGAGCTAACATTTATCAAACAAACAAATCAAACAAACAAGCAAACAAAGTATATATAAAAAGGGGAGCGGTCGACAAGATGGGGAGAGAAGGGGAGGAAGCACACAAACGCAACATTTGAGAGCAGGGACATCGGGAGATGTGTGGGAGGGAGAGGGCCTGGGGGGAGGCAGGATAGGTATAAAACGCAAGGACACCAAGGACTTCCAGGAAAGAAGTCGGCACCTCAAAAAAGTCGATTTGGGGTGAAATTAGCGGGGGAAATTAGCGGGGGAAATTAGTGGGGGTAGCGGGTGAAATTAGCGGGGGTAGCGGGTGAAATTAGCGGGGGTAGCGGGTGAAATTAGCGGGGGTAGCGGGTGAAATTAGCGGGTGAAATTAGCGGGGGTAGCGGGTGAAATTAGCGGGGGTAGCGGGTGAAATTAGCGGGTGAAATTAGCGGGGGTAGCGGGTGAAATTAGCGGGTGAAATTAGCGGGGGTAGCGGGTGAAATTAGCGGGGGTAGCGGGGGTAGAAAAGATCAAGGTTTTGGATTGGGGAAGATAAGAGATGGTGGATGGATTCAGATCTGGATCGGATAAAACATTTTTAAGTGAGTCTTCACCATTGAGAGATTGGGCCAAACACGATATATAGTACAATGTCTAAAAGTTGTGGACGGATTTGGACGAAACTTTGTGGACAGGTTGGACGTGTGATGAGGAAGAATTTTTCGGTTTTGGTGAAGTTCCGAATATGGGTCCAGATATGAGAATTTTAATTCCTTTAAGTGATTCTTCACCATTGAGTGATGAGGCCAAAAACGATAAATAACATTTAAAAAAGTTGTGTACGACTTGTGACAAAATTTGGTGGATGAGTTGGGTTGGTGACAAGAACAAGCCGATTCGATTTTGATTCAGGTCCGGATCTAGATCTGGCCTATCAGTGGGATGCAAAACGTAAACTGTTAAGCTTGGCGGAGGTATGCACTCTAATGAGTGCTGTTCTACTTTTACATAAAATGAGTTTGCTACTAATGCTATTGGGATGTTTCAAGAGGAGGGTAGTGATTCAAACCGTCGGTGCTTCCCAGTACATTGTCCATCGCAGTCTAACGTATGGGGCACTGTGATTGTACCATCAGACTGGAAAGTCCTTGCCACACAAATCCACGTTTGAAAGCACAATCTTTTCAGAATGACCAGCAAAGAGCCAGTGACCATCGCATTTTGACTCAGACATTTCAGAACAGGCCTTTTGCCAGTTGAGCCATGTCCAGAATACCATTGTTCTGCATCAATCTAAAAAGGTGCCACATCATGCCATGCAGTCAGATAACATAAAAACTATAGAGTGAGCGGATGGTGTCACATTATTTTCACTGACTGTTTTAGCTTCTGCATAGGTGTCAAAGATTAATGTGCTAGAATTTTGTGACTAGGTGGGGAGGAATTTGTTACTTATGCCAATAGATGGCATCATAGGTTTGTGGAGGCAGCCTTGAAGGGATGGGGTGGTACCCCGCACAAGCGAAATGAAAAGTGGGGTTAAGCAATTTGTTCACTTTGTCTGTGTCCTTCTTTCTACAAACATCAGTTTATGATCAGGAACAACTTGATTTCAATTGAATGGTATTTTGAACACGAATTGGATCATGAACCAGAAAACTATCCTGTAGTTTAGCAGTACTTTGGCTGGTATTTGTCTTGATGGTGCATCTGCAGAAAGGAGTGACAATTTTTTTTACTCTGTCTGTCTGCCAGTCTGACAAACAAAATTGAAGATAATTCAAAATAGGAAACTTGCTCTTTTTAAGTAATTCATGAAGGACATGAACAACTAATGTAATGTGTTAAATAAGGTGGTGTAAAAGACGCTGCAGCAACAGTGGTGACCTTCCGACCCCCCCCCCCCCCAACAACCTGTAGAATCGTCATTCAATTCCATTTTGGTGTTATATTGGTGTTGTTATATTGGTGTTATATTGGTGTTATATTGGTGTTCTATGGATGTTCTATGGATGTTCTATGGATGTTCTATGGGTGTTATATGGGTGTTATATGGGTGGTCTCTGAATGGGTAGCGAGGTAAGATGTCTTATAAACTCTTTAGTTACACCTGTAATCATCACCTTGACCAAACCGCAATATCACAACTTCATCCTTATCAGTGACGACGCTCATACACAGCCTTGCACATGTTTTTATTATTTATTTGTGTTGAAGGCTCCAATCACGGACTTGTATCGTCCTCATCGAGGCCAGGCTTTAAATAAAATAACCATGTAGAGAAATAAAAGAGAGAGAATGTAAATGTGTGAAAAATGAGAAAGAAAAGTTTGTGATGAAAAGTATACGATGTTTGTTTGCGAGAAAGAGAGGTTAAAGCTACCCCGGTAGCTATAGTTTGAGTGAGAAAGAAAGTAAGACCAGAAATCCTGACACTGAGAGTGCAAGATGGTTCCGGGCACCACTTTAACGCTCCTAAGTCCGAACTGTAGTACTGCCCTGGGAGGTTGCTGTCTACAACCTACTACCGAAAAAACCGGTCCAACCGGATGGGTGTTTTTTAGGAGACACCATCTCCTTTCCTTGATGGCCATTGGCTTACTAAGGGAACTCATCCGCCCTTTAACAGGTATTGGTTTTAGCTCTGCAGGGTGTCAGTCACCCTCCCCACTGGCAAGCCAATGAGGGTAGATGGTTTTGTTGCTGACTACCTGACCATGCGGCAGGTAGCACTGGGTTACATGTCACCAGTGTTCGTCAAGAGACCGTCCTGACTATAAAATGCATTTCAAGATGAAATATCACTTTTGTGAACTGACCTGCATGATCTCCAGACTGAAGTCTGATTGAACAACCTTGGAACATCGGAGAGGTGTGTTTATATCCATGCCATTCTCGTGATTAACTGGAAGTGGCCATCGTTGAAGAATGCTGCAACATCCCACACTGACAGTTAGATCACCTGACTTGGTCCATGGCAAAACGTGTACAAGCACATACACATCGTGAAAGCAATTTCTGCCAATGTAAACTTCTTTGTGAGCTTTTGTATACTGGCATTGTTGCTCTCCCTCCCCCCCCCCCCCCCTTCCCGCACCTCCTCCCCCCAAGCCCTCTCCCTCCCACACATCTCCCTGCCCTCAAATGTTGTGTTTGTGTGCTTCCCCTTCTCTCCCCATCTTGTCTTCCACTCCCTCTTTTTATATATCTTGTTTGTCTGGTTGATTTGTTTGTGAAATAAATGTTAGCTCTTTCACGAGCCTCATTTCACAATTTGCATTGTTTTCTGAAAGCGTGGTTGTTCCGCTGATTTCGTTTCTGTTACCAGAACCGTACTTCCCGTTTTAAGGCCATTTTCCCTGCTAGAGTGTGGATTAGCCTTGTGGGCCCCATACCATGACGATCATCCTGGTTCCCTTTTTGAGGCAATATTTTCATGGCCAGATGCCCTTCCTGACGTTAACCCTTTAGTCGCCTCTTACGACATGCAGGGATATGGTGTACCTATTCTACACTGGGGCACACAACGGCACATTCATCCCAGCAAGCTGGTGCTCACTTTGCCAACCTCGGAAGGATGACAGGCCGAGTCAACCCCCCTGGCGTTAATTCAACGATCGACCGGAATTCAAACTCAGGATCCCAGCATCCCAAGCCAGCACACTAACCGCTAAGCCAACACCAGGCTCCCTGTTACCAGTATGGTACTCATTTACCGACCTCGAAAGGATGACAGGCTGAGTCAACTCACATGGTGTGATTTCAACGGCACAACAGGGGCTTAAACTCAAGACCCTACATCTTAAGCCAGCCAACCTGAACCATAAAGCCTCCACCCGGCTTCATGGAATAGTGACAGGAAGTAAAAAGGTGATTTACTGCCAGTGGCGAAGGGGTGGCAGCAGTTGGACATGATATAAGCAAGGAAATGACCGAACAGGCAAAGAGGAGAGAGAAAAGCAGAGGATGCAAGGGGAGGAAACATGGTAACCTGCAATTAGGAGGGTTAGGTTGTGTTAGTTAATGAGGTAGAAAAGGTTCCGGGTAGGGATGGCCGATGGGGGATGGCTCGAGATGGTCGTGCATAACCTGCTTGGAGCTCTGGAGGGAAAAGTGGGATTGAACAGCCTCAGAGGTGGGAGAGTTGAGGTTTGCAATTAGTCTGGAATAATTATAGCAGTTTAACCAGGTTACTCTGTGACCTTTATGGTGGATAACGTTAACCATTTTATTTTGTTCTTGTACTCTGTAGCTATAACACAGCACTTCTTTTCCACCTAATTCAGCTGTCCTTGTTTTCCCCATTCCAATGAGATTTCATGATACATTTTCCTATTTCTCCATGGATGGTTTTTTTCCTGCTCTTTTGTTGTTCTCTCAATTTTGGCACACCTCGCTGTTGTTTTGTTTTGGGGGTTCCCTTTGATGTTGCCAATGCTGGCACTATATATCACACTCTTACTATGTCTCTCCGAAAAGACCGACTGGACAACCCTCCCATCTACTTTCTGAACAATCCTCTCTAAGAAGTTCTGTCACTCAAGCTTTTGGGTCTCACTATCTGCCATGATCTTTCCTGGGAAAACCACATTTCCAAGCTGGCCTCCAAAGCCTGTCACCGACTGGGCATCCTCCGTCATGTGAAGTCCTTCCTTGGCACACCTGAACTCCTCACCACATACAAGGCTTTCATCCGCAGCTCAATGGAATACTGTCCTCCCCTCTGGGCCAGTGCTCTTGCCTCACACCTAGCTCGTCTTCACGCTGTTGAAACCAAAGCTTTCAGAATCATTGGAATCTCCCGTGATGAAGCTAACTCTGAGGGTCTTTCACTTACTCACCGCATGCAGGTTGGTGGTCTTTCTGTCTTCTACCGACTCCTCTCCAGCCTTGCTCCCCCAGCTCCCCCAGCTAGCCTGGTGTTGGGCTAGCGGCTAGGGTGCCAGCTTAGGATCCTAGGATCCTGGGTTCGAATCCTGGTCGATCGCTGAATTAATGCCAGGGGGGTTGACTCAGCCTGTCATCCTTCCGAGGTCGGCTAATTGAGTACCAGTTCACTGGTAATTCCCTGTTTGTCGTAAAAGGCGACAAAAAGGGTTGGCGGCAGGAAGGGCATCCGGCCGTAAAACATTGCTCCAAAAAGGGGACAAACAAAAACAACAACAACCACGGTGCCCGAAAAAGGCCAACCCCCGCTTTGCGGGGGAAAATGACCTCTAAAGGTGTTTTTTTTGTTTGTTTTTTTTCATCTGCCATGATCTTTCCTGTGAAAACCACATTTCCAAGCTGGCCTCCAAAGCCTGTCACCGACTGGGCATCCTCCGTCATGTGAAGTCCTTCCTTGGCACACCTGAACTCCTCACCACATACAAGGCTTTCATCCGCAGCTCAATGGAATACTGTCCTCCCCTCTGGGCCATTGCTCTTGCCTCAAACCTAGCTCGTCTTCACGCTGTTGAAACAAAAGCTTTCAGAATCATTGGAATCTCCCGTGATGAAGCTAACTCTGAGGGCCTTTCACTTACTCACCGCATGCAGGTTGGTGGTCTTTCTGTCTTCTACCGACTCCTCTCCGGCCTTGCTCCTCCAGCTCTCTCTGTGCTCTGTCCACCAAATATTCCTACAGGTCGCACAAGATCTGCCAGCAACCCTCTTATGGTTAAACTGCCAAAATGAAGATTCTCTACTCACCTTCACTCCTTCATTCCTCTTTTCTCCTGCATCTGGAACAAACTCCCTCAATCTCTTCAATCCCACTCCTCCCTCCATCTCTTTAAAACAGCTATTCACTACCATCTCTTATTTCGTCTCTTATTCACCATCGTCTCCTCTTCCAAAACCTTGATCTTTTCTACCCCCGCTAATTTCACCCCAGATCCACTTTGAAATACCAACTTCTTTCCTGGAAGTCCTTGCAGTGTCCTTGTGTTTTATACTTCTCCCACCACCCCCCTCCCCGCCTCCCCACGCCTCCTCCCCCCAAGCCCTCTCCCTCCCACAGATCTCCCGATGTCCCTGCTCCCAAATGTTGTGTTTGTGTGCTTCCCCTTCTCTCCCCATCTTGTCTACCGCTCCCCTTATTATGTTTTATGTCTTTGATTTTTTTTTTGTGTGATAAACCTTAGCTCTTTTAACGAGACTCGATCCTGTATACAAAAAAAAAAAAAAAAAAACTGTTCCATGTCGTTTTGTTTCATGTGTAACATTTTTTGGCACAATTGTTTTTGATCATTTCAAGCAAAGTGAGTTTTGGATGCAGTTTTTGGCTTTATTTATTTGTGCTTTTGTACAAATTCGTTTCAATGACGAGCTTTGTAAGTTTGTGGACGATCTTGCAGTTGTTCAGTGTATCTGATTCAACTCCACCAGCCCACTACCTCTTTCACATCTGGGCTGGATGCATTCAATACACTGGTTTGATGAGTATATTTTGACCAGGAAGCAGTGTCCTTGTTTTGTTGTCCAGTTTGTTGATTTCTACTAATGGGCATTTTTACCATAGCCTGGCATATGCGGCTCTGCTTCAGCTGTTTGTTTTTCAAGTTTGGTTTTGTTTCTTGGGGAAAGTTAAATTGATCCATATTTCAAGGAACCTAGAAGCAATATTTACTTGAAGGTAAGTCCATTAATCCATATATGGCGATCCCTATGTCAAGATTCAAGGTTTTCAAGCAAGATTTACACCATGGATATGTTGCACCGATCAGCGAGGCTGGTTCATGGTATGTACGTAAAAATGAACTTTTATTTTGGATCTAAAATGAAACTAGTACAAGGACTGTGATGCCAGGGTTTTCCGTGGTTGCTTGGAGACCGGGCAGCAGGTAGAATCGTCCTAAAGGAATCATAAGACTTAAAACTAAACAACAGATGTATAATTAAATAATCACTTGTGGTTCCTGATCAAAAATATTTTTTGTGCCCGTGAAAAACCACGAATACTCAGGGCACTTGGCTGCGAATATAGAAGCTTTCTGTGCCGTTTGGGGGCGCTGTTATCACATTCTTGCACCTCCGCTTTCTTCCTGCCAAACTGTTTGCTCGTGATGAACAAAGAAACTGATTGGCTCCATTATCAATGTTTTCTCTTTTATACCTGGACCCTAGGATGGAGGTAAGCTGAATCTCAATGTATTGTTGAACCTCTTGAAGTAACTTGAGGCAAATTATTGTATTGTGTGTATACAAAACGTATCATAATTTTTGTGTAAAGCACACACTATAAGTAACAGCATGTACTGAATGGCTATATTTTTCCTTTTTCAGTTTTACATGAATTAAAAACACTTGTGAAACCAAGACAAGGTCTCGTGACCTCTGAGAATTGTAGACATAGAGTGTGATAACCGCCACACTCTCCGTCATTGAAAGGCTGCTCTGTGGGATTTTCCTCCCAACTCAGTTGAATCAATCCTTTGTGGCAATGCTGGCATTTTCTTCTCTTGGTGACCATTTACTAATTCCTATCACTCGGTTTACTTGCTCTTCCTTTATTTTATCATCGTTCGTAAATGTTGTCTGTAATTTTTTTTCTTGTTTCTCAATATTTGATTACTTTTTGTTTTGTAGAATCCCAGATTTGTCTTCTTTTTTTATGTTTCTCCAGGTAGTATTTTCAAAATGGCGGCACACTTTTTTTTTTTGTCTTTTTCTGTTGTGCTTGTTTTGCATCTTCTATATCCCATAGGTAATACAAGTTTGTCGTTTTCAATGGTGGAAATACCCACAGGGTGTCATACTCCTTTTATGGCTTTCTTCAACAGTTCACCATTCATTCTTGGATAGTGTGTGGGTGACATGAACAAACAAAAAAATTACACATGTTCCTGGCAAAGCAGCCATCAGTGTTCCTTGTTTTGCTGGATGTATCTTTTTTTATTTCCTATTGTAGCATTATGATTACAATGAGCCAATAGCTTGAGTAATAAATTAAGCCCCATGGCCCTGTTGGTGATTGTACCAGGAAAAGCACAAAACAAAGAACTCTGCATGCTGGAAAATTTGTTTTCCCCACTATGAAAAGGTTATTTTGGAAAACAGTTTTGTAGTATAAGACTCCTCTGTTTGCCATGTGTCTAAAGGACAGCATTTTGTCTGTTTTCCACCAAAAAAACACATTTTCCTTCATCTCATTGCTGTTCTTATAGCAAAAGAATGGAAAGAAGAGAGATTATAATGATACGATGGATAAATGGATTGTCTCTGAAAGAAAGAATGCCGAGTTCAGAAATCTGGAAAATGTATAAAATAAAAAATAAAAAAACTATTAGGGAATAGAGAAGAAAAAACTTGGTTGGTATGGACATGTCATAGGTCAGCAAATGAAGCTGTAAAATAACAATAAAGCTCGTCCTGGAAGAAAAAGCTGAGGACATCCTAAATGAAGCTGTAAAATAACAATAAAGCTCGTCCTGGAAGAAAAAGCTGAGAGGACATCCTAAAAAGACATGGATTGAAACCGTCAAAGATTTGTATGTTTGGATTTGTAAGAAACTGATGCGTTTGATCCGTATGGAGAAATTCCATCATTTGACCAACCCCCTGAAAAAGGGGAAAAGTGTCGTGCGTTATTATTGTTGTTGTTTGCTTGTCATGCTGTTGATAAACCACATTACATTAGAATTAGTTACTGCTCCCCCATTCCAGTCATTGTGTGACAACTTTGTTGATCGGTTTCTCTTCCAAGCATGTTACCACTGTGTGAGAGCTCTCTATTGATTAGAAAAGAAATGCTGATTACATCCATTGATTGGTGACTCCTATATAAAGGAATGAAAATGAAACCCAGAAATTGATGTGAAATTGGTATTTAAAGAAATTTATCTGGCAAAAGACTAACCTTGTCTGGCAAAATCTCTGCCTCTATATTTCGTAGTGAAACGTCCATCGTTTGGTTGCATAGTTAAAGCAAGGGTGTGGAGGATTGTGCTGGAAGGCCCAGTCACTCCAGCTAAAACAAAATGTGGAATAGTGCCAAGAAAACCATGAAACAATATTGCGTTCAGTCTATGTGACTGAGCCAAGACAAACACCTTGTGTTTGGGTCCATCATTTGGTTTGAGTTCCTGCAGGATCTGCACCTTATTGGTGTAAAACTTCAGTCTTTTATACATAATCCTGTGTACAGTGGTGGTTGGCAGTCCCAGTTCTCTGGATTCGTGTTCGATTGATTTTATGGGACTTTGTTGAAATGATTCACACACTCGTTCAACATCTGCTGTACCTGTGCTTGGTCAACTGGTACTTTTCTGTTTCTGACAACTTCCAGTCTCCTTAAACCCCTTGTACCACTCTCTCGTACCACTCCACGATGGCGAATTCCTTGCTTACTTTGTACGGAAATTACGCTGAACGTGTGTCGTAGCTCGTCTCGATGAACCATTCGACGCACTGAGCATTCTCCTGTGGAGTCGCCATTTTCTTTTAAATTAAACCACCAGGCCTGAAAATAAAGAAAACTTTATGAAAGGCTGTATCATATAAAACAAAGGGTATCGTTGTGTAATTTGTGGTACTAAATATTTTAACAACCAAAGTTGTCCAGGTCTTTTTGGAATACCCTGTAGAAGCAGGTCACATTTTATAAACCGTGAATACGTGGAATCTGTGAATGTCGAAACCTTGAAAGTCAGAATTTTATAGTATATCGTTTTTGTCACCATCTCTCAATGGTGAATACTCGCTTGAAAAACTTCTCTGATCCGGATCTGGTCAAATCACATACCTTCTGATGCAAACATTTTCATTGAATATTTCAAATGAAATGCTTGCCAGTTTTTACATCAGTTTTTGGTCAGTGAGCAGCTGCTGTACTAATAATTGGAATGTTAAACTGACTATTGGGAGAGTGAAGCAGAAATGGTAGACATAACCTCCGTGGGAAAAGTGAGGAGAAAGTTGTGATGAAAGGCTTTGTTTATGTTCACGTCTGAGCGTCGGTGCAGAGCTCGTATTTTACCATCCTTGCTTACTTCGGCCTGTTTATGTTGCTTTATTATATCCCTTCACCTTTCCTAACCACCCCCTCACTCCCTAACCCATTCCAATGGCGGTGACCCAATGCATGGCAGTGCAGTGACCCAATGGTTTTGCAGACTATTTAATCTGTGGTGTACCTTGTTTTTTCTTGCAGTGCAATAACCAAGTTGTTTCACCCTGATGTTACATCTTCAGTACAAGCAGGGGAGGAAAACTGATTTGTGGTGGCCTTGTGTCGTTTTTGGCCCCATCTCTCAATGGTGAAGAATCACCTTTAAATTCTAGAATCCAGATCTTCACCAAAATCTAATCGATTCGTCCTTGTCACACTCCCAACCTGTTCACCAAATTTCGGCCGAATCCGTCCATAACTTTTTGAGTTATCCTGCCCACAGACAAATGGACGAACGTGATATAATGTCAAGCAATTGGCTCTTTTCACAGTTACATATTTTTACATTTGAAGAATTCATAAATTTCTTCACCATTATTTTAAGGCTACCATTGGTGACACGTTTTTCTGGAAGTTGTAACTTGTATACTCCAGTTCCTTTACCTGAATAAAAGGGTCAACAGACAAAGTGAAACAAAGGAAAAATAGGAGGATGAGGATGAATGAATCACAGCATGATGGGGGGATCACAGGTGAAAGGATGGCCTCAGCAATTGTAGTAAAGCTCAAATATAAAATGGGAGAGACCATGAAGTTGGGGTGCACAGTATAGTTGAAGGACTGGAAGGAAGAGCATGAGACAAACAGGAAGGTTTTAAATGTGAGAGAAGGGGTGAATTGATGTAGTTGACCTTTTATTAATTTGTTTTGTAAACGGTGTTTTCTTGGGAAAACACGAGCTTTTGGGCTCTCCTCCACACCAATTGCTCTCAGTGGAATTTTAACACTATCTATCCATCCGGTCAGCCCTTTTACATGAATGTGCCAGGGCCAAGGAAAACTGGAAAGATGCCAGTTGCCTAATATTAGTTTGATGTGTTATCCTAAAAGTTCAGTAGACCTGTTGATGGAGGATGTACTTTTATAAAGTGAACAGTTTTATTCTCTATGAAGTCATGAATTCTCTAACATGTAACACAAATTATATAAGTCCTTTGACAAGTTTTTTGACATATACCTCATGTCATTTTACAATTTATTTTTGTTTAACAATGGCACCCTGTCAACTCCTCTTCAGTGGCTCCCTATTTTGTGATCAAAGGTCATGCACTCTTTGAAAATTATTTTGCAGACCACAGCTCAAGTAAGAAGCATCTGATGTCTCAACTACTTCTTTTCTCTCTCGTGTTCTCTCATGTGGCCTTTGATTTTTCAGGTCACCTTTAATGGTGATCAAGTGTAACAGCAGGTTGACTTCCAGGTAGTGGACAAAAAATGGAAACACCTGGGTAAATTAGGGACACCAGGCAATGGCTTCCACACAGATGTGGCCCATGTATTAATGAAGCAAATAACATCCCAGCATGCTTAGGGTCATTCTTCACAAAAAGCTTCACAGGCCTGTTTGCCCATATTTATGGCGAGCATGGCTGCAAGAGACACCCCCACCCCCTCCAATGCCCCTTTCCACAAAGCACGTGTGCTCGCCAAATGGTTTGATGAGCATGGCACTGATGTTATCCATATGTCATGGCCTTTTCAATCACCAGATCTGAACCAAATAGAGCATTCATGGGATAATCTGGAACGACGCCGGAGACAGAGTTTTCCACCTCCATCAAACAGGTGTGAGTAGATTGACTTTCTCATGGAAGAATGGTGCCTCATCCCTCCTGCAGAATTCCAGATTCTGGTGGACTCTATGCTATGGCACATACCGGCCGTACTGGCCGCACGTGGTGGCCCAATGCCATATTAAGTGACTTTACATTGGTGTTTACATCTATTATCCATTACCTGTATAATGTAGATGGAGTCATATCCATCACATTTGCGGAAAATTCTAGTTTCTAGTTGGTTCACGAGTTATCAAGTGACCACTATATTCGTCATGCGTGCGTGCATGTCTGTCCGCAGCATAACTACCCGATATCATCCGATCTTGATGAAACTTGGGTGGAAGGTTGATATCATGATCTCACTGTATCCTGACGAGAGTGGGCGTATTGCGCCCATTGTGGGCGGAGCCACGCCCGAAAAAGATGTCTTTTTTGGGGGTAATCGAGTTCAAGCTACATATTCTCCGAGGGGTTTGGTGGAATCTGACGGGGGTTTCGGTATTTGGTTAGGCCAATGTCAAGTGTCTAGCCCCACGGAGCTCGATTTTTAATTTTTTCTTTTCATTTTATTAATTAATTAATTTTTTTATTTATATATATATTTTTTCATTTCATTTTTCACCAAATTTTCGGTATTGTGTAGCTAACTAACCTCATAACTGATTATACATTATTTTCTATCATTTCAAGGTCAGTAACCTTCGTTTTGACATTTCTGGGCCTGGCCTGTCCGGGCCTGTTTCGGTTACAGTCCGTCCTTTGTCATTGAATACCACTCGCTCGTGAACCATCATCGTCTCCTGACTTGTTTTACATCCAATTTTAGTTTGACAGAGTCAAAACTTTTGCCATGGCTACCTGCACTGACCAACATCGCACCCCCGGATATTCACAGACAAGCACAAGGCTTCAAGAATACCTTCAGATAGAGGCCAATGATGACCTGCCCACCCATGATGAGCTAGTGAACCCTCCAAGACCTTGACTGACCAACATGAAAGCCTTTCTGGATTAGGGAATGAGAGCAGCCAACATGAAAGGCAAGAAGTTGACACCAGAAATGGGAATAGGAATTGGTGTCAAATGGCCAAATATAATTCCCAGACTGGTATTGCTGGTAATGTGGGGCATTGAATCAGCGGCACAGCCGCACCTCCAGCAAGGTATGCAGCCAAGCAGCCACAAGCTGCATACGAACCACCATCATCAACACATTGAATTGGCATGGACATACAGAACATGCACGCACGTGAAAGTGAAGAGTTCTGTATTGCAGTATTCCCTTTTTAAATCACGTGCTTCAAAAATGGGAAAAGTCTTGCTGCAAAATTCTCTGCCATGCAAAGGAAATTGAATTTTAAAAAAAAATTGTGGAAAAGACGTTTTAAGCCGTCCGAATGGAGTAACAAATATAATGTTCTCTCCTGCAAAAGGGAAAAACATAACTCCCAGACTATGCTGCAGTGACTCTGTGATTAGTATCCTGATAGTAGCAGAAAAAAGCAGCACATGTTTGCAAAGGCCCCAAAGGGTGTGTTGTGGAAAACCATTCAGGTCCACACAACTTTAGTCCAACGGTTTGGTTTAATTGCATTTAGATCATCACATCATTCCTGTAAGTAGAAATACACAATAAGCATACGATGCGACATCTCATAAAGCCATTCATATCAGTCAATGCAAACAAGCTAGTTATTCTATAAAGGCGTACCATAAACGAGGCTACCGATGTAACATGTCACAAGGGAGAAGTCTCGGAGCACTGACACAGCAACGGGTCTTATAGTCACGCCCCTAGCGGTGACAACAATGACAGCGAGCAGCGAGCATCCCCACCCGGGTTCAGTACGGATACGATTTCACTACATTCACCCCCCCCCCCCCCCCGTCAGAATTATACGGCCGCGTGGCTAAAAGCGAGTGAGCGTCAGCATGAATAGGGCGCGGAGTATCAGTCGGCCCAACCATAGCGGGCCGGGCGGCGAATTTCTCTGCCAGCACGCGTTCGAAACTCCCCGGGTACGGCGTCTCGTAACCCTGTATCCCCGGTGTCAGAGGCGTCAACAGGGTCGGGTGATGAAGGGGGTAACGCCAAGTCGTCGGACCCGGGCAGTCTCGACGGGGGGAGGGTCGGTGGACTGTCGGCGATGGGAGCGTCGGGAGAGGCCATAGTCTCATAGATGGGTTCGACCGGTTCGTCCGATTCCCTACTAAGGTCGTCGACCCCGCAAGGGGCAAGATGACGAACGGAGACAGTAGTCTCACGACCATCAGACGTCATCACACGAGCATGCTCAGGATTAGCCTGGAGAATCTGCACTTTGTCCACAAGGGGGTCGTACTTGCTCGCGCGAACCGCCCGTTTAAGGTAGGCCGGCCCGGGCCCAGCGAGCCAACTGGGCAAAGACCGTATACACCCCGAGCTCCTGGGGTGGTGGAAAAGTCGCTCGTGGGGAGTTTGGTTAGTTGCCGTACTCAGGAGTGCCCGGATTGAGTTCAACGCCGCAGGTAGCGACCAAGCCCATTTATCGAGGCCCCGGCCGTGGGTCCGGAGATGGAGCATGACGGCCCTCCAGATAATCCCGTTGAAGCGTTCGATCTGCCCATTAGCCTGGGGTCTGTACGGCGTGGTGTAACTAGACACAATGTTGTTTTGGAGCAGATAGCCGCGCACATCCTGAGACAAGAAGACTGCACCCCGGTCGGTATGGACATAGGCCGGGTAACCGAACATTGAGAACAAGTTCTGTAAGCATCGCATCACCGTGGCAGCAGTCATGTCCGCGCACATATAAGCAAAGGGGAATCGTGAGTACTCATCAACGATAGTGAGCAGATAGCGAGAGCCGCTCGACACCGGCAAAGGGCCCTTGAAATCCATCGCCAAGCGTTCCCACGGGCGTGTAGCCTTCACCAGAGTCCCCATAGGAGGGTTATAGAAACGCGGTTTGATTTCCGCGCAGATAGCGCAGTCGCGACAGATACGGCGGATATCGTCAATCGAGTAAGGGAGATTCCCACTCCGCACGAAATGAGCGAAACGCGTTACGCCGGGATGGCCCGCAGTAGCATGCAGCACCCGTAGGCCCTCCAACGAGGTGATACCAGCACATGTAGTCGGGCGTGATAAGGCATCGGCGGCCTGGTTATCCTTCCCTGGGCGATATTTGATGGTGTAACAGAAGTCGGCGAGTTCGATACGCCAGCGAGTGATTTTCTCGTTCTTAATGCGCTGGGCGTGTAAGGTGTCGTACATGAACGCAACGCTTTGCTGGTCCGTGATGATTTGGAAGCTCCGCCCGAGTAGGTACGGGCGCCATCGCCGAATAGACTCGACGATCGCATACGCTTCCTTTTCAACGGACGAGTGCCTCCGCTCAGCGGAGGTAAGAGTCCGTGAAAAGAAAGCCACGGGACGTCCCCCTTGGGAGAGGGTTGCCGCGATGGCCTGATCCGAGGCGTCACTTTCGAGGACGAACGAGCCGCTCTCGTCGATGGTCGCTACGGCGGCTCGGGCGATGTCGGTCTTAAGACCTTCAAAGGCCGTCAATGCGGCCGAACTCAGGGGAAAAGTGTCGCAGGCCACAAGGGGGGCGAAGTTTCGCGGAGAAATTTTGCACCCATTTGGAGTAATGGGCGAACAGCCCAAGGGCGCGTTTCAGGGACGCCCGATCGCAGGGAGGGGCCATGTCGAGCAAAGGTCGCAGACGTTCCTTATCCGGAGAGACAGAGCCATGGGTCACGGTGTACCCCAGAAGATCTATGGTGCGTAGGGAGTATCGGCACTTATCCTCGTTCATAGTTAAGTGATACCGTTGCGCGACCTCAAGGAAGCGCTTCAGATTAGCGTCATGGTGCCCTTGGTCATATCCACAAACCGTAAGGTTATCGAGGTAGACGAAAACATCGGTTAAGTGCTCCCGCGCAACGAGGTCATCCATGGCCCTCTGGAAACAAGCGACCCCGTTCGTCACCCCAAAGGGCAATCGTGTAAATTGGTACAACCGCTGCCCCGACTCAAAAGCGGTATAGATACGATCCGCCCTAGAGATAGGGATCTGGTGGTACGCACTACGGAGATCGAGAGTACTATAGACCGAATACTGGGATACCTGTTGCACTAGCGCGTCCATCCCCGGAAGGGGGTAGGCATCCAGCTGTGTAAAGCGGTTAATCGTTTGGGAATAGTCGATTACCATGCGTTTGCGATGGGCCTCGCTGCGCACCACTAAGACCTGAGCGCGCCACGGCGACCTGCTAGGTTCTATGATGCCGTCCTTCAAGAGCTGAGCCGTTTCGTCCGCAATGAATTGCATGTCCGCGCGAGAGTAGCGTCGCGATTTTACCGCGACGGGGGTACAGTCGGAGGTTAGATTGGGGAACAGCGAAAGCGGCCGGACGTCCATTTGCGCTAGGGCGCACACCGTTAGCGCGTCGTCCGGCCCCACAACAAGAGTGTCAGGCCCACCGAACTCCATTACCAGACGTCCATGCAGCTTAAGAAAATCGTGTCCTAGCAGAATATCAGCACATAATGCGGGTAAAACCATAAGGTGTACATCAGGGAAAACCCGTCCCTTTAGCATGAGTTTCAATCGGCATTCCCCTTTCGTGCTGAGCCGCAGTCCCTGGGAAGCCATGAAGATCCGTCTCGTAGACCGCCCGATCCGCCATCCATGCCTGAGCACAAGTCGTTGGTCGATAAAACTATCCGTAGATCCGGTATCCACCAAGGCCTGAACACAATGGCCCTCAACCATAAGGGGAATAAGGGCTTGAGCCAGGCCAGACGAGGCAGCTGGGAGCGGGACTGAGCCCCCCGAATGGGTCGGTCCAGCCTCGCGGGTGGATCCTACACCAGCAGCAGTTTTGCGAGCGTGGCCGGAGGCTGTGTTGGCCATGGGGATCCCATTATCGTCATCAGAGGGCTTTCCCCAGCATTCCGGTGTTTCGCGATTCAAAATCCGACGAGAAAAGGCCTCCGTAGTATTTGACATTGCCTTTTGACACTCCTGGCAGATAAAGGCTTCCGTAGTATCCGAAATCGCCTTTTTACATTTTTGGTCGCTTTGACAAGAGGCTTCCGTAGTATTCGAAATTGCCTTTTTACATTTTACAAAGGCTTCCGTAGTATTCGAAAGTTGCCTTAACTCTTTTGATGGGGCGGGGGCCGCCGTTAGCTCGTGGGCGACTCGAGGAGTACGAGGGGCTTGGTGAAGTGTGGCCCGTGGTTTGGCCAAGGACGCGGCCTTTGTCCCCGATGGAGAATGAGACGGTGGTGGCTGTCCGGTGGCGCCAATCAAGGTCGTCTGAGCGCCCAGCGGGCCGCAGAGAGCGGCCCTCCCCTTCGAAGTCGGGTAAGGTGCTGGGCTCGTGGGTTCTGCTACGAGCCCGTTCAAGGTTGCTGCGCCCGCGCGGCCGCGGCTGCGCGAGTCGAAGGGCCGCGAGCCGCGTGCCGATTTCTTGCACACTTTCGCGTAATGTCCCTTTAGCGAGCACAAATGGCAAATAGCGTCACGTGCCGGACACACGACTCGGGCATGACGAGGCCCTCCACAAAAAAAACATGCGGCCCCGCGCAAGGCCTTGGGTCTGCTGGTCGTAACGGCAGCTGTCAGGGTAGGGTCATCCTCCGGAGCATCCCGGAGTTCAGCAGGCGGATCCACGTCCTCGTCAGTGGTACTCTCCGGCCGGGCGTGTAGTGAGGTGCCCGCCAAAAGGCGCGTGCGATCATAGGCGTTCGATTGCATCCGCGCTTCGGTATACACCGTCGCTTGCTCAACCGCCGTAGCGAAGGTCAGGTCGGTCTTCTCCAAGAGTTTGAGACGTAGTTCCTGGGAGGAGACCCCTGCTATGAAGGCATCTAAAAGTCGATCATCTTTAGCTTGCTCGGGAGTCCGTGGCTCCTTGACGCTGTCCAGCATGAGCTGCCGGAGCTCCTGGGCGTAATGATCCATAGGCTCGTTGGGCTGCTGCCGTCGCGTCTGCAGCAAATAACGCGCATACACAGGGCTTTTTTCTTTTATGTAAAGCCGCTTGAGCTCCGCGATGGTAAGATCATACGTCGTGCATTGAGCGACCGCGTGGTAGACCCGGTAGTCGATTTTTGAGTGTAATATCGCCAGCTTCGCGGCAGGCGTCGGAGCGGTCTCAGGCTCGTCAAAGAGATGCTCCAGTTGTCGGAGCCAGTGCTTGAGTTGCAAGCCTCCGTCCGTGGCTTGTGGGTCGGCGCTGAAAATGGACACCGTCAACGTCTTGTTGCCAGCCATGTCAGCAGACACTTAAATGCAATTAAGTGTTGTGGAAAACCATTCAGGTCCACACAACTTTAGTCCAACGGTTTGGTTTAATTGCATTTAGATCATCACATCATTCCTGTAAGTAGAAATACACAATAAGCATACGATGCGACATCTCATAAAGCCATTCATATCAGTCAATGCAAGCAAGCTAGTTATTCTATAAAGGCGTACCATAAACGAGGCTACCGATGTAACATGTCACAAGGGAGAAGTCTCGGAGCACTGACACAGCAACGGGTCTTATAGTCACGCCCCTAGCGGTGACAACAATGACAGCGAGCAGCGAGCATCCCCACCCGGGTTCAGTACGGATACGATTTCACTACAGGGTGTACCAGCTATGAGTACATGACGACTGCCATGCACTGTGCCCCCTCAGCATTAAACAGCAGTCTAACCTCTGCTGCTGTCTTGAGCTGCAGGGTGATGAGGTCGAAAATTGCTGCCCCTTCCTGATCCTCGATATAACCAGTCTTATCCTTTTCGGCACGGCTAGAAGCCCCTCTTGATTAATAGTCAATCCACCTGGTGTTATTTAACGTCACAACAGGGGCTCAAACTCAAAACCCTAAGATCTTAAGCCAGCCACATTAACTGTTAGCCAACACCAGGCTTCGTCATTTAAGCGAAGAGGAGCTCAAGTTGCCTTCAAATCGAACCGGGCAGTGAGAGCAGATTTCACTTCCTGGAACATATTATCTTTTTTTGTTTTTGCCAGAAACCGTTGGTAGTAAATTTTGCTACCGCTACTCGTATCTTAAGCGGAGATTTTAATCTAATGCTGCTGGTGCCTAGCTAGCTTATATAAGAGTGATCAAGAACAAATATCTGCCTATGATTAGTTGTCTCGTATAAATATCTGGACTCTAATGATTATAGTCAAAGTCTCCCTTTCTCAGAAACCAAATTCCCAAACCAGAGGTCTCTTTTCTGCACATTAACACCTGGTTTCTTGAAATACCATGCACTGCCATGTTTGAGGTATAGTTTTCACATTGGTCTGGAAAGAGAAATCTGATGTGATTATTTCATCACAGTATGCTCCAGTTTCACAGCTTCTAAATCATGACCATTGATCATGGGGAAAAGGGTTAGTATGTTGGTGGCACTAAATCACTGTGGAATTATCCTCTTTGCAGATCTTGGCGAACCTGTGCATTGAGGCCGAGCTTCCGCGCCTACGGGCCGACATCCGACCCAAGCTCAAGGGAAAACTACCAGAACGTCTGCGCAATTGGACACTGGTAACACCTGCATTGCGAGACTTCCAACGCAGTCAAAATGTTTAGATTGAATGGGTTGACACACATAATTAACATGGGTGATTCTCATCTTGATACATGCAGTAAGTATCAAGTCAATTTCCGATAACATTTATGGTATGTGATGGAGGAATTGAACCCTGATCTAATTGCAATGCACATGCAGCAATTTATTTTACTTTTTAACAGGATCTTAAGATTCATGAAGGAGCTTGTACATAGAAAGCTTCCAGGGCAAGAATGAGAGAGCAGCATATAAAAGACCATGAATTGTGAGGATGTTGATACATACACTACATAACCAAAAGTATGCGGACACCCCTTCGAATTAGTGGATTCGGCTCTTGGAGCCACACCCAATGCTGACGGGTACAGTCACGTGAAAAAGTAAGTACACCCCATGTAAAGTTTTGACTTTTTCAACATATTTCAACATACAGCTATTTGATCTTCATTTCAACAATATTCATAGATAAAGATGATATAATATAACAAATATCATGAAACATTTACATTTTGTAGTCCATTGTATAATTTAAATAAACATAAATGCTAATTTCGCATGTGGAAAAAATAAGTACACCCTCGGCTCTAATCGGTGGTATTGCCCCCTTTGGCAGAAACAACCTCAAGTAGGCGTTTCTTATAACTGTCTACCAGTCTCTGACATCGACTGGGACAAATTTTTGCCTACTCTTCCATGCAGAATTCTTTCAGCTGTGCGATGTTTGAGGGGTTTCTGCATGCAAAACTCGTTTCAAGTCCCCCCACAACATCTCGATGGGATTTAGATCCGGGCTTTGACTTGGCCATTCCAGAACCCTCCATTTCTTTCTTTTCAGCAATTCCTTGGTGGATTTACTGGTATGTTTAGGGTCATTGTCATGTTGCAAGGTCCACCTTCGGTTGAGCTTCAACTTTCCGACAGATGGCCTCACATTATCCTCAAGCACCCTCTGGTACAATGAAGAATTCATAGTGGATTATATGATGGTGAGCTGCCCAGGCCCTGATGCAGCAAAGCTGCCCCAAACCATAATATTTCCACCACCATGCTTTACAGTTGGTATCAGGTTCTTGTGGTAAAATTCTATCTTTGGTTTTCGCCAAACATGTCTCGAACATTCACCAAACATGTACTGTGGCCAAATAGCTCTACCTTTGACTCATCTGTCCAGAGCACATTGTTCCAGAAGTGCTGGTCTTTGCCGACGTGTTCATTGGCAAACTTTAGTCTTGCCCTGATGTTCTTTCTGGACAGCAAAGGTTTCCTCCTGGCACACCTCCCATGTAGATCAAATTTGTGCAGCCTCTTTCTAATGGTAGACTCGTGCACTTTGACATCAACAGTGGCAAGAGCTACCTGTAGGTCCCGTGATGACATTCTGGGGTTCTTCGAGACTTCTTTCAGCATCTTGCGGTCTGCTCTCGGGCTGAACTTGCTGGGGTGGCCTGGCCTGAATAAGTTGGCAGTTGTTTGGAATCTTCTCCACTTGTAGATGATCTTCTGGACAGTCGAATGATTGATTTCAAATTGTTTGGAGATCTTTTTAAATCCCTTCCCAGACTCGTAGGCATTTATAACCTTCGTTCTGAAGGCCTCAGAGAGCTCTTTTGATCTAGGCATGGTGACGCCGCACACTTCAACAACAAAGAGCAAACCAAACTGAATGTCTGAGGTTTAAATAAGACAGGTTCCTCCAAGATCCTCTCTAATGTTCTAATCGTTTGCACCTGAGCTGGTGCACCTGATTCTAATTTTAGGTATTTGAAGTAGTGATAAATGTAGGGGTGTACTTACTTTTTCCACATGCGAAATTTGCATTTATGTTTATTTAAATTATACAAGGGACTACAAAATGTAAATGTTTCATGATATTTGTTATATTATATCACCTTTATCTATCAATATTGTTGAAATGAAGATCAAATAGCTGTATGTTGAAATATGTTGAAAAAGTCAAAACTTTACATGGGGTGTACTTACTTTTTCACGTGACTGTATATATATGTATATGTATATGTATATATACACACACACACACACACACACACACACACACACACACACACACACACACACACACACACACACACACACACACACACACACACACACACACACACACACACACACACACACACACACACACACACGTCACACTAGTGAGGTTATGCAAAGGCAAGCAGTAGCAATTTTCTATGCAATAATTGCTACGAAGCTTCTTAAGTGAAAACAGTTCTGCTTCAGTTCCAATTGATTTTTGTTTTGCAGGTGTTGTCTGCAGTTTACACTTTGCTTCAGCAACAAGCAGACGCTGCATACAAAAATCTGTCCACAGAAGTACAAGGGTTGAAAAGTGAAATAGAAGCAGCTGCTCGCTCCGACCTTGACCAAATTGTGGCATCACGGGACCATCTCTTTGCCAAGATTCGTGGTGAGGCAGGGGGCAGGAGAAGGATGAACGTGCTCTAAGGAAATCTTATCTATTTACATCAGAGAAATATTTAATTACGGTATGTTAAATTAACAGAAATATCACTTTATACAGACTTGACATTTAATATGGAATATTTTTTTTTCTTGACTTGGGTTTACTTTCTTAACTCAGTATATCAATCTGGTGAGTTTCTTTTACACTTTGGTGATTTATTTGTTAAAAGAACCATGTCATTGATTGTCTGTCGCAGCAAGAAGTCAATAACAAGATTATATCACATGTGGCGTGGCAAAATGTACGGACAGGTGCATTTGATGATTGGCTTCACAGTCGGGTATACAAGGGTTGTTGCGTTCTGTATTAGTGGAAAACAACAGCTGCAGGTCTCCAAAAGTTATTGCCGCTTCCTTTGGAGATGGTCCGTCAACTCGACAATGCTGTTTGTCATGGAGTGGTGGCTTTACGAAATTACGGCATGAAACAGCGTGCTATTGCTCGGCAGTATGGCATCACTCAAGGTCAAGTGTCAAAGATCCTGAAACGAAATGCTCAGAGGGGTGTCCCTACTCCAATACCGAGGCCAGGACGTCCCCACAGAACCACAAGGAGGGATGATCGCCAGCTGCACCGGTTAGTCGTACCAAGTACGACTTGTCGTACAATGGCCGTACCAAGTCAGCTAATCGGCTTAGGGCTGAGTGGCAGCAACTGACAAATGTGCCTGAACCAACGACTGGTTCAAGCAGGCTATTGTGCCAGGCATCCCCTGAGAAAGCCTCGCCTGACCAGACAACATCGCCAGCGCCGATTGCAGTGAGCCAGAGAGCACCGTCAATGGCAGCCAGGACACTGGAATCACGTGATCTTCAGTGACGAGTCTAGATTTCTGGTCTATCGTCAAGATGGCCACGTCCGAGTGCGCAGACAAGTGCATGCAGCCTACAACAAAGATTGTATAGTGCCAAGAGTCCAAGCTGGAGGTGGTGGGGTGACCGTTTGGGCTGCTTTTCATGCAGGGGGCAAAACTGACCTGGTTGTTCTGAATTGAAACCTGAACCAGTTCAAGTACAGGGCCATTCTGGAAGAAACATTGCTTCCATTTGCTCGTGCAGCCTTTCGAGGAAACATTGTCTTCCAAGATGACAATGCACGGCCTCATCGTGCTCGCATGATCCAACACTTTCTTGCTGACGATGGTGTAGAGCATATGGAGTGGCCTGCCATGTCCCCGGATATGAATCCGATAGAGAACTTGTGGGCAGAATTAACGCGTCAAATCGACCACTTGGACCAGCAGCCGACCTCTGTGCGTGAATTGCAGCAGGCTATTGTCACTGCATGGCAAGCGATTCCTGTCCAAACCCTGGCAAATCTCATGAACAGCATGCCTCAACGTGTACGTGCTCTCCTGAATGCTCGTGGGGGTTACACGAAGTACTGAACTGTAATTTTACTGTCTGTAATTCCAGTCGTAATTTAACTTTTGTTTTTGTTAAAAAATTTTTTGCCTAATGTGCAAAATAAAGAGATACTTCTGGAAAACGTACAGAAGTTTAACACAGTACTGTCCATGAATTGAGTTCGATATCGGTTTACATCACTTTCAAGGATCAATTTATTTGTTTTGAAATGTCAAATGTGGTTTTTGTTTCTTTAGAAGGTCACCAACAAAATCTAGAATAATTTCAACATAATTCCAATGAACTTTTGGTTCTAAGACATCTTGAAAAGTAAGTTCACCCCCACAAAAAAAAAATTCCATATTAAATGCCAAGTCTGTATTTTAACATTGTGATTTTCACTAGCTTGCAAAGAACCAATCCAGCTTCTCTCACTTTAATGATGTCCACGGCCTATTTTATGACTTGTAATACCGTCCTTCTCGAGGCGACACTGTACAATACTCATTTACAGGAAGATAATTTGCTTCTTCCCTCCACCCTGAACCTTCGCTTTTCTGGAAGTGCAAATTATTTTAGGCAAGTCGATCTTCACGATGTTCTTGATGCTCAGCATGTCTGTTAATAACAAATATGTTTGTCACGCCATTTCCCACTTCCGGGAGTATTTTTAACTGCATGAAACCTTCCCCTGCACACCCCAAGTACAACAACCACTTTTCGACCCATCCAGCGGTTCAGGTGTGCATATGATATTGTATGATAATTCCTCAATTTTGACATCTATGGTTTTCATGCAAGTATTGAAATACCAGACAGCACTGTATGATAAACATTTGCGTAGAGATAATGGGGGTCAACCTTCTACCCTGAACCCCCCTACACCCTCACTCACTCCCACTCCCACCTGGCTTCCATATTTTTTTTTTTCCCCCACCTAAAACCCTCCCGAGTACAACTCAAACACACTTAAATAGGCAAAAAAAAATTATCTCGTATATATATCATTTTGGAGAAGCAACGTAATATTCATCATCCATGTTAAAAGGTTTGTGTCGTAAATACTTACCCTGTCAAAATAATTAGAGCTATTGAATAATTTGTCGTATTGCCTCAGTGATGTTGGACATTTTTTGATTAAATGACAATATGAAGAGTTATTTTACTTTGACCTTGCAGTGGATCGTAAGTGCAAGAACACCTCAAAAGTAATGTTTGGTTGTTTTTTTTTCATTTTTAAATGTCTTGCTACATGGACTTTTCTAGACTTTTGATTCACTGTATAATTTACCTCATGCTCTTTTGCATGTTAAACAGTAAATGTAATTATTTTGCCATTTGTTTGAAGTGAAAATGTACATTGACTGGACTAGTAGACCAAACCTTTGATTAATGAACTGGAAGTTCACAACAGAAAAAAATGTGTGAATTACTCTACTTGTGATTGCATCTTGCACTGTAGTTATTGTGACATCAAGACGTTTATTTTATCCATAAATCCTGCATATTTCTGAATCTCTTTCTGTGCACCACTGCATGCACCCTGCCTGTTTGTGTACCTCTGTGTGACCCCATATTGCTGTGCACCTTTGCATGAGACCCTATCTGTATGTATGCCTTTGCATGAGACCCTCTGTCTGCTTGACCTTGTCTGCACCTCTGCTTGACCCTTTCTGTCTGTGCACCTTTGCTGGAGCCCATGCCTAGCTTGTGTGCCTTTGTGGGAGTGCATTACAAACCTAAAATAATTGACTATTCTACAGTTGCCTTCTCCAGAGTGGTACAATTGCAAAACAAGAAAGAGCAATCAGAGATTGCAGACCCTCATCAGGATGCTTTTGGTGATTTTGTAAGGCTTTTGTGTTCAAACAAATATGGCAGCCGAACTACGTGACCAATGACATCATCATTATTTTGTTTTTCTCCACCAATTTATCCCTAGTTGATGCTCAAATTTCATCTTGACCAGATGAAGTTTTGTACTTGTCGAATTATGACATCATAATGGAGGCAGCGTTGACATCATCATTAACATGTGTTATTCCCCATGGAGAGTTCTTTACAATGAGCCATGTCAATTTTTTTTTCTATGCAGCGCTTTCGGAGATGTGGAGGTGCAAAGTTTTTTTTTTGTTTTTTTGTTTTGGTTTTTCCTACAAGATGATGCCTGTACCACGTGACCTATGACAGCATAATTATCATTAAAATATTCTACAGGTGGAGGTGCACCTATGGTGAAAATTTCCTGTCAATCGGACCAACAGTTGCAGAGAAAATCATATTTATTCTGTGCGGACAAACAAACAGACAGACAGACAGACAAACAAACAGACTCAAATGCAATACCCTCTCCTCCACTGAGGGTAATCAGAACTGCAATCGGGAGAGCTCGTACCCCCGCCAGGCTGAACAGTTTACGTTTTGTATCCCACTGATAGGCCAGATCTGCATCCAGACCTTAACAAAAATCTAATCGGCTTGTTCTTGTCAACTCCCAATTCATCCACCAAGTTTTTGTCAAAATCCGTCCACAATGTTGTGAAACATCATGCTATATATCGGTTTGGCCCTATCTCCCAATGGTCCTAAAATCCAGATCCTCGATCTCCAAAATCAAATCGGTTTGTCCTTGTGACAGACCCAACCTGTCCACCAAGTTTTGTCCGAATCCATCTTGTATGAACAGGAAGTTCACAACATTCGGATGTATTTTATAGTACAGTCTGTATTTTATATATGTACTGACATTCTAATTGAACATACTTTATGGAGGTGCTCTGTTGAAAAAATACAACATGTGAAACTTATGCTCTGTTGGCACATTATGTGTTGACAAACGGACCCAAATGCGATAATGCAATGCCCTCTCCTCTGGCGATGGTAGCAAACAGGGGTGAATAGTGAATACACCTTTGGTGGTGGAGGTAATGAACTGTTCTGGTTCAAACTACAGACTTGGCATTTAATGTGGAATTTTTTTTTTTTCTTGACATGGGCTTACTTTCTGAACTCAGTATATCAATCTGGTGAGTTTCTTTTACCCTTCGGTGATGTCTTTGTTGAAAGAACCATGTCACTGATTGTCTTTCACAGCAAGAAGTCAATAACAGGATTATATCACAGGTGGCGTGACAAAATGTAAGGACAGGTACATTTGACGATTGGCTTCACAACCGGGTATATAAGGGTTGTTGCGTTCTGTATTAGTGGAAAACAACTGCTGCACGTCTACAAAAGTTATTGCCGCTTCCTCTGGAGATGGTCCGTCAACTTGACAATGCTGTTTGTCATGGAGTGGTGGCTTTACGAAATTCTGGCATGAAACAGCGTGCTATTGCTCGGCAGTATGGCATCACTCAAGGTCAGGTGTCAAAGATCCTGAAACGAAATGCTCAGAGGGGTTGTCCCTACTCCAATACCGAGGCCAGGACGTCCACGCAGAACCACAAGGAGAGATGATCGCCAGCTGCACCGGTTAGTCTGCAATGGCCGTACCAAGTCAGCTAATCGGCTTAGGGCTGAGTGGCAGCAACTGACAAATGTGCCTGTATCCAGATGGCTAGTCAACCAACGACTGGTTCAAGCAGGCTATCGTGCCAGGCGTCCCCTGAGAAAGCCACGCCTGACCAGACAACACAGCCAGCGCTGATTGCAGTGGGCCAGAGAGCACCGTCAATGGCAGCCAGGACACTGGAATCACGTGACCTTCAGTGACGAGTCTAGATTTCTGGTATATCGTCAAGATGGCCGCGTCCGAGTGCGCAGACAAGTGCAGGAAGCCCACAACGAAGATTGTATAGTGCCAAGAGTCCAGGCTGGAGATGGTGGGGTGACCGTTTGCACTGCTTTTCATGCAGGGGGCAAAACTGACCTGGTTGTTCTGAATGGAAACCTGAACCAGTTCAAGTACAGGGTCATTCTGGAAGAAACATTGCTTCCATTTGCTCGTGCAGCCTTTCGAGGAAACTTTGTCTTCCAAGATGACAATGCACGGCCTCATTGTGCTCGCATGATCCAACACTTTCTTGCTGGCTGTGGTGTAGAGCATATGGAGTGGCCTGCCATGTCCCCGGATATGAATCCGATAGAGAACTTGTTGGCAGAATTAACGCATCAAATCGACAACTTGGACCAGCAGCCTACCTCTGTGCGTGAATTGCAGCAGACTATTGTCACTGCATGGCAAGCGATTCCTGTCCAAACATTGGCAAATCTCGTGAACAGCATGCCTCGACGTGTACGTGCTCTCCTGAATGCTCGTGGGGGTTACACGAAGTACTGAACTGTAATTTTACTGTCCGTAATCCCAGTCGTAATTTAGATTTTGTTTTTGTTGAAATTTTTTTGGCTAATGTGCAAAATAAAGAGATACTTCTGGAAAACGTACAGAAGTTTAACACAGTACTGTCCGTGAATTGAGTTCAATATCAGTTTCCATCACTTTCAAGGATCAATTTATTTGCTTCGAAATGTCAAATGTGGTTTTTGTTTCTTTTAAAGATCACATTAACAAAATCTAGAATAATTTCAACATAATTCCAATGAACTTTTGGTTCTCAGTCATCTTGAAAAGTAAGTTCACACCCACAAAAAAAATATTCCATATTAAATGCTAAGTCTGTATTTTCAGTTTACAACGGGATTAGGTGTTGTTTTCAAAAAATGTATGAGGAACATTTTTATTTATTATACCTGATGGTGTCGGAGGTTGCTTGCATTATTGTAACATTTTGGCTATGAAGTATGTCCATGTGCTGCAGTTATGATGAAGCTGTCCAGTTGGACTTGATAACCTCTAATGCTGAAATGTAAGGCATTTATATGTTTAAAATGTCAGTTGTACTGTCCCTTTTAGAGAATGAATGGAGAAGTATGTTGTACAGGTTGGCAATTTATATATTGGTGTGAATGTTAGGTTAATTTAGAGCAACAAATCAATGCTGATGCTTTGTCTTGACCATTCACCCCTCCCCTCTCAATATTGTGGTAGCCTCCATGGGCCAGCATGTGGATACGTGCTGCCATGAGAATGTACAACCACTGCTTGGTGGTGCACTTGATGCTCTAATGGTTGCCGTCAGCGAGGGCTTTGTGGAGCAGCAGCAGCTTTTTCAAGTTGAGACTCAAACTCTGGCACGTAGCCTTCAGAAAGACGGGGGCGCGGAACATCTCCATAAGGTGACATCCATAGTCACAATGAGCATTTGACATCGACAAACCTGATCCTGATAACACTGCCTGCTATGTATTTACCTGAAAACTTAATGAAGGTCAAAACCCTATTTTTTAAATCTATTTAAATATTTACTTATTTTATTTGTCAATTTGCTCACGGATTGGTGAACAAAGGCAAAAAGGGTCAAAACATATGTGGACAACAGAGCTCAGTTGATCTCAGCAGTTGGAAAATAAGTCCCTTGCTAAAAATTTACTGACGTTGGTATTTTAGGCATAAACCTATTTTAGCCATTACTGTTCAATAAGAGATAATTGTTGTAAGGAACAGCATTATGGGGAAAAATAACTGTGCGTGTGTGCTCGTGTACGCTTCAGTGCCTCAAAATCAGTTTGTTTGTTTTTCAATACAAAGTTGAGGCTTGTGGAAGGGCTGGAACACACAAGAGATCAGAACATAACAGAATAAGAACAACATAGTGGAAAGCATGCCCCTCTCCACTTGACTAGAAATGTGCCTTTTAATTTTTCACACAGCCAACATCAGCCATGTTGGGAGCCAAATACCTGTTTTACTTTCAAAACACAATGAGGTGAACCCTTGGCAGGGCGGGCTGTTCCGGGTTCACAGCTGAGGTTGAGAAACCAATCCACCGAATCCCTCTGACGCTAAAGGTGTGTGACTGCGCTGGGGCCTTCTCATCACCGAAGCGAAAAATAACATTCTGCACAAATACAGGGAGACATACATTTCTTGTTGAAACTGAGTTTGAGGATCTCCTCTGACAATACCAGCAGTTGGGGGACCCTGAACTTGGCAGTAGCTTTGCTCAGATCCCTGGGTACCACCAAATGCTGGAGATTGATGGAGTTTGTGGAATCCCTCTTTCACACAAGTTGTTGTCAAGCTGGACGCTGTTGCTTCCAAGCTTGTCGCAAACTTAAAAGGGCCACTCGACAACCACCACAAGCAGGAAATGAGGCGGCAACTTAGGAAGTCAATGGCTAGCTGCTTGGAATCTTCTGCACTCTGGCAGCTTCTACCGCAAGGAATTTAGGGCCGGCCTGGCCATGACAGAGGGAAGGCTGCTTGGAAAGATGCAATCCCTCCAGGCTTCCTCCATCACCGTGGATGGCTCAAAATGGCTCAAAGGTGGCTCCTGAGCCTGTAATTAAATGTGATGGAGAGTGGCCAAATTACCATAGCTCTTCCATGAGCCTCAATAATGTCTACAAATGTTATTAGGTCTGTTATATGTGATCAAAAATGTCAGAACCCTGGATCGATGCATCTTTGCTTGCATTATGTGTGGTTTGCAATGTCAAAATGGAGTTTAGTCACGCACCAAATATGTTCTTGAGTGAGTTCTCATCTTGAGAGAGAGATTTATGGAGAGCTGCTTTCCTCGTTAAACTTTGTTTTCTGCCTTTTTTGTAATGGGTATGGTATTGTGTCTTAGCTCTTGCTCTGCTTTAAATACTGCCTTTTTTGTCACACTGTTTCTCCCACACTCAGTACATGCATGACCTGCAAGTCCTGCCATGGAACACACTCAAGATGCTGCCGTGTTACGAGCAAGCAGAGCGACTCCCTGATCAGTTATCCCATCTCAAGATCTCACTAGGCTTTTGCTCTCCTCGCTCTCTGGTTCACCGTACTCAAGGCCTCATGCAGGAGGTGCTGCGTCCTTATCATAAACCTCATTTTACCTTTGCAAAGTGACCACAAAGCCTAAACCTTGTAGTGCAAATGTGGTATTTTCTGGATTTAAATGCCAAGATCAAATTTTTATTTTCTAGCACAAAGCAGAAGTCACATTAAAAAAAAGTTTTGTTCAAAATGGAAATAATGTTATCTTTCCCAACCCAGCCATGCTTTCAGCTGCTCCCTTAACTGTGCGATACAATATAACCTAATTGCCATTTTATCATGAATTTTCAGATGGGCAAACCACCGCTTCTTCAACTCCTTTTATTTTCGATTTTTCACTTCCGGTTCCTCGAGCGACGGGGCTTGCTTCGATCTTTCCACAGCTTCAAAGTTTGAGTGTTTTCCCGTTCGTTTCTTTGTCAAATTTCCGCTGCGTATTTTGTTGTGTATGTGTTATTGTGTGTTTCTATTTGGTTTTGGTTTTGTAGTTGTTGCAAATTTGTGTGTAATTAGTCGTTTCTTTGTTCGCGCCTCGTGCGCCTCGTGCGGCCTGGTGTCTCGTGCGGCCTCCTCGTCTCGACTTGTGCCCCGCCCCCTATATCTCGTTTTTCTTTCACCTCTGCTCCTGCTTTCTCAAATCCACGTTCTCACTTAGAGACTTTTCCCAGATTGTTTTTCATGGTTTTGATTAAATATTTATTTAAATATGTTTAAACCGCAGCCGTGATGCTGACGCCGCCCCCCCCCCCCCCCACCCCCCAGAATTTCCATGTTTTAAACGTTTCCCAGTGTTTACCCTGGATAAGAATAGGTACGCCTTATCCCTGCGTGTCGTAAGAGGCGACTAAGAGGGTTGGCGTCAGGAAGGGCATCCGGCCATAAAAACATTGCCTCAAAAAGAGAACCATGACAATTACAACTACATGTGGGCAGGGTACAGCCCGAAGTGGAGATCGGTTTCTGAGGTTTGGGACATGGAATGTAGGGACAATGACAGGGAGATCAGGAGAAGTGGTGGAAGTATTGGTCAGAAGAAGAGTGGACATATGTTGTGTGCAAGAGACGAGATGGAAGGGAAGTGGTGTGAGAATGGTGAAGGGTAGGCAGGGACAGAAATACAAGTTTGTATGGCAAGGGTGCCTGGAGGGCGTGAATGGTGTTGGTGTCCTGT
The DNA here is from genome assembly GCF_964187855.1 of Myxine glutinosa. Taxonomy (NCBI): domain Eukaryota; kingdom Metazoa; phylum Chordata; class Myxini; order Myxiniformes; family Myxinidae; genus Myxine; species Myxine glutinosa. The sequence goes on along the minus strand of NC_136273.1, from coordinate 54,097,479 downwards.
TTTCTGAGGAGTTTGTAGACAGTGTGGTGAGTGTGACTAGAGTGAGTGAAAGGTTGATGATGGTGAAAATGATGATTGGAAAGCTCTTGGTGAACGTCATCTCGGGATATGCTCCGCAGGTTGGTCGAAGCGATGAAGAGAAGGACAAGTTCTGGTGTGCGATAGAGAAGCTGATGGAAAACGTGAAAGATGAGGAAGTTGTTGTGGTAGGAGGAGACCTAAATGGACATGTGGGAAGGAGTATGGATGGTTTTGACGGAGTTCATGGGGGTTACGGATATGGTGTGAGAAATGGCGAAGGTGAAAGGATTTTGGAGTTTGCTGATGGAGCTGATTTGTTGATTTGTAATACTCAGTTCCAGAAAGAGTAATAAGCTTGTTACATACACGTCAGGTGGGTCGACGACAACCGTTGACTACCTGATGGTGCGTAGGCGAGATAGGGGGCACCTCCGGGACACAAAGGTGATCCCGGGGGAGGAGGCTGTTTCACAGCACCACTTGGTTGTCTGCAACGTAAGGGTGAAAGGTGCGAGGAGAGCTCGGCGGGTGAAGTACCAACCGAGAATGAAGGTGTGGAGGTTGAAAGAGGTGACAGTAAGGGAGGCATTAAAAGAGAGGCTGAGTATGGTCGAGGATGATGTGGTTGAGCTTGAAAGCGGTTGGATGTCAATAAAAGCTGGTCTGTTGGGAGCCGTTGGTGAGGTATGTGGATGGACAAAAGGACCACCGAGGCACTCGGAAACATGGTGGTGGGATGATGAAGTTGGAAAGAGGATTGACGAGAAGAGGAAGAAGTTCAAGGAGTGGCAGAAGGCGAAGGGTACGGGAGCAGAAACAGCAGAGCATGAAAGTTATAAGGCTCCAGGAAGGCTGCAAAGAAAGAGGTAGCAAAGGCGCAGGAGGCATGTAGGAAAATGTTCGGAGAACGCTTGGATTCGGAAGAGGGTCAGAAAGCAGTATTCAGGATTGCAAAGCAGATAGCAAAAGGGAGGTGTGACGTGATGGGGGTGAGTTGCTTGAAGGATGAAGTGGGACAAATCGTTGTCGACCCAGATGGAATTAAAGGAAGATGGAAAAGATATATGGAAATGCTGTTGAATACAGAGAATGAATGGGATGGCAACATAGAGAGTGACCCAGTTTTGGGACCGGCAGAGAGGATAACTGAGAAGGAAGTTGAGGAAGCGATAAAAGCGGGAGGGCCGACAGGAGTTGTGGGAGATATGTTGAAGGCAGCAGGAAGTTGGGGTGTGAAGAGAATGCCAGAGATCTGTAATCTGGTGGTGAAAGAAGGCCGCATTCCAGTGGATTGGGAACTGAGTACCCTCGTCCCTCTATACAAGGGGAAAGGTGTCCCTCTGGAGTGTGGCTCATACCGAGCGATAAAATTATTGGAGCATGGAATGAAGGAATTGGAAAGGGTGTTGGAGAGGAGGATAAGGAAGAAAGTGAAGATCGACGAAATGCAGTTTGGATTCATACCAGGAAGAGGAATGACAGACGCGCTTTTCATTGTGAGGCAGTTGCAGGAGAAGTACATGGAGAAGAGGAAGAAGTTGTTTCTTGGGTTTGTTGATCTGGAGAAAGCATTCGATCGGGTTCCACGCAAAGTATTGACATGGGCATTGAGGAAGTTAGGAGTGGAGGAATGGTTGATCAGAGTGGTGATGGCAATGTACAAAAGAGCACGCACAGCTGTAAGGATGAAGGACGGGAACAGTGGTGAGTTTGAGGTGAAGGTGGGAGTGCATCAGGGGTCGGTACTAAGTCCACTACTATTTGTAGCTGTGATGGAGGTGCTGGATCAGAACGTAAAGGAGGGTTTACCGTGGGAGTTGTATGCAGATGATCTGGTGTTGATTGCGGAAAGTATGGATGGACTGAAGGAAAAGATGAACACGTGGAAGGAATGTATGGAGACAAAAGGTCTGAAGGTGAATATCGGAAAGACGAAGGTGATGGCAAGTGGTAAAGCATGTGGTGAGGTGGAAAGAACTGGGAAGTGGCCCTGTGCTGTGTGTAGGAAGGGTGTCGGAGTGAACTCCATTCAGTGTACAATGTGCGCTGAGTGGGTTCATCAAAAATGTAGTGGTCTGGAATAGAGCCTGTGATTGATGCTGTGAAGAGGAACAGGTTGAGATGGTTTGGTCATGTGTTGAGGAAGGATGAAAGTGACTGGTTGAGAAGAGTGATGGAAATGAATGTAGAAGGAAGTAGAAGATGGGGAAGACCAAGAAAGACTTGGCTAAAGATGGTGGAAGAAGAAATGCGGGCAAGGGGGTGAACAAGGAGAGATGCAGAAAATAGGGCAAAATGGAGAAGATCGTCATGGGGACCGCAAGGCTAACCCCCACTCTAGCAGAGGAAATGGCCTTTAAAATGCATGTTGTTGTTGTATTTTACCTCTGCTGCCGAAGGTGGACGGATGTTATGTTTTCACCCCTGTCTCTCTGTAAGCAAGATAAGATATCTCTAATAGTTGTGAATGGATTCAGACGAAATTTGCTGGACAGGTTGGGAGTGTGACAAGGATGAATCGATTCAATGTTGATAAAGATCCGAATCCGGATACAAGAATTTTCAATTTTTAAAAAGTAATTCTTCACCATTGAGAGATGGGCCCAAAATGATATATAGCATGATATTTCAAAAAGTTCTGGATGAGTTGTGACCAAACTCGGTGGATGAGTTGGTTAGGTGGCAAGAACAAGCCGATTAGATGACGTTTCAGGTCCAGATACAGATCCGGTGTATCGGTGGGATACAAAACCTAAACTGTTTATCCTAGCAGGAGTTATGCGCTCTATCGAGTACCTTCCCGTTGCCCTATGTTTTCATCGAGTTACCTGGAATCAGCTGAAAATATTTGCGGAACTCTTCCTGGTTCCATATTTGAAAGATGGCTGTCTCTGTCCACAGCTCATGGATGATGCCACATATACTTTTGAGCAGTACTTGCATCAAAGTTTAACGCGGGAAGAAGTGACGGATACACCAGCACAGGCTGTCCAAAAAGCCCAGGAAAGGGTACTCAAGGTTTGTGCACTGGTCATTGTTTTATGGATATATTTTGTGTAAATGAAAAAAAATACATTACAAGAGGACCATCACCTTCCCCTCATCCCTGTGAAAGTGTTCTGTGGATTGTTTACTTGTTCTTATTAACAAATGTATGTACTAACCAAAGCTGCAACCCTCAAAGCAGGCCTTGCCTCTCGTACCTTCAGTAGGTTGGAAGGGATCAAAATGAAACAAACGTAGCAGACTTTCAGAAAAGCTGAATCGTACCTTGTATCGATAGGAAAGAATGGCACACAATGTAAAATCATGGATAAACTTCACTAGTGGATGCATAATAATGGAAAGTCGTTGCAATGTATCAGTTTCCACCAACAAATCGCTAAAGCACGAGTCTCAGATTGAGATCATTCCATGAGCCTATGTGCAAATAAACTTCCAAATAATACTCAAAGCCGTTTGTGTTTGAGGAAGTAGATCTTTTGTTCATGCCTTGGAGAGTTAATTTCTTAGATCTTTCACAAAATGTGCAACGACATGATGCAATTGCAAAGCAACTTTATAACATTTAAATACACTCCTCAATTGTCGACTAATGAGGCCCACTCCCATTATCAGCCATGTTTACTCTGCTAAACTGGAAATGATAGAAAAATAACATGTCAGAAATTTTATACAGCAATATAGTTTGAATTAATTTGTTTACTTGGTACATTGGATCTCCCTGTATTATAATTACAATATTGAGTTTCAGCACCAATATGTAAGGATGTACCAACCAAACTTTTCACATGATCTCAAACTTGATTTTATCCCCACACCTTAACAAAAAAAAAACGTGTGTGTGGTGTGGTGTGGTGTGGTGTGGTGTGTGATGTGTAATGTGTAATGTGTAATGCTATCTCCTAAACAGTTGTGCAGAAATTCAGCAAACTTGGTATTTATGATCACCACATGGAAAGAATGTTTGAGAGTCGTATCATGTTTGGCTTCCTCCATAGGGTCAAAAGGTCAAATACCAAAAAATGTAATTATGAGCACATTGTCAGGCATTTTGATGAAACTTTGTTTATGCAATCATTTAAGGACACATTATAAATATAACATTTTTGGGATTTGACCCCTTGATTGGTGACTTGGGGGTAAAGGGGTCAAAACAAGATTTTTTTTTTGATTCCCCCCCCCCCCCCCCCCGGTGTGTACCCCGGTTTAGAATAGGTACACCGTATCCCTGCGTGTCGTAAGAGGCGACTAAGGGTTGGCGTCAGGAAGGGTATCCGGCCATAAAAACATTGCCTCAAACAGGGAACCATAATTATCATGGGGACCGCAAGGCTAACCCCTGCTCTAGCGGGGAAAATGGCCTTAAAACGATCATTCATTCATATATTCCACCCCTCCCCCCCCCCCCCCCCCCAACTCAAAATTTGATATGGAGTCATTCCTGGTGGAACCTTTTGCCATCTTTCAACTTTGCTTTAGGTGGGAAGTGTGGGGATTTGCGATGGCACGCCATCGACTTCGCTCAAGTTACAATTGTATAACGGTTACTTGAAAAAGGACAATTGCTTTGCGATACATGTCCCCTACCAAGTTTCATTTTAATATGTTAAGGGGTAAGGGGGAAAGGTCTGGAAAACTGACCCATGTATAATAAATATGTGATTTTTTAAAGTTCAAAAAGCGCATAACTCCGTGAAAAATTGGTGAAGCGCCCTGAAACTCAAACTTGTTCTGTGTCTTGGCATAACAAGAGAAAAATGACCACAGTGTGGTCACCAGCTGTGACATGTAGAATCATGAGGATATCCGTTGCAATATGCACTACCAAATTCGACCGGTCATTAAATTATACGCATGCACTCGTGTCTTTTTGTCTTTCAGCTAAATTTATTCTGCTTTCTTCAAACAAATCACGATTTTAGTCCGCGATGTTCTTACCTCATACCGACGCACGTCCGAGTGTATGCGCATGCGCTATTCAAAAAGGCACCCCAACAACAAGAACAACAATGCGGTCATCTCATGGAGCTGCTCGTCGCAGCTAAAAACAATGTACTAAGTTTCAGTTGAATGTGTTGAAGTGTATTGGAAAAGAGGTGCAGAAGCTATGGACAGGTGGGACCGATGGAGAGTACACCTATAGTCTCCCTCCCTGGGCAGAGGACTAATAAAGCAGAAATTGTAACCAGGTTACGGCTGGGACACTGAATGAATCCATGATTCTATAAACTTCTAATAAATCGTTTTTATTTTTTTTCTTGGTTGTAAATGCAAAAGGCTTCCCTATGATACGATGATGATGGTTAGAGAAATCGTGATTATATTATACGATGTCACATTTTCACTTGTTGCTGAGGTGCAGGAGGTCGACAAGCATTTGTATTGTATTTTTTCTTTTATCTGAGGCATCCAACCAACAATTAAAGGAATCCAACAAGTAATATAGGGGAAAAAAAATCATACCGGACCTCCTTCATCCACTTTAACTACATGGGCAAAAATGAATTCCTACAAATTGTCACATGCCTCTGCCCCTCCTCCCCCACTTTTGTTCCCTCTACTCTAAAGAAATATGGTTATGACAGCAGTACTGTGCGGAAAAGGTTCTTCCGAGAGGCTCTGTTGCAGGTCATGGCCCCATTCCTGTTCAGCTCTCTCTGCCCTGACTCAAAAAAAGTGAGTTCACTTAAAACATGTGGTTCACTCCTGGTGATGTTGTCATTGCTTAAACGTTTTTTGACATCAAAAAGGATAACTTATTTTGACCTTACAAGTGTTGATATCCTAGTATTTAGGTGCATGAATGGGCATCTGGTCCTTTCTGATCTTAAAGTTAAAGCGGAGTCGGTTTTGTAACCTGAGCATTGGCAAGATTGCTCACTTGGTATTGTACTCATCTTTGAGCTGTCTGGTCAAGGATTTCTTGTCATATGGAGTTTATTCCGACAAAAACTGCCATTGTGTCAAATCATAGTTGAATCGTATGCCTTGAGATAAATTTTGGATATGCAAGTTGCTTTTATATAGTGATGTAAATGTTATTTGACCTCGATCTTTTTCTTACATGAGCCTCAATCTTGTATACACAAAAAAAAAACCATGGGCCTCTACAGAATATTTCGCTTTCCATTAATTATGGCTTTGTCATTAACAGTCAATATTTGTCAAAACTTCTTGCAAGTCCTGGTTTCCTCTTCATATTTATTTTCAGCACTACTAATATAGTAATATCATCATGACCACGAGAAGCTTCGTCCTCTTCATAAATCTCAACCCTCCTCCTTTTCACATTTTCTTTCTCTTCAGTATCCCTTTCAATGCTTGAGCCTCCATCACTTTCATCCCACAGGATATCAAGCATGTAGATTATTCTGGACATTCATACCATTGATGTTTGTCCCACTGTCACTTCTGCCTTGCTCTTCCACGAGTGTCGCTCAAGTAAAGGGGGAAAAAAAGTACAGATTCAAGTATAATGAGATTCTACAGACAACATCTGAAACCAAAGTTAACAAGTGAAATATAGTTAAACAGTTAAAATATAATTAAACTTCTGCAGCATATTAAACACTACGTACATTATCAGATGAACATGACTGTTAAAGTTGCAGCAATGTGATTGTGCATTCATGTGCCTTTTATTCAGGACCTGGAGAAGTTTAATGAACTCATCTTTGAGGATTACTCAAAATTCATTCATGTGGAAAATCTGTATGAAGAACTTATTCTACAGACAGTCTCAAAAGACATCTTTCAGGGTGAGACAGAATTATTATTAATTTGTTTTTGGTTTTTCCATTTTGTCATATTTTTCTGAGTACAGTGAGAATCCAAAATGAAGGTCCTCATTCTACACAGATCATCAAGAAACTTCAAGTTGTGGAGGTCGTCACAATTGAGAAGCCTATTTATTTTGAGATCAAAGGTCAAGGTCATCTGGAGGTCAAATTTCTAAAATCGCCATTTTTAATCCGATTGACTTGAAAATTGAACAGCATTTGTATATTGTCACTAAATTGGGACACCAACAATTTTGAGGTCAAAGGTCAACTCAAGGTCAAATTTCCCAAATCACTTTTCATCTGAAGAACCATAAATTTTCATCCCATTAACTTGGAAATTGAACAGCATTTGCACATTGAGTCACTAAATTGGGAAACTATTTTTGAGGTCAAAAGGTCAAAGATCAACTTCAGGTCACATCCTCCTGTTCCTCCTCCCCTTCCTCCTGTTGTTCAAATCATTGTCCATATCCCTTAACCCAAGCATTGTCTCACATGCCTCAACGCGCCTGTCAAAATTATCCTCAGATAGTTGGTGAATTGATCTCGGTATGTATTGTTTCGCATTAAGGTATTTTAGTATTCTTCGAATTGATGATCGGCTAATGTTGGTGACGTTTGATAAACGACGAGTTGATAATGGTGTGTTACTGTCGTTGTTGTTGTTGAATGATCGCTCTGCTTTCCTCAGTTCGAACAGTACGAGGCCTACCTGGTGACTGTTTTGGAAGAATGCTGCTGGTTTCATCAAACTGCTTGTTTATTCTGCTGATGGTTCTTCTGTTAATTGCGTTGGCGCCACATTCTTTGACTAGTTGTCTGTGAACTTCAGCCGAATTTCCAGATGCAGAATACAAGCGCACAGCTCAATTTTTCTGTCTCACGATATCCTCCGTCATATTAGGGCGTCTAATTCACAATGAACTGAACTAATGCAAAGACAAACGCGTGTAGCACAGTTAGTGAAGCTCACCCGATCCATATCACGTGATGCACCTCACCCTGTTGCGTATCACGTGATGCCTGTGCGTGTTGTAGCGGTCACATCCATTTACAAGTAATCATGTTTTGTTTTGCGCCAAACAACAATAATAAACTTAGTTGTTTGTTGCAGGTATCATTCTTCAAAATATGCCCAGGGTTTCTGGACCACCCTGTATATATTGTATTATATATATATATATATATATATATATATATATATATATATACATATATATATATATATATATGTATATATACACACACACACACATGTAATTCGGGCTAAATTTTGAGAATATCCATGCATTCCCTACTTCATTGGTGCAGTTTGATATTTTGTGCAGCAAGTAAAGATGTATGAATTTGAATATGATTTGGTGATGTAATATGTCAACGTAATGCTGAAATGTGCTCAAACAAGCCAAGAGCAAACCCTTGACCCATGTTTTTTTTATTTCTCTCCCAAACATACCTAACTTTCGACTTGCATCCTGAAGTTGTCAAGGCAGCGGCTGTGCAAAGCCGGCACAACCTTTATCGAGACAGCATCGTATTCCTACCTGAATCGGACTTCAATCTCGCAGCACTAGGTGAAGATCCCAACATTGACTGGCAAGCCATGCTGGAAGCCAAAGGTGCTGAAGCTGCTGAAATGATGAACGATGCGAGCCAGCAGCAACCAGAGAGGCGGCATGTGGTGCATGAAGGAGAGGGTGACTCGGTGAAGAAAATTGCAGTAGTAGAAGCAAAAGATGAAGAGCAACACACGATGGATTCAGAAGCGATTGGTGCCAAGCATGAGCCAAAAGAAGAAGATCCAAAGGATTTTCCAAAAGAGGAGAAAGAAGACATGGCCGCTGGAGGAGAAAATCAAGGATTACCGCAGGAAATGAAAGAACCTACAGATGAGGTCATGGCAGCTTCAGTGGATGATTCTGTAATATCATTGCCAGTAGCAGAGGAAGGAAATGCCCCATTGGTGCTGGAAGAAGACAGGCCTTTGAAGGAATGTGATGAGACGGATGCAACAAATATTCAAAATGCCCGTGAAGATTCCTCAATGGTGAGGAAGGAAAATGAAAGTGAAGAAGTAAGTAATGGAGGCAGAGAAGAGTTTGAGGAACAGAAGGAGAATAAACAGACAGAAAAGGAAGTGAAACACAAGCAGAAAGAGGAGGAAACGCATGTTGTTGAAGAAGCCGACACTAAAGATGAACAAATCGAGGAATTGTTGGACCAACAAAATGACTTGCCCAAGGACACAGAGCAGCATGGATGTGAAAAGTTGAATGGTGTTGTGGTTGAAGAAATGGATGCAGAAGAAGAAACTATTTCTTTGAATAAAATGAATATGGAGGAGGAAAGGAAACAAAAAGAAAACCTGGAGAAAAAGGCAATGGAAGAAAGTGAGCAGAAGGGGAATTTGGTGGAGAAAAAGACAAATGCTGAGGAGTCGAGGGAGAAGGAAGAAGGGACTGAACTATCCGATTGTCTTCATGAACGAGAACCAGTTTTTGTGTGAACAACCATATCAATATGTCTGCTGGTTTTGATAATTTCAGAATGAGCAACGCCGTGTTGTTTGAACTCCTGGATTTGAATGATCAGTTGAAAGTTATTTCATGTTCGCTTGGATCAATATGCCGATCCAACCACCGGTTTTCTCGCCATGTTTGTTTCTTCTTGCCTGATGATGCCGGAGACCTTTTCACATTTACTTTCAAATGGCATTTATTTTACCAAAAAGCCTTACCTTACTAGGTTGCCTTTCTTGCAAAAGCTTTTCATTCGTGTCCGTGCCTTTACAAAGACCTGAGAAGTTACTAATTATATGTGATGGACATCACCGAATTGAGCGTCAGTGCCGCGTTAGGTGACGAGGTCTTCCACACACCGATGCACAAAGTGTTCTTTGTGACTTGCGGACGGAGACCCGTTTTATTTTGCTACGTAATGAATGATCTGACAAAATAGTGAACCAAAATGATCTTGTAACAAGGAAATGTACTATGGTTAAATTACGCCAAACACAGATCCAACATTATACTTGGTCACCCAAAGGTCTGAAATGCTTTTTTGCTGTGGTGGTGGTGGTGGTGGTGGTGGTGGTGGAACACCCAGGCAATATCCCCCTCACTGACGAACATTTTCATGCAACGTTGCATTTAATGTCGACTGCACTGGGCCTACAGCTTTGCACCTCCACAGGCTTTTTGTGAGTAATCGCAGGACTCTCGTTGCCCTGCTCTTGTCGGGAAAGCTTATCCGATGATGTAACTGGACATGGCAGTGTGTTTCCACTGGCTATGGCATTGAATCGCAATACTTTGGATACCGTGCCCTTGTGTACCTATCCTTTGTATCATCGTCCATCATGCTCTACACAGCGTGTCGGTGCTAACCGAGCAGTTTCTTGTCTATGGTTACAATCCTGGATGGGTTGCCACTCAGATGCAGGTATTCTTTGGATATCAACATTATAATTATCTGGTGTTGTTTTATTACCATAATCTCAGTCAAGCATAATGTTATTGCGCAGGAGGAGTGCACCTTATAAAGAGAGCACAGTTCGTAACTTCATTCCATGGACACACTGAGTACGGTAGCCGTGTGATGGACAGGAAACCCCGATACACCTCCATGCCTTGAAATGAGTGTGAGAGAGTTCACCTGACTGGTAATGCATCAATGGTGCTGGGTAAACACTGCTGGACAATCGCTTATGTAAAGTATTTGGAAAATAAAGAATTGAATTGTTTGTTTGTGTTTATTAATGTTATAAATCCAGCTTTTCACTTTGTATGAGTCTTGCAATTTTATTTATTTCTATGCACCCCGGGGCTGCTGGTTGCATCTTTTTCTGGGGGTGCGGCTGTGCCACTGATGCAATGCCCCCATTGCCAGTCAGCTGGTACTCATTTTGCCCACCTCGGAAGGATGACAGGCTGAGTCGACCCCACCTGGTGTTAATTCAACGGAACGACAGGAGCTTGAACTCAAGACCCGAGGATCTTAAGCCAGACATCTTAACCATAAAGCCAACACCAGGATTCGTATTGCATTGAGCAGTCGATACGTGTGGGAGTATTCATTCATCGTGTATACATACCACAGTGATGGAGATTGTTTACAATCGTCCTTCTCTATCTCTGTCAGTCTTTCCCTTCTCTCTTTGCCTCTCTCCCTCCTTTCCTCTGCCTACCTCCTCCACATATACTCTCTTCATCTCTCTACCTCTTTCTTCTCTCTCTCTCTCTCTCTCTCTCTCTCTCTCTCTCTCTCTCTCTCTCTCTCTCTCTCTCTCTCTCTCACGCGCCCCTGCTGGTTGTTGGTGAGTCATGCGTGGGTGTGGCATCATGGTGGCTGTGCATGTTGAGCTGTGAGTTCTCTGTCGTGTTGGTTGGTTTTCCTGTCCCCTATTTCCCTCCCTTGTGTCCTTGTTTATGTTTGTAAACTTTCCCCTGTGGGTCCTTTCATTGTTGAGACAAGAGAGAGGGAGAGAGCGCACACGGTAGGTGGTGTTCGGTTGCCTTTTTTCGAACCTCCGGGTTTGAGGCCTGGCCTCCATTTTGCCGTGTTTTCCTAGTCCAGGCAGTGGTGTTTCACTGCTCTAAACGGTTCTTGGACCTAGTCCATTCGTTTTGGTTTTACCTCCACTTGCCGGTGTTGCTTGTGGTTGGTATCGTTTTGTTGATTTCTCACCTTTTATTTATTTAATTTACGTTCGCTATAGCAAACGATTGTTTGAGGAATAGCATGTACGAGTCGCTCACTCGCAAGCATGGGCTGGTGTGCGACCCTCCGAGTGAGGTAAAGATGGAGCAAGTGCTTCTAGCAATCGGAAAATGCGTCGGCTCGCATAATATTCGTGCAGCTTCTCGAATGAACAAGAAGTTGTTGTGTTTGTATCGGAGGTGCACATGGTGAACTCCGTTGTGGAGCAAGGCCTTCTCATAGAACCCGACCTGTTTCTAGTGGTTTCCCCATTAGATACACCTGCGGTGAGGGTCAATGTGTCTAATGTCCCTCCCTTTGTTAAAGGTGAGGACTTGTGTGCTCAATTGAGAAAGTTCGGTACGATCGTATCAAAAGTCACAATGGTGCCGATACACTCGGCAAGGGGTGAATTTCGACACGTGAAGACTTTTAAAAGGGTCGTTTACATGATATTGCCCGAAAATGTGCAAAAGCTAAATGTAGTTTTGCATGCAAAGATTAATGGCCATACTTATAGAATGTATGCCTCCACGGACGTCATGGCATGCTATGGGTGTGGAGCTTCCGGACACGTAAAGAGTTCCTGTCCCGGTTTGGTGAGACCATTAGAAAATCGAGACCAGGTGATTGCAGATTCTCCTCCCTCCCCACCTAATGGGGCAGATGATATTGTAAACTCCTCCCCATGACCTAATGGTGATCGGGAAACAGTTGACTCCTCCCCCTCACCGACTGAGATACGTGGAATGGTAGACCCCTCCCCACAACCAATGGGTGAACAGGAAACAGTAGTCCACTCCTCCTTACCTGCTGGTGTGACAAAAGTGGTTGATCCCTCTCCTACTTTACAGGACTACGGATAACAATATGGAAGGGTTCGTAACAGTGGCTCGTAAAAAAGGACATAAACGTTCATGTCCCGTCGTGAAGGATGCAAGCACAGTACAAAGTAAGGTACTTGTGTCAAATGTGTCGCCGAGCTTGCAAGGTGGAGCTTGTGTAGAGAATCCCTGTTTGGGATTGCAAACTGAACCGGGTTTAAATCTAAGCAATTCGTTTGCACCACTTGCCAGACTGTTTGAGAGTTCTGAGTGTGATATAGACATCGAGAATCCTCATGCATCTCAGGAGGACACAAGTGGTGATATTGATAACCCTGATGTCTTACATGACATTAATTTAATGGTCACCAGAGGTGGGCGCAGGGATGGCCAGGTGTAATGATAAAACAGATAAGTCAGACAGCCCCTCAGAAGAAACCTATAAGCCTACACGTTTCGAACAAAATAAAAGGGATGATAAGAAGGAAGCTGCATGAGACGATGAGCAGCTAAACAGGAATGAAAAAGATATCCATGTTTCTGATCCTGGGGAGATTTGTGCCTCAGAAATAAGTTTGCATCAGGAAGAGAATGACAAAGATGATGCATTTGATCTTGATGAACCCTACTCTACCCCATCAGGTAGTGGGTTTTGTGCCCAAGAGGATGAGGATGGGGACACTGTAGTTGCAGAAGATGAAATTAAAAAATTCCTCGATGAATCCTTCAGGAAAAGGAATGTCAGAATTCAGGATTATTTCCCAAACCTACATGCTTTTCTAAAAACTACTAGAAACATGATTCGTGAAGCCCAGCAAGTTGGGATATCAGAACCTCAATTTCAGCGGTTGAGGAAGTGTGCCACTAAGGCAGGAAAAGAACTCCCAAGAGGAGGAAAATTAATAAAGAATAAATGAAGGTAATGTCTCTCAACATGAACGGAGGCCGCAGTTGTATGCGGCATCTGGAGGTGTTACAACTATTTGAGAAAGAAAAGATTTATATTTTCATGTTACAAGAGACACACATCAACCAATCTTGTGAAGATGAGTGGCGCAGAATGTTTAAAGGGTGCTATGTTTTTTCCAGTGCGTTTGAAGAAGCTAAAGCGAGGGTGGCAATAATCTTGCATCCTCGCCTTCAACCATCTGAGATTCACTATAGAGAGATTTGTAAGGGTTTCTTGATGGTGGTGGATTTTATTAGCAGCAATCAAATGGTTAGCATTATTAATGTGTATTGCCCCAGTGACAGCGCTGAAAGGGCTCTATTTCTTCCAAAGTTAGCGGATTGTTTAAGCACTGTTGATTTGACTTGTTTAATTTGTATGGGGGAGACTATAATTGCACACTCAACCCTCGACTGGACAGGAACACTCCTGAGCCACATCCACCCAGTGCAAAGTCCTTGGCACAACTTGTGAAAAAATACAAACTTAGAGATGTATGGCGATTACAAAATCCAAACACCCGTCAATATACATGGGTGTGCTGTGCAAAAAACCAGTTAACCATGGGTCGACTGGACAGATTGTACGTGAACCAAGGAATGGTGAATCTGGTTAAGAGAACATCTATAACTCCATCTGGCTTTTCTGATCAGCATATGATTGCAATGGATTGTATGTTACCCTATCATTGCTGTAAGAATGTACACTGGAATTTAAATGTGAAATTGTTTCAAGATTAACATTTTAAAAATGCCTTCAGACTGGTATGGGAAGGATTAGAAAAGAAAAAGTGTTCTTATGTCAATATGCGACAGTGGTGGGACTGTACCAAGTCACAAATTCAGATTTTCTGCCAACAATATTGCTCGTATGCCACCAGTAATACGTCTGGGTTGATAAGTGCTATAAAAGCAGATGTACTTAAATATGAACAAGAAGGTGAAACATCTTGGGGAAGTGACCAATATCAGCAGCTGATAGAAAAAAAGACCCTGCTGGCCGAACTGGTCAAAGAGCGTGCGGCGGGAGCAATGATTCACCTGCGGATGAGCATAATACACCTCGAGACTCCAAACGAAGATTTCTTCAAAATGCAGAAGGTTGCCAACACCTCTCGGCAGATTCAGAGTCTACGCTCTTCCAACGGTGTTCTGACTTGCCAGAGTGACATTAAACATTCACTGCAAGAGTTTTACTCAAACTTGTTTACTCCAAGAACGGTGGATAAAACGACTTTATCCTGTTTCTGGAAAAATTGGCTTGCGTTCAATTAGAATAGTGAGCAGGGTCATAAAGATTGTATCCCAGACTTTTTTTTAGATTTAAATATTGGGTGGAATGGGGTAAATGAAGAAGTAGATTTTCGTTTAACCTTCCCTGAACTCTCAGTCACAGTTCCTGTTGCCCAGGAACAACTTGGTGTGTTTTCCTCTAACAGCGAAGAATCCGGAGTGTTCCACATCATGGGAAAAAGGGCAATGCATAGAATTTGTCTAGAGGTGTGCTTACCGGGCTGTGCAGCACCCTTGAGGAACAAGTGGAAAGAGTTTTTACCTGCAGGAGCATTTCTCACTCCAAATTTGGATGAAATGTACAGGTGTTCTACTGTGGGACGTACAGGAGACCTAAATTGAAGACTGGTCCATCACGCCCTGGCCACACAGGTGTTAGTTCAGAAGTTTAACCATGCTGTGTCTAATTTATGTCCTTTTTGTGGTAATGTTGAACATTTGTATCATGCGTTTATTGAGTGCAAGAGATTGTCATCTCTGTTTCTGTATCTGAGCCGAATCTTTTGTAAATTCAAAATTGTTTTTTCTGTTACAATCTTTGTTTACGGACTTGCATGTAATACTCGGAAAAACTCTGTGATTTTGCTTTTGAATTTTTTGCTTGGAATTGCTAAGCTTGCAATTTATAAAACCAGAAAAGCCAGATTAGGTAGTGGAAAAAATGAAAATGCACTTTTTTGTTTCATCGGGATGGTGTCAGCATGTATAAAGCTCGAACATGCTTATCATGTAAACATGGGGAACCTTCTTGTGTTTGAAGAGTTATGGGGCATGGGGGGGTGTTTTGTGCAAATGCATTGGAAATGAGGTTGTGATTTGTAAGTAAAGTGGAGTTGGAATACTTTGGTTTTATACTTTTATAATAAAAGGACACAAAAGTCAAAAAAAAGTCTCTCTCTCTCTCTCTCTCTCTCTCTCTCTCTACCTCTCTCTCTACCTCTCTCTACCCCTCTCTCTCTCTCTCTATACCTCTGCCTACCTCCTCTACATCTCTCTCTCTCTCTCTCCCTCTCCCTCTCCCTCCCTCTCTCTCTCTCTCCCTCTCTCTCCCTCTCTCTCCCTCTCTCTTTACCTCTGCCTACCTCCTCCACATCTACTCTCTCTACCTCTCTCGCTCTATCTCTATCTCTCTCTCTATCTCTCTCTCTATCTCTCCCTCCTTACCTCTGCCTACCTCCACCCTGTCTACTCTCTCCATCTCTCTCTGTCTCTCCCTCTTTACCTCTGCCTACCTCCTCCACATCTACTCTCTCCATCTCTCTACCTCTTTCTCTCTACCTCTTTCTCTCTAGCTCTCTCTCCACCCCTCTCTCCCTCTCTTTACCTCTCTCTCGTGCTCTCTCCACCTCTCTCCACCTCTCTCGACCTCTCTCCACCTCTCTCGACCTCTCTCTCGCTCTCTCCGCCTCTCTCTCTCCCTCTCTATACCTCTCTAGCTCTCTCTTTACCTCTCTCTAACTCTCTCCACCTCTCTCCACCTCTCTCTCTCCCTCTCTTTACCTCTCTCTAGCTCTCTCTCACAGCTCTTTACCTCTCTCCCTCTTTACCTCTCTCCCTCTCTTTACCTCTCTCTAGCTCTCTCCACCTCTCTCTCCCTCTCTTTACCGCTCTCTAGCTCTCTCCACCTCTCTCTCTCCACCTCTCTCTCTCTCTCCGCCTCTCTCTCTCCCTCTCTTTACCTCTCTCTCTCCCTCTCTTTACCTCTCTCTCTCCCTCTCTTTACCTCTCTAGCTCTCTCTCTCCCTCTCTTTACCTCTCTCTAGCTCTCTCCACCTCTCTCTCCACCTCTCTCTCCCTCTCTCCCTCTCTTTACCTCTCTCTAGCTCTTTCCACCTCTCTCTCCTCCTCTTTACCTCTCTCTCGCTTTCTCTCTGCCTCTCTCTCCCTCTCTTTACCTCTCTTTACCTATCTCTAGATCTTTACCTCTCTCCACCTCTCTCTCCCTCTCTCTAGCTCTCTCCCTCTCTCTAGCTCTCTCCCTCTCTCTAGCTCTCTCCCTCTCTCTAGCTCTCTCCCTCTCTCTAGCTCTCTCCCCCTCTCTTTACCGCTCTCTCTCCCTCTTGTTACGTCCTCCCCGACCCTCTGGTCACGATGTACCTCCGGCCCCAAGAGGAGTCACGGCAGAAAAATGTGTTATTCTGTGTCAGAAATCAATAGTGAAACCACACCAATGATAATCGACCAACAAATATTGTATTAAAAATCACACAAGAATAACGGTACAACAAATAGCAATCAAAAGTACACAATACATCTTATGATGGTACCATCAACTAGCATAGGATAACTCACGGTGTTCCAAGTGAGTGGAAATACCTTCCCCAATGTCTCTATATTCCCGTCCTCAAGACGAGGTTGACTCGCTCCAGCGATCGCTAGAACAATATCCAATCGAGACCAGAATCCCGTGCGGATGGCAAGGGCAGTCGCACCGCTGAAGCAGCTCAGGCGTAGGCAGTCGAAGCGACGCAAAAAGTCACGTGGTCCAAAACCAAAAGCAAACTCGCGGTGGAATGGGAAATCCCAAAGGCCCCCTCCAGATAGGAACGCTCCCGGTTGTCGGCGAACCGCCACTTAAACTTCAAACTCAGCGTTGCGCACACACATCCCCGACAGACGACAGGATGGTGAAAAAGCTGACGCGTAGCCAAGACCTTTTATTGAACAAAGCGCGAGTGTCAAAATGGCCGACGGCTCTTACTTGAGTCGACACGACCCGGCGATGATTCATCAGAATCGCAACGCCCAAACCTGACCACGCAGGTTTTTCAATCCCCCAGCGATAACACCTATCGCAGGAACTCCTTTCAAGGAAACTCAAAGTTCACTCGCGACTTTCATTTCACAACGCTCGCTACGGAGCTGGAAGCTACTCGCTTCTTGTCCGACTTCACTCGCCACGCTCTCGCCTTCTTCTTCTTCCTCGTCATCCGGCTTCCTGTCTCTTTTTAACATTAACGCTTTTATCCTTTGCAAGCAGTTCATGAACAATAAACCTTTTGAAGACAATAATAGTACATAGAATCAGAAATATTTCATGTGGATGAAAACCACAACAACAGAAGTGACATCCGTAACACTTTACCGCTCTCTCTCCCTCTCTTTACCGCTCTCTCTCCCTCTCTTTACCGCTCTCTCTCCCTCTCTTTACCGCTCTCTCCCCCTCTCTTTACCTCTTTAGCTCTCTCCCCCACTCTTTACCTCTCTCTATCTCTCTCCACCTCTCTCCCTCTCTTTACCTCTCTCTAGCTCTCTCCCCCACTCTTTACCTCTCTCTAGCTCTCGCTCCCTCTCTTTACCTCTCTCTAGCTCTCGCCTCCTCTATTTACCTCTCTAGCTCTCTCCACCTCTCTCTCTCCCTCTCTTTACCTCTCTCTAGCTCTCTCTCCCTCTCTTTACCTCTCTCTAGCTCTCTCCACCTCTCTCTCTCCCTCTCTCTCCCTCTCTTTACCTCTCCAGCTCTCTCCACCTCGCTCTCTCTCCCTCTCTTTACCTCTCTCTGGTTCTCTCCACCTCTCTTCCTCTTTACTTCTCTTCCTCTTTACCTCTCTCTCCCTCTCTTTATTTCTCTCCATCAATCTGGTTTTAGTTTTTTTTTTATGAGAGGTTCTCATGGAAGAGAAAGCTAGATCTGTGAGTGGGGCAAACAGCAGGGAATGAACACACAGGAGAAGAGGAAAGTGAGGATGGGAGGAAGCAAGTAAAATGGTTGTGTTGGGAAAGATTAATGGGGGTAATAAAGATTATGCGAGTCTGAATTGGAGATGACCAGATGTATCAGTGCACTGCTTGCTTGAAACCTTGGAGGAAAAAGTGAGGCAACTGAGACTCGAAACCTTTTCCCGAAATTGAGAAACACATGAACTCATCTCTTTAAAAACTGTTGACTTTCACTAAGAAAATAAGGACACCTGCTCAGGTTTATGCAGGGTGCATATGGTCCACCATCAACCCACTTCTGGTGAAACCACTGCTCACCTCCACTCGTTTTGTTCCTTTTCCTCCCTCCTGTGGAACCTACTGCCACATCCTCTTCATCTCATCCTTCCTTCCAGGTCTTCAAGACAGCTGTTCTCCACCATCTTAGATCCCAAAACATGGTCTTTTTACCCCGTTAACTCTCCCCGAGCCCACATCTTTCCAAATTTCCAGTTTAATCCTACCTGAGTTTGCTCTGTATTCATCTTGTCCACGCCGTGCATCCTCCTCTGCCCCTCATTCCTCCCCACATCCGTTTTGTCCACATCTCCCTCTATTTTGTCCCTCAACCCTGCTGTTAGGTGTTTCCTGTGTCTCTGTCTGTGTGTGTGTGTGTGTGTGTACTGTTACTTTTTTGTTACTTCCTGATCCGTTCTTTGTTCTCGCTCGTCCGAGAATCTCAAGTCTGTATCCTTACCGTAATTCATCGACGTGTGTGTGCAAGTTGCAACCTCCACACGTGGGTTGGTTTCAGGGCATGGAACAGGGACCTACCAGATCTCAAAGACCCAGCTATAAACTGTCGTCCTGGTGCTTCATAAGCAGCCTGATTCATCAATGTGTGTGCCGTCCTTCGGATGAACATTAAACGGCGTCCTGTCTGCCAGCATTAGTTGGTACTTTTTGGACGTTAAGGATCCCACGGTATAGTCTAGTAGGAAGACTAGGTCCCCCTGCACCCCCCGGAGATATACTTCTAATCAGTGTTTCTAGATTGGAAAAAATGTGTAGAAAATGACTAGCTATGGCCCCAAGCTGAAAAAATGTCCCACATACCATTTTTATGCAAATTACTGCTGCCATTATCAAAAAAACGATTTTTGACATATCTCAGCCAATATTGCAGATAATTGAAAAATGAAGGTGTCTAGACCCATGTTTTGAAGGGCATAGATCATGATAGAACTATTCATAACATGATTACATGTGTCTATGGTATACTAGTATGCTAATTAGTGCTTTATTTACAAAATAATCACAGTTTTACGAAATAATAGACTCATATTAAGGTCCGTCTACACAGACGTTAACACAAAGTTTTATTTTTCTAAATATTACAACTGTCAAAATAGTCCTAGCACTCAATGTGACCACTCTTCTCTTGCTTGTTTTAGATAAACATCATTAGCATTAGTGATTCTACACTGAGTCAGTCATCATCATTTTCATCGAAATCGTCAGAGTCAAACTCTTCTTCTCCTTCCTCTTCCTCCTCCTCTTCGTGCTCTCCTGTGTTCAGAAGATCCACCAGTGAGGTTGGTAGGATGGGACCACTGGACCACATTGGTTTCAACAGTCCTTCATCAGTCCTTATCCATCCTTGCTCCTCATAAGGTTTTGGCTTTTCGATGATAGGTTGATCGGCTCTTTTGTACAATGCTACGCGGTGGTTCACACGCTGGATGTGCGGCTTCAGGGCAGACTGGCATGGAGGAAGGCGAGCCAGATCAACCTTGGACTTGGATGTGAGGGTCTTGTCCTCTCCCACCATTTTTCGTAGCAGCTTGGCACGGACAATGTCCACTGATGACTCGCGACTCTGGCCGTACATCACACAGGTGAATTTTTCTAACTGCCTCTCCACCTCAGGGTTGGCATCCCAGTTGTCACCCAGTTCACCGAATGCCCTGTGAAACCTGGGATTCTTCTCCAGCTTTTTCAAGGGCCCGACTTTTCCCTTCCCTTTGAAGGCACTGGTGCAGTCTTCTCCGCTGAACACATAGTACCCCAGGAGAGTGGCACAGTAGTCCTCTCCCAGGGATTCTGCCAGCTCAGAGACGTTGACAAGTTGGCGATGCTTCCCTGACCCTGTATCCAGGTACACCGTCAGCTTGATGTTGTGGGCATGGTGGAGCAGGATCAGGAGGATGTCTGTGTCCGGTGTTCTGACTACAGCGTTCTTGTATCCGATGGTAGCAGCATGATGGAGGTACAGAACCACCCTGGTATCAGTCTCTTCCTGGTTGCTGTAGATCGTGGGGAGTTCACGTACCTCGACCTGAAACACAAAAAGGCACCGCATTTCAATCACCAGTCACTGCCAGTTTCAGATCTAGACAAACATCACAGGTAATCACCTTTTTTTCAGGAAAAATTACAAATTGAATCGCCATTCACGAAGGGCTTTCAATTTTACCTTGCCATTCGTTGAGGCAAGTTGGTGGGCCTTCCCCTCCACGATCAGCACAGCCATCTCTGTTCTCTCCAGCCTGGTAGCTGCCTCTTGTCCACTCCACACTTTCAGAAGAAGCTGGCACATCTGCTTTTTGTTGTCGTCATTTGCAAGGAACATTTTGAAGTCATATGGCTTCCTGGTTGCTGGTCCAGCCAGAATGATCTTCTCTGAGCTGCCCCGCCTCAGCCTCAGTGTCCAAGCCTGTGTAGTATTGTGGTGAGCTGTTTGCTTCGGAACAGGTGCCTTACAGTCACACAGAGGAGAATGTGCTTTGGTAACTTCCATTTTCCATCTGACACTGCACGGCACAGATCTTGTCCAATGGAGAAGACCAGACGCTTCACCTTTTCTGTCTCGATGCCCTCCTTGCCAGTCATTAGCACGCTGAGAAAGCGGACAAGGTCTGGAGGTAGGATGTCTTCAGGATTGAGCTCCATGTCTTCAGCTGTTGGTGGCCATGGTTGGTCTTTACACTCTCTGAAAGCCTGTAGAATACCCTGGCGAAGTTGGAGGGCAACATTTTGGTTCTTGTTTGTGCTTCCGAGTGTGAATGCTCGTGCGAGAGCATTGGAAACTGTTATGTTTGAGCTGTGCACAAGCCAGAAAGAAATGACATCACATTTGTCATGATCAACCTTCGTGAAGTGGATATGCTCCTTGATTGGGTCATTCTGTAGGCGTTTCAGTAGTTTCTCTGACCGATAATTTGAGTTCTCATATCCATTCAGTTTCAGTTCCTCGACATAGAGCAAGCGCAAGGAAGAAAGCTGTAGAACTTTATTCTGCTGGATGACCTGGGTTTGAATGTGTTCCAGTACTGAGTTGAATGCCTTTTCATGGGCGGCTGACATGCAAGCCTGCTCCTTTGGTGCTTCGGCTCTGTGAATCGCACGCTCATAGTTGTAGAATGCTGTGCGGAAAGCTTTAAAACATGACGGATGGTGTTTGGCCTCACATGCAAAGAGGTCTTTGTTTTTCACCTTTCGATGGAGTCGATAGAGACCCATTTTCTCAGCCCGTGTTTCGATTTGCTCCCATGCATTTTCTTTGTTTTTAAAGGATGGGAAGGTTGTAGGCCTCTCAGTATTGCGATGAGCATCTTTGGTCTCAACTTTCTCACAAAATATACACTCTGGCGGGAAGATGGGTTCAGCAGAACCTCCTGGTTTACGAGGAGAGTGATGCCATGATGAGGTTGATGGCCCTGGTTCTGTATCATCTCCCAGACGATGAAAGTGGCGGACAAAGTGCTTATAACACTTGCTGTGATATCCTACTCTTTCTAGGTCATCAGGAAGAGTTGCCGGGATCTGATCACATACTGATTGCATACGACATGGGGAGTCATGCGGTTGGTTGAGACGTCTATCCCGGATCTTTTGAAGCAGTTGCAGTTTTTCTGAAGCAGATCCTTTAATTTTACGGAGGGGCGTGAAATCCCCATGATCAGACATGGATGGTACATGAAGGATGCATGTAGGAGGAGAGCTTTGGGCTGCAGGTTCTACACTCCGTTTTCTTTTGGGCATGCTTGCTGTCGATGTCTACCATCACTGTTAAATGACAAATAAGAAATCACGAATGATGTTAAAAGTGCCTGTGAAAGGAGGCTCTGAGTTTTCAGTGAGGTAACAGAGGTTCTGAGTCATGTTCTACACTAGGGTACTTTTTAGCTGACTAAACCATGTTTAGTGGCATCAAAAGTGCTAATAGCTAAAACATCTAAATTCTTCCACACTAACGTTAGCTATCTAGGCCAATGAAACATTGTGCTAAGTTACTGTAGCTAGCTCAGCTGTCGTGCCTCTTTCTGGTTCAATTCATATACAGAAGTCAACAGATATGTCTCATGTTTGGCATTAACAAAAGTTTAAGTTACACCGACATTAGGAACATACTGTACATAGATGAGGCTAGCTTTAACGTTAGCTAACATGGTGCTAGCTGGCTCAGCTGTTATTCTGCCTGTTTATGATTTCATGCAGAAACTGAAGTCAAGAGTGTGAGTAACATTATAGTTAGCATCTTACCTGGCTAGATTGGGGGATGAATACCAAGAACAACACACAGATGGAATGGAAGACTGAACTTTCAACTGAGGTATTCAATAACATCAACGTTACCAATTGATACGAGCGCGCGAGCGCGCATGTTACATGGATGGAAATGTAAAATGGCAGCTATAGCAGCACTAATTTGGATCTCTAGTCTGTCATTTCTGCACTGTGATTGGATAACATAAAAAAATATGTTTGGGAGTTAACAGCAGGAGTTGGTAGATTTTACGTGGGCTGGGTGAGAAACCTTTAAATAAGCAAGTGAAAATCTCTCGCAATACAAAGTCAATGGTGGGAAGAAAAGTTGAGTGGTACCAATGTTACTGCCAATGTCCCGCCCCTATGCAAGACTCAGGAGCATCTTGTTGACATTTAACCTTGAAAATACCTGGGTTTAGACCCCTTATGTACCATGTTAAGTTATCTGCAGTATTAACGTATCCTTATCATTTGTAAAACTGATTATTTTGTAATTACAGCATTAATATGCATACTAGTATACCATAGACACATGTAATCATGTTATGAATAGTTCTATCATGATCTATGCCCTTCAAAACATGGGTCTAGACACCTTCATTTTTCAATTATCTGCAATATTGGCTGAGATATGTCAAAAATCGTTTTTTTGATAATGGCAGCAGTAATTTGCATAAAAATGGTATGTGGGACATTTTTTCAGCTTGGGGCCATAGCTAGTCATTTTCTACACATTTTTTCCAATCCAGAAACACTGATTAGAAGTATATCTCCGGGGGTGCAGGGGGACCTAGTCTTCCTACTAGACTAGTATCCTTCGGAAAGAGTATGGGAGCTACTCCTGGCATCATGAGCAAATTCCTGCTCTAACCCATCAGCGGTACTCCCACAAATACACAACATGTGGTCAGGAGGTGCAGCAACTCCGCGATGCAACTTTTCTTTTTTGCGAATTCGTCCATGTTTTTCCCCAAGTTTGTTTGTCGTGGCAATTCACTTTGAATTCTCAGGATCGCCGATGTATTGAACCTTCCCTCTGCCATTGTGCTTCTCATGTCGTTTCTAATT
Organism: Myxine glutinosa; assembly: GCF_964187855.1. Taxonomy (NCBI): domain Eukaryota; kingdom Metazoa; phylum Chordata; class Myxini; order Myxiniformes; family Myxinidae; genus Myxine; species Myxine glutinosa. The sequence continues at coordinate 54,073,652 of NC_136273.1, read as the reverse complement.
CGGCTTTGAAGGAGCGGTCAGCTGACGCAACTGTCACGGGCAATGTGCAAACAAATATTAGAGCAATACAGATATTGTAGAATATTTCATCGAGCCCCATTGTCGTGAGCTCGTTCAGAAGTTGAAGTGTGCCCAGAGGTTTGTCACTACAGTTTGCGCCGTGGAGGCTCCAGATGAGTGATTTCGTCTTCGAATTGAAACTGGGAGACATCGGTGAAGTGCTTCTGCCACTGCCCCCCGAGGGTGGTCGGAGGCATTATGTTTTCGGGTTGTCCGTCCGTATGGTCTTCGTTTTTCTCAGCAACCACATGTCCGATTAAGACGAAACTTTCAGGGTAGGAGTGACACCCATACAGACTGTTTTATAACAATTGTGACGTCATAAGTCACGTGGTATGGCAGCCATCTTGGAATAAACGCAAATAATAATAAAAATTCTTGGAAACCGCTGAATGGAAAAATTTGAAACTTGCCACATTGTCAAGTACTCCCAATGGGGAACAAAAGCATGATAATGATGACATCATAGGTAAAATTTTATAATCGAATTCCTTATCCTAAAAATCGGAAATTGCATGAACATGGTCTCTGACGCATTTGTATTGAAATATTAAATTTATGACATCATAGGTCACATGGTTTGGCAGCCATATTGGATTTAACCTAAAACCTTTTAAAAACATCTTCTCCAAAACCATCAAATTGATTGACTCGAAACTTTGTGTCATTGACTAGGCATGGCGATTAAAAGATGATCACAAAAACATCATTGGTCACATGGTGTGGCAGCCATATTGGATTGAAGGAAAATATAAAATAATTATATCTCTGAAACCACTTACCTCATCGATGCGAAATACTTCCGCATCCGCAAGATGGCGGCCTCCATGGAACGATTTGGTGCGTGAAAGCTTCGAAATTCTCAAAGGATCCAGAAAAATCTGGCTTTTCAACATAATACGCGTTCATTCACAACACCGGCTTCACCGGCTACTAGCAACGGTACCCGCCCTAAGGGCGGGGCTTCAATTGGGAGGCGCAAATGATTGGGTGACCATCGTTTTGGGTGACCTTGAGCTTGACTTTGGGCCTTGAGAGTTCAAAATTGGGCACAGTCTATTCCAGGGCAAGACAAATACGTGTGCAAAGTATGGCGATGCTATGTGCTTGTGCCAACCAACCAACATACTTGCCGGAATCTATTTTGGCAAGTAACAAACAAACCAACGGACTCAAATGCAATACCCTCTCCTCAGGCGAGGATTTAAAAAAAATTAAAACAAGCGATTTTGATCAGTATACCTATACAGTCATTTTGAGAGTGCGTTCAGATTGTCTGACAACAAAACATATTTCGAATATCTCATTTAATTAAGTCATGATTACCTAGGGTGATGGGGACAATTGGTGCTTTTTTAACTAAGGCTGTTTTAGGTTCCCATTGGTTGTAGTTTGCAATTACAAGTCATACAGATTAAACCAATTCATTAAATTAAAGACAGATCAGCCAAGTATTCATTGATACAAATCAGAAGGGTGAACAAATGAGACTTGGAATCTTTATGGCACGCGTGGGGCAGTTGTACCATTATAAACTAGAGCTTCCAGGGAAGCAGAACTCAACTGAACTGACTGGACAACTTTAAAGTAGGTCAGTTGTCTGTACTAGATTCAAAAAGATTTTTGTCAATTTCTATATATACATTTCACTTCCGTAAATGTTGTGTTCACTTCTTTCTCAGTTTCAGCATCCTAAATTCTTGTGCTTTTCTTAAGAGCTGAAAAAATATGCCGGCCTATGGCGGCCATTTTGTGACGGATCGGGTTGGAATGCAATAGCAACCTACCTTGTGTGGTAAGGGTTAAACATTCTAAGTTTGATCAAAATCTGTTAATATTTGTGGACGCGAGAGTGCTAACGTCGTTTTCATGACCAAAAACAAAATGGTCGCCTAAGTCCGCCATTTTTCAATGGATCGGGCTGAAATGTAATACCAACCTGGTCCTTGTGGTAAGGATGCTGCACGTCAAGTTTATCAGAATCGGTTGATATTTGTGGATGCTGGAGTGTTAACGTCGAAAAGTTAATGGACGACAGACGACGGACGCCGGAGGGTTCAGGATGTGATGAAATCAACTGGACGGTAGTCTAGTTGAGTTAACAAGGGTAGATCCACATACGTATACAATCCCTGCCGTACAACCCACGTGCCGCCATCTTAAATTGCCCAGGCTGTCCTATAGGTAAGATGGCCCCTGCCCACCACTCCATACATCCCCACCCCCTGCCACACCCCCTACCACTCCCTACTTGCTCCACCCCCACTACTCGCTACATGCACACCAAACCCCACAACCCTGTACACCCCACCACTCCCTACACTTGCTACTACCTTTTTAGCTCACCTGGGACGAAGTTCCGGGGAGCCTATGCGATGGCGCGTCGTCAGTCCGTAAGCACTTGCAACTTCTTCTCCGAAACCGCTGATGGGATTGTGACCAAACTCGGCGCAAATCATATTTCGTATGTTGCAACTCAAGTTTGTTCACGACATTAAAAAAAAAATCTGTGTCTAAGGGATCTAAGTTGATCCAGGTTTGAACCCCCAAAATAGGTATTTGTTTTCTTCTCTGAAACTACACACACTATTTCGATGAAACTTGACCACAACCTTAATCACCCAAGATGTACCAAAGTTTGTTCACGGCATTAAAAAAAATGTGGGCGTGTATGGGGGGCGGAGGCCCCCCAAAATAGGTTTTTTGTTTTTGTTTGTTTGTTTAAAGTCTTATTATTATGTTAGTAGATTGTACATGCTGCCCTGTCTCCTAGCAACCACTGAAATTGGTTAAAAATACCATGATACGGTTTTAAATACCTTTAGTCAGTGTAGTATACTGCTTTATTCTACCAGGTGAGCACCCAGGGGTATTTCCCCTATGTTTTTACTCCTGTGCTTTTGTAGTTAACAAAATTCAAAATACTGTTTGCCTCGTCAATAATTAAATTAAACAACAAAGATATTTGCAGATCCTAAAAGGTATTTTATCGGTGCTCCTGAAGCAAGGGTGTGGTAAGGGTTTGTTGTGGTACCCCCAAACCAACCATTCAATTGGTCAAACAAGCCTCATGTACCCATAAGCTTGTTTATTCGGTTTGAATCGACAAAGTAAGCAAAGCAACACAATGACAGTGAATACAAAAGAAAATAAATGATAATTATCGCAGTTATCGACAGTTAAGCAATCACCAAACAATTTCTACCAGCAAATGCAAACCAAAGATAGAGATTAAAAGGTGATGTAAAGCTTCATCTTTATGAACATTCAAACAAACATGTGGACCTTGAAATTGAATGATACCTCGGTTTCATTCACTAGCTTAGATGTGCATTTGGAAAAAAGCGAGAAGCTTTTGCTCGTTTTGTTAACCTAAGTATCTCACCTTTCACAAACATCCCATTAACAAATGGTGAAACAATAACAACAACAAACCCATATTGAGCTCGGTAGCATGTTAAGCTACTTTTGGTAACGATTGAGAACTTGCATTGTCAACCTCTCTCTAGTAACAAGTTGTTCCCCGTGCAGAAGCTATTTCCCATGCATGCACACAATGTTTCTTTTCGAGTAATCCCCTTCCCTAGCTAAACATCCTTAAACCATCACAAATTCATTATTTAAGCACAACATAGTAATACTTGAACCAATTTGATTAACCATGACTTAGTGTGTGTTAGTAGGTCACATGTTAGTTAGGGTTACATGCTCTAACGATAACTTTGTATGAGTTAGTGGGTTACAGGTTAGTTATGCTTACATGCTCTCGCCATAACTTTGTGTTTGTTAGCGAGTCACATGTTAGTTACGGTTACATGTTCTCACCATAACTTTGTGTTTGTTAGCGAGTCACATGTTAGTTACGGTTACATGTTCTCACCATAACTTTGTGTTTGTTAGCGAGTCACATGTTAGTTACGGTTACATGTTCTCACCATAACTTTGTGTTTGTTAGCGGATCACAGGTTAGTTACGGTTACATGCTTCGACCATAACTTTGTGTTTGTTCGCCAGTCACAGGTTAATTAGGGTTACATGCTCTGACCTTAATTTTGTGTGTAAGCGGGTCACAGGTTAGTTTGGGTTACATGCTCTAACCATAACTTTGTGTGAGTTAGTGGGTCACATGTTAGTTAGGGTTACACGCTCTCACCATAACTTTGTGTGAGTTAACGGGTCACATGTTAGTTAGGGTTACACGCTCTAACCATAACTTTGTGTGAGTTAGTGGGTCACATGTTAGTTAGGGTTACACGCTCTCACCATAACTTTGTGTGAGTTAGCAGGTCACATGTTAGTTAGGGTTACACGCTGTCACCATAACTTTGTGTGAGTTAGCGTGTCACATGTTAGTTAGGGTTACACACTCTAACCATAACTTTGCGTGAGTTAGCGGGTCACATGTTAATTAGGGTTACACGCTCTAACCATAACTTTGTGTGACTTAGCAGGTCACAGGTTAGTTACGGTTACATGCTCTCACCATAACTTTGTGTGAGTTAGCAGGTCACAGGTTAGTTACGGTTACATGCTCTAACCATAACTCAGTTTCCTCTTTATTTATGCCTTAAACGGCTGTGTTGAGAATCTGTATTATGAACCTGTGGATAGAAGCTTCCCAACCTGGGGGTTGTCCCCTCATAATGCAAGAGTTGATTGATTTATTAATTAGAAAAAAGATATTTCTTCTTTCGTCAATTTTATATAGTGAAGTCATTTTGATATTGAATTTTATTATAGACTGGAGTGCTTCTTTCAAATGGCGTTTCTCCAATCGGTAAGATTGTTGTACTTCTCCTTGGTGATGTAGCCCTTGTTGTAGGCTTCCAGCAATGACATCTGCTGTCCATCCACCGTGATTTTCACTCGTCGTTCCATTTGATTGAAGTTGTCCACCAAACTGATGTACTCGGTGACACGCTGGGACAGCTTTTGCAGGTAAATCCTTAAATCATATTGCTGAGGAGGAATGATGCAGCAAGCTGTTACTGAAATCATCATCATTATTATTATTATTATTATTATTATTATTATTATTATTCGCATAATGTCACTTCTTTCCTTATGATGCGTTTCATTTCCTTTTGCTCAACTCACACTAAATGTTTTGTACAGGAAAAGTAATATTTGTAGCCAGACTAAATGGTTGTAAATGCAATGGTCACATTATATAATTTGGTTAAATAAATGGAATTCTCTGCTTATGGATGTTGGCATGCATGTTGGTTAGGACTGATTGATCGCACATGCATGTTTGGACTGACTTTACCCAGCTGAGACTACAGGAACAAAAAGCTGGACTTCTGAGCCTCCGCAGACAGAGGCCTACAGACTGGAAGAGAAACGGGATGTTTGTGTTGTAATCGGAGCACGATAAAACTGCATGACAATATCAGGGCAAGTGAGAGAGCAATGTAACAGAATATAATTTAATAATATTATATATTTATTTATGTATATATATTTATATTGTTACATGTGTGGGGGTAGGTAACAAAATACGTTAGTCCAGATAGAATTGTATCGATTTAGAATTCTACGATTACACGAAGAAGAAGAAGCCCACCTTCATGTAACTAAGTAGTGAACCCGCTAGCCCAAATGGCCGTGTAAGCGTTTGTGTCTCCATACAAGGGGTGGAGCTATGCTAATTAGGTAGGGCTTAAGAATAAACCCCAGTGTGTAATTACCTTTGCCTGAGGAGAGGGTATTGCATTTGAGTCAGTTTGTTTGTCTGTTTGTCTGTTTGTCCGCACAGAATAAATGTGATTTTCTCTGCAACTGTTGGTCTGATTGACAGGAAATTTTCACCATACGTGCAACTCCACCTGTATAATTTAAAAAAATGATAATTATTACGTCATGGGTCACGTGGTTCGGCCGCCATCTTGGAAAAACCGAAAAACTTTGCACCTCTATATCTACGAAAGCGCTGAATAGAAAAAATTGAGACATGGCTCATTGTAAAGAACTCTCCATGGGGAATAAAATATGTTAATGTTAATGTTGATGTCACAGGTGTCTCCATTATGACGTCATAATTCGACAAGTACAAAACTTCATCCTGTCAAGATGAAATTTCTTGAGCGTCATGTCGGCATAAATTGGTGGGAAAAAACAAAAATGATTACGTCATTGGTCAAGTGGTTTGGCCGCCATCTTGGAAAAACCGAAAAACTTTGCACCTCTATATTTCTGAAAGCACTGAATGGAAAAAATTGAGACATGGCTCATTGTAAAGAACTCTCCATGTGGAATAACATCTGGGAAGGATGTCATAGGTGCCTCCATTATGATTTCATAATTTGACAAGTACAAAACGTCATCCGATCAAGATGAAATTTCTTGTGCATAATCTAGGAATAAATTAGTGGAGAAAAAAAAAATGTTGACGTCATTGGTCACGTGGTTCGGCCGCCATATTTGTTTTAACACGAAGCCTTAAAAACCACTGAAAATACATCCTGGTGAGGGTTTGCAATCTCTGATTGCTCTTTTTCTTGTTGCCCTAGTGATTTTTCCCTGTGTTCTTATAACACTCACTCGACCAGCCATGCAATCGAAACATAATTACAACCACCATAATCTCCGACAGTACCCAGACATTATGACCCCGCCCAGCTGAACATTATTGATGGGCATCAAGAATGGCCGCGAGGCCACACCCCGAAGGACGATTGGTTGGGACGATTAGATGGCGCTGGGCGATGGTCAGAAGGATGACGTCAGAGGGAACCATCGAGAACGGAGGAAGAAAAAGTGAACGTCCCACCATTTTCTCTCTCTGGTGCTGGCTGCGTGGCGGACGGTCGCATATTGCTCTCCCTCTGGTGGTTGCATTTTCCTGGCTCGTGTGCGCTTGTGAAAGAGAAGGCTGGGCAAGAGCGGGTTGGGATAGAGCTGGTATCGTGAGGGGAACATTGTGGAGCATGGAACCACCGGAGGAGAAGGATGGGTTGCTGCCGCTTCATGGCTCAGGGTGCTGTGTGGCAATTCACGTCATCTTGTGTGCTCCCTCGCGGAGACTTGGGGACCATCCGCGCTTGTCCTCGTTGGAGCAGGCTGAGTATCGGCCACCTCACCACACCATTCTCTTTTATTTTATTTCTCCCTGTGTCTGTATATGAGTCCATATGGAGGGTCCCTCATTTAGGAATTTTAGTTTACAATGCATTCATTTTTATTGGCTGCATTATTTTCATTAAACCCATTATTTATTGCATTTATTTGTCTTGTCTGTCTTGTACGTCTATTTGTTCATGTTTTGGATAAACCCTCATCGCGTCCGTCCATTCAACTAAGACTACGAGACCTCCGTTCCCCTCGCGCACCATACAAAGGAATCGCCATCGATTTGGCTTGCTCGCCTCGGAGTTAAAGCTAATTTTGGCCATTCGTCACCCTGAGGTCTTCACTACAGGGTCGATGCGACAATATATATTTCATTTTAAAGCAAAACCTATTGCACTTAGGTGGAATTTGTTTTGAAAGCCATTAACTAGACCTATTGGCAGATGTATATTCCAAGTTTCAGCTAGTTTCAATGTATAGTCCTTGAGATATGAGCAACAACACATTTTGGGCAGACGGACAGACACCAACGTGATTGAGGGTTTAAAAAAAAAAAAAACTCAAGAATGCATAAACGGACATGGCTGAAATTTGGAACATATTACCTCAACATAGAAAGCATTTACTTCTGAAACTTGCAGCCAATTTCATCTAGTAGAAGCCGAGAAATGCATTTTCAGTCCTCATGTTAACACTAGAACCCCCGGAGTGGTCAATTTGACCGCAAGCACATGTTTGGTAGCTGACTATGAGTGTTAAAAAAATTTGTTCACAGTTTTGATTTTCCTTGACTTTTCTTGATTCTGGGTGTTGAATATTCATACAAAATATTGATCTCCTGACCTCAACCACATTTGAGTTACAGGCTATTATACCTAAAACCGGCACTGTGGTCAATTTGACCGATAAGGAAATGTATTGCATAAAACACATGGGTTCAGCATTGATGAATTGTAATTTGAGAGAAGTTATTATCAATACATGTTTCGATGAGATTTGATCTCTGTGTGCCGAATCTGCTAAGCAGGAAGTGCAAGTAAAATTTCTAACATTTTCATTCGTTCGTTCATTCATTCGATTTCAGACAGTGTACTGTATACACGCTATACAGTAAACATGTCACGGCGGCCAGGGCTCATTAATAAAGAGATTTTTGAGCTATTAGGTAGGTGGGTGAGGCTGGTAGTTCTAGTGTTAAAGCTACAGACAGAGAAATGATCCCTTATATAAATGGAGGGGTGCTTTGTGCCTCCCTTTGATATAAATATACATTTTGATTCATTTCATTTGAGTGCCAATTTGATTCATACACCTGCATGAAGAAGTAAATGTATTTTTTTTGCCAGATGTAGGGCACCCCTTTATATAGTCAGGTTCACTATGTTTTTTCGTTCAAAATTTTGGTAGATTAGCAAAACTATACATTTTTGGAATATTCAGAGCATGAGGAATCCAAAAATTAATGTTTACATTTGCGTAGACACCTTTGCGAAAATGACACTCAGGACAGTGATGAAGATCTGTAAAAGCATATTCCTGAACGGTATAGACCTCGTAGATCCTGTGTATAGGACTTATAGTTCAATCTGATACTACCTATAACTTCCTATAACAACCTATAACTTCAAAGGACTTGCAATATCATGTATTATGTAATACAGTTATATCACAAATATAAAGACAATGGTTTTCAATTACCTTTGTTTGTTGCTTTTCTATAATCCTGAGCACTATTTTGAGGCCTTTATTGGATTCCTTGACCCAGAAAACATAGGATTAGCATATTTAATTAAGTCTCTGGGTTGACTAGAAGCCGAGATCGCGCAAAATATGTATTTTATGGCGGCCATTTTCAAAATCCAAAATGGCGGCCATGCAGGTGTCTGTGCAAATGCCAACATTGATTTTCAGATTCTCCATGCTCTGAAGATTCCAAAAATGTACAGGTTTGCTAATCCCAAAATTTTGAAAGAAATTATATTTGTTAACATAGTGAACCTGACTATCTTCATCACTGTCCTGAGTGTCATTTTCGCAAAGGTGTCTACGCAAATGTAAACATTAATTTTTGGATTCCTCATGCTCTGAATATTCCAAAAATGTATAGTTTTGCTAATCTACCAAAATTTTGAACGAAATTATATTTGTTAACATAGTGAACCTGACTAATATGAACTTTTCTTGAGCATTACTTGGTTCCTCCTAAGAGCACAAGGGTAGTACAGCATGCACACGAGTTTTTATGAATGTCCCTTCATTTCTATACCTTGCCACATGGCACATACCCTCATATAAATGGGCCATTTCCATGCCCCTGGTATTTCACCCAAGAATAATAATATAGTACTAGTATTCGTTTAATCTGCTGTTACATACCTCTTGAACAAAATCTCCACGGACGTCAAGTGGGGGCAGACTTCCATGATACTTGACGATGGTATCTCGATACCTCACAAGGAGACCTTCGTAATCCTAAAGGTTCATAAAAGGCTCCGTGTAAATTATATTATCCATTACAGTATCTACGTGTAACTTTGTACAAAATGTTAATTATATTATCAATTACAGCATCTACCTGTAACTTTGTACAACATGCAAGTCATATTATCCATTACAGCATCTATGTGTAACTTTGTACAACATGTAAATTATAGTATCCATTACAGCATCTATGTGTAACTTTGTACATGTAAATTATTTTATCCATTACAGCATCTACGTGTAAATGTTTGTACAACATGTAAATTACATTATACATTACAGCATCTATGTGTAACTTTGTACAACATGTAAATCATATTATCCATTACAGCATCTATGTGTAACTTTGTACAACATGTAAATCATATTATCCATTACAGCATATACATGTAACTTTGTACAACATGTAAATTATATTATCCATTACAGCATCTACATGTAACTTTGTTCAACATGTAAATCATATTGTCCATTAAAGCATCTACTCGAGTGGATTCGCCTCACCACACATCGTCGCTCCAGGGGTTAGACTTTTTAAAACTTATATATATATATACAGACTTGGCATTTAATATGGAATATTTTTTTTCTGGGGGTGAACTTACTTTTCAAGATGACTTAGAACCAAAAGTTCATTGGAATTATGTTGAAATTATTCTAGATTTTGTTAATGTGACCTTTAAAAGAAACAAAAACCACATTTGACATTTCGAAGCAAATAAATTGATCCTTGAAAGTGATGTAAACTGATATCGAACTCAATTCACGGACAGTACTGTATTAAACTTCTCTACATTTTCCAGAAGTATCTCTTTATTTTACACATGAGCCAAAAAAATTTTCAACAACAAAAAAAGTTAAATCATGACTGGGATTACGGACAGTAAAATTACAGTTCAGTACTTCGCGTAACCCCCACGAGCATTCAGGAGAGCACGTACATGTTGAGGCATGCTGTTCCAGAGATTTGCCAAGGTTTGGACAGGAATCACTTGCCATGCAGTGACAATAGCCTGCTGCAATTCACGCACAGTGGTGGGCTGCTGGACGAAGTTGTCGATTTGACGCGTTAATTCTGCCCACAAGTTCTCTATCGGATCCATATCCGGGGACATGGCAGGCCACTCCATATGCTCGACACCACGGTCAACAAGAAAGTGTTGGATCATGCGAGCACGATGAGGCCATGCATTGTCATCTTGGAAGACAAAGTTTCCTCGAGAGGCTGGATGAGCAAATGGAAGCAATGTTTCTTCCAGAATGGCCCTGTACTTGAACTGGTTCAGGTTTCCATTCAGAACAACCAGGTCAGTTTTGCCCCCTGCATGAAAAGCAGCCCAAACGGTCACCCCACCACCTCCAGCTTGGACTCTTGGCACTATACAATCTTCGTTGTAGGCTTCCTGCACTTGTCTGCATACTCGGACGCGGCAATCTTGACGATAGACCAGAAATCTAGACTCGTCACTGAAGGTCACATGATTCCAGTGTCTGGCTGCCATTGACAGTGCTCTCTGGCCCATTGCAATCGGCGCTGGCTGTGTTGTCTGGTCAGGCGTGGCTTTCTCAGGGGACGCCTGGCACGATAGCCTGCTTCAACCAGTCGTTGGTTGACTAGCCTTCTGGATACAGGCACATTTGTCAGTTGCTGCCACTCAGCCCTAAGCCAATTAGCTGACTTGGTTATGGCCATTGCAGACTAACCGGTGCAGCTGGCGATCATCTCTCCTTGTGATTCTGCGGGGACGTCCTATCCTCGGTATCGGAGAAGGGACACCCCTCTGAGCATTTCGTTTCAGGATCTTTGACACCTGACCTTGAGTGATGCCATACTGCCAAGCAATAGCACGCTGTTTCATGCTGGAATTTCGTAAAGCCACCACTCCATGACATACAGCATTGTCAAGTTGACGGACCATCTCCAGAGGAAGCGGCAATAACTTTTGTAGACGTGCAGGAGTTGTTTTCCACTAATACAGAACCAACAACCCTTATATACCCGATTGTGAAGCCAATCGTCAAATGTACCTGCCCTTACAATTTGTCACGCCACCTGTGATATTATCCTGTTATTGACTTCTTGCTGCGAAAGACAATCAGTGACATGGTTCTTTTGACAAAGAAATCACCGAAGCGTAAAAGAAACTGACCAGATTGATATACTGAGTTCAGAAAGTAAACCCAAGTCAAGAATAAAAAAAATATTCCATATTAAATGCCAAGTCTGTATATATATATATAATATAATTTGTGATGTATTAGTGTTTGAAACAACTTCCTCAGAGTTGTCAAATGTAATAACGTATTGATGTACAACTGGTCTCTGAATGACTAAACCAAGGTATTTGTGGATCATTATGAACACAGTTATTTGTCATTTTTAACTTCAACCATTAATTTACCTTCATAGAGGCAGAAATGACGTCGCAGGATTTCTGGAAATCCGAGAGTTTCCTTTCGTTTTTACCCAGTTGGTCTTGCAATTTCTGCAGAGATTAGTACATCATGAGTAGCACATATAAAAGTTACATTTCCACTTGAATCCCATGAACCATCAAGTCCATTTACAAAAATGCAATAAGTCAAAGTGAATAAGGTGCATTTGTATGCAACCCCGAAGACAGCAAGCCAGAAAAAGTATCGGTAACCCATCTTGCAAAAAAAAAAAAAAAAAAAAAAGGACTGGTGAGAATAGAAGATGCCAGACATGAAACTGAAACAGCAGTGAATAAAGCCACAACTATTGCAAAAAAGAAATATATAAAACAAAATATAAATAGATAAACACTAACAACTGGGAGAACGAAAAAAGAGCAGGAAGGTATTCGACAGATTTGGAATCAACAAAAAAGGCTCATTGGAATGGCTAAGAAGAGGTCAGTTCAACTGGGATTGAGAACGAATCAATATAAATCCCCAAGACCAGGGACACTACACCAATGGCTTTAAGAAAATGGTGGGACTGAGTCAATCGGACAGGTATAGGTTTTGCAAGGTAGAAACAGAAAGTACGAGCCACCTCCTATCAGGATGTAAAAAAAACTCATGTCAGAACAGCTATACAACAGAAGGCACAACAAAGTATTTCGAGTAATCCACTGGCACATCTGCAAAAAGTTCAATATTCTAGTTCCATAAACCTGGAAACTTGAACCAAAAGTAATCACTGAAAAGGAATAAACGCTCACGAATGACCGAATGATCCCCTCCAGTGTGAACATAGAAAACAAAGCTTTGCGACCGGATATAGTTCTGAGGTCCTAAAAATAAAATAGGGCATTTTAATGGAGGAGTCATTACCCAGCGATTTTACCTAAACAATGCAGAAATCAAGAAAATGACCAATACCAAGACCTCAAGAATGAAGTGAAAAAATATTGGAAGCAGAAGAGCACAAAAACTGTACCATTGATAATAATTGGAGAATGGAAATGATAAAAAGGAACATTATGGAGATCTTAAAATCCATCCCTGAGAATATTAAAACAAACAAGCTGCAGTTGGAAGTTGTCCAAGGCTCAGTGACGATCCTTAAAAGAGCCCTCGGAACAAAACATTGAGGACAAGAAAACTTCACAAAACTGGTCCATGAATCAAGATCCCTTACTCAAACAGAGGTGGGTACTTCGAGACCTGGGAGGACTCCATTCCACCTTCTGAAACCCACATATGGAGATAACAACCAATGACACATAGACACACTATTGTAAATAATTATGTTAACATAATATAAACTGGGTACAAAATGCAAGTAACACACGATAGAATCACATCTCATGTGTAAAAATGAAATGCTCCAGAGTACAACCACGTGATGATATAATATACTGTGATTGTTTTTCATGCAAGCTATGAGAAAATTACCTGCACAAGGACTATAAAAGTGCATGCGGTGAGATTTCATTGTGGTGTAGCGTATGTGTGGTGAATATTATGACTCTTGGGAAGGAAGTATCACATGACAAGTGTATAGAAATCAGTGTTGTCTGGTAAAGGCGACTCCATGTGGAGGATTGCAGCCCAACTCCATGTTTCAACAGAAGATGTATGTAGGACTATAGAGAGGATACATGGAACTGGTACTTCCTTGTTCTGCTAGACATGTGTTGAAGAACTTTAGCAAATCTACTGCACGCTACTTTTTGGTAGCAATCTTGTATTCTGAAGTTATGAGTCAACCGTCTGGCAAAAACCTTTGACATGCCAAGAAGTTTGTGTATAATCGTTTTAATAATTCAAACAGAAATGCCAAATTGTATTGTAATTCCTGCAACCTTGATTCGGCGGTCAGTCTCCATTGAACTACGCATAACAGACATTGTTCCTAGACTGGTCCTCCAGACCTGGTATCGTCTTCAATCAATTATCCGCTATGTTTAAACTCCTCGCTCGTCGTGTTACCATGGAATAATGCCATTCAATACTTCATGCCATTGGGTGGTTAGACTCATAGTCAGGATTAAGATATCTCAAATTAGATGTTCTCAACAATGGTAAGTCTCTTGGTAAGTGCTAAGTTAGGCCCGACAATAGCGCTTGAGGAATACAAGGTGAATTATCAGGTAGAACAAAATAACATGTGATATTGCAGCAAGTGGGACACATGAGCAAACCTTTAGCTCAGAGATGATGAGTTTGACTTCATCCATGTTGTTACCCTTCAAGCTCTGCGCTCTCTGTAACACCCCTGTGGCTTCGGCGTACCAGTTGTCGAGGAATCGCCGGTGTTGACGATGTTCTTCTAACGTTTTAGACAAGTCGTTCATTCGGTCCAACCTGCAGAAACAAAATGAGACATCTAATCTGCCTCCTCGGTGTGTCATGCAGCATCTAATTCGCTCACCAGGCCCTGGCTTCTACATATAAGGGAAGATATTGCAGTGTATCTTGTACGTGTTGTACGTATATTGTGTCCGTGTTGTACGTATACGTGTTGTACGTATATTGTGTCCCGACGAAGATTTTTCGGTGCAAATCTTTCATACCTGTATTGAAAATCGTGTTAATTCGTGTCGTGTCTTGAGGCCTTGTACAGTGTACACTGTACAACCTTGAGGCTTTGTTTTTCTCTCAGCGGTCCGTCGTTTGTGATCCAATAACTTTCGTTCTCTGTATTCCCAGTCTTTTCACCCATAGCCTACTTCCTTGTGTAAATCTCAACTCAAAAAAAAACAAAAAAAAAAACATTTCCTTCTCTGTTCTCATTCGTTTATTCATTCTTATTCGTTCGTTCGTTCTTCGACCACGTGTTTCTCCCCCATTTCCCCAGATAGTTTTCACTGTTATTAACCTTCAATGTTTACACTTTCCCCTCAAGTTATGTATTCCGTCATATTTTATAACACCTTTTTCTTCTTCTTCTTTAAAGGGCTGCTTTCGACTTGCTCACCAAATCAATTCATCCCCAAAAAAATATCCATCTCCTATAGTGCCTTTTTTCTACATTCCCTAAACTCTCCTGCACTCCATCCTCCATCCAGCGTCCTTAAACGTATTTTTAACTCGAAGGTCACAAGAAACTCATTTTGCAATAAATGTTCGTTTCCCATAAATCGTACACTTTCTAAAATCCAATCTCACCCCTCCCCTCCAAATCTTCCCCATCACCCCTCCCCTCCAAATCTTCCCCATCACCCATCCCTTTCAAATCTCCCCCCTTGCCCCCTCCCTCCTAAACTACCCCCTCACCCCTCCCCGTGAAGACGCCCCCTCGCCCCTCCCCTCCTAGACTCCTGCCTCACCCCTCCCCTCCAAATCTCCCCCATATCCCATCCCTTTCAAATCCCTCCCCTTGTCCCTTCCCTCCCAAACTCCCCCCTCACCCCTCCCCTTCAAATCTCCCCACCCTCATTGCTTCTCAATTTTCCCCCTCTCACTCCCCCTCCTCAAAGCGTCCTCCCCGCTTCTTCCCCCTTCCAACTCTCACCTCCATCTCCCCCAACCTTCTGCCTCGCTCTTCCCCCTCCTCAAATAACACCTCATTGTGCCTCACCCAATCACCATCAAACCTTTTGTCCGCCCCATCCTTCCCTTTCTCCGAGCTATTCTGAAATCTCTGACACACCTTCAACAGCTCTCCCTACCTCTTCCACCTCTTCCACATCTTACCCTACCCCTTCTCCCCCCTGTTCTGAATCTGATGCTCCCCCTTCCTCTTCATTAACGGTATGGACCTCAAACATCCGGGGCCTTCGTTCAAACTTAACTGATCTCTCCATACAGGTTGCTTCTGTCAAACCAGACGTGATCTGCTTAACAGAAACTTTCCTCCTTTATGATGTCTCTGATTCCTTAGTATCTCTCCCGGGCTACTCCCTCCTCCGGTATGATAGACCTGAGCCTCGTCCTGGAGGCGGGGTTGCTATCTTTATCAAAAACTCTCTTCCTCACTCACCCTGCACTGCACTCTCTCCACCTCACCCCCAGGAATACCTCTGGCTACGGCTTCCCCTTCGCTCCCACCTCTTGTTCATATGTGTGTTGTACCGTCCACCAAACAGTGATGACTCCATCTACATCTCGCTGTCTGATAATATGGACCAACTTCTATCTACTCATCCCAACTCTCTCTTCCTCATATGTGGTGATTTCAACTGTCATCATGCCAGTTGGCTGGGTGTGGGTACCTCTCTCACCAGCCATGGCTCCTCAGCAAAGGACTTCTGCGACTCACTGGGACTGACACAATCTGTCAATTTCCCGACCCGGATCTCAGTCAACGGAACATCTTCTCTTCTGGACTTTGTTATGACTAACTTCCCTGAAAATGTCTGCTGCTCTTCTTCTGCTCCAATCGGATCATCTGATCATGTCCTTGTTAAAGTGGACATCTCTCTGACGATCCTCAGGGAGCCTGCTCAGCGTCGACGAGTCTGGCATTTCACTCAGGCCAACTGGCACGGTCTTCAAGCAGCCATCAATCATCTGGACTGGTCTCCCATCTGTACCACCTCTGACATCAACTCATCCTGGGAATTCTTCCAAAGTAAATTGCTCTCTCTCATGCACCGATTTATCTCATCTCGTCTTCAGTTGTCATACCCTTCCTCCCGTCCATGGTACACGGAATCTTGTGGTGAGGCTGTTGCCCAGAAACAACTTGCCTTCGTCTCCTGGAAAGCAAATCCAACGGAAGGAAATCTCATTTCCTTTCACAAAGCCCGAAACAAGTGTGTGTCCACCCTCAGGAGAGCCAGGAAACAATATCTCTCCGTTCTCAAGACCGAACTCTCTTATCTGTCTCCCTCTTCCAAATCCTGGTGGCATCTGGTAAAATCCGTTTCTGGTGTTTGTTCCCCCTCCATCCCCTCCCTTACCTCAAATGGATACACAGCTGACTCCGCACATGAAAAAGCTGAATGCCTCAACTCTGTGTTTGCCTCTAAATCTTGTGTCCCAAACCCATCCCTCTCTGTACCCACCATACCCAGTCGTACCCTGCTGCTCCTGGACTCCGTGTCCTTTCCTCCTGACAAAGTGGAAAAGTTTCTGTCAACCCTCGACTCTGATTCTGCAACTGGACCCGACGGCATCAGCCCACGGGTCCTAAAATCCTGCTCTGCTGCTCTATCTCACCCTCTCTCTGTTGTCTTCACCCTCTCTTTTGCTCAAGGTCAACTGCCATCTGCTTGGAAATCAGCCAACATCACCGCTTTGCACAAAAAAGTTGCAAAAACAGATCCTAGCAACTACAGACCAATCAGCCTTCTCCCAATTATCAGCAAAGTCATGGAATCCATCATTGCTTTGGATATGAAATCTTTCCTCTTCTCCAATGGCTTGATCTCTGATCATCAATTTGGTTTCAGACCAGGTCACTCTACTCTGGACATGCTGCTTCTGCTGTCTCAACAATGGATGGAGGTCCTCAATGCCAAACAGGAAATTAGAGCTGTCTCCCTCGACATATCACGTGCCTTCGACACGGTCTGGCACCCCGCTCTGCTCACCAAACTCTCCTCCTTTGGTATCCATGGAAATCTCCACGCATGGCTGGCGGACTTCCTCTCTAGTCGTCGTCAACGTGTGGCCCTGAATGGGTTTCTCTCATCTCCTCTTCCTGTTCAGGCTGGAGTTCCCCAAGGCAGTGTTCTGGGCCCCGTGCTTTTTCTGGTCTTCATCAATGATCTCTCTGACTCTCTTGAAAATCCTCTCTATCTCTTTGCTAATGACTCCACTCTCTGCCGCTCCATTCCTCTTCCCTCAGATCGGCAGTCTGCAGCCTCCTCACTCTCTGAAGACTTGCACAAAATCACAGACTGGTCAAACAAGTGGAACATGTCTTTCAATCCTGACAAATCTCACACTCTTACTATGTCTCTCCGAAAAGATCGACTGGACAACCCTCCCATCTACTTTCTCAACAATCCTCTTCAAGAAGTTCTGTCGCTCAAGCTTTTGGGTCTCATTATCTGCCATGATCTTTCTTGGGAAAACCACATTTCCAAGCTGGCCTCCAAAGCCAGTCGCCGACTGGGCATCCTCCGTCGTGCGAAGTCCTTCCTCGGCACATGAGCTCCTCACCACATACAAGGCTTTCATCCGCAGCTCAATGGAATACTGTTCTCCCCTATGGGCCGGTGCTCCTGCCTCACACCTAGCTCGGCTTCACGCTGTTGAAACCAAAGCTTTCAGAATTATTGGAATCTCCCGCGATGAAGCTATCTCTGAGGTCCTTTCACTCACTCACCGCAGGCAGGTAGGTGGTCTTTCTGTCTTCTACCGACTCCTCTCCGGCCTTGCACCCCCAGCTCTCTCTGTGCTCTGTCCCCCAAATATTCCTACAGGTCGCACAAGATCTGCCAGCAACCCTCTGATGGTTAAACTGCCGAAATCTCGGCTCTCTGCTCACCTTCACGCTTTCATTCCTCTTTTCTCCCGCCTCTGGAACAAACTCCCTCACTCCCTTCAATCCCACTCCTCCCTCCAGGTCTTTAAAACAGCTGTTCACCACCATCTCTTATCTTCCCCCATCCAAAACCTTGATCTTTTCTACCCCCGCTAATTCACCCCAGATCCACCTTGTTTGAAATTCCAACTTCTTTCCTGGAAGTCCTGGCAGTGTCCATATGTTTTATACCTCTCCCACCGCCCCCTTCCCATGCCCCCCCCCCCCAAAGCCCTCGCCCTCTCTCAGATCTCTCGATGTCTCCATGTCTCTCGGTCCCTGCTCTCAAATGTTGTGTTTGTGTCCTTCCCCCTCTCTCCCTATCTTGTCTACCGCTCCCGATGTTATATGTTTTATGTGTCGGTTTGTCTTTTTGTGTGATTAATGTTAGCTCTTTCACGAGCCTCGATCTTGTATCCAAAAAAAAAAAAAAAAAAAAAAAAGATGTCCCTGATGGTATTTAAAACAAATAAAAATACCTTGTGACCTCTACAGGAAACAATTTATATCTTTCTCTTGAAATCTTTTTTTTTTTTTTACTGATATAAATTGTTCGATTCTAAATTGGCATCAATCAACTCAAGGTAATTCCCATCCAGGTAGATTCTGTTTGTTTTGAATCTTGAGGGTTTTCTTCTTCCCCGACACAAGTAACATACTCACCTGTTTTGAGACTCTCACATACCTGGTGCTTATATGTTGCTGCATGGCATCCCAACGTTGCTCAAGCTTCTGAGCTTGCTGCCCATAATTCTGTACATCAGGGTAATGCAGATTCATGGCCCTCACGAGCTCTTCGTCAGCCTGCCATGCTTTCTGCCATTGTTCACGCATGGTCCGTATCGCTCGCCCTCGCTGGTCCATTTCCAGGTGCCATTGCTAGTTAAAGGATGTTTAATACAAGGGTTAGGATTGTAAAGATGAAGGAGAGAAAGAAGATCAGTATGGAACTGGCACTTCAGAAGAATGACATTCTTGATCGGGGTCCTGAAGCAGCAAAGCCCAATATAAAAATGTAAAGGTAGCTTAGGTTGTAAAAGTAGCATAAATCAAAGGTGCAGATGAAAAAAAAAAGTTGGAATGCATGTTGGGTTAGGAAGGTGTAGTGCTGAGGTTACGTTCAGACCTTTAGAAGTTGAGTGTGAGCATGCACACTCTCAGCACTGGTCACCACCAGCTCTCCACGAGCCAACTTTAGCTCGTACGCCTTCGTGAGAGCTTCCACGTCCAGAAAGCTGTTCACTGCACTATCGATGACCTTCATGCTGCAGGGCGAGCATAAGATGGATAGGTTGGGGGTAACTGGACTCAAGATGTAAACTGGAGTAAAACGTTTGGAGAATGTACCCTTTCATCCTGTCCAATCCTGTCCTGTCCTGTCCTGGACATTTCATCCTGTCCATCTATCAACAGTGTTGAGAAGCATTTCCTTATAAATACATACCCGCACTCTAATTTCATGAATGGCATCTGGAAAAGCCTTCATGGTTCCAGGATACTAACATCTGAGCAACAAGGGCTACAGAGAGCACAAACTCCAGATTGTGAATGGCAAGTTAGTGGAAACAGTGAGGCTATTCATCCCTGATCAATACAATAATCCCCCAGGAAGTCGATTGGTTAATCCGCCATTACACTGATTCGTGAAGAGAAATGACGCTGGTAAAGCGCGGCGTTACGCGCGCTGCTTGTGAGCAAGGAGGAAGCGGACAAGCGGTAACATATAAATGTCTTTATTGTAAGACTACACTGTAACACTGAACTCCTCCGGGCTGATCGCCCGGTGTATATCATGAGGCCACGCCTACCCCTCGGGCGTGGCCACCGCCCACTTCGTGCGTGGAATGATGTCACCACGCCAGTGGGCTTTTGTGTCCGCCACACGCGCCCCCCCCAGAATTCCCGCGCACCTGGAGGGCCAGTTTGCGGGGCAGACGAATGACCCGGCCGAAGCGCCCCCTGGCGATCGGCGGCGTCCGGGGTGCAGGGATACCAGGTGGGATGCCCCTGGCTGCCCCTGGGATGGGTGCAGGACCGGGGGGCGCCGTGGCGGCGGGGCTGGGCGGTGCCGGGGGTCCGCCCGCAGGAGGGCGGCCCCGACGTGGGGGTCGGGCCACTGGCGGTGGATGGTCCACATCGAGGTGGGCCGGCTTGAGGCGGTCTACCGAAACGCGGTCAGGAGTACCGCCGATGTCCAGGGTGAAGTGCTTCGCCCCGGTCTCCAGCACGCGGAAAGGCCCGTCGTACGGGGGCCGCAGTGGTGTCCGATGGGCATCGTGGCGGACGAAGACGTACTCCGCCGTGCGAAGCTCCGGGGCGACGTGCGTCGGTGGGTGCCCGTGGCATGCCGTTGGCACCGGGGCGAACCTCTGGGCGGTCTCTTGCAGAGCGGAGCGCTGCTGTGCCGCGGACCATGGTGCCGTGGAGTCGGGGAGGAACTCGCCCGGCACCCGCAGCGGTTGCCCGAAGACCAACTCCGCCGCGGATGCGCGCAGGTCCTCCTTGGGCGCCGTCCGGAGGCCCAGCAGGACCCAGGGGAGCCTGTCGACCCAGCCGCCGTCGCGGAGGGTGGCCCGGAGCGCGGCCTTCAATGAGCGGTGAAATCGCTCACACAGGCCGTTAGCCTGGGGGTGGTAGGCCGTGGTTCGGTGCAGCCGGACCCCGAGCCCCTGCGCAACCGCCCCCCAGAGCTCCGAGGTGAACTGGGGGCCGCGGTCGGATGAGATGTCTGAGGGGGCGCCGAACCGGGCGACCCAGGTGGCGATGAAAGCCTGCGCGACATCGGCCGCCGTTGTCGACACCAAGGGCACGGCCTCCGGCCACCGGGTGGTGCGGTCCACCATGGTGAGGACGTAGGTGAAACCCCGCGAGGGGGGCAGAGGTCCCACCAGGTCCACGTGGACGTGGTCAAACCGGCGTTCCGGCACCGTGAACGGGGCCAACGGGGCCTGGGTGTGCCGGTGCACCTTGGCGCGCTGGCACGCGAGGCACGTCCTGGCCCAGCCACGGACGGCCTTCCGGAGGCCATGCCAGACGAACTTGTCGGCGATCAGCCTTTGGGAGGCCCTCGCGCCCGGGTGGGACAGGCCGTGGATGGCGTCAAACACCTGGCGCTGCCAGCCCGCGGGCACAATGGGGCGAGGACGCCCGAGGGAGACGTCGCACAAGAGGGCCGCGCCCGCGCCGTCGAACGGCACCTCGGTGACGCGGAGGCCCGTGACGGCGGTCCGCAAGGCCTGGACGTCGGGGTCAGCGGCCTGGTCCGCTGCCATCCGGGCATAGTCGATGCCGAGGTGGACTGCGTGGGCGACGGCCCGGGAAAGGCAATCCGCAACCGGGTTGTCCTTCCCCGCGACGTGCTGGATGTCCGTCGTGTACTCGGACACGGCCGAGAGGTGACGCTGCTGCCGGGCCGACCACTGCTCGGTGACCTTGCCCATCGCGAAGATCAGCAGCTTGTGGTCGACGAAGGCAGTGAACGCCCGGCCCTCGAGCAGATGGCGGAAGTGCCTGACCGCCAAGTGAAGTCCGAGCAACTCGCGGTCGAAGGTACTGTAATGGCGTTCGGGCGGGCGAAGCTGCCGGCTAAAGAACGCCAGCGGTTGCCAAGCTCCACGCACCCATTGCTCGTGCACCGCGCCCACCGCGTAGTCCAAGGCATCGGTGGTGAGGGCGATCGGTGCATCGGGCGCCGGGTGCGCGAGCATGGTGGCGTTAGCCAAAGCGAGCTTCGCGCCCGTGAACGCCGTGTCCATCTGCTCGGTCCAGGTAACGTCGCCTTTGCCCGGCTTACCTCAGAGAGCTTCGTGCAGGGGGCGCAGGAGCTGGGCGATACGGGGCAGGAACCGATGGTAAAAGTTCACCATGCCCAGGAACTCCTGCAGCCCTCTGATCGTGCGGGGGCGCGGAAACCCCTTCACCGCCTCCACCTTGGCCGGCAGGGGGACGGCTCCGTGCCTGGTGACACGGTGCCCCAGAAAATCGATTGTGGCGGCGCCGAACCGGCACTTTGCGGGGTTCACAATCAGGCCATGCTGGCCCAGGCGTTCGAAGAGCGTGCGGAGGTGGCGTAGGTGCTCTTCGCGGGACGCGCTGGCGACGAGGATATCGTCCAGGTAGACGTAGACAAAATCCAAGTCGCGCAGGACGCTGTCCATCAGTCGCTGGAACGCCTGAGCCGCATTCTTCAGACCGAAGGGCATGCGCAGGAACTCGAAGAGTCTGAATGGCGTGATGACCGCCGTCTTCGGGACGTCCTCCGGCCTGACGGGGACCTGATGGTAGCCGCGTATGAGGTCCACCTTCGAGAAGAAGGACCTGCCCGCCAAACGGGCGGAAAAGTCCTGAATGTGGGGGACGGGGTAGCGGTCGGGAGTCGTGGCGTCATTGAGACGGCGATAGTCCCCGCACGGTCGCCATCCCCCGCCGGGCTTCGGCACAATGTGCAGCGGCGACGCCCAAGCGCTCTCTGAGCGCCGAACGATGCCGAGTCGCTCCAGGGTAGCGAACTCCGCTTTTGCCACCGCCAGCTTCGTCGGCTCGAGGCGGCGTGCCCGGGCGTAGACCGGTGGCCCGACGGTGGGGATGTGATGGGCCACCCCGTGCTTGACGGCCCCCGCCGAGAAGGTGGGCCGCGTGAGGGCCAGGAAGCCGGCGAGGAGGCGGGTGAATGCGTCCGCTGCCGGAAGCGTACAGACCAACGTGGCCGGAACCGAATCGTTCGGCAAGCCGCTTGGCAAGCCGCTCGTTGAGCTGGGCAACGCACATGCGAGCGAGCTGAACGTCTCGGCCTGGCCAAGCCGTCTGCGCTTGACGTCGACCAGGAGCCCATTAGCGCACAGGAAGTCCGCGCCAAGCAGTGCCATGGGCACGTCGGCGGTGACGAACGTCCATCGGAAAACCTGCCCTCCAAACCGCAGAGAGAGGCAGCGTTTTCCGTACGTACGGATGGGCGTCCCGTTCGCGGCAAGCAGCGCGGGGCCCCCACCCGCGGCGTGCTTGTCTGACGTGCCGGCGGGAATGACACTCACCTGTGCTCCCGTGTCGCACAGGTAACGGCGCCCGGAGAAGGTGTCCGTTATGAACAGCAGGCTGCTCGAACGGCCGGCGCTCATCGCCACAATTGAGCGCCGGCCCGGGCGTTTCCCGACCCGTTGAAGGAGCACGGCGGATGACACCGCCGAGCTTCGTGGCCGAACTTGGCGTGGAACCAGCACCAGGTGGTGGAGCTGGAGGAGCGCGGCTGGCTCCGCCAGGCCGGTGGAGTCGACGGGTTTCCCCGCGGTGGTGGTTTTCGCCGCGGCGGTGGGCGGGGCGTGGCGGCGTTCACGAGGTGCGTATCAGCATGCTGCTGAACCACAGCGTGCTGTAGAAGATGATGCTGTGGAACATCAGCGTGCTGTAGAAGATGATGCTGTGGAACATCAGCGTGCTGTAGAAGATGATGCTGTGGAACATCAGCGTGCTGTAGAAGATGATGCTGTGGAACATCAGCGTCGAAGGCCGTGACGGCCACGCCAACGCTCGCCCGCGTGTCCGAAGCGGCGAAGTACTTGTCCGCCTCGGCCGCCAATGCTCGGGGTTCCGTTAGCCCGGTCCCGGCCAACGCGAGGCGAACCTGCGCTGGAAGTTGGCGACGGAAAAGCGCCCGGAATAGCGAACCGGGGGCTTCGTCGCCCAACAGTGACAGCATATGGTCCATTCGGACCGACGGGCGCGTCTCACCGAGCTCGGGGAGATCCAGGAGGCGATCGGCCCGTGCGTCGTCCGTGAGGCCGAACGTGGCTAGGAGTAGCCGCTTGAGTGCCTCGTACTTGTGGCCGTCCGGTGGGTGGCGAAGGACGGACACAACTCGAGCGGCCGTGCCGGGCCCGAGGGAGGCGACGACATGGCAGTAGCGCAGGTCGTCGTTGGTGAGGCGCCGAAGCTGAAATTGGGCTTCGGCCTGGACGAACCAGACTTCGGCCTGAGCCTCCCAAAATTCCGGAAGTTTGACGAAGGCGGCCATGGCGATGGCGTCGCGTGTGGAAGGATCGCTCCGGCAGATCCAACGTCGAGGGTCACCAGTAAAGCGCGGCGTTACGCGCGCTGCTTGTGAGCAAGGAGGAAGCGGACAAGCGGTAACATATAAATGTCTTTATTGTAAGACTACACTGTAACACTGAACTCCTCCGGGCTGGTCGCCCGGTGTATATCATGAGGCCACGCCTACCCCTCGGGCGTGGCCACCGCCCACTTCGTGCGTGGAATGATGTCACCACGCCAGTGGGCTTTTGTGTCCGCCACACTGGTAAGCCACGAATGCACCTTGATGAGGACAAACTTTTTTATTCGAAACAAGTCCATGCTAGGCGCCATGATGGAATCTCTCTCTGGTGAGCAATGGTCTTGACTGTGATGCAGAGCACGTTACAAAGACACACAGGTTGGGTAAAAAAAATGGAACGTGAACACCTTTTCAATTCATTCATCTTGACAGTAGTTTTAGGTTGAGTTGACGATTTCAGCATTTTGCTTTTGTTTTATTGCAAAGATAACGATGTTTGATTGGTCTGCCCCAATCACAAAGGCATATGGATGACGGGAATTCAAAACCTCTTCCATGCATATGTTTGGCATTTGCCCTTTTTGTAAAAGTGTGTATGACCTTATGCCAAAAGCTTCAATTGTGTATCTGAATGGTTCCTGATCGAAGTTTGTTCTGCTCGTTCAGGTTCGAGCTTTTCCCACAAGACATAGTCCTCATTAATGAGACCATGCGCGTCCCATTCAGGCTCATTGGTGGCCGGTTTTATTTTTATTTTTTTGTATACAAGGTTGAGGCTAGTGTAAGAGCTAACATTAATAACAAAAAGCGTTATGCCTAGGTCCCCGTTGAAGTGATGTGAGTTGACAAAGTGGAAGACGCAAGGCGGCCATCTTGGATTTTGACGTGGCAACCCAATTTTTCAATAGCGTTCTTCCTTATGCGTAGATACACACACACACCAGATTAGAAGTTAGTAGTTCGTTTATTTTTCACGATATTTCGCTCACAAGGTTCAGACATATATATGGTGACGGCCATCTTGGATTTTGACGTGGCGACCCAATTTTCAACAGCGTTCTTCCTTATACGTAGATACACACACACACCAGATTAGAAGTTAGTAGTTCGTTTATTTTGCACGATATTTCGCTCACAAGGTTCAGACATACATGGCGTCAGACATACATGGCGGCGGCCATCTTGGATTTTGACGTGGGTTGCACCCACACACCAAATTAGAATTCGGTCCTTCGCTTACGCACGCATGCACGTTCGCACGCATGCACGGACGGATGCACGCACAGACACACGGACGGAGGGGAAAACCATAGTCCCCCTTTCGCTCCGCGGTGCGACGGGGGACAAAAAGGCACACTGACACATAAGACAAAAGATAAAGGGAGCGGGACACAAGATGGGGAGAGGGGGAAGAACACAAGTACAAGGGACAAACGAAACAAAAGCACGGGAAGAGGAGGGAGCACACAAGTACAACATTTGAGAGCAGGGACATCGGGAGATCTGTGGGAGGGAAAGGGCTTGGGGGGAGGAGGCATGGGAAGGAGGAGGGCGGTGGGAGAGGTATAAAACACATGCGAGAGGTATAAAACACATGCCCAGGAAAGAAGTCGGTATTTCAAAAAAGTGGATCTGGGGTGAATTAACGGGGGTAGAAAAGATCAAGGTTTTGTATGTGGGAAGATAAGAGATGGTGGTGAACAGCTGTTTTAAAGACCTGGAGGGAGGAGTGAGATTGAAGAGAGTGAGGGAGTTTGTTCCAGAGGCGGGAAAAAAGAGGAATGAAGGAGTGAAGGTGAGCAGAGAGTCTTGATTTTGGCAGTTTAACCATAAGAGGGTTGCAGGGAGATCTTGTGCGACCTGTAGGAATATTTGGGGGCAGAGCATAGACAGAGCTGGGGGGGTAATAGAGACAGGTTGCCCCAAGTAATTAAACCTGTGTAGTGAATTTGGTACATCTCTACAAACCCTTCCTATATATTCAATGAGTGCTTGTTATATCATGTTTCTTGTTTCTAGGTTATAACTCATCTTGCTCTTACAATTTGTTTTGTTGTTTCGTGCTTTTGTTTCGTTTGTTTCAGCACTTCTTCATTCAGTTCAATAAAGCCATGTTTGGATCTCGGCCTTTACCAACTTCAAGCTGGCAATGAAGATGATCATCAGCTGTATTAATGAGGTGAGATTGGAATTTTTGCTTCATTACCTACTCTGCAGTCATGCATTTAGCCTTGTGGTGTGTATATTTGTCCGTACCTACTAGACCCAGATTTAAACCTTCCCTGAATTCACCCATCAGAACTTGTATACATACTCTGAGCTTTCATTAAAAAAAAAACGTTTTTTTGTCATAAACTCAATTTGAATGAAGTTGTGTTGCTCACTGTCTTAAGCTTCTGTCCGTATTATCTTGTAATGTTTGCAGCCTTGTGGACATGTTCCCTACGCAGGTTCTCTGAGTAATGGATAAGTTCTTCTCCTGGCCTGCTGCCTCCAAATCAGCACCGGTGAGGCTGCACTGCCGAATGATTTGCTGTCGGGATCAGGGGAGGTCGAGAGGTTAATGGAGTAGTATTAGATGGTGTTTTCAGAGGGAAATAGGAAAGGATTATGTAATGCACATCATTGTGGTGGCAACCTGAACGTTATCACTGGAGCAATTTCAGTTAATCATCTTTCTCCATTGGGTAATGTTTTAAAGTCTTACCTTTAGTGTACATGGAGTTATCAAAGGCTTTCAAGCTAACTAAGAAGTAACCATATCAGATTCCATGAAGTACAGTACTGAATTCACAAAACGGTGATTGGGGAGGGGGGACGTTTGTAATACGGACTACATTTGTATATAATGGAGCAAGTGTATGTTTGTTTGCATGTACAGTCGTGGCCAAAACATTGGCACCCTTACACCTTTTTCAAATAACTCACAATCTTCTCGAAAAATAAGTTTAAATTAACAAAAGTATTTGGTCTCCAATTCTACTGTATATTTCACTGTTAATATTACAGAACCTTTGTTTTTGATTCAGAACTTAATACATCCTTTTAAATCAGAAAATCAAAAGAAATGGCATTGACAAAATTATTGACACCCGAGACTTAATATTTGGTAGCACAGATTTTGGACAAAATAAGTGCAGTCAAGCGCTTCCTATAGCCATGAATGAGCTTCCTACACCTCTCCACTGGCAGTTTGGCCCATTCTTCTTGTGCAAACTGCTCCACTCCTCTCAGATTTGAAGGGTTCTTTCTCCCAGCTGCTGTTTTCAGATCTCCCCACAGGTGTTCAATGGGATTTACATCTGGACTCATTGCTGACCACTTCAGAACAGTCCATCGTTTTGTCTTGAACCTTCCTGGGTGCTTTTTGAAGTGTTTGGGGTCATTGTCGTGCTGCAACACCTATGACCTACGACAGAGACCCAGCTTTCTCACACTGGGTTCAACATTGCGCTCCAAAATACCTTGGTAATCTCCTCATTTCATGATGCCATGAACACATTCAAGGCACCCCAAAGAGGCAACACAGCAACCCCAAAACATCGTTGAACCTCCTCCATGTTTGACTGTAGGGAAGGTGTTCTTTTCTTTGAAGGCTTCATTTTGTTTTCTGCAAACATAGAGATGATGTGCTTTACAAAAAAGCTCTAATTTGGTCTTATCTGTCCACATGACCTTCTCCCAGAAGGATTTTGGCTTGTTCAGGTGTGTTTTGACAAACTCCAGTCGGGCTTTCTCAGCAATGGGGTCCTCCTGGGTCTCCTACCACAGAACCCCGTTTCTTTTAGTTGGCGACGGATGGTGTGAGTTGAAGCTGTCGTACCTTGTGTCTGAAGGTCAGCTTGAATCTGTTTAGCAGTTGATCGAGGTGCTTTCTCCACCATCAGAATAATCCTTCACTGCAATCTTCGATCAAGTTTTCTGTTGCAGCCATGTCCAGGGAGTTTGGCTGCAGTGCCATGGGCCTTAACCTTCCTGATAACATTGCGTACGGTGGACACAGGAACATCAAGGTCTCTGGAGATGGAATTGTAGCCTTGAGATTGTCCATGCTTGGCTACAATCTTGTGTCTGACCTCCTCAGACAATTCTCTGGTTTTCTTTCTTTTCTCCATGCTCATTGCGGTACACACAGTGACACAAAACAGCAGAGTTACGCCTTTTCTCCCTTCAAACTGGTTGAATGAGTGATTTTTATATTGCAGGCAACTGCAACTCACCAATTCCAAAGTAAACGAGAATCACCTGCTTGAAATCGAATTATTTCTAACTTCTAAAAGGTGACAATAATATTGTCTGGGCCATGTTAGGATTTCTGTGTGGAATAAGCTAAGATTTAGTAATTTTTTCAGCTTTTTTGTTTTGCTCCACTGAAAACCAAAGAAATACATCTGTGGATACCAAAATATTTTAACATTTCTACAATTTTCTGGAAGAAATGGTGCATTATTTGAAAAAGTGCAAGGGTGCCAATA
The DNA here is from genome assembly GCF_964187855.1 of Myxine glutinosa. NCBI lineage: Eukaryota > Metazoa > Chordata > Myxini > Myxiniformes > Myxinidae > Myxine > Myxine glutinosa. The sequence goes on along the minus strand of NC_136273.1, from coordinate 54,044,632 downwards.
TTTTTGGCCACGACTGCATGTATGTATGCATGTATGTATGTATGTACCATCTACTCCTCTGAGAGGATTTGATCTAGGAAGCTGAAACTTTCAGGGATTAATGAGGGCACTGTGAGGATGTGGATGTGCAGGTTTCGTTTGATTCCATCAAGTTTTGAAAAAAAGAATTTTTTCCCATCTTGACATGTTGTTCCTTTGGCGGGAGGGTAGGTGCAAATTGGAATTATACGAGCTATGTTACGACAATGTATTATATATGCACATAAGCAGTATGCATGTTTCCGCTTCATAAACGTAACCTGGGTTCATTTTATTTTCGGGAGCAATCAAGGCAGCGATATGCTGCCTATACACTGCCCAAATAAAGGGGCATGTCAGGAGAACGTGTTGCATGCTTGGAAGAAGATCGCCTGTTAGGTGAGTAATCTGCTATGGTACTAATCTATCTATAATTCCAGTAATCTCTGTGTGTATGTTTGTATGTTTGTATGTTTGTATGTTTGTATGTCTGTGACCGCTGTTTCTCGACAACCACGGGTCCGATATACTTTAAACTTGCCAGGTATATTGCTGGGGACCCGAGGATGTGCCTTTTCAAGGTTTCATATTAATCGGACAAGTAGTTACCGAGCTATGTCCAAAAAACGATTCAACCAATCAGAGAGCAGCGAGCTATCACGTGTGCCGAACGTGGCGAACAGACTCTGCCTCGGACGGCACATTTGAGAGCGTATTCATTTATTTCACGTTGGAAAACTATGTTGCCGTTAAACTATGTTTTAAAACTAATTAAAACTAATTTGCGATTCATCGTAACTGCGATTTGCGACCTTCCGGACAGTCAAATGAGGACGTCACTTCCGGACTTACGGATAGTCATAGTGACGCTGAACGTGGTGAGCAGACGCTGCCTCGGACGGCACATTTGAGAGCGTATTCATTTATTTGATGTTGCAATCTGTGTTGATTGTTGTAAGGTACGATCGATTGTAGTACATACATATTTATATTTTGTACATATTCATTACGGGCACGTCACGGGTACGGGTACGGTACTGGTACGGTTCCGGGTACGGTACGGTTACGGGTACGCCACGTACGGGCACGTCCTAGTAATCATAAAGATAATAACATGACCCCCTGGCAGCTCCCAGCAGCTGCTTCTAGTCTATATATGATGGAGCAATTGTATGTATGTATGTATGTATGTATGTATATATATGATGTACTACTCCAAGAGGATTTTGCCTAGAAAGCTGAAACTACTGCAAACATCATCTATATATATTTCTGTACTACAAACATCATCTATACATCCATACTGCAAACATCGTCTACATAACCGTACTGCGTACAAAGTTTACACAAAGTTTTGTATGGATTTATGATAATGTGTACAAGTACAGTGCCTTCAAAACGTATTCACACCCCTTGACTTTTTTACATTTTGTTGTGTTACAGCCTGAATTTAAAATGGATTCATTTAAGATTTCCTTTTTGTCACTGATCCAGATAATGTCAAAGTTAAATATTTTTTACAGAATTTTTTACAAATGATTAAAAATGAAAAGTTTAAATGGCTTGAGTCAATAATTATTCAACCCTTTGCTTTGACACTCCAAATTGAGCGCAGATGCATCCAATTACCTTTGATCATCCTTGAGATGTCTCTACAACTTGGTTGGAGTCCACCTTCAGTCAATTGAATTGATTGGACATTATTTGGAAAGAAACACACCTTTCTATATAAGGTCCCACAGTTGACAGTGCATGTCAGAGCAGAAACTCTACCATGAAGTCCAAGGAACTGTCCGTAGAACTCTGAGATAGAATTGTGAGGAGGCATAGAGCTGGGGAAGGGTATAAAACCATTTTTAAAGGGTTGAAAGTTCTCAAGAGCACAGTGAGCTCCAACATTGGGAAATGGAAAGGATATGGAATGACCCAGACTCTTCCTTGAGCTGGATGTCCAACCAAACTGAGCAACTGGGCAAGAAGGACATTGGTCAGGGAAGTGACAAAGAACCCAATGACCACACTGACAGAACAACAGAGTTCCTTGGCCGAGATGGGCGAACCTGTCATAAGGACAACAGTTTCTGCAGCACTTCACATATTTAGGCTTTATGGGGGAGTGGCCAGAGGGAATCCATTTCTGAGAAAAAGGAACAGGACAGCACACCTGGAGTTTGTTTGAAAAAAAAAAGCAAAGAAAAAAAAAGCAACCGAAACACTCTGAGAGCATGAGGTAAAAGATTACGTGGTCTGATGAGACGAAAATTGAACCCTTTGGCCTGAATGAAAAGTGCGACTTCTGGTGGAAACTGACATAACTCATCACCCATCTAACACCATCCCTACCATAAAGCATGGTGGTGGCAGCATCATGATATGGGGATGCTTTTCAGCGGCAGGGACCGGGAGACTTGTTAGGATAGAAGGAACAATGAATGGAGCCAAATACAGACAAATCCTTGAGGATAACCTGCTTCAGAGTGCAAAAGACCTTAAACTGTGGTGATTATTTATGTTCTAAAAGGACAATGACCTCAAGTATACAGCCAAAGCAACACTGGAATAGCTTCAGGACAAGAACCTGAAGGTCCTTCAGTGGTCCTGTCAAAGCCCAGACTTTAATCCCATTGAAAATTTGTGGAAAACATCAAGTTTGTTGTTCACCGACACTCCCCATACAACTTCACAGGGCTTGAGCAAATCTGCAAGGAAGAATGGGAGAAACTCCCCAAATCCAGATGTGCAAAACTGATACAGACATACCCAAGAAGACTCAATGCTGTAATCACTGCCAACGGGGCTTCTACAAATTAGTTACTCAGGGGTTGAATACTTATGTAAATTAGATATTTAGGGATTTCATTTTTTATTATTTTGTAAAATAATTCTAAAAAAAAAAGATTCCACTTTGACATTATGGGGTATTTTATGTAGATGATTGAAAAAATCTCAATTTAGTCCATTTTAAATTCAGGCTGTAACACAAAAAATGTGAAAAATGTCAAGGGGTGTGAATACTTTCTGAAGGCACTGCATGAAGGTTTTTTGGGATCTCTTCATATGGCTCACCAAATTCTGCATTGCATTTTGTTTAATGACTTTCTTGTTTATTTTCATTTCTACCAATTCCCCATGTTTCTTCAAAATGCATGAATACTGATTTTGAGTATTAAAATTAAATCTCAACACATCGTTAACAATATATAACCCCTACCCCTTCTCCATCCCCCAAAGCACAAATGTAGCACAAAACTTGAATATTGCCCACGTACTGAGAGCTGTGCCAGACGCTCCTCGCTGTGTGCCAATGGCCGTGCACTCTGCAATGGCGTCTTCACAACCATCATCATCTGTTGTTCAAGAGGGTCAAGACACGGCAGGTTAAGAGTGCCGTATTGAGGGTCAGGCTTCGGGCTTGATGTCGGCGGTTCAGAATCTGAAATTGGGCAGAAATAAATTTGAATGGAGTGCAAATTGGTTCTCATACAAAGCACATCATTTGCACTTACTGGCATTGGCATTTAATTTGAACTGCCAATCTCCTTAAAATTCAGGTTCTTAGACATTTAGTTCAACAGAAACGTCATCGCACCACGCTGTCGTACAACACATGACGCACTGTTTGCTGCCGTGCTTGACACACTTTGCTTTGCACAGCTGTGATGTCACTTGACACAAGTTGCTACTTCTGTGCCATACCTTTAGCAATCTGTCATATTTTTAAAAGGTTTTTCGTATGGCTCGGCTAGGGTTTGATCCACTAACCTACCAGACTCAGAGAGGAAGTTCTCACCATTATGCCACCGATTAGAATAAAATTCTGGTCCTTTTACAATTAGAAGAATACAATTCAGGTAAGCATTGAGGCATCCTTGTGTACTGCTGTTTTTGTTGGTGTTTTGCGGTAAGAACCGTTGTTTGGAGGTACGGTGGTTCCAGTTGTGGCAATTGTTTTGATGATGTAATCTCGTTTCTTGATGCAGGCATTGTAATCTTTCTTCAGCCGAGACAGCTCTTCAGGAGAAAGATACTCTGTGTCTTGTGTCAGTCGGATAAACTCCTTGTAGTTGGATTCAAACTCGCTGACAATCTGGTCGAACTCAGTCTGGGAAGGGCACTGCAAACGGTATGGGTGGAAAGATCACTTGTAAAAATTGCTTTTCAGTGTTTATCATCTTCGTTTCAAATGTTGTACATTATACCGGTGTGGCACAGTATTGAACATATAATCGTTTGAATCATATACAAGTCAAATGAATCGTATAAAAGGGATGTTCTGAGATTTTGAATGGTGTACGTACAACCTGCTTGTACAAGTGTGATATTACCTTTGACACAGTCCATGACGTGATAATTTCAATGTCACGGAGGAGACACTGCCACATCATTGAGCAGCGTAGCCGAATGATCATGTTCTGGCACAGAGAAAAGTTCTGCTCCTGCATCATCTCGATACTGTGTGGGTATGCAGGGTGCATCAGACAAAATGAAGCACAGGTTGTACACAAACCTGTGCTAAGGCAGCCGGCTTTTATATTTTGGTGTCTTGGCTGAGCGACATTAACACCATTATTCGAGGGATTCTATATAACTTGGTATTGTTGAAATTTTATGTATTTATTAGCCTGTCCCAAGCTTTTGTAGGTAGTGTGTGTGTGTGTGTGCGTGCGTGCGTGCGTGCGTGCGCGCGTCCAGGCCGTAACATTTTTACCATTTGAGTTTTGTCATCAAATTTTCACCAAAGCTTTTTTATGATAATACGGAAAAGGCAAATTAATAATTAATAATTTTGGAGCAAATTAATAATTTTACCAAAGGTCAATGGTCAGCGTCACATAAAATCATCAATTTTCATCCGATTGACCTGTAATTTTAAGAATTCGCATACTGGGTCACTGAATTAGTTTACCAATCAAAAGCTAGAAGCTGATTTATTTTTCTTTTATTTTTTAGATCAAAAGGTCAAAGGACGAGGTTGCATAAAATCACCAATTTTCACCCCATTTGCCTGAAATTTTAAGAATTTGCATATCGGGTCACTGAATTGGGTCACCAATCAAAAGGCAGGAGTCGATTGTTTTTTTGTTTGTTTTTTTACATCAAAAGCTCAAAGGTCAAGCTTGCATAAAATTGTCAATTTTCATCCAATTGACCTGAAATTTTAAGAATTTTGTTTGTTTTGTTTAAATATAAATTTTATTTAAATATGTCCAACAAACTAAAAGATTCATTGAAAGTTAGAGTATAGACATAATTGTAACCTACTCGGTGTGCAGGATCAGATTTCAATGTGATGAAAGACACTGAGGCTAAAACAATTCCACCTTCTCTTGCATCAGGCTGAGCTACTCACAGGCCACTCTATTCCATGATAAATCTGATTAGACAATGTCTAGTCCTGTCTAGTCCTGGAGCCATGATGGACTGCCTGTTCTGGCCATGGCTGCATTGGGATGTGATGCACCAGTTTGAGCCAGACGTGGCAATATTGAGCCCCTATGTATCACCTGGACCCAGCTGTAGCTGCAACTAGCCGCAAGCTACCAAAAGTAGCTGGATCAAGTTTCCTCATTGTTAAATACTAATAGTAATAACAGCTACCAGACATTATTAAATAAGAAACAAGGTGATGAGCCACAATTAAATAATAACAATAATAAAAGTGATGTGGCAGTGACATGGTATAAGCAAAGACAACTTCCATCCCAAATGTTTTGTGTTCCAAACACCAAGGCTTACGTGTTGGCCACCTTCAGGGCCTCCTTGTTTGGGGGCGCGATCTGCAGGCATACTGACAGCGCATTCACGTCGGCTCCTCCAGGTGCCGTGCATCGCCAGGTGATGCGCGACCTATTGTTCTTCAATAATAACTGGTCGTTTGGATAGATGGTCATCTGGGGGAAGGGTTGTACCGATAGCTTGGGCAACACAAAAAGAGTCTTGGAATGCTTGGGCAATTGAACATGGATTTGGGTGTCTGTATCATGAAATGATCGTGGATCGTTAATGAATTTGTACATCCGTACATTTTAATTCCAAGGGAAAGGGATTTTCAAAGAAAATTATGGCTTTGGCAGAAATCCACTACATTTCTTTTTTTTTATTTACAACTTGAAATTGTAATTGCCAATAAAATGCTCCATCTGTGTATGTTTCTGAGAGAGAGCGTTAAAAGGTGTGTGACCAGGTGGGGGAAGGCATTGGTGGAGCAAGAATTGCAATGAAAAGGCGGGGATGGCAAAGGGAGAAAGAACAGTGGGCGGGGCGTGCCGTAGGTGGAGCATATATATATATATATATATATATATATATATATATATATATATATATATATATATATATATATATATATATATATATATATATATATATATATATATAATATATATATATATACGTAGTGTGTTCAAAAAGTATCCGACCTTTGTTCATAAAAGATACTCGCATCCAGATAATTTTTTTTTTATAATAACCTCGTTCAAAGTAGTCCCCTTGGGCTGCCACACACTTCTCCCAACGGTTCTGCCACTGTCGGAAGCAGCGCTGGAACGCCTCTTTTGGGATGGCGCGCAGCTGGTCCGTTGCATTCCGCATGATGTCTTCTCTGGAGTCGAAGAAGACGGTCAGCATGACTTTGACATTGCTGCGGACCTGCCTTGCTTTTTTTGGCCTCGGGGATGTTGGATGCTTCCATTGTGATGACTGCAACTTGGTTTCTGGGTCGTACCCATAAACCCAGGACTCATCGCCAGTGATCACTGTGTTGAGGAAGCTGGGATCGCTGTTCACAGTCTCCAGCATGTCCTGTGCGATCTCCAAACGGAGTTGCTTCTGCTCAATCGTTAGCAGCTTTGGTACGAACTTCGCTGAGATTCTCCTGAAGCCCAAATCCTCCTTCATAATGGAATGAACGGTGTTGAATCTTGTGGATCGTTTCCACTTGGGAATCGCCAAGCTTTACACAAAATTTGATGCAGTAGCGTTGTTCAAGTTTTTCCGTCATTTTGTCAAAAACGAAAATCCGACGGCGCTCACTTACATGTCCTCACTCATCGGCGGTCTTCCGTCGAATGACAGCTTCTGCAGGTGGGAAAAAATTCACGCGTGCGCATTAGGATCGCCTACATACGTGCACCAATCAACGCCTCCCTAGCTTCTTTTTTTTTACGCACGAAAAATAAAGGTCGGATACTTTTTGAACACAGTAGTATATATATATATATATATATATATATATATATATATATATATATATATGTATATATATATATATATGTATATATATATATATATATATATATATATATATATATATATATATATATATATATATATTGAAGCGAGCTGAGCGTGCAAGAGGTTACCGTGCCAGAAACCATTACCATTGTTTCACTCACATTGTCCAGTCGATACTTGCAGAGGGCACGTAGTGACAGCATGTCGTGAACTCGGTGCTCTGGCAGGCGAGGACGCAGCTGCACGATGGTTTTGGCTTGCGTGATGAGGCTGTTCACAGTGCGGTTGAACGAGGTAACTGCCTCCTTCTCTGCCTGAAGGCAAGAGTCACATGAGCATGCTGGTTGTAAAAGAAGCTGAGTTGTGTAAATGTTTTTTGCCTTCTTTAGAAACATGCACCTGAATACAATTGTCTATCGTATAATCATTTAATGTATGTACTCGGTACTGTCATGGGCCTGTGCGAGTTTATGGCTGATTATTGGAATTTTCGGGATCCTGACTGCCTTACCATGGCGTCTTGGAGCAGATTCTGAAGCTCGGGAATTGCTGTGTTGTTGTTGGTGTTGTAGTAACGATTAATCGTCTCCTCCTGGGACCTCAGCAATCTTTCAGCATCCTCTATGTCATGGAAAAACTGCGCGCCATGAAACAACAACAATGAGCCACGAGACACTTGACGAGGAAAGATCGGATTGAAAGAAAAGTGGAAATCTCTGAATGAAGTGAATTTTCACAAGGAAGTGGCCAAAAGAGAAGTTTCAACAACAGGAATTGCCTTTATCAGAAGAGGGTTGCCTCCTGATGAAGACCATTTTGGGGCCAAAGCTTCTAACCCGATTATTTATTAATAGAGTTGAAAGGTCAGTTGTTACTGAATGCGTATTGGACAGAAATACAATGACTTCAGTCCGGTGGTTACATTGTTACTGCGGTGCAGCTTCGTCATTGCCGCAGCATGCCCCCTGTAGGTTAAAGCAGGAATTTGTAATTTGCTTAGGGTACCGGTGAAGACTCGCCTACTCTTCACGAAGGACACCGTGGGATCTATAACGTCCACCAACTAATGCTAGTAGACAGGATGCCCAGCTTAATGTCCATCCAAGGGACTGCACAAACATTGATGTCTTGCCCTGCATGCGAAACACCAGGACAGGGGTTTATAGCTTAGTTGGGATTCAAAACCAGGCTAGACCGCTCAATGGTGAGTGTGCGTACCTCTAGGATATCCTGCCAGCTCAAGACTCAGTAAAGAGCGAGATGGGACAGAGAGGAAATAAAACATATGGAAAAAGGTACTTTGCCGGATCTTATCCTTGTCCGTTTGATGAAAAGACTTCCCTATTTGTCTGCAAGGACAACCTTTGCGACAATAACAGCACAACATGTTTCGTTATCTCCTTCAATCTTTAGTTATCGAAAAACAAAGTGCCAAAGATTATTCATGTTCGGTGGACTTGACTGTTTTAACATCCAAAAGTCAACCAGTTACCTGTTATGTATTATATAATACAGTTCACCTGTTGTATATTACAAGTTACCTGTTATGTTGTTATGCCACATGCGTGAAGTAAAAAGCGGGGTTAAGCAATTGGTTCACTCTTGTCTGTCTGTCTACAACAGTCAGTTTATGATCGTGGAACAACTTAATTTCAATTGAATGTTATATTTTGAACATTAATCGGAAAACGAACCTGCAGTTTACTAGCATTTTGCCTCTGCATTCGTCCCGATCGCCCATGCGCAGAGGAGTGAGCTACACAAATTTAGTCTGCCTCTTTGGCAGCCAAACATAATTGAAAATCACTCCAAAAAGGAAACTTACTGTTTTTAGGGACGTCAGAAAGGACAACCAACAGGCACAATTAACTAATGTAACGGGTTAAATAAGGTGGTGTAAAAGGTGCTGCATCAACAGTGGGTTGAGGTGTGGATTAGGGGTATATAAAAAATTATTTGAATTAAAATCCACAGAAAATCACTGATTATGGAGGTTTTTTCTGCCTGCCTCATCATTGTGTTATCTGATTGGCTCATCGTGATGTTTTAACACAAGGGAGGCTATAGATCAATATACTCCTCATATATACATCTATCTATAATTCCAGTAATCTCTGTGTGTATGTTTGTATGTTTGTATGTTTGTATGTTTGTATGTATGTATGTATGTATGTTTGTCTGTGACCGCTGTTTCGCGACAACTACCGGTCCGATATACTTGCAACTTGCCAGGTATATTGCTGGGGACCCGAGGATGTGCCTTTTCAAGGTTTCATATTAATCGGACAAGTAGTTAGCGAGCTATGGCGATTTCTTTACCAAACTTCGCAAGCCGTTCGCTTTGGACCAAACCATTGCATGTAAATAGAGGGGGGGGGGGGGGGATTGTCACCGTACTCGCAAGCCGTTCGCTTTGGACCAAACCATTTCATGTAAATAGAGGGGGGGGATTGTCACCGTACTCGCAAGCCGTTCGCTTTGGACCAAACCATTTCATGTAAATAGAGGGGGGGGATTGTCACCATACTTGCAAGCCGTTCGCTTTGGACCAAACCATTTCATGTAAATAGAGGGGGGGGGGGGGGATATAATTTTAGATATAGATATAGTACGGGCATGCCCTAGTACATATAAATAGAATAACAGATGGCTCAACTATTCGTGAAATATTTTAAATATAAGCTGCATAGTTCTACACTTGTCCAGAGGGTTGTCCTTACCTGGAAGTATCGCTTGTTCTCCTTCAGGTGACCTTGCATGCATTTCACAAGCTCCAGAAGCCAACTCCATTGTGTTTGCAGACTCTCAATGAAAGCCTGTGAAAAACAAGGGAAAATGCAAGTGTTACACATACATCACGTGCTACTTAATACGGTTTTGCTGTAGATGCCTCAAGTGCTGCCTCAACAAGGTATTGCTTCAGATACATCATGCGCTGCCTCAACCAGGTATTGTTCTAGATACATCACATGCTGCCTAAACAAGGTTTTTTTTTGGTTTTTTTCCTTGTATACAAGATCGAGGCTCATGTAAGATCTAACATTAATCACACACACACACAAAAAAAACCGGACACATAAAACATATAATAAAGGGAGGGGGAGACAATATGGGGAGATAGAGGGAAGTACACAAGCACAACAGTAGAGAACAGGGACATCGGGAGATCTGTGGGAGAGGGAGGGCTTGGGGGAGGGGGGGGGGGAAGGCATGGGAAGAGGGAGGGGGTTGGGAGTGGCATAAAACACATAGACACTGCTAGGACTTCCAGGAAAGAAGTTGGTATTTCAAAAAAGTGGATCTGGGGTGAATTAACGGGGGTAGAAAAGATCAAGGTTTTGGATGGGGGAAGATAAGAGATGGTGGTGAACAGTTGTTTTAAAGACCTGGAGGGAGGAGTGGGATTGAAGGTAGTGGGGGAGTTTGTTCCAGAGGCGGGAATAAAGAGGAATGAAAGAGTAAAGGTGAGCAGAGAGTCTTGATTTGGCAATTTCACCAGAAGAGGGTTGCTGGCAGATCTTGTGCGACCTGAAGGAGTACTTGGGGGACAGAGCACAGATAGAGCTGGGGGAGCAAGGCCGGAGAGGAGTCGGTAGAAGACAGAAAGACCACCTACCTGCCTGCGGTGAGTGAGTGAAAGGCCGTCACAATCAGCTTCATCACGGGAGATTCCAATGATTCTGAATGCTTTGGTTTCCCAACAGCGTGAAGCCGAGCGAGGTGTGAGGCAGGAGAATCGGCCCATAGGGGAGAGCAGTATTCCATTAAGCTGCAGATGAAAGCCTTGTATGTGGTGAGGAGCTTGGGTGTGCCAAGGAAGGACTTCGCATGACAAAGGATGCCCAGTCAGCGACTGGCTTTGGAGGCAAGCTTGGAAATGTGGTTTTCCCAGGAAAGATCGTGGCAGATAGTGAGACCCAAAAGCTTGAGTGACAGAACTTCTTGGAGGGGATTGTTGAGAAAGTAGATGGGAGGGTTGTCCAGTCGGTCTTTTCAGAGAGACATAATAAGAGTGTGAGATTTATTAGGATTAAAAGACATGTTCCACTTGTTTGACCAGTCTGTGATTTTGTCCAGGTCTGCAGAGAGTGAGGAGGCTGCAGACTGCCGATCTGAGGGATAAGGAATGGAGCGGCAGAAAGTGGAGTCATCAGCAAAGAGATAGAGAGGATTTTCAAGAGAGTCAGAGAGATCATTGATGAAGACCAGAAAAAGCACAGGGCCCAGAACACTGCCTTGGGGAACTCCAGCCTGAACAGGAAGGGGAGATGAGAGTAATCCATTCAGGGCCACACGTTGACCACAACCAAAGAAGTCCGCAAGCCATGTGTGGATATTTCCATGGATACCATAGGAGGAGAGTTTGAGGAGGAGAGTTTGGTGAGCAGAGCGGGGTGCCAGACCGTATCGAAGGCACATGATATGTCAGGGGAGATAGCTCTGATTTTCTGTTTGGCATTGATGACCTCAATCCATTGTTGAGACAGCTGAAGCAGCATATCCAGAGTAGAGTGACCTTGTCTGAAACCAAATGAATGATCAGAGATGAAGCAATTGAGAAGAGGAAGGATTTGATATCCGAAGCAATGATGGATTCCATGACTTTGCTGATAATTGGGAGCAGGCTGATTGGTCTGTAGTTGCAAGGATCTGTTTTTGCACCTTTTTGTGTGTTTTGTTGTATTATTGTTGTTGTATTGTTGTAGATATATCACATGCTGCCTCAGCAAGATATTGTTCTCGATACATCACATGCTGCCTCAACAAGGTATTTTAGATACATCACGCGCTGCCTCAACAAGGTGTTGTTCTAGATATATCACATGCTGCCTTAACAAGGTATTGGTATAGATATGTTATGTGCTGTCTCAACAAGGTATTGTTCTAGATATATCATGTATTGCCTCATCAAGGTATTGTTATAGATACTGCAGTATATCATGCAGCATCACACCGAACCACAAAAAATCTAGTTAAAGCTTTATCGGTTATTTTGCCAGCATCACACAATCTGGTGTGTCAATATCACTGAAGGTGACGAATCTAATGTAAAATTGCCTAATTTCATACCTCCACAGTGGATTTTGCAGGGTGTCCTTCCGCAATCAGGTTGTCTGCCATCTGCTGCACACGACTTATCTCCACCTCCTCTTGCTCCATAGATTTCATCAACATCTGATAATGAAAACAGTCAACAGTCGTTGGCAAAAATAGAAATTGGCCGAGTGGTCCTGTAACTGAACTAAGTATGGCCATCCAAAACCAGGACTCTTTAGGTGATCTTGACCTTCAAGACCCATTTTAGACCCAACCATTTTAAACTAGATGATATTCATGGAATACTTACCTTGCGCAGTCAACTTAAATAATCTTCTGTTTTTGAAGGGGTATTTTTTTCTTTGATCCAATATTGTTGCCAGACCACGTGAGCGATAACATCATAAATTTCTATTAAATAATATATTGTGTAGATCACGCTCAATACATTTCAAACTGATCAGACTAAGCGTTGTCCCTGTCAAATGATGACGTCATAATTAAGGTACCAATGATGTCATCGTTAACAACACTTATTCCCCATATGGAGTTCCTTACAATGAGCTTTGTTTCAATTGTTTCCATGGAGCGGTTTTGGAGATATAGAGGTGTAACGTTTTTCAATTTTTCCAAGATGGCGCCTGTACCACATGACCTTTGACATCATAGTTGTCATAAAAAATTCTACCGGAGGAGATGCTCCCATGGTGAAAATTTCGTATCCGGACTAACAGTTGCAGAGAAATTTTTTTTTTTCATACTGATCAGATCAAGCTTTGTACTTGTCGAAATATGACGTCATAATGAAGGCAGCAATCACATCATCATTAACATGTCTTATTCCCCATGGGGATTACTTGACAATGAGCCTCGCTTCAATTTTTTTCCATTGAGCGGTTTCGGATATATAGTGTAACGTTTTTCCAAGATGGCGTCCATACCACATGACATATGACGTCATAATTATGAATAAAATTTTTTACAGGCGAAGGCGCTCCTATGGTAAAATTTCGTGTCAATCGGACCAACGCTTTCCGAGAAAAATGGATTTTTAAAATGCACGCACGCACACACGTACGTACGCCACGCCTATACAACCGAATACCTAACCCTGTTTATTGCTTCGTGAGCGCAGGGTAAAGGACGACAGGCTTGACATACTCGGTGTGATCTGGAACAGTCGTCAATTACCTGCTTTGACAGAAAATCCATGTTCGGGCTTCACAAAACAGCTAAAAAGGAAGTTTTTGACCCCACATTGACCTAAATCTACTTTGATCAATTGTAATGTAACATGATATCCATTTAATTGTACAAATTTAAGTATTCATGTGATCATTTCACATGATAAAAATAAATAAATAATAATTAAATCATAGGAACACTTTCAAATTGGATGCAAGGGACTAAAAGAGGTGTGTTAGCAAGATGAAGGTCATGTTTGATCTAGAACCAGTCACCATTAGATCTTCACTTTTTCGTTCCATGTTCGTGTTTCGATCGCTCCAATCGTAGGTCACTTCCTCCTCCTCGCGCTGGTTGAGCCACATGAGCTCTTTGGTGGCACATCGGATGAATGCCTCGAGCTTGTGCAGGCTCTCTTTGCGGTCCATGGATACAGCCTGTGACCATAAAAGAGTAAGAGACACAAAGACTATATTTAGGTTTTTTTCTTTTTTTTTTTAATAAAGGAAGACCCTTCTGTATTTTACGAGTATAAAATAATGTGGAGGTTAAATTAAAACGTAAGCCATTAATCATTTATTAGTCCTTCTGGGGAAACCCTTCCTTGTGCTCGCACGAGAGAGCAGTTTAGGCCCACAGATTGCAGATTGCTTGTGTTTCATATAACCAGAGCCAGGTGTACCAAATATCAACACCTGATCAATTAAATGGACTTCTGGCACATTCTCACTGATTCTTGGTCATCTGCAGTGGGTGTTCAAGACCCTGTAATATTTTGATAGAGCAGGCCATTGTATGCCGGTACCTTGGACACATAAATTCCTATCATAATATGTTGGCGAACCACATCGACGCCACAACCACATTCCAATAATGATGAAACCAGCATGAGAACAAACTTGGAAATTAATTCCGCTCATATTTGCATTTGATAAATTAACAGATACTGTAGATCGAGTGTGATTGGTAATTTCAACTTGTTACCATCTACATCCAAGATGATCCAAGATGACCCCAAGGCAGGGTAGGGGAAAGGAGTCGTTTGTTGGATTCTGTTAAAAGTTCTAAAAGGGGGGCGGGGATAATATTAAAACTTACCATTAGGTTGTTGTATTTTTCCTTAAGATCTTCCAGGCTGTTGTCAAGTTCCGCTTTATATTGGTGAGGGACAGAGGCCTGGTAGAGAGACAGTGATGTCAATGAAATTCAACTTTCCCCAAAATGTTAAATAAGCATAATTAATCGTTCCCGTGGAGACAAGCCCAAGTAGGATTGTATACGAATCGCACCTGCCATTAATTGTGCAAAGCAAGTGTCAGGTGACTAGACAAGTGTCTGATATGCTATGAGAGTTGATCAGTAAGTCCATGGACGAACAGAGTGCGACTATTCATGTTCCTGTGCATGCATCCACATTGTGGCAGCTCAATAATTCTTTGTAAATAAGTAATGAAGCAGAAAACCAAATACAACTCGTACTTTGGAATCATCCAAAGGAACCAAAAAGAAAAGAGCAAAGATGGAGTTATCAGGAGGAACCTAGTCAAGGAACCAGGTCACTCTACTCTGGACATGTTGCTTCTGCTGTCTCAACAATGGATGGAGGTCCTTAATGTCAAACAGGATTTCAGAGCTGTCTCACTTGACATATCACGTGCCTTCGATACGGTCTGGCACCCAGCTCTGCTCACCAAACTCTCCTCCTATTGTATCCATGGAAATCTCCATGCATGGCTTGCGGACTTCCTCTCTGGTCGTAGTCAACGTGTGGCCCTGAATGGATTTCTCTCATCTCCCCTTCCTGTTCAGGCTGGAGTTCCCCAAGGCAGTGTTCTGGGCCCTGTGCTTTTTCTGGTCTTCATCAATGATCTATCCGACTCTCTGGAAAATCCTCTCTATCTCTTTGCTGATGACTCCACTCTCTGCCGCTCCATTCCTCATCCCTCAGATCGGCAGTCTGCAGCCTCCTCACTCTCTGCAGACCTGGACAAAATCGCAGACTGTTCAAACAAGTAGAACATGTCTTTCAATCCTGACAAATCTCACACTCTTACTATGTCTCTCCGAAAAGACTGACTGGACCACCCTCCCATCTACTTTCTCAACAATCCTCTCCAAGAAGTTCTGTCGCTCAAGCTTTTGGGTCTCATAATCTGCCACGATATTTCCTGGGAAAACCACATTTCCAAGCTGGCCTCCAAAGGCAGTCGCCGACTGGGCATTCTCCATCGTGTGAAGTCCTTCCTTGGCACACCTGAGCTCCTCACCACATACAAGGCTTTCATCCGCAGCTCAATGGAATACTGCTCTCCCCTTTGGGCTGGTGCTCCTGCCTCACACCTAGCTCGGCTTCACGTTGTAGAAACCAAAGCTTCTACCGAATCCTCTCTAGCCTGTGCTCTGTCCCCCAAATACTCCAACAGGTCGCACAAGATCTGCCTGCAACCCTCTTCTGGTGAAACTGCCAAAATCAAGACTCTCTGCTCACCTTCACTCTTTCATTCCTCTTTTCTCCCGCCTCTGGAACAAACCCCCTCACTCTCTTCAATCCAACTCCTCCCTCCAGGGCTTTAAAACAGCTGTTCAGCACCATCTCTTATCTCCCCCCATCCAAAACCTTGATCTTTTCTACCCCTGTTAATTCACCCCAGATCCACTTTTATGAAATACCGACTTCTTTCCTGGAAGTCGTAGCTGTGTCCATGTGCTTTTTTTTTTTTTACCTCTCGCACCCCCACCCCCTTCCCACGCCTCCTACCGCCAAGCCCTCTCTCTCCCACAGATCTCCCGATGTCCCTGCTCTCAAATGTTGTTGTCTAGTAGGAAGACTAGGTCCCCCTGCACCCCCCGGAGATATACTTCTAATCAGTGTTTCTAGATTGGAAAAAATGTGTAGAAAATGACTAGCTATGGCCCCAAGCTGAAAAAATGTCCCACATACCATTTTTATGCAAATTACTGCTGCAAATTTTATGCAAAATTATGCAAATTTTATGCAAATTTTTGATGAGGAGTAGAGTTGAGGGGTCTTTGAGGGCTTCATCGAGGTGCTCTCGGTTGCAAGACTGGGTCATTCTGAGAAGCACAGCAGGGTCAGAGATCATGATGTTCTCCTCCTCAGTGAATCTCTCCATCAACAGCCTCTCCATTGCCTCACACACTGTTTTGAGGCAAAAGAGGGACTTTGCGTAGGCCTTTCCACTGAGAACACATTTGAGAGATCCACTTGTTACTAGTTGTGCCTCAAAGAGAATCTCTGCATATCCAGAACCACGCATCTTGTGTCCAGTGAGCATCCCGATGTAGTTCATGGATGTGTGGAAGGGTCCAATCGTTACTACATGACTAGCAAATTCATTTGGCCAGCGCCAGATGATGGGAAGGGCTTTCATGCAGACACCCAGATCAAATGTATTCAGGACCCATCTCTGACCCACCTCAGCAGTTGCTGCCTCGGAACGCTTCAGTAGCTCACGAACAACTGCGTTGTCTGTGATCGGTTGGTGGATAGGCGTGCAGTAGTCGACTGTTGATTTGCTGGGTGGGGGAGAACCAGTTGCAGAGGTGAAACCCCCTAGCCCAGGCACAGGCTGCAGGCCATTGCCATGCCATGCAGGCACCAGGCACAGACCGATCACAGACAACGCAGTTGTTCGTGAGCTACTGAAGCGTTCCGAGGCAGCAACTGCTGAGGTGGGTCAGAGATGGGTCCTGAATACATTTGATCTGGGTGTCTGCATGAAAGCCCTTCCCATCATCTGGCGCTGGCCAAATGAATTTGCTAGTCATGTAGTAACGATTGGACCCTTCCACACATCCATGAACTACATCGGGATGCTCACTGGACACAAGATGCGTGGTTCTGGATATGCAGAGATTCTCTTTGAGGCACAACTAGTAACAAGTGGATCTCTCAAAGGTGTTCTCAGTGGAAAGGCCTACGCAAAGTCCCTCTTTTGCCTCAAAACAGTGTGTGAGGCAATGGAGAGGCTGTTGATGGAGAGATTCACTGAGGAGGAGAACATCATGATCTCTGACCCTGCTGTGCTTCTCAGAATGACCCAGTCTTGCAACCGAGAGCACCTCGATGAAGCCCTCAAAGACCCCTCAACTCTACTCCTCATCAAAAATTTGCATAAAATTTGCAGCAGTAATTTGCATAAAAATGGTATGTGGGACATTTTTTCAGCTTGGGGCCATAGCTAGTCATTTTCTACACATTTTTTCCAATCTAGAAACACTGATTAGAAGTATATCTCCGGGGGGTGCAGGGGGACCTAGTCTTCCTACTAGACTATTGTGCTTGTGTGCTTCCCCCTCTCTCTCCATCTTTTCTCCTGCTCCCTTTATTTTGTTTTATGTGTCCGTTTTTTTTTTTATCATTAATGACCTGGATAGGATTTGGGTTCCTCCACCCTCAAACCCATGCAGCCACAGCCAAGTGAGCCTTCCAGAAAAAAAAAATTCTGCAAGAATTCACTTCTCCGAAGACATAGATAAAGAAAGAGAGAAATAAAGAAAAAGTAAGAATTAGAATGAATGAAGAGAAATATGAAAAAGTAGAAAGAAATGTGAAAGAAACAAATATGCTTAACCCTTATCCCTAACTCCTTCCTAGCCCTAACTCCTAGCCATAGCTTCTAACCCCTAGCCATAGCTTCTAACCCCTAGCCATAGCTTCTAGTCCTAGCTCCTTCCCTTAACTCCTAGCCCTAGCTCCTTCCCTTAACTCTTAGCCCTAGATCCTAGCCCTAGAAAGATGTTGGGAAGAACCCAGATAGATAGATTTCAGCAGTTCTTCCTCAGGCAAAAACACAGCAACAGTTACAAGCTACCAGAGGTCCATCAGCGGGTGAGCAGAATCCACACAGCAACAGGATGTGATGCAATCGTAATGAAACAGAAAACCAAATACTGCATTGGAGTCATCAGAAGGAACCCAAAAATAAGTAAAGAGCAAAGATGGAGTCACCGGGAGGAACCTGGATCGGATTTGGGTATCAAAAGTTTTATCATTTAAAGTTTTATCATTCTGGGTCTAACATTAGCATGGTATCGATTACATAACGTCATCGTGTCCCAAAACCTGTCTATCCAGAGGTTGTTTTTACAGCATTTCTGTAACAGAAAACTAAGGTAAACCTTGAGGAATAAATTGTGAACCTAAAAAAAAACCTCATTTTCCACGATTTATAAATCCATGGAGGACAGTAGGCCGATGAAATATAGTACTTGTGGCTAATTGAAAAAGCATATTGAGTGTTGAGCACACAAAAAAAACCTTTATGGCCACCCAGGGGATCATATTTACCTCGGCCACCGAAGGTAGACAGGGATTATGTTTTCACCATTGTCTGTTTGTCTGACTGTGAGCAGGATATCTCAAAAAGTTGTGGACGAAGTTTGGTGGAGAGGGTTGAGTATGTGACGAGGACAAATTGATTCGATTTTGGTTCATGTCCAGATCCAGATCCGGCCGATCAGTGGCGTACAAACCATAAACTGTTCTTCCTGGTCGAGGTTTGCTCTATACCGAGTGCCATTGTAGTTGGTTCATGTAACCACCGAAGGGACCATGCTGGGTCATATGAAAGTAATGGGATGTGGGGAGGGGGTGATTTTCATAAATGCTCTACATAGATCGTTTGGAATTCACCAAAGATGGCCGAAGCATTTACTGATCGATTTCTTTAAAAGAATGTTTTTATAAAAATAGCAAAATTGAGATCTTGAGGTATTTATAATAAACTGTTCTTAATCGGTGTTTGCATTTTGTTGTTGAAAATAAAACCTAACTTGGGAATGTGCGTACATCTCAGGGGCGGATCCAGGAATTTCAAGATGGGGGGGGGTGTATGAAACGATAGTGCTGGGGGGGGGGACAAAGGGGGTCTGGGGGTCCTCCCCCAGAAAATTTAAAAAAATTGATCGTCAGAAACGGCATTTCGTGCGTTCTTGGAAGTTTCTGCAGTTCCTTGGTTCTTCCCTGGTCCAACAGTTCAGCAGATTCGCACCCCCTGCACCCCCCAACCCCCTGGATCCGCCCCTGCATCTGACTGTAAATGTGGACAAATCAGGAGACGACGATGGTTCACGAGCGAGCGGTATTCAATGACAAATGACGGACTGTAACCGAAACAGGCCCGGACAGGCCAGGCCCGGAAATGTCAAAACGAAGGTTACTGACCTTGAAATGAGATAGAAAATAATGTATAATCAGTTATGAGGTTAGTTAGCTACACAATACCGAAAATTCGGTGAAAAATGAAATGAAAAAAAATGAAAAATCGAGCTCCGTGGGGCTAGACACAGACATTGGCCAAACCAAATACCGAAA
The DNA here is from genome assembly GCF_964187855.1 of Myxine glutinosa. Taxonomy (NCBI): domain Eukaryota; kingdom Metazoa; phylum Chordata; class Myxini; order Myxiniformes; family Myxinidae; genus Myxine; species Myxine glutinosa. Next base: position 54,024,822 of record NC_136273.1, on the reverse strand, counting down.
CCCCCGTCAGATTCCACCAACTTCCTCGGAGATGATGTAGCTTGAACTCGATTACCCCCTAAAAAGACATTTTTTGGGCGTGGCTCCGCTCACAATGGGCGCAATACGCCCACTCTCGGCAGGACACAACTCGATCATGATATCGACCTCCCACCCAAGTTTCATCAAGATCGGATGATATCATCGGGTAGTTATGCTGCGGACAGACAGAAGCACACAGAGACAGACGCACACACATGACGAATATAGTGGTCACTTGATAACTCGAGTGGTGAACCAATAACAATCGGATCGCATGGTTTGTGTCAGCTTAGTGTAAATCTAGGAAACATTGATCAATCTGAGTGTAAATGTGAGTAACGATCACATCACATGGTTTTCCCTCATTGAGGGTAAATTTGGGTAACAATCGGATGCCATGGTTTTGGCCGAGTGTGAAGGTGGCTAAGAATCGGATGTTGATAGTTAGAATCACATTTCATGTCACGTGGTGATGGTTAGTTCGAGTCACATTTCATGTCACGTGTTTTTCAGTGGAACACATGAATCACGATCACCAATAAAATGAAGGCTGAACTCTTTTTCCTGTAACTATATTTGGCTGATTTTTAATACCTGAATGTATTGTTCTGAACACTACTGTACTTCGTTTTCTTCTTCTTCTTCTTATGCCATCCACTTAATTTGGTGACATGAGATTTTTCCATTGTTCTCGATTGAACGCAGCGTTGTTTAAACATCAATGCCACTCAGGCTGGTTTCCTCAATGATGTCGCCAAGGGTTGTGAGAGGCCGCCCCATTCTCCGGGGTTCCTTGGGCCTCCAGAGTAGGACTTTCTTTGTTGGTTCTTCACGGTACATCATATGACCAGCAAGGCGAAGGTTGCGTTACCTCACAATAGCAGATATGCGTGGAACAGAACCATTAAAAAAATCTCTGTTGGTGATATGGTCTCGCCAACAAATGTTCAGGACTTTGCGAAACAATCGGGTGTAAGTACCATCCAATGACTTATCCAGTGCTTTGGTCAAGGTCCCAAATTTGCACGCCTGGAGAAGGATCGACTCAACAGTAGTTTTGAAGATCCTTAGCTTACTGTGTCCGTGGACTGGAGATCTCCAAACTTTGTTGAGGGCATGAACTGCCTGCCAAGCCTGAGCTTTTCTCCATTCTAAGTCATGGTGTAGCTATATCGTTAGCAAAGTTCAAATCAGAAAAGTGCTGTGCTGGACATCTGTGCCATGATGACTGCGAGACCGTCTCGGTCTTCTATCACAAAGCTTAAGGTATAGTCCAAACTCCAAGGCAATAGTAAACAGGTAAGGAGCGAGCAGGTCACCTTTGAAAACTCCAGCTTCGATTTGAAAGTTGAAGTCTCTCCTTCAGGGGTTAGTACCACTTCAGAGTTGTCTTCATACATTATTTATATGGCCTGAACAATCGACCACGGATGCCACATGCATGGACAATCTGGTAACATCTATTCCTGTCAACAGAATAGAAAAGCCTGATGTTTGCTTACTGATTAAGGTGGCTGGCTTAAAATCCGAGGGTCTTGGGTTCAAGCCCCTGTCATGCCGTTGAATTAACATCAGGCAGGTCGACTCAGCCTATAATCCTTCCGTGGTCAGAAAAATGAGTACCACCTGACTGGTAATGGGACATTGCATCAACGGCATAGCCGCACCCCCAAGGCAACCAAGCAATCGCAGGCTGCATACGAACAAATAAAAAACCAGAACGACACTCTTCGACGTCACGATGTCGGCCGTTATGCCTCCGCCCACCTTATTACATCTATCTATAATTCCAGTAATCTCTGTGTGTATGTGTGTGTGTCTGTGTGTGTGTGTGTGTGTGTGTGTGTTTGTCTGTGACCGCTGTTTCTCGACGACTACCGGTCCGATATACTTGAAACTTGCCAGGTATATTGCTGGGGACCCGAGGATGTGCCTTTTCAAGGTTTGAAATTAATCGGACAAGTGGTTCCCAAGGTATGGTCACCGTACTCGCAAGCCGTTCGCTTTGGCTTTGCGAATGGACCAAACCATTTCATGTAAATAGAGGGGGGGGGGGGGGGGGGATAGTCACCGTACTCGCGAGCCGTTCGCTTTGGCTTTGCAAATGGACCAAACCATTTCATGTAAATAGAGGGGGGGGGGGATATAATTTTAGATATATATATAGTACGGGCACGCCCTTGTCATTATAATACTTGTACCAAGTTTGATTTAAATCCCTCAACTGTTCTCATGCTATCACATTTTTTACCTGACATGACCTCTGATATTTTACTTCTTGATGCCATAATCCAATCAGTTCATGTTTGCATCATATGTACCGATACCAAGTTTGGTGAAAATCCCATCACTTTTTTTTTTTTTTTTGTATACAGGATCGAGGCTCGTGAAAGAGCTAACATTTATCACACAAAAAATCAAACAGACACATAAAACATATAATAAGGGGAGCGGTAGACAAGATGGGGAGAGAAGGGAAAGCACACAAACACAACATTTGAGAGCAGGGACATCGGGAGATCTGTGGGAGGGAGAGGGCTTGGGGGGAGGAGGCATGGGAAGGGGTGGATAATAATCCTAACAAGAGCAATAATAGCTTTCCCGCCTGTTGGCTTGCTAGCCTAATTAGAGAAATGACTATACAACTTCTAAAATATTAATAAATGACTATTCATATGAAGAGCTGATTATACGGTTGAGTGGCTAAAGACTTTTCTTTTCTCCATTGACAGGTGTGGGCCTGATTCTCATGGCTGCTCACATTTACCAAGCCCCACTTGGCAAGCATGGTAAGTATGCCAGAAAAAACCCTCAACATGATTTGAGGGAGTCCTTTGTCGTTTAGTGCTGCAGCAAACGGGAGTGCGTCACCAATTGCTTCAAAGAGCAGCCTGGGGTGAGTCGCCTATGAAATATGCATGTTTGGTGTGCAATTTCAATAACATTCCCAGTATTTTCAATGAAAACCGGGTCCTCAACCGGGTCCTCAATCGAGGTCCTCAACATCATCCCGTTTCCGCCCTTCAACCTCGATACAGTCAGCTAAGGTGGGCCAGCAGGGGCACGTACACATCCACATGCAGCAACTGCATCTGGATGCATCTGGATCACTGGTTTACGAGTTGGCAAGGCGACATAATTTTTACCTAACATGAACTCTGACCTTTGACCTCTTGACCGCAAAATCTAATCAGTTCATATTTTCATCATTATACATACCTGTACCAAGTTTGACTTGGATCTCTTCAGCTGTTCTTAAGTTATCGTGGTAACGAAATAATTGTAACTTAACATGACCTCTGGTCTTTGACCTCTTAACCCCAAAATGGAATCAGTTCATCTTTGCATCATCTATCTATAATTCCACTAATCTCTGTCTGTGTGTGTATGCGACCGCTGTTTCTCGACAACTACCGGTCCGATATACTTGAAACTTGCCAGGTATATTGCTGGGGACCCGAGGATGTGCCTTTTCAAGGTTTCATATTAATCGGACAAGTAGTTACCGAGCTATGTCCAAAAAACGATTCAACCAATCAGAGAGCAGCGAGTTATCACGTGTGCCGAACGTGGCGAACAGACTCTGCCTCGGATGGCACATTTGAGAGCGTATTCATTTATTTCACGTTGGCAAACTATGTTGGCGTTAAACTATGTTTTAAAACTAATTAAAACTACTTTGCGATTCATCGTAACTGCGATTCGTAACTACCGTTCGCTTTGGCTTTGCGAATGGACCAAACCATTTCATGTAAATAGAGGGGGGGGGATTGTCACCGTACTCGCAAGCCGTTCGCTTTGGACCAAACCATTTCATGTAAATAGAGGGGGGGGGATATAATTTTAGATATAGATATAGTACGGGCATGCCCTAGTAATATATAATTATACCAAGTTTGTTGAAAATCCCATCACTGGTTTACGAGTTGGCAAGGCGACATAATTTTTACCTAACATGAACTCTGACCTTTGACCACAAAATCTAATCGGTTCATATTTTCGTCATTATACAAACTTTTACCAAGTTTTACTTGGTTCCCTTCAGCTGTTAGCTAGGAGCTAGGGCTAGGAGTTAAGGGAAGGAGCTAGCCCAAGGGCAAGGAGATTTTTGTTCCTTTCACATTTCTTTCTATTTTTCACATTTCTCTTCATTCATTCTAATTAAGTTATTGCAGTTACGAAATAACTGTAACTTAACATGACCTCTGATCTTTGACCTCTTGACCCCAAAATCGAATCAGTTCATCTTTGCATCATAATATATAATTATACCAAGTTTGGTGAAAATCCCATGACTGGTTCACAAGTTAGCTCAGCAACAGAATTTTTTACCTGTTATCACATTTTTACATTTGTCTGACATTTAGCCTTTGACCACTGGATCCCAAAATATAATCAGTTGATCTTTACATCATTATACACACCTGTACCAAGTTTGAATGGGATCCCTTCAGCCGTTCTCAAGTTATAAACCAATTACAGACTTTGACGTTTGACCTCTTGATCCCAAAATCAAATCGGTTCATCTTTACCTCATTTTCCATACCTGCACCAAGTTTGACTAACATACCTTCAGCCGAGCCGTTCTCAGGTTATCGTGATATCACGGACGGATGGACAACCCGAAAACATAATGCCTCCAGTGACTTCGTCGGCGAAGGCATAAAAATCGAATTGATGGCTTTTTTGATGTCGATGAAGATGATAGCATCTTATTTTTTGTGGTTACATATTTCCTTAATGATGCACCTAAGAGCAAGAATCTAAGATGTAGCTCAAAAGGGCCGAAACCATTTTGATTTGGGCATATAATATTTTCTAGTTGAAAGCGATTTCTGTTAATAAGTAGGTGATTGTAGATTTTTGTTGCAGTTTGGGTTCGTTTGGGTTGTTCGACGAAATCCGTGGTTCTTAACCTGGGTTCGACCGAACCCCAGGGGTTCAGTGAGCCAGTCTCAGGGGTTTGGCGGAGTTCCTCCGAAATGCATTGCAATTTTTTTTTTTTTTTTTTTTAGTTTTGTATCAATTTTGAATCTATGTGTAATTACGCTCATTATTAATATTATTATTATTTTGCTATGTATGTCACGAACGAATGGAAATGTTATTTGTAATTGTATTCCCATCCCATTCATGGTTTCTCTGGTCTGTGTTTAAGATAAGTTGTTTCACACTGACTGTAGTAAGTTGAATCAATGAGCAAGTTGCTAATTATTCTGTTGATGGTGCTTACTTGCTTACTTACTTACTGGATTTTGGACATTGCAGGTGTTCGGAAATTCCAGTGAATAGCCTCGATTAGCTTGCCCTGTGCCGTGCGTCATTGGTCGAGCCTTACTTTGGAGTTACTGATTAATTGAAAAGTAAGTTGGAAATGTTTGTGGATATGCAGGGCGGGTTCAGACTTATATTAAAGTCAAAAGTGGATGGTGATTATAAAATATGATTTTATTACTCAGAAAATTAGGTGGAGGTGATATAACTCCTTTGGTCACAATTCAAAACTAACAATTCGCAGTTTTCTATGTAATATTATAATGGGATTTGAGGTGACATAGAGTTGAGTAAATAATAAATCCCATCATCGTAACTATAAGTTATGTTTTCTTCGTTAAAATTTCTCAGTTTTCAGAGGGGTACTGATTATATTTAAGCATGTTCTTTTTAAATTTTTGTCATATAATTATTTGCCCGAACTCAATTAAGATCAGTTTGTTACTTCTTTTTTTTTTTGCAGTATGTCGAGCAAAAAAAGGAAGTGGTCAGAGGATTACGTGCGGTACGGGTTCACGTGTTTGACGGAACAGGACGGAAGTCAGCGTCCTCAATGCATGCTTTGCAATGTCAAGTTGAGCAACTCCAGCCTAGCACCAGCAAAACTACGGGAACACTTCAAAAAACTGCACGGCGAGGGGCAGTACAAAGACGCAACGCTGGATGAATTCAAATTGAAGAGAGTCCGATTCGATGCAAGTGCTACCTTGCCCACTCTCGGCTTCGTTCCAATTGACAAACCGATCCTCACCACGTCGTATGAAGTTGCGTACCTGATCACAAAGCAGGGCAAACCGCACACCGTTGGCGAGACACTCATCAAACCGGCCGCGTTGAAGATGGCCAACATCATGCTGGGAAAAGCTGCTGAAAACAAGTTATCTCTCGTTCCACTCTCAAATGACACCATCAGATGCAGAATCAAAGACATGAGCAACGACATCCTCACCCAGGTAGTTGCAGATTTAGTCGTGAGCCAAACGAAATTCAGCCTTCAATTCGACGAGACCACCGACGTTTCGAATTTGAGCCAGCTCATCTTATTTGTGCGTTATGTCAAAGGAGACGAGATCAAGGAAGACTTTCTGTTCTGCAAGCCTCTCACAACAATGACGAAGGCAGCTGACGTGAAGAAGCTTGTGGACGACTTCTTCAGAAGTAACGGCCTCTCATGGAACATGGTGTCTGCAGTTTGCTCGGACGGAGCTCCAGCCATGCTGGGATGCAACTCCGGTTTTGGAGCGCTGGTTAAGTCCGATGACCACACATCATCATCACGCACTGCGTCCTGCACAGACACGCGCTGGCATCAAAAACCCTGCCTCCAAAACTGGCCAATGTTCTGAAAATCGTCATTGAGACTGAATTACGTGCGAAGCCGTGCTCTGAATCATCGCATCTTCAAAGAGCTGTGCAATGAAATCGGCTCTGAATTCGAAGTCCTTCTCTACCCCTCTAACGTTCGATGGTTATCACGAGGGAAGGTAGTGAGCCGTGTTTTTGCCTTGCGTGTAGAAATAGCCCTGTTTTTGCGAGAACACCAGCATTGCCATGCAACGCACTTCCAAGAGTCAGAGTTCATCCTCGCCTTGGCGTACTTGGATGAAATCTTCGACGCACTCAATCATCTCAATTGCCAGATGCAGGGCGGTGGAGTGAATGTCATCGAATCTGAAGAAAAGCTGGGCACTTTCCGAAAGAAGTTACCGTTGTGGAGGCGGCGAACAGAGAATGACAACTTCGCAAACCTTTCGCGACTGGACAAGTGTGTGAGTGGGATCGAAGATGAGTCTGAAGTTGGAGGCACTGCTGTACCGGGGGAGCTGAAGCAAGCGATTGCGACGCACTTGGATGAGCTGGGACAGTCATTCGACGGATACTTCCCCGGCCAAGAGCAATACCCAGAATGGGTGCGGCAGCCGTTTCCTTTTGACGTTGCAACAGCAGATGTCAACGACCAATACCTCGACGACCTCATCGAACTTCAGCAGAGCCAGACTCAACAACAACTCTTCAGCACAACAACGCTCTCAACGTTTTGGTGCCGCCAAATGGAAGGATATCCTCACATCGCTAAAATTGCCCTTGAGATCCTCACGCCGTTCGTTACAACGTATCTCTGCGAGCATGCGTTTTCGAAACTGGTGGACATTAAAACAAAGAAAAGGAGCAGGCTTGCATGCGAAAATGATTTTAGGGTGGCCCTTGCCAAAAGAAAACCACGCATTTCCCAGATCACCTCCCGAAAAGAAGAACAGAAAACGCATTTAGATGCAATTTTCTTAATTTTTTTTTTGTCAAATTTGAGGGGTTCCGCAAGTGTTCGGTGGGTTTCGTTAGGGTTCGGCACATTTTAAAAAGGTTAAGAACCACTGGACTAAATGGATAAAATGAGATGATTATTATTCAAATGAATGTTTAATCTCACATCCCATGCTCATTCCAATGTTCAATTCATGAAGTAGTATCGACAACGAAATAGAAGATCATTTCGTTGGGCAGCCTTAGGCCTATGTTCTCATTGTGAATGAGTGAGGTACCTGCAGGTGGTTTGCATAGTCCACCTTCGTTCTGAAGTCTGCGATGTTTCTGTGAGTGGCATTGTGCTGTTTGTATGCCTTCTTCATGCTCACCGCATCAACGGGCCACTCACAATCATATATGTCTGCCTGTGACAACATGGCAAATACATGGCACAAGGCACGGTGATATCACAGCACGACAGACACAGCAAAGTATATCACAAGGTATGGCAATATAAATTCCGGAAAGTATAGCACAAGGTATGGCAATATAAATTCCGGTAAAGTATATCACAAGGCATGGCATTATGAATTCCGGTAAAATATATCACAAGGTATGGCAATATATATTCCGGTAAAGTATATCACAAGGTATGGCAATATAAATTCCGGTAAAGTATATTACAAGGTATGGCAATATTTTTTCCGGTAAAGTATATCACAAGGTATGGCAATATATATTCCGGTAAAGTATATCACAAGGCATGGCAATATAAATTCCGGTAAAGTACACTACCTGTCGAAAGTTTTAGAACACCTCAATTTTTCCAGTTTTTATTGAAATTTACGCAGTTTAATGTCTCAATGTACTCTGAAATTAAGCATAGAGCAAACAAACAATTGGAGATAAAAAAGAAATCATAGAATCATTTTGTTTAACAAAATTTAATTTAAAATTTTGACTCAGCAAAGTAGCCACCTTTTGCAGATATAACCGCCGAACTCACTCGTGGCATTCTTTCTGCAATGAAAATCAAATATTGTTCGGGAAGTTTTTCCCAGCACTGTTGCAGAAGTTCCCACAAATGTGTTGCACTTGTAGGTTGCTTTGCTTTCACTCTTCTGTCGAGTTCATCCCAAACAGGCTCGATGGGGTTTAAGTCTGGAGACTGTGCCGGCCATTCCATGATTTGAAGCCTACCGTCTTGTTCTTTTCCTCGAAGGTAGTTTTGACATAGCCTGGAGGTGTGTTTAGGGTCATTATCTTGCTGTCGGATGAACCCCTGACAGACGAGGCATATACCAGAGTGTATTGCATGGCGCTGAAAAATGCTGTGGTAGCCCTTTTGGTTCAGGGTGCCAGTCACTCTGTGCAAGTCGCCGACTGGATACAGCAAAAGAGCCCCAGACCATCACACTTCCTCCTCCATGTTTGACAGTTGGTGTCACACACTGAGGAACCATCCTTTCGCCAACTCGATGGCGAACAAAAACCCTGCGTTATGAACCAAAGACTTCAAATTTTGATTCATCGGTCCATAAGACCTTCTTCCAGTCTTCAGTAGTCCACTGGCGGTGCTTCATGGCCCAGGCAAGCCTCTTTTTCTTATTTTGCCATCTTAGCAATGGCTTTCTTGCTGCCACTCGACCTGTCAAACCTTCAGCTCGAAGTCTTCTCTTCACAGTTGAAACTGAGACTTGCTTACTTCGACCAGTGTTAAACTGTGCTTGAAGCTGTTGTCCTGTGAGCCGCCTATCACGCAAGCTGTTGACTCTCAGAAACTTGTCTTCTGATTCTGTTGTGGCTTTGGGTCTGCCATACCTCTTCCTGTCAGAGTTTCCTCCAGTTTCCAATATACTACTTCCTGCAGTGCAATATTGTCCAAATAATGCTTCAGAGAGTGTAATAACAGTCTGTTCCAATACTGCTTTCAGACAGACAGGGGGTTTGTAATCAAGTAATCAGCAGAGGTTGGGACACCTGTAGGAATTGTTTGCATCAACTTTCAAGACTTAATTTACTTACATTGCTGCAGAACACCTGTAAGTTGTTAACCCATTACTTGTTCCCTGAAGAAGGCCTTTTTTTTTTTTAACAATATAACTGTGCAATTTACATTTTTTTCCTGTTTTTGCTAACCTAAACTTTTTTTTAAAACCTCAAGCAGTTTACTGCTTACCTTTGTACCATTTCAGGTTATTCACTGGACATTAAACTGCGTAAATTCCAATAAAAACTGGAAAAATTGAGGTGTTCTAAAACTTTTGACCGGTAGTGTACTTTACCGGAATTCATATTGCCATGCCTTGTGATATACTTTACAAGAATATATATTGCCATACCTTGGGATATACTTTACCGGAATATATATTGCCTTACCTTGTGATATACTTTACCAGAATATATATTGCCATACCTTGTGATGTACTTTACCGGTAAACCGGCTTTATAAATTCCGTTAAAGTATATCACAAGGTATGGCATTATAAATTCCGGTAAATTATATCACAAGGTATGACAATATAAATTCCGGTAAAGTATATCACATGGCATGGCATTATAAATTCCGGTAAAGTATATCACAAGGTATGGCATTATAAATTCCGTTTAAGTATATCACAAAGTATGGCATTATAAATTCCGGTGAAGTATATCTCAAGGTATGGCAATATAAATTCCGGTAAATTATATTACAAGGTATGACAATATATATTCCAGTAAAGTATATCACATGGCATGGCATTATAAATTCCAGTAAAGTATATCACAAGGTATGGTATTATAAATTCTGGTAAAGTATATCACATGGTATGGAAATATAAATTCCGGTAAAGTATATCACAAAGTATGATGTTATAAATTCCGGTAAAGTATATCACAAGGTATGGTATTATAAATTCCGGTAAAGTGTATCACATGGCATGGCATTATAAATTCCGGTAAAGTATATCACAAGGTATGGCATTATAAATGCCATTAAAGTATATCACATGGCATGGCATTATAAATTCCGGTAAAGTGTATCACAAGGTATGGCAATATAAATTCCGTTAAAGTATATCACAAGGTATGGCAATATAAATTCCGGTAATGTATATCACAAGGTATGGCAATATAAATTCCGGTAAAGTATATCACAAGGTATGGCATTATAAATTCCGGTAAAGTGTATCACATGGCATGGCATTATAAATTCCGGTAAAGTGTATCACAAGGTATGGCAATATAAATTCCGGTAAAGTATGTCACAAGTTATGGCAATATAAATTCCGGTAAACTATATCACATGGCATGGCATTATAAATTCCGGTAAAGTATATCACATTATCACAAGGTATGGCATTATAAATTCAGGTAAAGTATAGTCCCATGGCATGGCATTATACAGGGTGGGCCATTTATCTATTCCTGGTTTTGAAACCCCTGCGATTCTGTTGCTAAGAAACGAAATCGAATTTTTTTTTTTAACCTGATACAGGTACATATTTCAAGTTTTTGTGGTACCAGTTTTATTGAATTCAGAAGTGTACAAAATTAGTTATGAATTTCGACGTAATTTCCTTCATTTTCAAGATCTTCACCAAAATTCCAAGCAGTGTGCATTCTTCGGCGATACTCCAAGGCCATTTTCTATCGCATTTCGACCGTAATTTATCCAAAAGCTGCTTGAATCCACTCTCAGATCTTGAACGTTCACTGGTTGAGTTGCGTAAACTTTGCCCTTAAGATAGCCCCACAATAAGAAATTGCATGGGCTGAGGTTTGGCTCAAGGGTATATTGTTGTTTTTGTTGTTGTTTTTATTGTTGTTTATATTGCATGCAACTAATTTTGTAGTTATCGGATGTTCAATACAGTCGGAGGTCTTTCGGCCCATCAAAGCCTGTGCTATGGTAACCAACTTATGGTTGTGTGCCAGTCAGTGTTGTATCCTTTTTGAATGATAAGCATCAATTAAGGAAGCAGTGCGTAATAACTCACACACATTTCGAGCCGTCCATGGACACTCCTTGCACAAGGACATGCAGGCAACATCATTGCCTGAGGGCACAGCTGTGCTGCCGATGCAGTGCCCTCTGGTGGTTAGGGCAGGAATTTGTTATATGTTCATGATGCCGGCGATAGCTAGCTTACTCTTCGCGAAGAAAACCGTGGGATATTTAACGTCCACCAACGAATGCTGGCAGATGGCGCACACCAGTTTAACGTCCATCCGAGGGACAGCACACACATTGATGAATCGCCCTGCCTGTGAAACATCAGAATAGCAGCCAGTACCTGGGTTGGGATTTTAACACAGGCTAGACAGCTTTCAGGTGAGTGTGCGTACCTCCAGGCCATAATGTCAGCCTACATACCCACTGACCGGCACTCACTGTGGCACACATACAATCTTACAGCGTATCCCATTCCAGACATGGATTCATGGTTCATGGGATAGTTTGTACATGTATCACATGCAGGATTAAGACATCCATAGACATCAGTGTACTTTTCCAGAAATTAAAAAGAACATCAGGAAACAAATGATCCAAGGGTTCATATGACAACTCGACTTGTATAAAACGAGTTGAAGTATGAGAGTCACATGTAACCTACTGTGTAAATAAGATCGCAGCATATGAAGCCATTCTCGCATGACTTATCCTTGGATGCTTCGGGTTAAGTCATTACTGTCTTTAACATGTTCAATATAGAGGACGCACGTGGTGCAGCATGGCTAATGAACTCACCTCTTGCTGTTCGATCCAGGCCTGCATGTCTGAGATGAAGCAAAGCTTCTTGCGCATTTCAGACGAAGATGCGGTGTTGAGTGTCCCTCCGTATTTCGTATAATTGACATCGATCTGCATTTTCTGAACCGCTTGTGGCATTCGATCCATCGACCCAGAAACCTTGTTTGAAGAAGAGACCTGATGTCCATTTATCGTTGCAAACTTTGCCGAGTTGCTCGAGAATCTCTGCGCCGACTTTTCGTACTGTGTGATGGTATGCTGATAGCCCTGTAGAACCTGCAACTCGCTGTGTAACATTGTAACTCTGGAAAGAAAACAAAAAGTCCTTATCAGAGCATTCCATTATTGTTATAACTTCTCCTTTTGGGCTAAATGTTAATGATTTCCAGGAATCAATTCTTTAACCAACTTGAATCATACATATACTGTATATAGCATTTAGACCAAATATAAACAAACTCCTGCCATTCTGCGGTTCAATCTTCTGGAGGTTCAATTACTCCGGTGTACTGTCTAACCAATGTTCCGGCTAATTGAGAGGACATTCACTCTGGGATCCTTATGGATTCTCAAGATGACTTGCAGAGGTTACAAAACAGGAAATAAATAATTATGATTTTTTTTTATTTTAAAGATGGTCCTTGTATACAGCAGACTTTGATGTTGTTGTTCTTATCGATTTTAACAGACATTCCATGATCTCCGAGTACCTTTCTATCTCCATGGGGGCGAGGTGCTTCGCAGACAACATTTTTGCGATCATATCAGCTTCCGTAAGGCACCGACCTGCCTCCTGTATGTGCCAGGGCAGGTGGTGAGTCTCTATTCGCCGCAGGTCCTGCGCATTTGAATGGGAAGAACAGATTTACTTTGGTTGTTCCACGTCATTCTATTGGAGAATTTGATAAAACTAGTACACCCGCAGACTACGGGAGCGACAAGAAGACTCATTCCTCTTTGGGGTATATAGATTACAGTCTCTCTATGGTCGGGTCTCAAGAGCATTGGGTGTTTGTCATTTCCCAAGTTTCTTGTGGAGAGATCGCCAAGTGGTTTAAGCATTCGAGCAAGCACTCCATTCAAAACCTTTAAGGAACGGCTGGCTTGGCAAGCGCTGGCTAGCAGCTTGGCAAATGATCACAACCCGGGCTTCCTCCGTTTCAGTTTCGTGTAAACGGCAGGAGCGAGTTTCAAAAGTTTGCTACGAAAAATACCACGTTAGTGCCAGGAAGGGTCATGTTATTAACCCAACGCTTGTGGGGTATATAGAGTACCATAGATCTTCGCTCAGTTCTGTAAGTAAAACTTACCTCACGGATGTCGGGATTCCTCCAAATCCCTTCATTTAGTGTTATAAACAGCATTGGCGACTGTTTAAAAAGCTAATCATACGTGTTTGTGGTTTATAATATTTTTACTTCCAGTAGAGGCCATTGCTCCCACAAAAACGCCATGATAAGCTATTTCTAAACGTTGACTCGACGTTTGTTCAAGAAGGAAAAACCCCTTGGGGAGGTGGGATATTGTTGGTATTAATTATGTTTTGTAATAACATTAATATTATGCTATTTATCATTAGTTTTGCTGTAAGAACGGCCTTGGAAAAACGCCACGATAAAGCTAACTAAACATCGATATACACCTCAATATACACCTCAACATTTCCTCTCTGGTCGTAGGCAACGTGTGGCCCTGAATGGATTTCTCTCATCTTCCCTTCCCTTCCTGTTCTGGCTGGAGTTCCCCAAGGTAGTGTTCTGGGCCCTGTGCTATTTCTGGTCTTCATCAATGACCTCTCCGACTCTCTGGAAAATCCTCTCTATCTCTTTGCTGATGACTCCACTATCTGCCGCTCCATTCCTCATCCCTCAGATCGGCAGTTTGCAGCCTCCTCACTCTCTGCAGACCTGGACAAAATCACAGACTGGTCAAACAAGTGGAACATGTCTTTCAATCCTGACAAATCTCACACTCTTACAATGTCTCTCCGAAAGGACCGACTGGACAACCCTCCCATCTACTTTCTCAACAATCCTCTCCAAGAAGTTCTGTCGCTCAAGCTTTTGGGTCTCACTATCTGCCATGATCTTTCTTGGGAAAACCACATTTCCAAGCTGGCCTCCAAAGCCAGTCGCCGACTGGGCATCCTCCGTCGTGCGAAGTCCTTCCTTGGCACACCTGAGCTCCTCACCACATACAAGGCTTTCATCCGCAGCTCAATGGAATACTGTTCCCCCCTCTGGGCTGATGCTCCTGCCTCACACCTTGCTCGGCTTCACGCTGTTGAGGCCAAAGCTTTCAGAATCATTGGAATCTCCTGCGATGTAGTCAACTCCGAGAGCCTTTCACTCACTCACCGCAGGCAGGTTGGTGGTCTTTCTGTCTTCTACCGACTCCTCTCCGGCCTTGCTCCCCCAGCTCTCTCTGTGCTCTGTCCCCCCAATATTCCTTCAGGTCGCACAAGATCTGCCTGCAACCCTCTTATGGTTAAACTGCCAAAGTCTAGGCTCTCTGCTCACCTTCACTCCTTCATTCCTCTTTTCTTCCGCCTCTGGAACAAACTCCCCCACTCCCTTCAATCCCACTCCTCCCTCCAGGTCTTTAAAACAGCTGTTCACCACCATCTCTTATCTTCCCCCATCGAAAACCTTGATCTTTTCTACCCCCGGTAATTCACCCCAGAGCCCTTGCAGTGTTCATATGTTTTATTCCTCTCCCACCTCCCCCCAAGTCCTCCCGATGTCCCTGCTCTCAAATGTTGTGTTTGTGTCCTTCCCCCTCTCTCGCCATTTTGTCTGCCGCTCCCCTTGTTTTTTGTGTTTTGTGTGTCGGTTTGTCTTTTTGTGTGATTAATGTTAGCTCTTTCACGAGCCTCGATCTTGTATACAAAAAAAACACACAACCCCATTGACAGAAATAGCGGGGAAAACCGGCTCGGAGGAGAAAACCCCTTGGGGAGGGGGGCAAATGAATGCGCTACAACCTTCATTGTGAAACCCTTAGTCATCCTGTCAAGTTTGGTTGAGATTGGATAAGTAACGACGGAATGTATCGCGGTCAAAAAAATCATCAGACAGACAGACAGACAGACAGACAGACAGACGCCAAATTGCGCATTTCAGTATGATTACCAGAATTAGACATAATTTAAGATCTATGGAATTGTAAACACCCAGAGTGGTGAAAGTATTGCAAAACCTACTTTCACCCTGAGCACGCAAAGCAAAAACCTGGGTGAAGCAATTGGTTCTATAATCGACATGGCGTTGATGTTTTATCAAACGCATGGTAATAATTGTTGAAGATGCTATCTTTCAACGTGATTACCAAATCATATCACTATGTTTTGGTTCCGATCTCAATATGGACGTGCCATGCTGTCTCACCGCCTGAAGGAAGGTATCCGCTTCTCGCAGGAGATTTTCAAAACTCGCTATCAGACTTGATGTGTTAGCGGACGCACTCCAGCTGCGGGTTAGAAAGTAAAGGGTGAGGAAGGAAGAAATTGGAGATGAAGTGCATGTGTGTGTGCACGCACGCACGCACAAAATATGTGCAACATGTCATGCACAAGACGTGTGTACAGTAACACAACATACCACTGCACAGCATGTCACATTTAACATGTTTGTATACAATACAGCATGTGCACAAAATGTATATATAAAAATAATATGTGTTCATACAATACACAGCATATGATGTCACGCAAAACAAAAGATGCCAAAGCCAAACATGTATAAACCATAATCGTGCATGTGTATGCGCTAGTCATGACACATGCATATGTGTGCATGCGTGTGTCATCGCCAGCATTCCTCATCTGCTTCTCTTTCTACACTGTAGGACGTAGGTAGGAGGTTTCAGACTGCAACCGCCCAGGGTGGTACTACCATCCTGACTTAGGAGCGTTAAAGTGGTGCCCGGAACCATCTTACACTCTCCGTGACAGGATTGCTGGTCTTACTTTCTGTCTCACTCAAACTAGAGCTACTGGGCTAGCTTTAATCTCTCTTTCTTGCAAACAAACGCCATACACTTTTCATCACACACTTTTCTTCTCTTTTTTCTTAAACACCTGGCCTCGATGAGGGCTATATAGTCCATGCCCGGAACCTCCAACATAAAAAATATCTTTCTCAGCCATTCTTCCAATCGGATCCACCAAATCGCAGGCTCCCCTTGCACTCATGTCCGACAAATCACAGGCCCCCTTACACTCGGGTCCACCAAATATCAGGCGCCCCTTCCATTTGGGTCTGCCAAATCTCAAGGCCCCCTTCCACTCGGGTCTGCAAAATTGCAGGCCAACCTTCCATTCGCAGGCCCCCCTTCCACTCGGGTCTGCCAAATCTCAAGCCCCCCTTCCACTCGGGTCTGCCAAATCACAGGTCCCCCTTCCACTCGGGTCTGCCAAATCTCAAGCCCCCCTTCCACTCGGGTCTGCCAAATCTCAAGCCCCCCTTCCACTCGGGTCTGCCAAATCTCAAGCCCCCCTTCCACTCGGGTCCACCAAATCGCAGGCCCCCCTTCCACTCGGGTCTGCCAAATCTCAAGCCCCCCTTCCACTCGGGTCTGCCAAATCACAGGGCCCCCTTCCACTCGGGTCTGCCAAATCTCAAGCCCCCCTTCCACTCGGGTCTGCCAAATCTCAAGCCCCCCTTCCACTCGGGTCTGCCAAATCTCAAGCCCCCCTTCCACTCGGGTCTGCCAATCTCAAGCCCTCCTCCCTGTGTGCACGTGCGTGTCCTCCTCGACAGGTTAAAGTCGGCAAAATTCATCAAGCCATGGGCACCTCCCTCTTCTCCCACCAAAGCCGCCCACGAAGCTTTTGTATTCGGCATGTTACTGAATCTCACGGAGCTCCATTCCCTGCAGGCAAAACATGCCTCAATAGGGAGTCACCAAATCCAAGGCCCTCACTTCCGCCATGACAAATTCAGAGAATCCCATCGAGCTGCTAGGCCAGGTCACGTCGCAGACAATCCAAGCAATCTCAGGCGAGAGTTTTTATTTTATTTTATAAGTGATTCACCATTGAGTGATAGGGCCAAAATCTATATACAGCATGATATTTCAAAAAGTAGTGGATTGATTATAATCCACTACATGGAGTCATCAGGAACTTGGTGGCTCTCTGTCATAATTATGACAAAACTTGGTGGATGAGTTGGGTAGGTGACAAGAACAAGCAGATTAGATTTTGGTTCAGATCCGGATCTGGCCTATCAGTGGGATACAAAACGTAAACTGTTCGGCCTTGTGGGGGTATGCGCTCCATCGAGTGTCGTTCTAGTTATTATGGTAGTCGCTGGTTAAAACGACAATTCTGAGAAAAGTTAGTTCAACGAATAATCAACTTATCATTGCGTAAAGTATGAGTTCTGAGCACGGAGGTGCATCTCACGCTCACATTCTCGTCCATAAACTCCATTTAAGTAACTTTAGCAAGAAAGGCTAGACTGTTCGAACCACATTTGAGTTACGTCATTGGGGAGTTCTTGAGGTTCCAAAAAAACAAATCCCATGACCGACGGGCACAGTAAGCTTGTGGGACATTCTGCAGCTTTGCGTGAACTTTAATCAGTATGGTGTTGTCACCAAGGACGTTACCGCTTCTTAGGCTTGGCACAGAAACCTCTCTTAAGCATTTTAATAGGCCGTAATAAATGGGTAAACGTTGGGCCTTGCGAGACGAGTTGGCCAAAGAATCTCTGACTTCATACTTTAAAGACATTGATTGCATCACCTGTCATTAGCTGCATAAACCATAAAGGATTTCCTTGATGTCATCTCAGAGTGTCCCTCTGTGGTGAACACCCAGGCACATTGTCATTCATGAATGTATCATTGAACCAGGATTAAATTAAGAATTCCTGCCGCTGGTTGCATCATTATATTGAGGTTCGGTTATGCCACCGACGGCCCTCCTATATCTTCAGAAAGAATTTGTCATTTTGGTCAGATTGCCGGCGATACTTCACCGACTCTTCGCTGAAAGACACAGTGAGATCTTTAACATCCGACTAATGCTAGCAGACGGGACACCAGGCTTAACATCTATCCACCCAGCTGAAAGATGAGCGATGTCATCACCACCATCTCTTATCTTCCCCCCATCCAAAACCTTGATCTTTTCTACCCCCGTTAATTACCCCAGATCCACTTTTTATGAAATACCGACTTTTTTCCTGGAAGTCCGAGCAGTGTCCACGTGGTTTTTTTTTTTAACCTCTCCCCCACCCCCTTCCCATGCCTCCTCCCCCCAAGCCCTCTCCCTCCCACAGATCTCCTGATGTCCCTGCTCTCCATTTTGTTTTCCCGCTCCCTTTATCATATGTTTTATGTTTTTTTGTGTAAGTTTGTCCTTTTTGTGATCAATGTTACCTCTTCCACGAGCCTCGATCTTGTATACAAAAAAAAAAGTCACGGCAGAGAGTTGAGCCATCAGAGAATAGATTAATAGGATTTCCAGAGAGTCAGAGGGATCATTAATGAAGATCAGGATTGGATGGGGGCCAAGAACACCACCATGACACACGAAATATGTCCAGAGAGACGTCCCTGATTCTCCTGTCTGACATCGAGGGCCTCCATCGATTGTTGGGAGAGTAGAAGCAGCATGTCCGAGTTAGAGTGACCTGGTCTGAATCCAAATTGTTGATCTGAGATGAGGCTGTTGGAGAAAAAGAAGGACCTTATGTCAACTGCGATGATGGATTCCATGACCTTCCACAATCGGCAGAACGAACGCTCTGTAGCAGAGTACGGTACATCAGAATCGGAGATTCTTCATCTCAAGCCCTTATGGAGTACTTTCCACATTCTCTTTGTTAGTTTCACTGGACGGACTATCGGTTTGCTCTCAGTCTGTCCGTCCCACCTGTGGTTTTCCAGACTTTTCCCCCATACCCTTTTAACATATTCAACTGAAACTTGGCACATGGCTTTATTATGATAAGTTACAGAACAAATTTGAGTTTCAGGGCGTTTCATCAGTTTTGCACAGAGTTTTGCCCTTTTGGGCCTTGGAAAATATCATACATGTATTGTACATGTATTGGAAAGCAATTCTCCCTCTTGCCCATTCTAATTGTTGCTTTTCTCTTTGCTTTTTGTTCATTTTCCTCTCTTTTACTCCTAATTTCTTTCTTTATGTCTCTAGATTCTAGGGGGAAGTTAATTCTATCCATTTTTTATTTTTGTAAGGCTCACCTAGCTGCAGGTGATAGATTTGAGGGTAGTGGAGTAGCGGCTGAAACCCGAATCCTATTCCGGTTCTTCCTGATGACTCCATGTTTGCTTTGCTTATTTGGTTTCCTTCTAATGACTACAATTCACTATTTGGCCTTTCATTTGATTCTACTAAAATAAAGTCATGAATACAAAAAGTTTTTTGTTCAACGTGGAATTTCATCAGATGATTTATAGGTCATTTATAGGAAGGATCACTCACCCTCTGTGCTACTCATGAAGGCTCATCACTAATAATAGGCCCTCATGCAACAGCTATTGCAGTTCATGATTAGAAATTGATCAAATGAGATGATGCGATTAACCTCGCTCTCGTCGCACATGTGGACGTAAAGAGGGCACGAGTGGAAAAACCATTGTGTGAACAATGTCATGGGAGATTTTGCATCCACAATACAATGGGCACAGAAGGCTTTAAAGCTCTGCTCAATGAAGGTGTACTCCATGATGCATCACCCTGCCGTGAACAACATGCCTTTTCGAACGGTGATTGGGTGGGACCTTTGATGTAGATCGCCTGCAGGATCAGGACCTGAAGAGACCAGTGGGCTCTTCCATGAATTACAAGGACATTTGGAGAGTATGGACAAATCAACACTGTACATGGGATTTTTGGAGTGAACCCGGAATTCTATCATCATGAGCTTGGTGATCAGATGGGAAGCATCTTCCTCTTCATCAGAAGAAGACCCAGAAGACCCTTTAGTCTTCACCTGAAACCTTTAACGACCCCGTGAGTTTGTTTTTGTTTTTTTTGTTTTTCTGTATACTGAATCGAGGCTCGTGAAAGAGCTAACATTTACTTCACAAAGAAATCAACCAGACAAACAAAATACATAAAAAGAGGGAGCGGAAGACAAGATGGGGAGAGAAGGGGAAGCACACAAACACAACATTTGAGAGCAGGGAGATGTGTGGAAGGGAGAGGGCTTGGGGGGAGGAGGCGTGGGAAGGGGGGGGGGGGGGTGGGAGAAGTATAAAACACAAGGACACCAAGGACTTCCAGGACAGAAGTTGGTATTTCAAAAAAGTGGATTTGGGGTGAAATTAGCGGGGGTAGAAAAGATCAAGGTTTTGGATGGGGGAAGATAAGAGATGGTGGTGAACAGCTGTTTTAAAGACCTGGAGGGTGGAGTGGGATTGAAGAGAGTGAGGGAGTTTGCCTATTTATGACCGATTAAATGAGCTATCCTGATCATGGCATTCAGGTTGCACTTGCACCCACAGGTTGCGCTTGCACCCACAGGTTGCGCTTGCACCCACAGGTTACGCTTGCACCCACAGGTTGCGCTTGCACCCACAGGTTGCGCTTGCACCCACAGGTTATGCTTGCACCCACAGGTTGCGCTTGCACCCACAGGTTGCACTTGCACCCACAGGTTGCGCTTGCACTCACAGGTTGCGCTTGCATCTCTAGGGTGCACTTGCATCCGCAGGTTGCGCTTGCACCCACAGGTTGAACTTGCATCCCCAGGTTGCAATTGCACCCACAGGCTGCACTTGCACCCACAGGTTGTGCTTGCATCTCCAGGTTGCGCTTGCATCTGCAGGTTACGCTTGCACCCACAGGTTGCACTTGCATCCCCAGGTTGCACTTGCACCCATAGGTTGCGCTTGCATCCCCAGGTTGCGTTTGCACCCACAGGCTGCACTTGCACCCACAGGTTGCGCTTGCACCCACAGGTTGCGCTTGCACCCACAGGTTATGCTTGCACCCACAGGTTGCACTTGCATCCCCAGGTTGCACTTGCACCCACAGGTTGCGCTTGCATCTCCAGGTTGCACTTGCACCCACAGGTTGCACTTGCACCCACAGGTTGCGCTTGCATCCACAGGTTGCGCTTGCATCCACAGCAAACCCATGGGAGACATCCACATGTATGAACTTGACCACCACGCAAAAGGGACACCAAACCACACAACATGTCGCTTGGGTTTCACTTGGGAAGTGACGAATCATCAGAGGAGCAACATTATACCGAATTTGGGATGACAAAACAGCTGGGCAATGGTTCTTCTCCATAATACGTACGCAAGTGGCTTGACAAGAGTAACGAAAGGTTTAAGAGTTGAAAATAATAAAAGAGGGAGGGCAGGGGATTTTGGGGCGATATTGTATAAAAGATGAGGATGGTGAGAGATCATCGAAAGGGGAGGGGGGAGGGAGGATGAAGGAGGGTGAGTGATATAGGTGTGTTGAGGATGATGTAGGTGGAGGGTGTGGCCAAGCTTCTGCCGTTTTGTGGAATTTATTCATTACGAAGGTGGTTTGTAACCACAAAATGTCCCCAACACACTGATAGCCCAACATGGAATGTGCACCACATGATCACATGCTAGGTTGCCTTCCTCGCAGGCCGGTGATGGAATGTGACCAATCTCATGAAGTGTGGAATTTGTCACGACGCACATGATACCCTCACATACCCCAACGTCACCTCTTCTTTCAGTCCAAACATATGACATCACATCAGTACAAACATAAAACGTGTTTCTTCGATTCCCAACAAGATTAAACTACCGGGATCTCCGTCCTGTTTTTGGAAGTTTAATAGTTCAATTTCAAATTCACATGATATAACTTGGTCACATGATTCTGTTCCTGTGGGATAGATTGTATACCAATACCATGTATATCCCATCGCTCAGTCGTTGTTAAAAAAACCTTGAGCTGGCTGTTCTATGTACCTGCACTTCCACATACACGTAGATCAAAGATCCGTGACGAACTTAACAAATGGCGGCCATTGGTTGCTCTGGTAAATAGAATCCCTGAAATTTTTGCACCAAATCGTGACAAGCCTTTAATTTCGACTCTAACAGCAAACTCTGTAACTACAGGTAAAGGTATACTTACCTGACAATTCGGAAGATCAAATATGAGGCTGCAGGAGGGAGCGCTGAGCCGCGCAAACTCTTACCTGGTGCATTGAATCTGTTGGCTCAAAGCTGGAGAGGGCATCCGAGTGGTTGTTGGCACCTCCATGGTCGTCCGGGGTGGAGATCTTGCTTCTCAAGTCCGAACGCCACCACAATTGCCGAAACGAGCTCACTTGGTTGAGGGAGGCCGAGCTTCGCTTCAAACTGGAGTGTGTGTGCTTTCCCCTTCCCGTGCCTCTCAAGCCACGAAAGTTGAACGTATGTAACCACACCCCATTACAATCTATCATGGCCACACCTCATGACGTGTCCCTCCAGGTCGAGTCTTTGAAAAGAGTGAGCACGTGCGTTACGTCTGGTGAAGGCAGGTAAACATCACAGAGTTATCTCAACAATACACTCGCTGGAGCACACCAATTATAGCGTGTGTGTGTATATATATATATATATATATATATATATATATATATATATATATATATATATATATATATATATATATATATATATATATATATATACATACATATATATATCTTATTATAATTCACCAAATGTCTGTCTGTCTGTCCGTCTGTTCCCATATACCGCAAAAACGGCTGAATCGATCGCGACGAAATTTTGGGTGGGTAATCCTGGGGCCCCCTGGAGTAAAATAGGCTAAATTGTTTTACCAATTTTTCCAATTTTACAGTTTT
This sequence comes from Myxine glutinosa, assembly GCF_964187855.1. Taxonomy (NCBI): domain Eukaryota; kingdom Metazoa; phylum Chordata; class Myxini; order Myxiniformes; family Myxinidae; genus Myxine; species Myxine glutinosa. The sequence continues at coordinate 54,001,716 of NC_136273.1, read as the reverse complement.
TCCAAACACGATGAAATAATATTTACCGATATGAACAGTGATGTGGCTTTTATTGAAATTCAACAAATACTGTTTAGATTTTGATGATTTGCGTGTGATATGATTCAACGGATGTTTATATAAATCATTTAAAATAAAATAAAAACCCTTCAATTTCTGATATTTTGCCTTTTCATTTGGGCCTCCCAATTGAAGCCCCCGCCCGTAGGTGCAGGTACCGTTGCTAGTATATACAGTATAATCTACCATATAAAACACAATGTGTGTGTGTGTGTGTGTGTGTGTGTGTGTGTGTGTGTGTGTGTGTGTGTGTGTGTGTGTGTATGTGTGTCCTTCATAAGGCTAGGTTTTAAATGCTTTGAGTAGTGTTTTAGGAGGGATTTGAGTGGGGGGGTTTAAGGGGCAATCTTTGAACACGACTGTGTGTCTGCCTGTTAAAAGACCTAAAAGACTCTGAGGACCCAAAAGACCCCAAGGACCCAGAAGACCCCAAGGATCCAATGGACCCCAAACACTCAAAATAACCAAAGACCCAAAATACCCTGTAGACTGTTAAAGACACAAAATATAATGAAGACCTAGAAGACCCCAAGGACTCTGAAGACCCAAAACACCACAAAGACCCAAAATACCCCAAAGACTGAAAGGACCCCAAATACCCAAAAGACTGAAAAGACCCTGAAGACGCAATGGACCCCAAAGACCCTGAATACCCAAAAGACCCAAACAACCCCAAGGACCCAAATGACAAAGAGGACCCAAAAGACCCCAATGACTCAGAAGACTCACAAGGACTCTGAAAATCCAAAATACCCCAAAGACCAAAAACACCCAATGAACCCCAAACACCCAAAATACCCTAAAGACCCAAAATACCCCAAAGACCCAAAATACACTGAAGACCCAAAAGACTGAAAAGACCCTAAGACCCAAAAGACCTCAAGGACCCAGAAGACCCAGAAGACCCAATAGACCCCAAACACCCAAAGACCCAAAATACCCTGTAGACTGTTAAAGACACAAAAGATAATGAAGACCTAGAAGACCCCAAGGACTTTGAAGACCCAAAATACCCCAAAGACCCAAAATACCCCAATACCCAAAGGACCCCAAAGACCCAAAATACGGAAAAGGCTTAGACTACCGTACCGTCTCCGACCTTGAGGTTTTGTTTTTCTCTCAGCGATTCGTCGAATGCGCTGAAATTATTTTCGTTCTCTGTTTCGTACCAGTCGTTCACCCCGTACCTCCTTGTTTAATAACTGTAGGCCTACTCACAAAAAAAAAAACCCCCCCCCAAAAAATATTTCCTTCCCAGGTCTTATTCGTTTATTTGTTGTTCTTTTTGTTCGTTCGTTCTTCGTTCGCGATCACGCGGTTAGAAATGTATAATCTCTCTCCTGAACAACTATTTTCTCTCATATATTATAACACCCTTTTCTTCTTTTCCTACAAAAGGATGCTTTCGTCTTGCTCACCAAATCTATTCATTCCAAAAAATATATATAATACCATCTCTTACAGTTCCTCCTTTCTACATTCCCTAAACTATCCAAAACTCCACCCCTCCTCCAGTGCCCTCAAACGTATTTTTGACTCGAAGGTCTCAAACTCATTTTGCAAAAAATGTTCGTTTCCCATGAATCGTACACTTTTCAAAATCCAATCTCACCCCTCCCCTCCAAATCCTCCCCATCACCCATCCCTTTCAAATCTCCCCCCTTGCCCCTTCCCTCCCCTCCCTCCTAAACTCCCCCCACACCCCTCCCCTCCGAGACTCTCCCTCGCTCCTCCCCTCCTAGACACCCCTCTCACCCCTCCTCCTCAAAGCATCCTCCCTGCTTCTTCCCCCTTCCAACTTTCACCTTCATCTCCCCAAACCTTCTGCCTCGCTCTTCCCCTCCTCAAATAACACCTCACTGTGCCTCACCCAATCTCAATCAAACCTTTTGTCTGCCCCATTCTTCCCTTTCTCCAAGCTATTCTGAAATCTCTGACACACCTTCAACAGCTCTCCCTACCTCTTCCTCCTCTTCCACATCTTACCCTACCCCTCCCCCCCCTGTTCTGGACCCGATGCTCCCCCTTCCTCTTCATTAACGGTATGGACCTCAAACATCCGGGGCCTTCGCTCAAACTTGACTGACCTCTCCAAACAGGTTGCTTCTGACAAACCAGATGTGATCTGCTTAACAGAAACTTTCCTCCTTCATGATGTCTCTGATGCCTTGGTATCTCTCCCAGGTTACTCCCTCCTCCGGTATGATAGACCTGAGCCTCGTCCTGGAGGTGGGGTTGCTATCTTTATAAAAAACTCTCTTCCTCACTCGCCCTCCACTGCCCTCTCTCCACCTCACCCCCAGGAATACCTTTGGCTACGGCTTCCCCTTCGCTCCCACCTTTTGTTCATATGTGTGTTGTACCGTCCACCAAACAGCGATGACTCCATCTACATCTCACTGTCTGATAATATGGACCAACTTCGATCTACCCATCCCAACTCTCTCTTCCTCATATGTGGTGATTTCAATTGTCACCATGCCAGTTGGCTGGGTGTGGGTACCTCTCTCACCAGCCATGGCTCTTCAGCAAAGGACTTCTGCGACTCACTGGGACTGACACAATCTGTCAATTTCCCGACCCGGATCTCAGTCAACGGAGCATCTTCTCTTCTGGATTTGGTTAATAATAATAATAATAATGCATTTATTTTATATAGCGCTTTTCAGGAAGCCCAAAGACGCTTATTATGACAAACTTCCCTGAAAATGTCTGCTGCTCTTCTTCTGCTCCAATCGGCTCATCTGATCATGTGCTTGTCAAAGTGGACATCTCTCTGACCATTCTCAGAGAGCCTCCTCAGCGTCGACGAGTCTGGCATTTCACTCAGGCCAACTGGCACGGTCTTCAAGCAGCCATCAATCATCTGGACTGGTCTCCCATCTCTACCGCCTCTGACATCAACTCATCCTGGGAATTCTTTCAAAGTAAATTGCTCTCTCTCATGCACAGATTTATACCATCTCGTCTTCAGTTGTCATACCCTTCCTCCTGTCCATGGCACACGGATTCTTGTGGTGAGGCTGTTGCCCTGAAACAACTTGCTTTCGTCTCCTGGAAAGCAAATCCAACGGAAGGAAATGTCATTTCCTTTCACAAAGCCCGAAACAAGTGTGTGTCCACCTTCAGGAGAGCCAGGAAACAATATCTCACCATTCTCAAGACCGAACTCTCTTATCTGTCTCCCTCTTCCAAATCCTGGTGGCGTCTGGTCAAATCTGTTTCTGGTGTTTGTTCCCCCTCCATCCCCTCCCTCACCTCAAACGGCTTAACGGCTGACTCCGCACGTGAAAAAGCTGAATGCCTCAACTCTGTGTTTGCCTCTAAATCTTGTGTCCCAAACCCATCCCTCTCTGTACCCACCGTACCCAGTCATACCCAGCTGCTCCTGGACTCGGTGTCCTTTCCTCCTGACAAGGTGGAAAAGTTTCTGTCAACCCTCGACTCTGATTCTGCAACTGGTCCTGACGGCATCAGCCCACGGGTCCTAAAATCATGTTCTTCTGCTCTTTCACTCCCTCTTTCTGTTCTCTTCACCCTCTCTTTTGCTCAAGGTCATCTGCCATCTGCTTGGAAATCAGCCAACATCACCGCTTTGCACAAAAAAGGTGCAAAAACAGATCCCAGCAACTACAGACCAATCAGCCTTCTCCCAATTATCAGCAAAGTCATGGAATCCATCATTGCTTCAGATATTAAATCTTTCCTCTTCTCCAATGGCTTGATCTCTGATCATCAATTTGGTTTCAGACCTGGTCACTCTACTCTGGACATGCTGCTTCTGCTTTCTCAACAATGGATGGAGGTCCTCAACGCCAAACAGGAAATTGGAGCTGTCTCCCTTGACATTTCACATGCCTTCGATACGGTCTGGCACCCTGCTCTGCTCACCAAACTCTCCTCCTTTGGTATTAATGGAAATCTCCATGCATGGCTGGCGGACTTCCTCTCTGGTCGTAGTCAACGTGTGGCCCTGAATGGGTTTCTCTCATCTCCTCTTCCTGTTCAGGCTGGAGTTCCCCAAGGTAGTGTTCTGGGCCCTGTGCTTTTTCTGGTCTTCATCAATGATCTCTCTGACTCTCTTGAAAATCCTCTCTATCTCTTTGCTGACGACTCTACTCTCTGTCGCTCCATTCCTCATCCCTCAGATCGGCAGTCTGCAGCCTCCTCACTCTCTGCAGACCTGGACAAAATCACAGACTGGTCAAACAAGTGGAACATGTCTTTCAATCCTGACAAATCTCACACTCTTACAATGTCTCTCCGAAAGGACCGACTGGACAACCCTCCCATCTACTTTCTCAACAATCCTCTCCAAGAAGTTCTGTCGCTCAAGCTTTTGGGTCTCACTATCTGCCATGATCTTTCTTGGGAAAACCACATTTCCAAGCTGGCCTCCAAAGCCAGTCGCCGACTGGGCATCCTCCGTCGTGCGAAGTCCTTCCTTGGCACACCTGAGCTCCTCACCACATACAAGGCTTTCATCTGCAGCTCAATGGAATACTGTTCCCCCCTCTGGGCTGGTGCTCCTGCCTCACACCTTGCTCGGCTTCACGCTGTTGAGGCCAAAGCTTTCAGAATCATTGGAATCTCCTGCGATGTAGTCAACACCGAGGGCCTTTCACCCACTCACCGCAGGCAGGTTGGTGGTCTTTCTGTCTTCTACCGACTCCTCTCCGGCCTTGCTCCCCCAGCTCTCTCTGTGCTCTGTCCCCCCAATATTCCTTCAGGTCGCACAAGATCTGCCTGCAACCCTCTTATGGTTAAACTGCCAAAGTCTAGGCTCTCTGCTCACCTTCACTCTTTCATTCCCCTTTTCTCCCGCCTCTGGAACAAGCTCCCCCACTCCCTTCAATCCCACTCCTCCCTCCAGGTCTTTAAAACAGCTGTTCACCACCATCTCTTATCTTCCCCCATCGAAAACCTTGATCTTTTCTACCCCCGGTAATTCACCCCAGAGTCCTTGCAGTGTTCATATGTTTTATTCCTCTCCCACCTCCCCCCAAGTCCTCCCGATGTCCCTGCTCTCAAATGTTGTGTTTGTGTCCTTCCCCCTCTTCCCCCTCTCTTTTGTGTCCTTCCCCCTCTCTCCCCATCTTGTCTGCCGCTCCCCTTGTTTTTTGTGTTTTGTGTTTCGGTTTGTCTTTTTGTGTGATTAATGTTAGCTCTTTCACGAGCCTCGATCTTGTATACAAAAAAGAAAAAGAAAAAAAAAAGACCCTGAAGACCAAATGGACCCCAAAGACCCAAAAGACCCTGAAGACCCAAAAGATCCCGAGGATCCAAAAGACCCAAACAACCCCAAGGACCCAAATGACAAAGAGGACCCAAAATACCCCAATGACTCAGAAGACCCCAAGGACGCTGAAGACCCAAAATACCCTAAAGACCCAAAGGACCCCTCTTTGGGGTATTTTGGGTCTTTGGGGTCCACTGCGCTCTCAGGGTCTTTTGGTGTTTTGGATTGACATCCTACAGACGTAAATGAACACTCAGTTTACTCTGTGCACATCACGTTCAGCGATTGTCACCTCCCTATGCCGTGTATTTATTGTTATTTAAAAAAAAAACCCGCCTCCGTACACCAACCTTGAGGTTCAGTTTGCAAGCCATCCTCAACAATTCTAGGGTAAGAGACATAATTACTCTTCTTTTGGGTCTTCGGGGTCCTCGAGGTCTTTTGGGTGCTCATGGTCTTTTGCGTCCTTGGGATCGTTTGGGTCTTTGGGGGCTTTTCAGTCTTTATGGTATTTTCGGTCTTCAGGGTATTTAAGGGTCTTTGGGGGAATTTTGGGTTGGCAGGGTATGTTGGGATTATGTGGTCTTTTGGAGCTTTAAGGGTCTTGGAGTCATTTTGGGTCTTTGGGTATTTTGGGTCTTCAGGGCATTTAAGGGTGTTCGGGTCATTTGGGTTCTTGGGGTTGTTAGGGTCTTCGGGGTATTTTGGGTATTTAGGGTCCATTGGGTGTTCAGGGTCTTTTAAGTCTTCGGGGTCTTTTGGGTCCTCAGGGTCTTTTGGGTTGTCAGAGTCCTTGGGGTCTTCTGGATCATTGCGGTCTTCTGGATCATTGGGGTCTTCTGGCTCCTTGGGGTCCTCTGGGTCATTTGGGTCCTTGGGGTCATTTGTGTCTTTTGGGTCCTTGGGGTAATTTGTGTCTTTTGGGTCCTTGGTGGTTTTCTAGGTTATTGGGGTATTTTGGGTATTTAAGGGTATTTGGGGTCTTTGGGGTATTTTGGGTCTTCGGAGTCCTTGGGGTCTTTTGAGTATTTGGGTTATTTTGGGTCTTTGGTCTCCATTGAGTCCTCAGGGTCGTTTTGGTCCTCGGGGTCTTTTAGATCCTCGGCGTATTTTGGTTTTCTGGGTCCTTGGGGTATTTTGGGTCCTCAGAGTGTTTTAGGTCTTTTAACCGGAGGACACACAGTCGTGTTCAAAGATTGCCCATTAAACCCCCCCACTCAAATCCCTCCGAAAGCACTATTCAAGCCTTTAAAACCTACCCTTATGAAGGGGGACAGACATCACACAAACAAATACACAAACACACATTGTGTTTTATTTGGTAGATATTATATATATCATATCTCTGCTGATATGATATATCTGATATGATATATATCATGATATATATCATATATCTGATATGATATATCATATCTCTGCTTATATATATCATATCATATCTCTGATATACTCGTATATCATATCATATCATATCATATCTATTATATATATCATATCATATCTCTGAAGAGTAGAAAAGCGGGAGGGCCGACGGGTGTTGTGGGAGATATGTTGAAGGCAGCGGGAAATTGGGCATCCTCCGTCGTGCGAAGTCCTTCCTAGGCACACCTGAGCTCCTCACCACATACAAGGCTTTCATCCGCAGCTCAATGGAATACTGTTCTCCCCTATGGGCCGGTGCTCCTGCCTCACACCTAGCTCGGCTTCACGCTGTTGAATCCAAAGCTTTCAGAATCATTGGAATCTCCCGCGATGAAGCTATTTCTGAGGGCCTTTCACTCACTCACCGCAGGCAGGTAGGTGGTCTTTCTGTCTTCTATCGACTCCTCTCCGGCCTTGCTCCCCCAGCTCTCTCTGTGCTCTGTCCCCCAAATATTCCTACAGGTCGCACAAGATCTGCCAGCCACCCTCTGATGGTTAAACTGCCGAAATCTCGGCTCTCTGCTCACCTTCACTCTTTCATTCCTCTTTTCTCCCGCCTCTGGAACAAACTCCCACACTCACTTCAATCCCACTCCTCCCTCCAGGTCTTTAAAACAGCTGTTCACCACCATCTCTTATCTTCCCCCATCCAAAACCTTGATCTTTTCTACTCCCACTAATTCACCCCAGATCCACCTTGTTTGAATTTCCAACTTCTTTCCTGGAAGTCCTGGCAGTGTCCATATGTTTTATATCTCTCCCACCCCCCCCCCCCTTCCCATGCCTCCCCCCAAAGCCCTCTCCCTCCCACAGTTCTCTCGATGTCTCCATGTCTCTCGGTCCCTGCTCTCAAATGTTGTGTTTGTGTCCTTCCCCCTCTCTCCCCATCTTGTCTACCGCTCCCGATGTTATTTGTTTTGTGTGTCTGTTTGTCTTTCTGTCTGATTAATGTTCGCTCTTTCACGAGCCTCGATCTTGTATACAAAAAAAAAAAAAAAAAAAAAAAAAAAATGGGGTGTGAAGAGAATGACAGAGATCCGCAATCTAGTGGTGAAAGAAGGCCGCATTCCAGTGGATTGGGAACTGAGTACCCTCGTCCCTCTATACAAGGGGAAAGGTGACCCTCTGGACTGTGGCTCGTATCGAGCGATAAAGTTATTGGAGCATGGAATGAAAGTATTGGAAAGGGTGTTGGAGAGGAGGATAAGGAAGAAAGTGAAGATTGACGAAATGCAGTTTGGATTTATGCAAGGAAGAGGAATGACAGATGCGCTTTTTATTGTGAGGCAGTTGCAGGAGAAGTACATGGAGAAGAGGAAGAAGTTGTTTCTTGGGTTTGTTGATCTGGAGAAAGCATTCGATAGGGTTCCACGTGAAGTAGTGACATGGGCATTGAGGAAGTTAGGAGTGGAGGAATGGTTAATCAGAGTAGTGATGGCAATGTACAAAAAGCGCGCACAGCTGTAAGGACGAAGGACGGGAACAGTGGTGAGTTTGAGATGAAGGTGGGAGTGCATCAGGGAGCCATCAGTACTAAGTCTAAGCCATCAGTACTAAGTCCACTACTATTTGTAGCTGTGATGGAGGTGCTGGCTTGGAACGTAAAGGAGGGTTTCCCATTGGAGTTGTTGTATGCAGATGATCTGGTGTTGATTGCAGAAAGTATGGATGGACTGAAGGAGAAGATGAACAAGTGGAAGGAATGTATGGAGACGAAAGGTCTGAAGGTGAATATCGGAAAAAACAAAGGTGATGGCAAGTGGTAAAGCATGTGGTGAGGTGGAAAGAACTGGGAAGTGGCCATGTGCTTTGTGCAGGAAGGGCGTCGGAGTGAACTCAATTCAATGTACAATGTGCGCTGAGTGGGTTCATCAAAAATGTAGTGGTTTGAGAGGGTCATTAACCAGTGTGGCAGCTACATTCAAGTGTAAGGTGTGCACAGAGGGAGCTGCAGATGGAGGAAATGTTGAGTTGGATCTTGGAGATGGCGTGAAGCTGGAAGGTGTGAAAACATTTTGCTACCTAGGAGACATGCTGAATGGAGAAGGTGGATCAGACTCGGCAACGGTTGCTCGAGTGAGATGTGCATGGAAGAAGTTTCGGGAATTGAGTGGCGTGCTGATGATGAGGGGAGTGTCGTTGAAGCTGAAGGGAAAGGTGTATGCTGCATGTGTGAAAAGTGTTATGATTTATGGGAGCGAGACATGGGTAATGAACGTAGAGCAGCAACGAAGGCTGGAAAGGGTGGAAATGCGAATGGTTCGGTGGATGTGCGGAGTATCGTTGAGAGAGAGGAAGACAAATGATGAATTGCGAAAGATGATGGGAATAGAGCCTGTGATTGATGCTGTGAAGAGGAACAGGTTGAGATGGTTTGGTCATGTGTTGAGGAAGGATGAAAGTGACTGGTTGAGAAGAGTGATGGAAATGAATGTGGAAGGAAGTAGAGGACGGGGAAGACCGAGAAAGACTTGGCTAAAGATGGTCGAAGAAGAAATGCGGGCAAGGGGGTTAACAAGGGGAGATGCAGAAAATAGGGCAAAATGGAGAAGATTGTCATAGGGACCGCCGGGCTAACCCCCGCTCTTGCAGGGAGAATGGCCTTTAAAATGCCTGTTGTATATCTCTGCAAAATTTCCCCAAATCCTTATTAATAATAATAATAATAATAATAATAATAATAATAATAATAAACCTTTATTTCAGACACAAAGTCCATACATCAATCATCACTGTATAGTATTAGTATCACCCAAAAAGGAGGTTATTCCACCTCCACACAACTGATGAATCACTAAGGCGAACAACAATCAATGATTTCACGAGCTTGTTGTCAATGAGAATTACATTCTTTCTAAATCTATACATTTATTTCCTGAGCAATTCTTGAAAAGACATCACTTTATCCGTTTATCGTTCACAAAAGTTTAGGAAGCACAATGGCAGCGAGTGAGGGCCGTAAGGCCCAAGAACCACAGAAAGGAATTGTTAAATCAGACAGTGATTTTACGCATGGATGACTGAACAAAATTGCTCCATGAAGTTGAACAGTTAATACAAGTAAAATATAGATCGTGAATCACTGGTAACCGTTAGGCCTCAGGCTTTACAAACCTCCATCCACCTTTGGTTGCTGGTATCCACTGGTAACCGTTAGGCCTCAGGCTTTACAAACCTCCATCCAACTTCTGCCAGGAAATATCTGCCAGCATCTTGGAAATCAGCAAACATTACCGCTTTCCACAAAAAAATGTGCAAAAACAGATACTTCCAACTACAGACCAATCAGCCTGCTCCCAATTATCAGCAAGATCATGAGATCCATCATTGCTTCAGATATAAAATCCTTCCTCTTCTCCAATAACTTGATCTCCGATCATCAATTTGCATTCAGACAAGGTCATTCTACTCTGGACATGCTGCTTCTGCTGTCTCAACAATGGATGGAGGTCCTCAATGCCAAACAGGAAATCAGAGCCGTCTCCGTTGACATATCACGTGCCTTCTATACGGTCTGGCACCCCGCTCTGCTCACCAAACCCTCCTCCTGTGGTATCCATGGAAATCTCCACGCATGGCTTGCGGACTTCCTCTGTGGTCGTAGTTAACGTGTGGTCCTGAAGGGATTTCTCTCATCTCCCCTTCCTGTTCAGGCTGGAGTTCCCCAAGGCAGTGTTCTGGGCCCTGTGCTTTTTCTGGTCTTCAACGATGATCTCTCTGACTCTATCGAAAATCCTCTCTATCTCTTTGATGATGACTCCACTCTCTGCCGCTCCATTCCTCATCCCTCAGATCGGCAGTCTGCAGCCTCCTCACTCTCTGCAGACCTGGACAAAATCACAGACTGGTCAAACAAGTGGAACATGTCTTTCAATGCTGACAAATCTCACACTCTTACAATGTCTCTCCGAAAAGACCGACTGGGCAACCCTCCCATCTACTTTCTCAACAATCCTCTCCAAGAAGTTCTGTCGCTCAAGCTTTTGGGTCTCACTATCTGCCATGATCTTTCCTGGGAAAACCACATTTCCAAGCTGGCCTCCAAAGCCAGTCGCCGACTGGGCATCCTCCGTCGTGCGAAGTCCTTCCTTGCCACACCTAAGCTCCTCACCACATACAAGGCTTTCATCCGCAGCTCAATGGAATACTGCTCTCCCCTCTGGGCCGGTGCTCCTGCCTCACACCTCGCTCGGCTTCACGCTGTTGAAACCAAAGCTTTCAGAATCATTGGAATCTCCAGCGATGAAGCTACTCCGAGGGCCTTTTACTCACTCACTGCAGGCAGGTTGGTGGTCTTTCTGTCTTTTACCGACTCCTCTCCGGCCTTTCCCCCCCAGCTCTTTCTGTGCTCTGTCCCCCAAATATTCCTACAGGTCGCACAAGATCTGCCAGCAACCCTTATATGGTTAAACTGCCAAAATCTAGCCTCTCTGCTCACCTTCACTCTTTCATTCCTCTTTTTTCCCGCCTCTGGAACAAACTCCCCCACTCGCTTGAATCCCACTCCTCCCTCCAGGTCAAAACAGCTGTTCACCACCATCTCTTATCTTCCCCCATCCAAAACCTTGATCTTTTGTACCCCCGCTAATTCACCCCAGATCCACTTTTTTGAAATTCCAACTTCTTTCCTGGAAGTCCTTGCAGTGTCCATATGTTTTATACCTCTCCCACCTCCCCCCAAGCCCTCTCCCTCCCACAGATCTCTCGATGTCCCTGCTCTCAAATGTTGTGTTTGTGTCCTTCCCGCTCTCCCCGCCATCTTGTCTACCGCTCCCCTTATTATATGTTTTATGTGTCGGTTTGACTTTTCATGCGATTAATGTTAGCTCTTTCACGATTCTCGATCTTGTATACAAAACACAAACAAACCAAAAAAACTTTGGTTGCTGGTAGCCACTGGTAACTGTTTGGCCTCAGGCTTTACAAACCTCCATCCATCTTTGGTTGTTGGTAGCCACTGGTAACGGTTAGGCCTCAGGCTTTACAAACCTCCATCCACCTTTGGTTGTTGGTAGCCACTGGTAACCGTTAGGCCTCAGGCTTTACAAACCTCCATCTATCTTTGGTTGCTGGTAGCCACTGCTAACTGTTTGGCCTCAGGCTTTACAAACCTCCATCCATCTTTGGTTGTTGGTAGCCACTGGTAACCGTTAGGCCTCAGGCTTTACAAACCTCCATCCACCTTTGGTTGTTAGTAGCCACTGGTAACCGTTAGGCCTCAGGCTTTACAAACCTCCATCCACCTTTGGTTGCTGGTAGCCACTGGTAACCGTTAGGCTTCAGGCTTTACAAACCTCCATCCATCTTTGGTTGCTGGTAGCCACTGGTAACCGTTAGGCCTCAGGCTTTACAAACCTCCATCCACCTTTGGTTGCTGGTAGCCACTGGTAACCGTTAGGCTTCAGTCTTTACAAACCTCCATCCACCTTTGGTTGTTGGTAGCCACTGTTAACTGTTAGGCCTCGGGCTTTACAAACCTCCATCCATTTTTGGTTGCTGGTAGCCACTGGTAACCGTTAGGCCTCGGGCTTTACAAACCTCCATCCACCTTTGGTTGCTGGTAGCCACTGGTAACCGTTAGGCTTCAGGCTTTACAAACCTCCATCCATTTTTGGTTGCTGGTAGCCACTGGTAACCGTTAGGCCTCAGGCTTTACAAACCTCCATCCACCTTTGGTTGCTGGTAGCCACTGGTAACCGTTAGGCCTCAGGCTTTACAAACCTCCATCCACCTTTGGTTGCTGGTAGCCACTGGTAACCGTTGGGCCTCAGGCTTTACAAACCTCCATCCACCTTTGGTTGCTGGTAGCCACTGGTAACCGTTAGGCCTCAGGCTTTACAAACCTCCATCCACCTTTGCTTGCTGGTAGCCACTGGTAACCGTTGGGCCTCAGGCTTTACAAACCTCCAGCCACCTTTGGTTGCTGGTAGCCACTGGTAACCGTTAGGCCTCAAGCTTTACAAACCTCCATCCACCTTTGGTTGCTGGTAGCCACTGGTAACCGTTAGGCCTCAGGCTTTACAAACCTCCATCCACCTTTGGTTGCTGGTCGCCACTGGTAACCGTTAGGCCTCGGGCTTTACAAACCTCCATCCACCTTTGGTTGCTGGTAGCCATTGGTAACCGTTAGGCCTCAGGCTTTACAAACCTCCATCCACCTTTGGTTGCTGGTAGCCACTGGTAACCGTTAGGCCTCAGGCTTTACAAACCTCCATCCACCTTTGCTTGCTGGTAGCCACTGGTAACCGTTGGGCCTCAGGCTTTACAAACCTCCAGCCACCTTTGGTTGCTGGTAGCCACTGGTAACCGTTAGGCCTCAGGCTTTACAAACCTCCATCCACCTTTGCTTGCTGGTAGCCACTGGTAACCGTTGGGCCTCAGGCTTTACAAACCTCCAGCCACCTTTGGTTGCTGGTAGCCACTGGTAACCGTTAGGCCTCAGGCTTTACAAATTGCTGTTCAAAAATGGTGACATTATTCGCGGCGACATCTTTGCACTCCGTGTACAAACAATGAAGGCGTTCAGTCAAACTTTCTCTCAGACATGTCCATGTTCGTCATCCTGCTAATAAGAAGAACATGTTCGAGACAACACCCTGAACATGTTTAAATTGTGGACATGCCCTTGGTTTCCAATCATGACAAGTTGGACTGGAATGGCAGGTTGTCGAGAATATGTGGGAACTGCCGCCTGTGATTCGACACACCCAGGAGCACAACGATTGGCTACACTCCGCAAAAATTAACTCACAATGGGCCTGCTTAATATTTGCTTGGTTGACTTGTTTGATGCAGGCCAACCATCTTTGAGCAACAATACAAAATGTTCCAACCCAACGATTTAAACCTAAAATCCACTGATTATCGTTATTATGAAAGTTGTAATAGTATATTCATTGTGTGATAGTAATATGAATTTTACAGAATATCAATAATAATAACGTTTGCATTGTAATAAGCCTTAACGGTTAATGCAGCTGACTTAAGATGTTATGGTTTTGAGTTTGAGCCCCTGTCGGACTGTTGAATTAACACCAGGTAGGTTGATTCAGCCTGTCATTCTTCCAAGGTCGGCAAAATGAGTACCAGCTTCGTGGGAAGAATGAGCCATTTGAGTGGCGGCCGTCTAGGATTGTTTTGGCCTAGACCGACATGACTAAAGCTCTGGAGAGAGAGAGAGAGAGAGAGAGAGAGAGAGAGAGAGAGAGAGAGAGAGAGAGAGAGAGAGAGAGAGAGAGAGAGAGAGAGAGAGAAAGAGAAAGAGAAAAGAAAGAAAGAAAGAGAAAGACAGAAAGAGACAGACAGACAGACAGAAAGAGAGAGACAGACAGAAAGAGAAAGAGAGAGAGAGAGAGAGACAGACAGAAAGAGAAAGACAGAAAGAGAAAGACAGAAAGAGAAAAAGAGAAAGAGAAAAACAGAGGCCAAAAGTCCATGGGTGTTGGGAACTTGGGAACTTAGCCGCATGCCAGTCCGAGGGAAATGCAACTCCCCCCAGCATCAATATAAGCACACAATCAACAGGGCTAAACATTGGCTAACAAGCTACCATCCCATGGACTGCAGTCCACCAGGCTGTTCCAGAGCTTCACTGAAGCATGGTTTGGCATCATTCCTCTGAACATGATCACCACAATCCCAAATCACATCTTGCCGCTATATATCTCAATATTAATCATCCTGTAGTCTTTGCACTCTTCTTTGTGCTCTACCATGCCAACCTGCCCACTCTCAGAGTTTTGCTGTGACATTTTATGTCACATTAAACTGACCATTTGTTCCTCTGAAAACATAATTATCAATGGCATTGTCCACTTGGCTAAATGGCCAATGGCTTCCCCCAGTGACGAGGCCCGATGTTGAGCCGAGCGCTCTACAAGAAGTTGGTTGGTTAGTGCTCTATAAGAAACTTGGTAACAGAACACAATGCTGTGCTTCCTACGGGAGCAGCTGGAAGTGTCCTGTTTTTATCCTCAATAGGGTATATGGATTACAGTAGATCTAGGCTGGAGTGTGTTAGTCTGTGGGGGACTTGATAAGCATATCATGCCTCAAGAACATCGGTTTGCTCCTTCAGTTTAGTGTTAAACAGCAGTAGCAACTGTTTAAAAATAATCATACATGTTTGTGGTTTATAATATTTTTTCTTTTGGTAGAGTTGCCCCATAAAACGCCACAATAAGCTATTTATACACGTTAACACAGTGTTTGTCTAAGGGGAAAAATTACCTTGGAAGGGGGAATATTATTAGTATGAATATTGTTTTGTAATAACTAGCAACCTTATATCCCAATGGGACAAAGAAGATAAGTTTGTACAGTGCCTTCAGATAGTATTCACACCTCTTAATTTTTTCACAATTTTTTGTTACAGCCTGAATTTAAAATGGATTAAAATGAGATTTTCTTTGTCACCGATGTACATTGTACACATAATATCATGTCAAAATGGGAAATGACCCAAATGAATGGAAAGCACTACATCTGGCGGAAACCGAGCACAGCTCATCACCCATCTTACGGCATCCCTACAGTGAAGCATGGTGGTGGCAGCATCATGCTATGGGGATGCTTTTCAGCAGCAGCGACTGGGAGACTTGCAAGGATAGAGGGAACAAGGAATGGAGAGAAATAGAGGCAAATTCTTGAGGATAACCTGCTTCAGAGTGCAAAAGACCTTAGACTGTGGCGAAGATTTATATTCCAACAGGGCAATGACCCCAAGCATACAGCCAAAGCAACACTGAAATGGCTTCAGAACAAGAATGTGAAAGTTCTTAAGTGGTGCAGCCAAAGCTAAAACTTGAATCCCATTGAGAATCTCTGGAAAGAATTGAAGATTGCTGTTCACCGACGCTCCCCATCCAACTTGAAAGAACTTGAGCAAATCTGCAAGGAAGAATGTGAGAAACTCCCTAAATCCACATGTGCAAAGCTGATGGACATAACCAGGAAGACTTGAAGCTGTAATCGCTGCCAAAGGCACTTCTATGAAGTATTGACTCAAGGCCCAAGGGGTTGAATACTTGCGTAAATTAGGTATTTTTTGCATCTAAACATTATAGGTTCTTATGTGTAGATCAGTGAAAAAAGATCTCAATTCAATCCATTTTAAATTCAGCGTGTAATACAACAAAATGTGAAAGAGTCAAGGGGTGTGAATACTTTCTGAAGGTACTGTAAGTAATGACATCAATACTATGCTATTATTGGTGTTGTTATTACTTTTGTTATTAGAAATGGCCTTGAAAAAATGCCACAATAGTCGATAAGCTATCTATACATCTTAACATAGATGTGTCGCTCAAGGCAGTAAACCCCCTTGGAGAGGGGAGCAGATGAAGTCGGTACAACCTTCTTTTTTGACCTTTAGTCCTCCTGTCAATTTTGGTAGAAATTGGATAAGCAATGGCTGAATGTATTGCAGTCAGCCAGACAAACATCAAATTGCATATTTCATTAGCCGTTATCCAATCAAAAACATGTTCCAGTTGAACAAATGACTGTTTCAACTAGATTATGTGGATTTGGGTAAGAAAAGAAGGGATTTGAGTCAACGGCAAACAAAATGAAAGACAACACATTAGAGGATTTCTCAAAAAAAATGATGAATAATAGATGCCCTAATATAGAGCTCTATGGGACATCTCATATGACCAGTTTGCGGCTTGATTCACAATTATTTACATTTTAAAACAACAATTAAACTGTTTTCTATTTGTAAAGTACAGTAATTCTCAAATCACTCCAAGGCCTTTCCTCTAATTTAATAGTATGATAATTTATGCAAAATAATGTTATGGTCGATGGTATCGATGGTATGGCGCAGGGACATTATGAGATAATAGACATAGGACAGTATTTTGGATTTGAACCTGGGATCATGCAGTGCATATGTACTTAGTTGGAAATCAGAAATAGCCAAACCATTAGACTTAGAGAGTTGTCTCAAATGCTGCGATGACATCATCATTCACGTCCCTCCCCTCGTTATCCAACTGATGTTTTTCCAAAGTCTAATTTGACTTCATTCCAAGGTGCACGTTTTGAAGGCTTCCTGTTAATCGGTGTTGTTAACACTTTGGTTACCAAAAACAATCATAAGACTTTACTATCGACACAAAGAGATCTCTATAATAGAGCTGGGTGCAGTGGTAACCACAGGGCAATTACTGGGGGAGCATTACCACAGCGATGGTGGCTCCATCATGTCTGGACCGATTACTAAACCACGGCACTTCCAGCATTATGGAGTCCCTGGGTGCAATCGGGGATTGCGAATGCGTTCTCTCTGCTATTTCGCACCAGTGGCTCCAAACATTCCTGGTCATTGTTGTGTCATGTGTTGTCGATATGAAAGTCGTACAATCATGTCAGTGCTATGCGGCGTCTCCGACACACCATTTATTGCATGAGCTATCCCTTACCAGTTCAGTAACATTTATTTTTGAATAGACGTGAGTAGTGTAGCCAAACTTATCTGGGTGGAACCAGTGGAACCATAGATCATCATCATGGGAGGGCCTGGTCCATTCATATTTTGTGTAATATTGTTTGGTATGTTTGATGACATCATATTTTAACTCGACTCCACCCAGTGTACGAGGGGAACCAGACTTCCCGAATGTTCCTATTACCGTGAAATGGGGTGAATAGGGACAGCAAGGTGAATAGGGACGGCAAGGTGAATAGGGCCGGCAAGGTGAATAGGGACGGCAAGGTGAATAGGGACGGCAAGGTGAATAGGGACGGCAAGGTGAATAGGGCCGGCAAGGTGAATAGGGACGGCAAGGTGAATAGGGACGGCAAGGTGAATAGGGACGGCAAGGTGAATAGGGACGGCAAGGTGAATAGGGACGGCAAGGTGAATAGGGACGGCAAGGTGAATAGGGACGGCAAGGTGAATAGGGACGGCAAGGTGAATAGGGACGGCAAGGTGAATAGGGACGGCAAGGTGAATAGGGACGGCAAGGTGAATAGGGACGGCAAGGTGAATAGGGACAGCAAGGTGAATAGGGACACAAACTGAAAAAAAGTTCGGAAACTTTTTTTCGCTGAAAATTGCTAACCATACTGATTTGTTGATATTTGGGTTGAAAGTGTTCTCTTGTTTTTTTAAAAGCAACTTATAGTCCCTATTAACCCCATATATGGGTTAAATAGGAATAAATAGGGTTTTTATGGCTGTCCCTATTCACCCCGTTTTACAGGTGAATAGGGACAGTCACTAATACAAAAAAATAATCTATTATTGCATTATTCATCATTGCCATGACTGTTTCCTATTACGAGTGATGCTATAAACATGTTTGTCGATCTTTTACCTTCCTACAGGTAACACTCAAGCCTTACACGTCCATCAAACCCTATAATGTTCTATTTAAACGAGAATCTTGTCTCATTGGTTCTTTTGGAATATCTACGTTGGCTTAACGGTTAAGTTGGCTGGCTTAAGATCACAAGGTCCTGAGTTTGAGCTACTGTCAGGCTGCTGAAAGTCGCACCAGGTGGGTTGACCCAGCCCATCATCCTTCGGAGGTTGGCAAAATGAGCACCATCTTACTGGGAGGAATGAGCCATTCGGGTATCCTGCGTCGGAGTGGCCACCCGTCCAGGATTGTGCCCGATAGCCAAGAAACTGCTTCAGCAGCCCCATAGATCTGAAGATTCAAAAACGCGTGTTCTTCTTCATCATCATTATGATACATGTACATTGCATTATAAATGCTGTTTAAGTCTACTGTAGATGAGCATCGCCCCCTACCTTTCACTATCTACTCTTCACTATCGGGATGTGTATCTTGCGGATAGTTTCTCCCTGTGTAAATGTACGTTCAATACGACTGCTAATAACACAAATGCCACACTCGTAAATGATTTCTTCTGAAAAACGTTTGAAAATGCTCGTTTGTAGATTGGACAGATTTTGTTACCTCCGCCACCAAAGGTGGATGGAGGTTATGTTTTCACCCCAGTCTGTCTGACCGTCTGTTTGTTTCTTTGTGAACAAAATATCTCAAAAAGTTGTGGACGGATTCGGACGAAATTTGGCAGAGATGTAGCGTATGTGACAAGGACGAAATGACTAGATTTTGGTGAAGGTCTGGATCCGGATCCGGCTACTAGAATTTTAAAGTGATTCTTCACCATTGGGAGATCGGGCCAAAAACTATACATTGCGGGATATCTCAAAAAGTTGTGGACGGATTTGGACAAATCTTGGTGGACAGGTTGTGTGTGTGACAAGGAAGAATCGATTAGATTTTGGTGAAGATCTGAATATGGATTCGGATATGAGAATTATTTAATTTTTAAAGTAATTCTTCACCATTGAGTGACATGGCCAACCAGGTGGAGGTATGATCTCTACTGAGTGCCGTTCTAGTTTTTTTAATGTTGAAGGTTCCAGACACGGGTTACATAGTCCTCATCAAGGTCAGGCCTTGAATAAAAGAGCTGCATAAAGAGAAATAAAAGAGAGAGAATGTAAAGGTGAGGAGTGCAAATGAGTAAGAAAAGTGTATGTTGTTTGTTTGCAAGAAAGAGAGATGAGGACGAGCCCGGGAGCTGGCTCTCTTGAGAGTGTCACACTTGTTGCGAGCTTTGTGGAATGATCCGAGGTTGCCTTCGGTCAGATTTGCCTTCCAGGAGGAGAATGCAAGTTGTGCTTGAGGCAACTGCCTCACACTAGATCCAGTGTACCACGGGCGGAAATGGGAAGGATCGGAGTGATAACTGCAGACGAGATGGGGGTGAATCTGTGAATCTGAGAGAGCAGGTTTCTGTGGAAACTTCATAAGATATTCAAGTTCAGCTATAGGTACATGAGAAATGCATAAAATCTACTGACGTAGCAAAGTTACGTCGATCTTTAAAAAAGCATTGCGGCATACAGGCAACAGTTGAAACCCTTGAAAGGAATGAAGAACTACAATGATTAACCGAGGGCTGATAAGTAGTTGGAAAGAAAGAAGATCTCATGAGATTGACTAGCACATTTACTGGTAGGAAATGGATTACAGATTATGATTGCTGGGCCTTGTAGTGCCAGGATAGTCAGCTGAAGGCCGCACAACGGTGCAGTAAACAGACCACGCATATGTTGCCTGAGAGGTAAAAGTGCAGAAAGCTTCCAGGTCATAAGTTAATCCTGCTGGAGCCATGCACTTTGGAGGGAGCATCTGCACTGGTGGGATGATTACTGGTCAAACACAGGCCATAAAAGATGTGCATTTATGTCGAGGCTATATGCAATGGGTCCACTCAAGCCACTCACCACATGGTCAATCTTCCGTTGGCTCACTACGCGCTTGCTTCACTCCATGGCTGCATGAATCCAGTCTTTTTGGATGGGCTCAGACACATGTGCTTTGAAATCATTAACAAAGTGATGCTGTGAAGGCCAGACTACATATATCCCTCTCAGATCGCTCACCGTGCGTGGCGCCAGTCCTCTCTTTTCAATGATACTCTTGCATTGTTCTGATGTTGATCCTGCCTCAAGGGACCGTTCACAAGTGACCTCATCTGAAGAATGACCTATCAGCGTAACCACTCTGAGTCATGTCGTTGGTTGCTGAGGGATCTTGCAAATGGATATATACATACATATATATATATATATAAAACACAGTTTGTGTGTGTGTAATGTTACCGATAGACTCCTATACGGAGAGGCTTACGTGCTTGATATTTGGCATAGACATGCCCATTGAGCCTGGGACGAACATGGCCGAACTCAAAATATTTGACGATCCATATTTTTTATTCATATTAACCTCAGCGCATTTCAGCGAAGTACCCGCTAATCTCAGCCGGTTCCAGAGCAGCTCGCTGATTCGCTCAGAGCGATCACGTGATGTTCCATTCCCGCCGCCAGACTGATTCGCTCAGAGCGATCACGTGATGTTCCATCCTGTCACACGTCACACGTTTTTTCACCTTTTATGCGATCGTGTTTTGTATCGATTTTGTGCGATATGAATTAAATGTCTTTGAAACAGCTGTGAAACGTCTTTCCACAACCCTTCCGTAACCGATTGGAGCAGTTTATTGCCGCACAAAACGAGATCGGCGAAGCGAGTTGGTCGAGTCGTGCTGACAAAGATGGCGACACGGCGGCTTCACTTTTCACGGAGTATGAGCGTTCTATATATTTTCAATTCAGTGCGCCCGTGATTTGTGGCATAGACATGACCATTGGGCCTTCACGGTGTAATTTGTGCGAGGCTTTTGTCCGAGTGAGCTTGAGTCGAGAGGGCAAATGTACGGTTTGGGAATGTACGGGTCTCCCTTCCCCCGCCCGGCAACGCCGGTACTGGAGGACGTCACAGGATCGGTGAGTCTCCAAAATCCGCTTCGTGCTGTTGCGAATATGCAGGACTATGTCCGATTGTTGTGCTGCTCTCCGACCATGAGAACTGCAACGTCATTGTTGACTGGCCATCCCCTTCCCTCCCTCCCCCTTCCCTTCCCCCTCCACCCTACCCCTCCCCTTCTCCCCCTCCCCTCCATTTTCCCCCTTCCCCTCCCTTTTCCCCCTCCCCCTCCATTTTCCCCCCTCCCCTTCCCTTTTCCCCCTCCCCCTCCCTTTTCCCCCTCCCCCTCCCTTTTCCCCCTCCCCCTCCCTTTTCCCCCTCCCCCTCCCTTTTCCCCCTCCCCCTCCCTTTTCCCCCTCCCCCTCCCTTTTCCCCTCCCCCTCCCTTTTCCCCTCCCCCTCCCTTTCCCCCCCTCCCCCTCCCTTTCCCCCCCTCCCTTTCCCCCTGCCCCTCCCTTTTCCCCCTCCCCCTCCCTTTTCCCCCTCCCTTTCCCCCTCCCCCCTCCCCCTCCCTTTCCCCCTCCCCCCTCCCCCTCCCTTCCCCCTCCCCCCTCCCCTTCCCCTCCCCCCTCCCCCTCCCCTTCTCCCCTCCCCTCCCTTTTACCCCTCCCCTCCCCCACCCTTCTCCCCTCCCCCACCCTTCTCCCCTCCACCCCTCTTCTCCCCTCCCCCCTCTTCTCCCCTCCCCCCTCTTCTCCTCTCCCCCCCTCTTCTCCCCTCCCCCCCGTTCCCCTCCCCTCCCCCGCCCAGCAATGCCGGGTACTTCTGCCGGGTCCCCCCCTCCCCCTGCCCCCTCCCTCACCCTCCCATCCCTCACCCTCCCCATCCCCCCCTCTTCCCTCTCCCCTGCCCCCTCCCCTCCCCTCCCCTCCCCTCCCCTCCACCCTCCTCTCCCTTCCCCCCTCCTCTCCCCTCCCTTCCCCCCTCCTCTCCCCTCCCCTCCCCTCCCCTCCCCTCCCCCCCTCCTCTCCCCTCCCCTCCCCTCCCCTCCCCTCCCCCTTCCTCTCCCCTCCCCGTAAGCACGTAAGCCTCTATCAAGCACGTAAGCCTCTCCGTTTAGGAGTCTATCGGTAACATTACACACACACACACACACACACACACACACACACACACACACACACACACACACACACACACACACACACACACACACACACACACACACACACACACACACACACACACACACACACACACACACAAACTGTGTTTTATATATATAGATATATACAAGTTGCTTGGTTGTGTCTGATCAGGGTAAACGTCGTAACCACAGCACGTACAATGTTGAATGAGACCTCATTTAAGAGCTCGTGGGTCCAGACAGTGCATGCGGAGATTTAAAAGTTATTGTTATTCATCTCGAGTTATATTCATTTTTGTTGTGTACATGGTGTATATGCACAGTCATTCTTTTTCAATATACAGTAAGTTAGAAAAACCCCAAAAACTATTCAGTCAATTCTGTGTATATCTATCTGTATAATGTATCTATACAATACATATTAAACTGAAAAACAGTCAGTGAAGTCTTCCGTCCACGTGTTGACTACATGTTTATTAATTACGTACTGTTGGAACGTTGGTTGCATCCTGTCTATTAATTTTGTATGTCTATTAATCATGCATTATTGGAATGTACCTTTCGACCCTTTACATAACTGAGACCCCTTAGACCTTTGACAATCCTTTAAGACCTCCTCCCCACCCCCCAAGACTGTCAAGTCTACAAACGCTCCTAAAACCCCAAAGATCCCAGAAGATCTAAAACACCCAACAGACTCTTAAAGACCCAAAGTACCCTGAACACCAAAAGACCCTGAAGACCCCAAAAGACCCTTAAAGCCCTCGGACACTCAAAAGACCCCAAAGGCCCAAAACACCATTAAAGACCCAGAGTACCCAAAATACCCTTAAAATCCCAAACACCCAAAAGACCCAGAAGACCCCAAAAGACCCTTAAAGCCCTCGGACACTCAAAAGATGCAAGGTGCCGAGAGCAATTCCGGTGTAGGACTTCCAGCCGACATATAGTCTAACACACTTAAAACAAATTCTGTACGTGGTATTGCCATATTTCTATAGTGTACAACTTTAGTTTTATCGACATTTATATTCAATTTCCATTGTAATGATTTAACAAGCTGCAAGGCAGCTTCTGTCTCTGACATAAGGAAAACGTCATCGGCATCTAGTAAGATTGAAACGTTCATTTATTACTACACCCTTGCCCAGAACTCTGATGGATATTGCCTGATCGATTAATATGTTTCATAGCTGGCGACTTAATTAACACTTAATTTTCGACTGCGCCAAGCCGTAATTAAACAGAGAAAAAACTTTTAAAAATACCTGCAGTGTGCACGGTTCGTCTAGTCGAACAGATATGGAAAAGCACAGATACGACGTCGTATTCACCATAACTTGTTTAATTTCACCAGGAACACGATGAGGCCAACACAGTAAACATTCAGCACAAAACTTGGTTCATACATTCAGTACAGAACATGATTCATACATTCAGACCGTAAGAAAACTCTGCCCGTAATACAACACTCTGACCAGACCAACACTTCATCCCACTACGTTCACTCCTCACAAGTGAAACTCATCACCACTCCGTTCACTCCTCACAAGTGAGACTCATCGCTACTCCGTTCACTCCTCACAAGTGAGACTCATCACTACTCTGTTCACTCCTCACAAGTGAGACACCATCACTACTCTGTTCACTCCTCACAAGTGACTCATCACTGCTCCGTTCATTCCTCACAAGTGAGACTCATCACTACTCCGTTCACTCCTCACAAGTGAAACTCATCACTACTCCGTTCACTCCTCACAAGTGAGACTCATCACTACTCCGTTCTGACTTTATCACTTGGAAATCTATACATCTTGTATTTCCCAGATTGGTTTGAACAACCAAAAGCAGAACAACCAGTCATTTTGTTTGGCAATAAACAACATTCCCGTACCAAGCTGACGTTCACGCACGGTGAAGTTAGACACAAAATGGCGCCACGAAATCACGTGACCAGAAATCTCGGGTCAGCGCATGGCGCAACTCTCTTTATACAGGGACTCTATTAATACCTATAAAACATCTTTGTAATTATAAAATACCCTTTTATAAGTTTCAAAACAAATCACGAGAAACCTCTTCAAACCGTTCATTTTCCTCACTATTTCGAAGCAGCGCCACTTTCCGGTGTACTTACTGACTGTTGTGTTCTGTTTTATGATATAAATATATATGTAAAGTTTCGTTTGACAAATGTGAGAATATATAATGAATGTACAATGTTGTCGACTTTAAATAATATTGTTTAATTTTCTTTGATTCTCATTGATCAGGGAGAGACTGAGAGAGGAATTCTCAAAACAGGAAGTGCGTAATTGTGTTGTTGTTGTTTAAAGGAATTTTTTTTGAGGCACGGGCGACGGGCGGGAAACGTGTGTCTGCCATCTGGCGAGGAATCGGTAATGGTGAGATGATGCAAAGTAATCTCTCCCGTGTTGCAGAAGTACAGAAGTATGTTTGAGCTGATCGTGCAAGGTTTGTGGTGCGTTTGCAAATTATGTGGCGAAGGATTCCCGTTACGTACTAATGAAGACGAGCGTGTTGTACAGGCTAACTGTACTGATAACGATAAGCTCATAAGTCATGTTTTAATATGTCCTGCGAAATACCGAACCGGATAAGGTCAATCCGAAGGAAATTGCTGGCGATCGACACTTGGTGAGCGGAGCGGAGCGTAGTAGTAGTAGTAGTAGTAGGTAGTAGTAGTAGTGGTAGTAGTAGTAGTAGTAGTAATAGTGGTAGAAGTAGTAGTAGTAGTAGTAGTAGTACATGTGGTACAAGTAGTAGTAGTAGTACATGTGGTAGTAGTGGTAGTAGTAGTACATGCGGTAGTGGTAGTAGTAGTACAAGTAGTGGTAGTAGTAGTAGTAGTAGTGGTAGTAGTAGTAGTAGTAGTAGTACATGTGGTAGTAGTAGTGGTAGAAGTAGTACATGTAGTAGTAGTGGTGGTGGTGGTGGTGGTGGTGGTGGTAGTAGTAGTAGTAGTACAAGTAGTAGTAGTGGTGGTGGTAGTAGTAGTACATGTGGTAGTAGTAGTAGTAGTAGTACAAGTAGTAGTAGTGGTGGTGGTGGTGGTAGTAGTAGTACATGTGGTGGTGGTAGTAGTAGTAGTACATGTGGTAGTAGTAGTAGTAGTACATGTAGTAGTAGTACATGTGGTAGTAGTAGTGGTAGCAGTAGTAGTAGTAGTACAAGTAGTGGTGGTGGTGGTGGTAGTAGTAGTACATGTGGTAGTAGTAGTGGTAGAAGTAGTACATGTAGTAGTGGTGGTGGTGGTAGTAGTAGTACATGTGGCGGTAGTAGTAGTAGTAGTACATGTGGTAGTAGTAGTAGTACAAGTAGTAGTAGTAGTAGTGGTGGTGGTGGTAGTAGTAGTACATGTGGCGGTAGTAGTAGTAGTAGTACATGTGGTAGTAGTAGTAGTAGTACATGTAGTAGTAGTAGTACATGTGGTAGTAGTAGTGGTAGTAGTAGTAGTGGTACATGCATTCCCTTCTTTTTTCGTATGCAGCACAGGTCTGCAGGTAGTAGCATTATTGGCTGAGAGCGCTACTGTGCCGCTGATGCAGTGCCCCTATTACCACTTACCAGTGCCGATCCTCGTTTGACAATGGATCCCTCGTCTGAATTGTGAGGAATGCTGTAACGTACATGGTTATTGGAGTTGTTGCCTCTTCTTGTAGATGAGGAGGTACAGCGATCGACGCCTGAGCCAGCGTAGCAACAACGTGTTGCCATCGAGAAAAGGAAACGATAGTGCTGCAGATTTACAAAAGGAACAGAAAGATCTGTGTGGGTGAGTTATTAGCGTAATTCCAAATGGAACAACTGGCTTAACACTTCCTGAGACAGTCTATTCCATGATACCACCTCCAAGCCATCTTCTTTGGTGTGCAGAATGAGGCTGTGAGTTTGCATCAATATTTTGCTGTCGGTGGGGCTGCAGGACTGATGCGGTGCGCCTCCTCCCCTTCCTCCTCCCTCCTCCCAGTCCCAACCCTCATTCCCTCCTCCCAACCCTCATTCCCTCCTCCCCTTCCTCCTCCCCTTCCTCCTCCCGTTCCTCCTCCCCCATTCTTCCAACCTCCACCCTCACCCCTTCACTCCACTCCCCCTCCCCCCACCCTGCCTTTCCCAACCCCCCCCCTCCCTTTTCCATTCCTCCTTCCACCCTTTTAGTCCATGGGTTGAGTAGGGTTTACATGCACCCGCCCCCCCCCCCCCCCACAACTTAACTTCCCGGGTATGTGCATGTATCCCCCACCCTAGGGGTTAGGAAAAACCATGTTAACAGAAAAAAAACTCATTCCCAAGGTACCTCCCACGCATATTTTGATGTTACCCCCCCCCCCCCCCCCCACGTGTCAGTGATTTCCGAAAATTAGGGGTAGGCGAAATTCAAATGGCCATAACTTTTTACCTCGTCATCCTATGGTTGCATATGACCCCTCAAAATGTTTGTCCTGGGACACTCTTTACAATGATATGTGTTATATGCAAATGAGGTCACTAATGAGGTCACCAGAGGTCAAACTATGAGGGAATGAGTTTTTTTTCTGTTAACATGGTTTTTCCTAACCCCTAGGATGGGGGGAACATGGACATACCCGGGAAGTTAAGTTGTGGGGGGGGTGCATGTAAACCCTACTCAGCCCACGGACTATTTCCTCCTCCCCGTCCCCTTCCAACTCCTTCCCCTTCCTCCTCCCCATCCCCTTCCAACTCCTTCCCCTTCCTCCGCCCCATCCCCTTCCAACTCTTTCCCCTTCCTTCCCCCTTCCCCCTTCCACCTCCTCCCCCCATACTCCTCAAGCTAACTTTGTCCACCAGCCCCCTTCATCCTCCAGCCCCCTTCATCCTCCAGCCCCCTTCCTCCTCCAGCCCCCTTCCTCCTCCAGCCCCCCTCCTCTTCCAGCCCCCTTCTCCTCCAGCCCCCTCCTCCTCCAGCCCCCTTCCTCCTAAAGTCCCCTTCTTCCTCCACCCCTCCTTCTCCTCTTCCCCCATACTCTACCCCCTCCCCCATCCCCGCTTCCTCTCATAGGTTAGAGCACGAATTTTTGGAAATTCAGCCAGCGTGCCAGCGATAGCCCACCTACTCTTTTCTGTGGGATCTTTAAAGCCCAACAATTAATGCCACTAGATGGGAATGTCCAGTTTGAAGTCCACGATGCCAAAAAAAGAAGATTTCCTAACTTTAAAGAAAAACAGGAAAATATTTCTTGGGAGTGGGGCAAGAATTAATTTTTTCCCGAAATAGGAAAATGCCTGTGGAAAGATTTTCTTAAAAGAAGACAGTTTCTTAGAATATGAAAATAACCAGAAATGATCTTGCCAATTTATTATATTTGAAGTAATTTGAAGAAAAACATGAACAATGTTTTCGATTAGCATTTGAAAATTTCTATTTTTTTGCTAATGCAGTCAAATACAGCTTCCCCAAAATATATGGAGAACAAAATGTGTCTTATTCTAATGTATTTGTGCATCAGCAATGTTGTACCACACCATTTACTCACAAGATATCGAATAATGGTGTTTAAATAAAGAAATGCAAACTGCTGTAACAATTTTTATGCGTCCCTCAATGGAGGTATTATGTTTTCGGGTTGTCCGTCCGTCCATCCGTCCAAACGGGCTAAAACTCGTTTTTCTCAGCAACCATATGTCCGATTGAGACAAAACTTTCAGGGTAGGAGTGATACCTCATGCAGAATGTTTTTATGATAATTGTGATGTCATAGGTCACATGGTCAGCAGCCATCTTGGATTAAAAGCAAATAATAATAAAATTATTTCTCGGAAACCGCTGAATTGAAAAATTTGAAACTTGGCACATTGTCAAGTACTCCCAATGGGGACCAAAAGCATGATAATGATGACATCATAGGTGAAGTGGTATACCAGCCAAAAATGTTTTAATCGAATTCCTTATCCTAAAAATCTGAAATTGCATGCACATGATCTATGACCCATTTGTATTGAAGTATTAAATTATGACATAATAGGTCACATGGTTTGGCAGCCATTTTGGATTTAAGGAAAATATTAAATAATTATATCTCTGAAACCTCTCACCCTATCGATGCAAAATTTTACAAATATCATCTTACAGCACTGTTGCATATAGTTTGAAAATGATGATGTTGTAGGTCACGTGGTTTGGCAGCCGTCTTGGATAGAAAAACGAACCTCATCCGATCAACACGAAACTTCACAAACGTGATCCTCTACCCATACATATGCAGAGTGATGGCATCTACCCGTTGTGGGACTATGCGGAGGCATATTGGTGACACAGTCGCATTGTTCTCGTTTACTAATCCCCTACTCCCCCTTTTCGAACAAACCAAGAAAGGGCAAACTTAGCCTCAGTAGAAATTTCATTCATGGTCCATGAACTTCTCTAGTCCGAGGGATGGCACACACGTGTATGAATCTCCCTGTATGTATGTGAAACAATGATTGACAGTTTATAGCTGAGTCAGGATTCGAACCTTCGCCAGACGGCTCACAGGTGAGTCCATACACCTCGAGGCTACCCTACCAACCAGCTCTTAAATTGGCACTAGATTTGTAGCCAGCTCTGATTGACATTGATATTGATAACATCATCACCCACAAGTGTTAAACGTTTCTTGTTTCCCTTAATATGTCACTGATATGATGATAGCAGCTGTGACTGTTTAAATGGCAACTACATATAGCAAATGTCATGTCATGTCATTCACCACTTTATGGAGCTATTTGTACGATGTGCACAAGTTACAGGTTTTAACAATATAATAAACATTGTGGTTCTAACACTTATTGGGGCTGACAAGATAGCTCAGAGGTACGGTATATGCACTCACCTTTGAGCCGTTTACAAGTAGCCAATGTCGGCCCAGCTATAAACTGTCATGCTTGTTTCACAAACACGGCAAGGCCTCTGTGTGCGTGCCACACGTCGGAGGGCAATTAAGACGCCCAGCACTGGTTGTTTGTGGACGCTTGAACAAATTACAAATTTCTGCCACAATAAAATGTCAGTCTTTGCCAGCCGGCTCCAGAAAGACTTGCGCCAGAATTGTTCTCCCCCCGGCCAACGTGACAAACCGGTAAACCCACGTGGGTCCCACGTAATTTCAGCACGTGTTTTCACTACTATCTATAGCATTACCAAGGAATGGGCAAAATGCTAAAATACTCTGCATTCTTAGCCTAATTATGTTGGTATCCTAACTGAGTCCTCCATTGCCTCTTTACCTGATTTACAGGGATGTAGTTGTGCAAACTGGCAAAATAAATCCACAAGATGTCCGGCTTGGAAGCTACATCCTGGTGGCTGGATTCGATGACTCCAAGCCACATGTTGCGAAGATTCTTTCTCTCAACGATGATGGTAACGCTGGGTTTGGGGCGTGCTACTTTCTCATTGACACTACATGCAGTTCATTTTCTGCTTTTCTTACTAATTTTGAAAAATTTTCTTGTGCTATACATGGTGTCTAAAGGAAAAACATGGATAGTGTTCCCCTCTTTTATTAGATTCTACATCTACATGTACTGTAAACATTGCTGGCTATTCATCAGATCCCACTTCACCTATTTTTCTGTTTCCTAGGAATCCATATTTGGTCCCCTTTTGTTTTCTCAACTGCATCCATTTGGTAGAATCTCACAGGATTTCGTTAATGGCTTTCTGATGATATCCATATATATACCTGTCCGTTGAACCTCGTGATGTGTTCTATTCACAATTCGAAATGCCTGTCTGAAGTGCAAACAAGAATGTTCATGAACTTCTTCAAATTCAATGCTGCAACATTGACATGCTGATCCTTTGCTCCTCAACCATTTTTCCATAGGTAAACTTCCAGAAAGTGGAACTTTGGGATGACCAATTAATCTATGCTTCCACAGTTTGAAATAGTTCAAGCCTGTAATTGATTACATCACTCCAATCCTCAAACGTTGTCGTTCGATCCCAGTGCACCAACGAATATATTTTAATATATTGCTTATAACCTTTAAAGCTAAATAGAAATTTGTTTCTGATTATATTTTAGACCTAATTACACCATCTCTTTGTTATCCCAAGACATTTTAACCTTTATTGCTGGACGTGCAGGTAGCATGGCAAGTGTGTGTTGGTTTGCTAGACCGTCTGAGCTACCTAAGCGGTTGCTTCGTAAACTCAACCGACCTCTCCATTCTCAAGAACTATTTCTCTGCGTGGACGGAGAGAGGCATCAGTCCCTTTGGAGCTCTGAGATTGACTCAGACACAATCCTGGGCCTTGCACAGGTAAACTGATTGTACCGACGTCATTTGGCCTACAGTACCACACTGAACACGACACTCGTTGAATCATTTTCTGCCTCGCTCAAGTACAATAGTGTCAAGTACCTTATTAATTCGCTTCATTTTGTGGTTGTGCCACTCGCTGCTATTTCAAGTGTCCTCCGGTGCGGATTGTTCCGTAGAAGCACCCCTTGTTGAGCTTGCTGCATTTCTGATCTTATTTTGTGGATCGATATTCCCAGATATATTTTCTCACCTTATCCACCATATTCGCTAATAGTGCTGCAAATTATTTTTCTTTTCTGTCTTCTTTTTGCTTTTCTTGTGTTTCATTCTTGTTTATTTACTTTGCTTGCATCTGCTTCATTATGATTTTTCTTTTTACTTGTTGATAATGGTACAAGATTATTTTTTATATATGGTCTAAGCTCGTGGAAGAGCTAGGACACCGAACATATCAGGATGCAACATAACAAAGGGAAAGACACAGGAAACAGAAGCAGGAGAAAGTGGAAACGCCAATTGCATGGCGGAGGGAGAAAGTAGATAGAGACAGGCAAACAAGGGATGCAGGTGAAGATGAGGGTGACGGGAGAGCGCAAGGGGTAGACAAGATGGATACATAAGCAAAATTTTGGGAGGGTGGGGGTTTACTGGATGTAGAAAAGAAAAGAAGACAAGCGTTACGCCTAGGTCCACCGTCGGTGAAGTAATGTGAGTTGACAAAGTGGAAGATGCAGGAAACATGGAAGAGTCGATAATATTTGCGAGTGGGTTGGAGATACACCTACACACCAGATTAGAAGTTAGTAGTTCGTTTATTTTTCAAGATATTCCGCTCACAAGGTTCAGACATATATGGTGGTGGCCATCTTGGATTTTGACGTGGCGACCCAATTTTCAATAGCGTTCTTCCTTATGCCTAGATACAGTCGCGCACCGGATTAGAAGTTAGTAGTTCATTTATTTTTCAAGATATTCCGCTCGCAAGGTTCAACGCACGCACACATGCACGCACGCACGCATGGATGCACACACGGACGCACACACGGACGGAGGGGAAAACCATAGTCCCCCTTTCGCTCCGCGGTGTGACGGGGAACAAAAAGATCATTAGAGTTCTTTTGTTAAAAGATTTGTTAAAAGAAAAGATAATTACTGTTATTTTTTTTCCATTATATTGTCATAAAGAAAATAATGAGGTGGTTGCTGTGGAGGAGGGGTTTGGAATAGTGAAGTGTCACAAATTGTGTCTGTGTGTGTGTGTGTGTTATGCAGTGTATTTGCTCAGTGTGAAGTTAGACCTTAATAGTATGCCCAAAAATATTTATGAAACATATTGTTTATTATCGGTTTATTATATACGGATTACTGTAAACGTTACGTTTGACGAGGTGAGATGTTGATTCTAAAAGTTGAGATGTTGTAGTTAGAGTTTAACCTGTGTAGAAAGATTCTTACTGTGCGGGTGATTTCCTGTTACACCCGGATATGGAATCATCTAGCAAGTATGAGGATTTTTTCCGAGAGAAGGACTTTCGTGATTGATCTCCCTCCAAGAATGCATCCCATATTTTTCATTGTACATGTCAATACTCAGAATCGACTTATCTATGTTTTAAGACAGTGCTGATAATGATTCTGTGGCTTGTTTTAAATACTGTACCTCTATATGATAAAAAAAACAAGACCAAAAGTCTAACAGCGGCATAGTCAGGCTTGTAAAATATTATAAACCACAAACACACATGATTAGCTTTTTAAACAGTCGCTAATGGTGTTTATAACATTAAACAAAGAAATTTGGAGGAATCCAGACATCCATGAGGTAAGTTTTACTTTCAGAACTGAGCGAAGATCTACTGTAATCTGTATACCCCTCAAGGGTTGGAGGTGTGCTCATTTACCAAGCAGCTAGCTAGCACTTGCCAAGCCAGCTGTTCCTTAACGGTTTTGAATGGAGTGCTTGCTCGAATGCTTAAACCACTTTGCGATCTCTCCACAAGAAATTTGGTAAATGAACACACACCCAATGTTCTTGAGACCCGACCATTGATCGATTGTAATCTATGTACCCCAAAGAGGAATGACCCTTCCTGCAGCTCCCGTAGTGAGCGGGTGCTTACGCCATAATGCCGTCACATACGTAATGACGTAGCATGATGGCCGGACACTAAACTGCCACGACTTTGTTATATACAAGATATATATTTAACCTCCAGTAACATTGCAGTCACTACAAAGGGATTCGTGTTACGATTAGATTTACTATATTAATAACGTTACGTTATTATTACGAAAATTATATTATTTAAAAAAAAACCGAGGTGAATTCCTTACTTCCGCTTTTACACCGCTTCAATCCATCAACGTTCCATTCACGACATTGGGATTAAAGTGTTATGGTTATATTTACTATAATATTATTATTACTACGAAAACGATGTGACTGAAACGATACCACTGTATTAAGAAACCTGGGTTTAATTTGTCCGAAGCAGACGGTGAGTCATAACGCCTAAGGCCTATATGTACCGTATTGTTGGAAGAGACGTAACGCTGATGCTTTCGATATTTGATGATCATTTTAACAATCTGTTTGTTTGTGTTTCACACTGAATGAAAAACGTAAAGGTAGATCATGGCGATTGTGATATATCACAGGTTCGACAATATCTTCGGCATGAACGGCATATAAATCAAAATGGCGGTGTGTGGAGAGTCAGCCGCAGCACCGCCGTAATGACATCGGACGTACTCGCATCACCCTGTCATGTGACCAGGTTCTTAGCTCTGATTGGTATACGTTTGAGGGGACATACATACATACAGACGGACAAACACTGTTCTAGACGGATTTGCCCGATGGGCTACGCTGTAAAAATCATGTTGGAAAAACTATTTAGATTAACGATTTATCCGAAAGATCAGCCCACATTTATTCAAATAATATGCACAAAACAGCTCATTAATATTAATGACCCTGGAAGTACGGTAGCTATAGCGATGCATTGTGACAGTATCAGGGAGGAGTTGACACTTCTGTTGTTTGACAGATTTGTTAGAGCTTCGTCTTGTACTCAAAATCGATTTCTCCATGAATGAAGGAATGAAAATTAGCCAATTCGACTTGTACTCCACATCGACTTGTAGGCCGAAAAATACGTAAATAGGAACGCAGAGTGTGAAGTGGGAGGACTAATACTAATAAGATGCTACCCATGCGTTTGCACAGGTAATCCAGGGTTTCCTTGTTGCTTGCCATGTTTGAGCTTTTTTGCTTTAACTTTCAAGAAACTCCAGTTTGGCCGGTTTAGAATCTATCGAGTAAAGAAGCTTTAGTGTTTTGTGCCAAAGAGAAAAAAAAGGCAAAGTATATGGGGGGATGGGGGGGAGGGGAGGTGGAATGGAGACAGGGGAGGGGAAGATTCTCCATTTTTACACATGTTATACTGATTACTCCAAAGTACATGCCAATCATCCAATGGTGGTACAGTCTCTCCCTCTCTCTCTCCCTCTCTCCTGCTATCTCTCTCTCCCCCTCCCTTCCCCCTTCACCCCTCCCTCCATCTCCCTCTCTCTCTCTCTCTCCCACTCTTATTTTTGAGTTTGATGGGCAAGACTGTCTTGCACCATTGGCGGAATTCTCAAAAATGGTTATTTTGTTTAAAAAAAATTGGCATTGAGTTTTTTCTTCCTTGGACACTGATGCAAACACAAAAGCAACCGTGGTTGTTCTGGGATGGTTGCAATTTTTCTTTGACTGTTCTTTTATTGTAACTGCTTGAATTTTTTTGCAAGTTTGTACATATACACAAAGAATTAAGTTAAGCACCCCCCCCGTTTTTTTACAACCTCGCACATTACAAGTTTGTTGTCGTCAAAACAGTGTAATATACCCATGATATTGCTATATTTTCTGGAGAAGTGATATTATGGTCACATAAAAACATAACAATCATGCCGTTTTCAATATTTTATTCTGAATAATTTAAGGTGAAATTTTTTGGGAATTTTAGGCATATTTTCACCTCAATTTAAGTATGGAGCTATAGGTCCATCACGGACAGTGTGGATGACGTTTATGTTTTCTAACGTACAGTCATTGTTCTGAGAAGACCTCTAGCGATCTTTGCGTCAATAACGTGTGTAGGACCCACGTGATCGGATCACTGACTCAACCAATCACTTTTTTTCACTTTGATCACTCAATTTCATCAATGGATAATTGCTAATGTCATACCAATCATTATTTGATCTCACATACCTTAGAATATATGCCAATGTATACATATACACAAAGAATATATATTAGGGGGTGCTTACCTTAATTCGTTGTGTAGGGGTGCTTAACTTAATTCTTTGTGTATACATTCCAAAGCCCATGGCATGTGCCCTGTTTTACAGTGTTGACATGTACACCTTGGATCAACATTGCAATTGTTTTTTTTTTTGGATACAACATCGAGGCTCATGTAAGAGCTAACATTAATCACACAAAAAAAACCGGACACATAAAACATAAAAAAGATCCCTCTCTCTCCCAACAAGATTGGGAGAGAGAGGGAAGCACACAAGTACAACAGCAGAGAACAAGGACATTTGGAGATCTGTGGGAGGGAGAGGGCTTGGGAGGAGGAGGCATGGGAAGCGGGGGGGGGGGGGGGGGCGGGGGGGGGGAGTGGGAGAGGTATAAAACACATGGACACTGCTAGTACTTCCAGGAAAGAAGTTGGTATTTCAAAAAAGTGGATCTGGGGTGAATTAATGGGGGTAGAAAAGATCAAGGTTTTGGATGGGGGAAGATAAGAGATGGTGGTGAACAACTGTTTTAAAGACCTGGAGGGAGGAGTGGGATTGAGAGAGTGAGGGAGTTTGTTCCAGAGGCAGGAGAAAAGAGGAATTAAAGATTGAAGGTGAGCAGAGAGTTTTGATTTTGGCACTTTCACCAGAAGAGGGTTGCTGGCAGATCTTGTGCGACCTGTAGGAAAATTTGGGTGACCGAACACACACAGAGCTGGGGGACCTAGGCCAGAGAGGAGTCGGTAGAAGACAGATATAATCGGTAGAAGAAGATATTGCAGTTATAATCTATGCAGATCTTTTGGAATTCTGACAGTCGATGGATTCCCTCATTTTTGCCTTGGCATGTGTAATTTTCGGTGATATTTTTATTCTAAAACATTATCATTGCACCTTTATTATTCACCCGAGGATGAGCGAAGTGAGGTTGAGGCCGTTTACTCCTGGTACGTGAAACACCCTGCAACCCATGCCTACAAAAAACAGACTTGTTGGAACACAGACCACATTTTCTATCCAATTAAAATGTAACTTTTTTTTTTAAAATCACTATGGGCAGGTGCTCCGATGTTGAAAGTTTTGTGTCAATCGCTCAAGTGGATGCGAAGAAAACAAATTTAATAGTAAACTAGAAAGCATCTGAAAATGCAAACCCCGTCCACATCCACTTTGTATTCAGACTTCTTCTTCCTTATGCTAAACATGACAAAAAACGCAAAAAAAAAAATACAAAAAGATTGACGATTTTAGGTGACCTTTACCTTTTTGACCTCAAAAGCAATAGCTTTCAGTGACCCGATATACAAATCCTGCTCAAATTTCTAGTGAATCGGATGAAAATTGATGATTCAATGCAACCTTTGACATTTTAATCTAAAAAAAAATAATTGGCGCCTAGCTTTTGATTGATGAACTAGTTCACTGACCCAATATGCAAATTCTTAAATTTTCAGGTCGATTGATGAAAATTGACGATATTATGTGACGCTGACCTTTGACCTTTTTGCCAAATTATTAATATGCCTTCTCCATATTCTCATAATAAAGCTTTGTTGAAAATTTGATGACAAAACTCAAACGGTAAATAGGTTACGGACCGGACAGACACACAAACAGACACACAGAATTGTTTGAAAAACCCCGTCCCCCGCACATATAACGCAGGGCCTCAACCAACGTTCCACAACATGGTTGCGGATGGTTGTGGATGGCTACTAGTAGTAATAGTTATTGTGAAAATGTATGCAGAACTGCCAGAACTCCCCCGCCCCACCCCTCTCCCACACTGTTTAATGGTGCCTTTGTATCCTCT
This sequence comes from Myxine glutinosa, assembly GCF_964187855.1. Classification (NCBI taxonomy): domain Eukaryota; kingdom Metazoa; phylum Chordata; class Myxini; order Myxiniformes; family Myxinidae; genus Myxine; species Myxine glutinosa. The sequence continues at coordinate 53,965,190 of NC_136273.1, read as the reverse complement.
GCTTCTTCAACGGCCGCAATTATTTTCACCTTCTTTACACTCGCCTCTAAGCTTCATAGCCAGGGTTTGAATAGCTCAAACCCAACCCGACGTCATAGCCCGACTTCATAGCCTGACCCGGCTACAAACTGTCATCCTGGTGTTTTGTATGTAGAGCAAGGCACCAATGTGTGTGCATGTCTTAAGAGGGTATAGTGTTTTCAATACACTGCCTTCTATCTTCAGGTAAAGCTGCTGAAAGCAGATGATCCTGACCCTGCTGCAGACTCAGACAACGTGTTTGTGGTCTGTCTCTCCTGGGATGGCCGTACCATCTCGCCTCTTACAGCCGAGCAGCTTTCTTCTCACCAACTCGATCCTCAGGCGGTCATCACAACTCCGTCTGCAGAGCCCTCTGTCCCACAGAATGGAACAAATGCAATGAATCAACATGGAAGAGCCAAAGATTCCAAACCTAGTTGGTTTTTCATCTTCCTTTACTTCTTTACCTCCATGTTCATGATACTTTTTAAAGTTTAAAAACTGCCTTGCAAGATCACTGACACTCGTCACATTGAAATATTGATTTTCTTATTATCACCTGTTCGAAAGTCCGACTGCCCTTGGCATTTGGTACCATGTCGAGATACTTAAACCTTTTATGGTCTCTATTTTAAGAAGGCTTTTGCTGTCTCAATTCCCACCTCACCACTACCTCAAATACCCAAGCTCAAGTGCATAGGCGTCGACTGACCACAGAAGAAATGATCTCTATGATCTTTGAGGAGGAACCAATGGTAACGGTGACCAATAAGGTATTGATTGCATTGTATACTGCTGTGCCAATTATTTGTTCATTCTGTTTTGTTACCTCCACCACTGAAGGTGGACGGACATTATCTTTTCACCCCCTGTCTGTCTGTCTGTGAGCAGGATATCTCAAAAAGTTATTGATGGATTCTGACAAAACTTGGTGGACAGGTTGGGTGTGTGAGAAGGACTAATTGATTAATTATATTTCATTGAAGATCCTAATCTGGATCCGGATACGATAATTTTTTTCATTTTTTACAAGTGATTCTTCAACATTGAGAGATGGGGCCAAAAACGATATTTAACATGATATTTCAAAAAGTTGTGGATGGGTGATGACAAAACTTGGTGGATGAGTTATTTAGGTGACAAGAACATGCAGATTCGATTTTGGCTCGGGTCCGGATGCAGATCCGGCGTATCAGTGGAATACAAAATGTAAACTGTTCGGTCTGGCGGAGGTGTGCGCTCAACCCAGTGCTGTTCTAGTTACCTCCACCACCATAGGTGGATGGAGGTTATGTCTTCACCCCTGTCTGTCTGTCTGTTTGTTTGTCCATTTGTTTGTGAACAAGATATCTCAAAAAGTTGGGGACGGATTCGGACGAGATTTGGCACAGAGGTAGCGTATGTGACAAGGACGAAATTATTATATTTTGGTGAAGATCCGGATTCGGATCCGGCTAGTAGAATTTTTAAAGTGATTCTTCACCATTGGGAAATGGGGCCAAAAACGAGACGAAGCAGGATATCTCAAAAAGTTGTGGACAGATGATTTTGATTAAATGTGATTGTCTGGTCTCCTCTGGGATACAAAACGTAAACTGTTCACCTGGCGGAGGTATGCTCTCTACCGAGTGCCTTTCTTGTTCCTTATGGAATTAGAATACTGTTTGAGCAATCCATTAAAACTTGTAAATAAATTTAAATTATACTTGTTTGAAGGTTTTTTTTATTTATTATTGTTTTGTTTTTGTATATTGCATTTAAACTCGATCTCGTTTTGCATTTTTTGGTGTATTTCCAAATAGGTATGGTGATGATAATCTTGATTCCAGCCACCATCTTTCAAGTCCTCATTTTAGGCTTGCTTTTCAAATTGACCTTAATTGTCTCATAAAATAGGCCTCTCTGGGTCTGCGATCATGTGCAGGCTCAGCTGGATAAATCGATATGCACAAAAGTTATTCACCCCCTTCACCCCTCCCTCTTCGCCCTCCCATGTGTTTCCTCACCTCCACCTTTTCCTCTCCTCCTTGGCAGGAGGACTCAGCTGAAACACACTTTTGTCATTTTCCTTCCATTACCAGAGCAGCAAGCGAGGCAAGGTTTCAAGTGGCCATTCTATCAAAATTGCCACCCGGAGTCTATCCCTTCGGAAATGCAATAACCACAGAGATAAGCCCCTCCCATCTCCGCGAACCTTAAAAATCAGCAGAACCACAAGAGAGAACACAAAGTCAGTCCTCAATAAATGCCGTGTACAACTTTGAACCATCTATTTGATTGTTTTTGGGGTTTTTTTTTAAATAAAAGATTATTTTATAATATACTTTGAGCTTTTTGGCAACGCCAAACTACCTGTTGTTTTACCCCCAACTCCATTTGTGGTCAGAAATGTTTCAATAGCTCAGGATTGCAAGGCTCCCATCCACAAAAATGATTCTCCTTGGTGTCTCAGATCGGCTTCACGTCTGCTGGCGAAATCGAATGGCACTGCAAAGACACAGCCGACTGTCAGGTACGGCAATGGACAGATGAGAGTCAGATGAGAACATAACCTTTATTTTGTGCATATTGGTAAACTTATCTTGTAAAACACTATAGCTGTTAGCAATTTATATGAGCCTTCGAAGTCCAATAATCTCAGGTCCAGCAGCACCCGAGCCAGTATTGCTAATGACAGCATTGTCATTGGTGTAGGTTCCATGATTTTTGACAAAGTTTTGTTGCGATTTCTGAAGGTACTCCGAGTTTGATAGTGTCGGTTTTTCATCTAGGAATTCAGATTTATTTTAGTATCGTATTTCATGCCAGTTCTATTTTCCCCTTCTTTGACAGTCGCACTTCCAAGCGCAATAAGATCCTGGAGGAAAGTATTTCTGAGGATATTGCAGAAAGTGATGAAGATTATGAAGAGGAAGAAGAAAATGACATCAAGGAGGATGATGATGATGATGATGAAGAGGAGGAACTTGAAGCAGTAAAACCAAGGAGAAGTCACCGTCACATTCCAAAGGGAAGAGTTTCACAAGGAAAGGTTAGCAAATTTAGTCCAAACCTCAATATAAATTTTGTTGCTTGTGGTGGAACCTCATTTAGGGAATGTAGAACCCCCCTTGGAATGAAATGCTTAAATATTGTACTGTTTTCACTGCATCTGTTGAAGCAATGTCTGCCGCAGGCAGGTAGGTGGTCTGTCCTGCCGCAGGCAGGTAGGTGGTCTTTCTGTCTTCTACCGACTCCTATCCGGCCTAGCTCCCCCAGCTCTATCTGTGCTCTGTCCCCCAAATATTCCTACAGGTCGCACAAGATCTGCCAGCAACAATCTTCTGATGAAATTGCCAAAATCAAGACTCTCTGCTCACCTTCACTCTTTCATTCCCCTTTTCTCCCGCCTCTGGAACAAACTCCCTCACTCTCTTCAATCCCACTCCTCCCTGCAGGTCTTTAAAACAGCTGTTCACCACCATCTCTTATCTTCCTCCATCCAAAACCTTGATCTTTTCTACCCCCGTTAATTCACCCCAGATCCACTTTTTTGAAATTCAGACTTCTTTCCTGAAAGTTCTAGCAGTGTCCATGTGTTTTATACTTCTCCCACCCCCCCCCCCCCCACCCTGCCCCGGCCTTCCCATGCCTCCTCCCACCAAGCCATCTCCCTCCCACAGATCTCCCGACGTCCCTGTTCTCTGCTGTTGTACTTGTGTGCTTCCCTCTCTCTCTCCATCTTGTTTCCCGCTCCCTTTATTGTATGTTTTGTGTGTCCGTTTGTTTTTTTTGTGATTGATGTTAGCTCTTACACGAGCCTCGATCTTGTATACCAAAGGTCTCCATGGGATTGACTTTTTTATTTTCTTTGACAGTATCTAAGGCTCATAGTGGAGCTGCCACACATCTACAAAACACACACACACACACACACACACAAGCATACACAACTCGTGCACATGGACATACAGACAAGACAAACAGCTACTGAGCTTTGGGGAAGTGCCATCATTTCCCGGGGCACTCTGGGTAGAAGAGACGTCACAACAATGGCGGCGCCTTGTTCACCGCACTCAGCGGGGCATTTCTTAAGGGGAAAATTCCTCCTTCCCATGGATGCCAACCTATGGAAATTGTCTCAACTTGTGGGGATATGTCCCAACCTATGGGGGACCTATGATAAACTATGAGGATTATTAAAGTTGCTCATGCTCTCGACCCAACAGCTAAAGTAGATCACTTTTAATTGCAGCCTTGTATTTGAGATTGTGACATGAATATTTTTTACACCTTTTTTTACACCTTGTCGCTTGTCAAACTTTTGAACGTGTTTTTTTGTTTTTTCTTTCATTATTGGGAACAAAGTACTTGTATGTACAGTAGATGCCTGTTTTTGCTTTAGAATACGGCCATGTATATTGTCCTGTCCATAGCCGATGAATACCAGCCTTGGACGAATAGCCGGACAGTCCTTTATTCCGAGGCGACTGCCTGAAAAATGGCGGGTGTTTTTTTGGCGCGCGCGGGAATGAAGGAAACAGAGTGCTTACCTGCACGAAGAACACGGGTTTATTCCTGAACCCACAACAAATAGACACGACAGAAATTCAACAAATAATGATTTAATGAAAATAAATGAAAATAAAGTGATGACGAAATAAATGTTGAGGTAAATTAATTTACTACTTTGAGGGACCCTCCAGCAGACTTTAAAAAACAGAAAAGGGGACAAATAATAAAATAAATGTTTCCTTTTAGACGGCCAGCACTCAGCTTTGGTCCCACAGAGGATTTTGAGAGAGAGATATAGAGAGATGGTGATGGTGATGTTCGACGCTCAACGCCTCCTGCGTCGGAGCACCCCAAAATAATGCCCAGACGTGAAGCAAGCAGCCGAGATAGCCCTCCCTCGCACTCCACTCTGTCCGAAGCGCCGAGAGCCCCACAAATGGCAGCCAACAAACACCTCCTCCTCACGATCGAAATTGCCAAAGTTCCACCAGCTCCAAAAAAAATCTCCTCACAAACCTGCACAGCAATGGCCAAACCTCCTCATGCACCAACCCAAGAGAGAACAACTGTTCTTTTTCCAACGGTCGTTTTTCCTATAACCTCCATGCTCTGACATCACACTGTCCAATGGCCGAGATCTATTATATCACCCCATGTCTTCTCAACCAATGATGAAGCTCGGGGTGTGGCCTGTCGGCTTTGCTCCTCCATGCCCCCCGCACCACTCCGGGGGTGTGGCCTCTTTCCTTATTAGGTTGGTGGGGCGGAGTTTACTTGCCGAACACTCTGCCTGGTCATGTGCTGGGTTCTGTCGGCAGTCGAGTCGGTTATTGTTGTTTAATGGGAGGTTTTTATGGGCCGGCCTTGTAGTTGTAAAAACGTAGGGAAAAGCCACAGGGGGCAATCACATACTGGGGGAAAACTAACCTTAATCCCTATCCAGTTGATATAGCTTCACCCCCTGTGTGAAGACAAATAACCAATCTTAAGCTCCAGTTTCCCTCCTTAAATACATCGAGATGTCTCCTACGCATCCACGGTCTATGCTATACCTATTCAATCCTATCTTTACTATGAGATTCCATCATCTACCCCCACAAACGTAACAATATTGTGATACCTTGTATGTATATGATGCTAACCCTAATGTCACTTGTGTAACAGGGCCGTACGATTATCAGTCCCAGTATGCCTTGCAGATCTAGGCCTGCTTTGTCCAGTCCGGGAGTTCTGGAGGATGCAAGAGGCAGGTAATTACAGCAAGTCATTGTTGCCTTCAAGTCCACATTGGATTAATTAGCTATTGGAATGGATAGATGGCTATACGAATTTTGGTTCATATTACATGATTGTGAAAATGCTCTTCAGTCTCATAAAGGTGGAATGAAAACTAGCCATTGCTATCATCCTCTGTCACATACATTATCATTTACATTTTCTGAAACTTTCTGAAACCAACTCTTTCTGAAACCAACTCTCCGAAGGGACCGTCAAGCAACCCCCTCCTCCTCCCATCTACTTTCTTAACAATCCTCTTGAGGAGGTTCAGCCACTCAAACTCCTGGGCCTCACTATCAGCCACGATCTTTCTTGGGCAAACCACTTTTCAAAGTTGGCCTCCAAAGCCAGCCAGTGGCTGGGCATCCTCCAATGTACAAAGTCCTTCCTTGGCACACCTGATCTTCTATTCACCTACAAGACCTTCATCCGCAGCTTGGTGGAGTACTGCTCTCCCCTCTGGGCTGGCTCCCCTGCCTCACATCTTGCTCAGCTTGATCCACAACAATACTTAGGAAGCTCAATTCCATCCAGGATGGAACTGTTCACTTGACTTGTAACTGGCATAAATAAACATCCACCCCATCACACCTGTGTTTTGTGGCCGCATTGTGTACTACACACAGAATGTACTCCAGTAACTGACCTTCCGTGATTCAGTATCTCCTTCCAGCACCACAACTTTATACCATGAAGACGCATAAGAGGGACAACATCAACTGAACCACAAAGCAATCAAGTTCCAATTCAAACAATTCATCCCAACTTGGACATATATCACAGTACCATCATCATAGCTGGCCACTTATGTTAAACCTTTACAGCAGTATTAACTATTATTCTTTATATATGTACACATACCATAACAAGTAAAACACATCTCATTTGTCTTGCATTTCCAAGCCTACCTTAATCTCGAGATTCTTCATTTTTTACAGCGTAGCCCATAGGGCAAAGCCGTCTAGAACAGTGTTTGTCCGTATGTATGTATGTATGTATATATGTCCACTCAAACGTATACCAATCAGAGCTGAGGATCTGGTCACATGACAGGGTGATGTGATTACGTCTGATGTCATTACGGCGTAAGGCTAGCTAACTCTCCACACACCGTCATTTTGATTTATATGCCGTTCATGCCGAACATATTGTTGCGGATATGAGGATTATGTTTTTTTGTATTGTATAGTAAATTGTTTGATTCTGGCCCCTCCTGCCTCCAGTGTTGTGTAAAGGTTAAAAGGGCGTCCCGGTAGTTAATTCCATAAAGCACACATTGAAGGACACGATAAAACCCTTGTTCAGTAGTTTATATCTTTATTATGTGTTTTAGGGTAAGGCCTTGTCTTCCATTAACATGACACTCCATTGCACCAAGTGAAAAAGATAGATTCCCTTCATCCTTCATTCCCATTCCCAAAACCTCCATTTCCCCTTTCGTCAATTGCCATTCGCATTGCCAACTACAATTGTCGCCATTGACCACGAGGCAGGGTTGGGGAAGAAAGGCGGGTCCCCACCTCGTCATAGAGGGGAGGAGTGAGTCAGCCCCACTCAACCAACCACGAACAAGGGGTTGGACTTGGAGAGGGTGTGGAGAGAAACATCAAGGAGGTTCGCGAAGGTTGAGGGGCGGGGCCTATATAACCCGCCACGGGACGTTCCCCAAGGAGATGAGCTATGACAAGAGCTGCGTGGTGAGGTGCAAAGAGCTGAGCTGAGTCGTCAGAGGAGAGCTGAGTAAAAGGGTCCAAGAGAGAGCTGGGTTGTGAGGTCCAAGAGAGAGAAAGGAGATCATCCAGGGAAGCACAAAGCCTGCTATTCGTCACCTTGCTCGCCAGCAGCAGCGTCCACAGCAGCAACAACACTCGACAGCCGCTTGGGGCCTGGACGGCAGTTTGGAGCAGGGCCGCGAAGGAACGGCGGCTGCCCAACGAGCCGATCGTGCTGCAGGACCAGTTGGACCTCCCTATCCCGCCAGCCATCCACCTGCCATCCCTATCATCATTCCCCGTGTGATTCCGTTTCTGTTTGTTCTGTCCTGGGTATTAATTAAGTCTGTATAAGCTAGTATTTTCACTGTGTCTCTAAAAAGCTTCTGTATATTATTTTATTATCTTTCCTCCTCCTTGGTTTCTTTGAGCCTGTACATAGTAAATAAATTTAGTAGTATTTTCAACCTTTTGTCTTCTTCTTCTTCCTTTTCTTCACATCCGTCGTTTTAGTCTTTTCCATATTGAATAGCTGTGGCGCGATACGGCCAACGTCGGGTGAATCGGGTGAATCGGGGAAACTGTTAGGCCGCGGTGCCTCCGCTCGGCAAACAACATCCTTAACCGCGGACCGTAACAATATCGTCAAACCTGTCGTATATCTACAATCGCCATGCTCTACCTTTACGTTTTTCATTCAGTGTGAAACGCAAACAAACCGATTGTTAAAATGACCATCAAATATCTAAAGCACCGGCGTTACTTCTCTTCCAACAAAACGGTACGTACCCAACTCCTGTGGGGTATAATCTAGATTACAGTAGATCTTCGCTCAGTTCTGTAAGTAAAACTTACCTCACAGATGTCTGGATTCCTCCAAATTTCTTTGTTTAATGTTATAAACACCATTAGCGACTGTTTAAAAAGCTAATCATGTGTGTTTGTGGTTTATAATATTTTACAAGCCCGGCTACGCCGCTGTTAGACTTCTGGTCTTGTTTTTTATCTCTGCTTGTATCCATGTCCTTTTCCCGCAGTCTCATTTTCTCCCTGGCTTTCTGCCATCTTCTTTTTCCTTGCTTGTTGCTATCCCTTTGTTATGTTGTGTCCTGATCTGTTCTGTGTCCTAGTTCTTCCATGAGCTTAGACCATGTATGAAAAAAAATCCTGTTTTTAACATTTATCTCTCATCCATGTGTGCCTCTCCTCAGATTGTGTGTCTCTGCTGTGCCTGACTCCTTGCCATGTCGTGAGGAGGAATTCCACCATCTATACTCCTTCATCAGCTCAAAGCTTGATGATGGCACTGGCGGGTATGATCCCATCATGGTGGAAAATGGAGAAACATGTATTGCAGAGCATGTTGTATTGAAAGTTTTAATAGAAACACAAATGCTGAGAATTGTGATACAAATGATTTATGGATAACACTCTCTCAGCAAAAGTTAAAAAATAATAATTTATACAGAGGCCAAGGTTTGTGGAAGAGTTGAAAAAGAATAATGAGCACACCACAAATTTGTTGCAATAGCATGGCAGCACCATTTAGAGGTGAACAGGAAACGATATAATGTGATTCGATGTTTTCCAGAAAAGCTGGCAGCTGTTCTTTTACATGCACTTACCGAACGGAACTGCCGGCTGTTAAAAAAGCAATTTTGACATATTTGTTCGAAAAAACAAAAAAAACATGATTTGATGAACTTGGTCAATGTTTTTTTTTTTTTTTCAGTTAACCTTTGTGTCCGTTCATGAAGTTTATTGCACTCTATCAAACCGATCATTGGAGCTCTGTCAGTTTAAAAACGGCCATTTCCCACTTTACTATAGATCACATGCCACTTCCGTGCCACCCTACATAATGTGTTAGTCAGGTTCACTATGTCAATAAATTATATTTCGTTCAAAATCATGGTAGATTAGCAAACCTATACATTTTTGGAAAGGTTATAGCATAAGGAAACTAAAAATCAATGTTTACATTTGGAGAGATACCTGTATGGCGGCCATTTTGGATTTTCAAAATGGCCACTGTAAAATACATATTTTGTTCTATTTCTACCTCTAATTACCCTAAAAACTTTAAAAAATATACTAAACCTATATTTTCAGGGACAAGGAATCCAATGAAAGTATCAAATTAGTGCTATGGGGAATGGTAAGACACGAATCAAAGGTTTTGAATTGCAAAATACTGTCTTTATATTCGCGATAAGTTGCATAATCAAATACATGTTATCATTTTGTACAGGCAGTTAATAACATCAAAATGTGTCACAATAATTCATATCACCAAACATACACAGGCAATCAGCAAAATCATATATACACATGCAGTCAGTATAACTTCACATCTACACAGGCAGTCAATGACAAAATATACACAGGCAGTCAATGGCATCAAACATACACGATTACAGAATATGCCATTTAGAGTTCGTCATCACTGTCCTGTGTGTCGTATCCGACAATATAGTCCGCATCGTTTTCACAGTCCGTTCCACACAAGCAAAGGTCGGTCAAATTGATTGGCAAATCGAATTGGTCGAATGGTCGATCGAATCGAATTCGATGAATCGAATCGAATCGATCGAATTGGTCGAATGGTCGAATCGAATTGGTCGGAATTGGCAAATGTAAACATTGATTTTCAGATTTTCCATGTAATAACGTTTCCAAAAATGTATAGGTTTGCTAATCTACCATGATTTTGAACGAAAAAACATAGTGAACCTGACTATGTTCTCAAATTGGACAAATGCAACCACCCAGACTCTGCAGGTTCCATGCTGATGGTTTTATTTATTTATTTGATGATTCTCGCTCTGAGTTTTGATTGACGGTTCAAGATGAAGCGAGCCAGCCAATGAGTTCAGCAGAAACTTTCCTTCCTAGTGAATAAAAATCCTTGAAGATGATGTTGGGATGTAGATTGTGAAACTGACCTTGAAGATGGGCTTGTATTTATTTATTAATAACTTGAAGTAGAATAAGCATAACTGTGCAATGTATTTGCAATAATGATAAACTGCAAGAGGACCCTTTCAAGGATGAAGGGAAGTAATATAATCCAGGCCTTTGAAAAAGATTTCCTTATCTCCACTGCATTTATGATTTTGATATAGCCATGGTGTTGGCTTAGCGGTTAGGGTGCCGGCTTGGGATCCTAGGATCCTGGGTTCGAATCCCGGTCGATCGCTGAATTAACGCCAGGGGGGTTGGCTCAGCCTGTCATCCTTCCGAGGTCGGCAAATTGAGTACCAGCTTGCTGGGATGAATGATCACGGTGTGTACCCCGGTTTAGAGTAGGTACACCGTATCCCTGCGCATCGTAAGAGCGTGACCAGGGGTTGGCGTCAGGAAGGGCATCCGGCCATAAAAACATTGCCTCAAACAGGGAACCATGATTGTCATGGGGCCCGCAAGGCTAACCCCCGCTCTAGCGGGGAAAAATGGCCTTAAAACGATCATTCAATTCATTCATTCAATGCAAGTGAGTGTACTTATTGTGTTGCAGGTGCATGTATGTGTCAGGTGTACCAGGGACAGGTAAGACTGCAACAGTGTGCGAGGTAGTCCGAGTTCTGCGTGAAGGTGTATGTCAAGGGGATGTTCCGGAGTTCCGATTCGTCGAGCTCAATGGCCTTCGTCTCACGGAACCACGGCACGCTTTCAGCCATGTGCTTAAGGTGAGGTAGGGTCTTTAAATGGTTGTCCATATATTACATACATCGGTGGGGGTAGTAGGCAGCGGCATGGTTTCAGGATGGTCCAGAGGTGTACTGCAAATACCTTTGAACCATCTAGTCTGGTTTTGATCCTCAGCCTGAATATAAACTGTTGGATTGGTTCTTCACAGATAAGACATTGCAACACAAAGCGCACCGTCGTCCGTCATTCAGAAGGAAGTTACGCTAGCTGTCCATCTGCTAGCATTATCTGATAGGAAAGTCATCACTGGCACCCTCAACAAATTTCCAACCACCTTCAATCGAACGTCATATTTTGCCAGCCATTGTGTAAAGGCCTTGGGCCGAAAACACTCCCACTGGTTGACCCCACAAGAAGATGGGAATAATTGGGGAATTACAGAAGAAGTAGTAATAGTGGGGTTGGAGGTAGGTGATAAGTGTGGGAGAGCAATGGGCACCAGGTTAGGTATATCTAAAGAGAAGGACCAGATGGTGGTAGAGGGGCAAGGCCGGAGGCCCCCGCTCTAGCGGGTAGGGTCTTTCTCTTTAGATATTGTTTGTTTTGGGGTGGTAATAACTTCCACCATGAGTATTGTAGTGGGGTTGGCCGAGGTGGACGTTTGGCACAAATCTTTCACAAAGTGGCTGGCCAGGCCTGATGTTCACCTAAAGCTGATTTGGGCAGGAATTTCGAACATGGACAAAGTGCTGGCAATAAATCTTACTCGACCAGAAAGGTACCACAGGATCTTTAACTTCCACCAACAAATGCTAGCAGAATTGTTCCCAGCTTAACGTTCATCCAAGGGATGGTGCACTTCTTGATCTAACAACTTTGATGTAACTTTGCAGGAAAGTTATTGATGTAACTTTCCTGCAAAGTGTTACGTGTTGCTCCCCGACCTCCTGGTCTCGGTATACCTCCGAACCCCGGGAGGAATCACGGCAGAAAAATATATATTTCCGTGTCGAAATCAATAAGGAAACAACACCAATGATTACGAACAAACCAATAATATATTATAAATCACACCGGAATAACATTACCACAAATGACAATTAAGAGTGCACTCTCTATTCCATCAGCGAGCACGCATAAAGTAACTCAGTGTTCCAAGTGAGTGGAAAGAACCTTCCCCAATTGAATGTCTCTATATTCCCGTCTTCGAGCTCAGAGTTGGTCCCCTCCAGTGATCAACGGAACGATGTCGACTCTAAACCAGAATCTCGTTCCGAGGGCAGGCACAGACACGCCGCCCAAAACGGCACCAAGGCGCACGCGACCCAAAGCGGAGAAAAGGGTCACGTGGTTAAAGTGGCACACAGGCGCACTCACGGCGACTGGGAAATCCAAAGGCCCCCTCCAGGTACGAACTTTCACTGTTCATGGTCGGCGAGCCGCAAAGTAATCGTCAGAAGCCTCGGTGCACACACACCACAGATACGTCTGAACGCGGTGGAAACGGTTGACGAAGCAAGGAAAGCTTGCTCGACGCGCGAAGCGCATGAGTCAAAATGGCGGATGTCTCGTACTTGAGACGTAATCACACGACGATGGTTCCTCCGAATCCAACACCAACCTGACATGCAGGTTTGATCAGTCACAGCGATAACAACTCTATCACGGAATCCCTTTCCAGGAAACCCCAAAGTTCACTCGTGTCTCTTGCTCGACAACGGTCGAACCAGAACGCAAAGCAACCAGCTTCTTCTCCGACTTTTCTCACCGCCCCCTCTTCCTCGCTCGTTGTTTTCCGGTCCACGGTTTCCTGTATCATTTTAAGTTAACCTTTTTATCTTTAGATAGCTGTTCCTGAATAATAAACCTTTTGAGAATAATAATGATACTGTTACGGTTCGCGGTTAAGGATGTTGTTTGCCGAGCGAAGGCACCGCGACCTAACAGTTTTTCCCCGACCAACCCGATTCACCCAGACGTTGGCCGTATCGCGCCACAGCTATTCAATATGGAAACCTCTAAAGCGACCGAATGTAAAGAGGAAGAAGAAGAAGACGTACGGAGGAATAACAGGTTTTATTATTACACACACAAGCAAAAAGGAGCAGTCACGGTTATGTACAGGGACATGAAAGGAGCAGGCACACAGTGAAATCTTTAGCTTACCTATACAAGCTTAATTAATAAACCCCAGGACAACGTTGAAGACAGACGGACGATCACACTTACACGGGGAAATGCAGGCAGGAATGAATGGCTTGGAGATGGGTGGCTTTTAGAGGCAAAGAAGGTTCGGCGGGTACTGGGCACGGTCGGGCCAGAAGGCACCGCCGTCAAGAAGCCGAGCTTTGGTCCCAAACTGCGCGGGCGAAGTTCCTTTCTCTGTACTGCTGCCTCGTGCGCTCCTTGCGTTGCTCCGGTCCGCTTTTCCTGCAGCGCGGCACGTTTCACGGCGGCTCGGTCACACCTGCTCGTCTCCAGCGCATCTCCTGGACCCATCTCCGTAAAAGCTCATCTCAGATCCCTTTTGGAGCGTCCCGCGGCGGGTTATATAGGCTCCGCCCTTCACCCTTTTCGAACCTTCCCCAAACGTTCTCTCTCCGCCCTCTCAAGCCAAACCCCTCGTTCTGGTTTGGATGAGCAGGGCTGACTTACTCCTCCCCTCTATGACGAGGTGGAGACCCGCCTTTCTTCTTCGGCGTTACCTCGTGCGTAATGGAGTCAAATGCAGCACAGTGGACGGCAGATGGAAATGCAGCAAAGTGCCTAAAGAGGCAATTGCAGCAAAGTGGCGAACCTGGCACTTGGAAGCTGCCATGGGGCGTCAGAGGGCCTACTCTTATTTAATTCGGTGCAATGAAGAGTCAAACTAGTGGGAAACACATCCTTAGCCTACACAGAGAATAAGGGACTAACTATTTAAAAGGATATATCGTGTCCTGTGTGTAGGTTTATGGAATTAACTAAGAGGACGAGCTGCGACCATTCTTTACATTACGAGGGTCAGTTACACACAACAAAACCATACTTTTCACATTCGTTACACTTTCTCAAAATTGTTACACTTCTCAAATCCGTTACACTTCTCAAATTCGTTACAATACCTAATATCAGAAACATGTCAAGTGGGTGAAAACCCCAATAACGGAAGTTACGAATCCGTAACAAAAGTACCAATATTGACAGTTTATAGTCGAGCTGAGAATGTAACTCTGATTAGACAGTTCAAAGGTAAGTGCTTTAACTCGGCACCCCAACCAAGAAATTCCCAACCAAGGAAATTCACTGTTGTCGGGTTTGGTTATATGAATAACCTTTACTTTAACTTGATGGTTGCTATGATAACAGGTGCTCACAGGTCGTAAGGCGACACCAGAACACGCTGCATCTCTTTTGGATGAGATGTTTACTCAGCGTGGTAACCACCATGAAGCCACCTTGCTTTTGGTTGACGAGGTGAGGTCAGAGTTTGGAAAAGTAAATTGTGTTTTCTTTGTGATGATTATGATGAGGAGTAGATGATTTTGTTCAGTGCCTTCAGAAAGTATTTACACCCCTTGACTTTTTCACATTTTGTTGTGTTACAGCCTGATTTTAAAATTGATTAAATAAAAAATGTCGCTGATCCACACAAAATACCCCAGAATCACAAAATGAAAATGTTTTTTGAAATTTTTACAAATTTATTGAAAATTAAATACAGAAATATGTAATTTACATATGTATTCACCCCTCCAAGTCAATACTTCATAGAAGCACCTTTGGAAGCGATCTTTGCAAGCAGTCTTTTTGGGTATGTTTGTATCACCTTTGCACATCTGGATTTGATGAGTTTCTCCCATTCTTACTTGAAGGGCTCAAGGTCTGTCAAGTTGGATGTGGAGCATCGGTACATATATACACTACCGGTAAAAAGTTTTAGAACACCTCAATTTTTCCAGTTTTTATTGAAATTTATGCAGTTTAATGTCTCAATGTACTCTGAAATTAAGCACAGAACAAATAAACAATTGGAGAAAAAAAGAAATCATAAAATCATTTTGTTTAACAAAATTTAATTTAAAATTTTGACTCAGGAAAGTAGCCACCTTTTGCAGATATAACCGCCGAACACACTCGTGGCATTCTTTCTACAATGGAAATCAAATATTGTTCGGGAAGTTCTTCCCAACACTGTTGCAGAAGTTCCCACAAATGTGTTGCACTTGTAGGTTGCTTTGCTTTCACCCTTCTGTCCATTTCATCCCAAACCAGCTCGATGGGGTTTAAGTCTGGAGACTGTGCTGGCCATTCCATGATTTGAAGCCTACCGTCTTGTTCTTTTCCTCGAAGGTAGTTTTGACATCGCCTGGATGTGTGTTTAGGGTCATTATCTTGTTGTAGGATGAACCCCTGACCAACTAGGCGTATACCAGAGGGTATTGCATGGCACTGCAAAATGCTGTGGTAGCCCTTTTGGTTCAGGGTGCCAGTCACTCTGTGCAAGTCGCCGACTCTGGATCCAGCAAAAGAGCCCCAGAACATCACGCTTCCTCCTCCATGTTTGACACTTGGTGTCACACACTGAGGAACCATCCTTTCGCCGACTCGACGGCGTACAAAAACCCTGCGTGATGAACCAAAGATTTCAAATTTTGATTCATCGGTCCACAATACCTTCTTCCAGTCTTCAATAGTCCACTGGCGGTGCTTCATGGCCCAGGCAAGCCTTTTTCTTATT
Source organism: Myxine glutinosa (assembly GCF_964187855.1). Classification (NCBI taxonomy): domain Eukaryota; kingdom Metazoa; phylum Chordata; class Myxini; order Myxiniformes; family Myxinidae; genus Myxine; species Myxine glutinosa. The sequence continues at coordinate 53,949,314 of NC_136273.1, read as the reverse complement.
TTGCCATCTTAGCAATGGCTTTCCTACTGCCACTCGACCTGTCAAACCTGCAGCTCGAAGTCCTCTCTTCACAGTTGAAACTTGCTTACTTCGACCAGTGTTAAGTTGTGCTTGAAGCTGTTGTTCTGTGAGCCGCCTATCACACAAGCTGTTGACTCTCAAACTTGTCTTCTGATTCTGTTGTGGCTTTGGGTCTGCCAGACCTCTTCCTGTCAGAGTTTCCTCCATTTTCCAATATACTACTTCCTGCAGTGCAATATTGTCCAAATAATGCTTCAGAGGATGTAATAACAGTCTGTTACAATACTGCTTTTATACAGACAGGGGGTTTGTAATGGAGTAATCAGCAGAGGTTGGGACACCTGTAGGAATTGTTTGCATCAACTTTCAAGGCTTAATTTACTTACATTGCTGCAGAACAGCTGTAAGTTGTTAACCCATTACTTGTTCCCTGAAGAAGGCCTATTTTTTTTTTACAATATAATTGTGCAATTTACATTATTTTCCCATCTCTGCTAACCTACACTTTTTTTTTAACCTCAAGCAGTTTAATTCTTACTTTTGTACCATTTCAGGTTCTTCACTGGACATTAAATTGCACAAATTTGAATAAAAACTGGAAAAATTGAGGTGTTCTAAAACTTTTGACCGGTAGTGTATGTATATATACACTATTTGGACAATAGGGTGAGTCTCCTGCTGCCGATCTGATCTCAGCCTCGCTGTCGCTCCACCCCCTTTTTGGGCCTTACCTCATGGCTGGGCTAGTTCCAGCAAACCAGCAAACCAAGAGCAGCAAACGCTGCTGGCAGCCAAAGCGTAACAAACTGCGAGCATCCCAAACTGCGAGCATCCCAAGCGTAACAAACTGCGAGTTGTCAAATGGGGCGCGGGATGGATTCTGCCCAACGAGGTGGAATTTGGAGGGTGGAGGCACAATGGAACGGGACTTACTCTTATTTATTTAATGCAATGCAGAGTCAAACTATTGGGAACACAGCCTTATGGTGTCCTAAGTGTTGCTGTGGACTAACTAGGGTGCTCTCGTTTAACATTAGAAAATGGGGATATTTACAGGGGATTATTTATAAGGGATTATTACAAATATTTACAAAGTGGAGGGTTCTCAAAACCGCAACAATATATATATATATATATATATATATATATATATATATATATATATATATATATATATATATATATATATATATATATATATATATATATATATAGATATCTATATGTAGATATAGATTTATATATATATATACACATACATATATACATACATACATACATACATATATATGTAGATTCATATATAGATATATATGTAGATTCATATATAGATATATATGTAGATTTATATATAGATATATATTATGTAGATTCATATATAGATATATATGTAGATTTATATATAGATATATATGTAGATTTATATATAGATATATATGTAGATTCATATATAGATATATATGTAGATTCATATATAGATATATATGTAGATTCATATAAAGATATATATGTAGATTTATATATAGATATATATGTAGATTTATATATAGATATATATGTAGATTCATATATAGATATATATGTAGATTCATATGTAGATATATATGTAGATTCATATATAGATATAGATGCAGATTTATATATAGATATATATGTAGATTTATATATAGATATATATATGTAGATTTATATATAGATATATATGTAGATTTATATATAGATATATATGTAGATTTATATAAAGATATATATGTAGATTCATATACAGATATATATGTAGATTTATATATAGATATATATGTAGATTTATAAATAGATATATATGTAGATTTATATATAGATATATATGTAGATTTATATATAGATATATATGTAGATTTATATATAGATATATATGTAGATTTATATGTAGATATATATGTAGATTTATATATAGATATATATGTAGATTTATATAAAGATATATATGTAGATATAGATTTATATAGTTATATAGATTTATATAGTTATATAGATTTATATATATAGATATAGATTTATATATATAGATATAGATTTATATATAGATATCGACATAGATATAGTTTTATATATAGATATAGATTTATATATAGATTTATATATAGATATAGATTTATATATAGATTTATATATAGATATAGATTTATATATAGATATATATTTATATATAGATTTATATATAGATATAGATTTATATATAGATTTATATATAGATATAGATTTATATATAGATTTATATATAGATATAGATTTACATATAGATTTATATATAGATATAGATTTATATATCGATTTATATATAGATTTATATATAGATTTATATATAGATATAGATTTATATATAGATATAGATTTATATATAGATTTATATATAGATATACATTTATATATAGATTTATATATAGATTTATATATAGATATAGATTTATATATATATATATATAGATTTATATATAGATTTATATATAGATATAGATTTATATATGTAGATATAGATTTATATATATATATATATATAGATTTATATATAGATTTATAGATATATATATATATACTGTATATAGATTTATATATATAGATATTGACATAGATTTATAGATATAGTTTTATATATAGATATAGATATAGATTTATATGTAGATATAGATTTATATATAGATATAGATATATATGTAGATATAGATTTATATAGTTATATAGATTTATATATATAGATATAGATTTATAGATATAGATATAGATTTATATATATAGATATATATTTATATATATAGATATTGACATAGATTTATAGATATAGACATAGTTTTATATATAGATATAGATTTATATCGATTTATATATAGATATAGATTTATATATATATATAGATATAGATTTATATATGTAGATATAGATTTATATATGTAGATGTAGATTTATATATATATATATATATAAAGATTTATTGATGTAGATATAGATTTATATATACTAGGGCATGCCCGTACTATATATATATCTAAAAGTATATCCCCCCCCTCTATTTACATGCAATGGTTTGGTCCAAAGCGAACGGCTTGCGAGTACGGTGACAATCCCCCCCCTCTATTTACATGAAATGGTTTGGTCCAAAGCGAACGGCTTGCGAGTACGGTGACAATCCCCCCCCTCTATTTACATGAAATGGTTTGGTCCAAAGCGAACGGCTTGCGAGTACGGTGACAATCCCCCCCCCCTCTATTTACATGAAATGGTTTGGTCCAAAGCTAACGGCTTGCGGAGTTTGGTAAAGAAATCGCCATCGCGTGCACAAATGCGCAGGAAAGCGAATGAATCGCAAATTAGTTTTAATTAGTTTTAAAACATAGTTTAACGCCAACATAGCGCCAACATAGTTTGCCGACGGGAAATAAATGAATACGCTCTCAAATGTGCCGTCCGTACTATATATATATCTAAAATTATATCCCCCCCCTCTATTTACATGAAATGGTTTGGTCCAAAGCGAACGGCTTGCGAGTACGGTGACAACCCCCCCCCTCTATTTACATGAAATGGTTTGGTCCAAAGCGAACGGCTTGCGAGTACGGTGTTTTTTATCGGACCCGTGGAATTATAGATAGTAGTTTTAATTAGTCTTAAAACATAGTTTAACGCCAACATAGTTTGCCAACGTGAAATAAATGACTACGCTCTCAAATGTGCCGTCCGAGGCAGAGTCTGTTCGCCACGTTCGGCACACGTGATAACTCGCTGCTCTCTGATTGGTTGAATCGTTTTTTGGACATAGCTCGGTAACTACTTGTCCGATTAATATGAAACCTTGAAAAGGCACATCCTCGGGTCCCCAGCAATATACCTGGCAAGTTTAAAGTATATCGGACCCGTGGTTGTCGAGAAACAGCGGTCACAAACAAACATACAAACATACAAACATACAAACATACACACACACAGAGATTAGTGGAATTATAGATAGATATATATATATATAGATTTATATATATAGATATGGACATAGATTTATAGATATAGTTTTATATATAGACATAGATATAGATTTATATATAGATATAGATATATATGTAGATATAGATTTATATAGTTATATAGATTTATATATATAGATATAGATTTATAGATATAGATTTATATATATATAGATATAGATTTATATATGTAGATATAGATTTATATATGTAGATATAGATTCATATATATATATATATATATAAAGATTTATTGATGTCGATATAGATTTATTTATATATATATTTATATATATATATATATATTGTTGCGAATATGGAATTTGGCCTCCATATCCGCTTGTAAATATTCCCCTATTTCCCCAATACTCCCCAACTATCCCCAATCCCCCATTCCCTAGTCCCATTGTCTGTAAACAACAATCAGTAGAGCCGACCTTCCCCTTTTTCCCCCATTAAATGTCGTGCCCAGGTCCACCGCATCTCACGTAGACAACTTTCGGACATCTTGCTAGTTATTCTTAGTCTATGTCAGTTAAGGACTCCTTTCCATTAATTCTGACTCTTCGTTGCACCAGAATGTGATTATATGGCACCAGTAGTGAGTTTAGGACCTTCCCTTACCTACTCCCATCTTCTTCCCCAAACAACAACAACAACTACAACAACGGCGCGCGGGGGGAGTGTGCGTCCTCACACCGGCTCGGTTCGCCGCCATGACCATGCGCTCCACGGGGTTACCACGAAGGGGCTCCCTGTCAGCCCCTCGTCAAGGGGCGGAGCCGGTAACCCCCCGCACGCACCCAATGAGAAGCAACGAGCCGATTCCATCTGGGGCGGAGCTAACGAGCCGAGGGCGTGTCACTCCCCGCCGGATATACGAAGCGACTCACCGGACGTGACGTCAGATGCGCCCCCAGCTTGAAGAAGAGCAAGTCACTACCTCCGAGCGCTGCGACCTCCCTGCATGCTGCATCTCTGGACCGGACCGAGCCGATTCTGTCCCTGAGCCCAGGTGCACCTGGAGCCATCGATCCTGCCTTTCCTAGCCATCAATCCCCGTGTGAGTCAGCCTTTTGTCCCGTTTATCTGTCGTCTGTTGGGGTTAATATAAGATTGTGTCTAAGTGCCTATCTTCCTTTGCTGTCCCTCTTGTAGTTGTAATCTAACCTTCCGAACGAATATAATCTCCTCCGGAGGTCTTGAGAACCGTATCCCTGGTGTCGAGTCATTTTAATCCCAGCCGTGTGTCTTTTCCTTCATTGATCTAGCGTAGCGCGATTAGTCAACGTTCGGGTATAATCGGGTAACTTGTGCAGACGTGGTCATACCAAACCGCTCGGTAAATAACATCCACCACCACGTCTGTAACAATTGGTGTCGAGGAGTGGAATTCGAACCCGGGACTAAATTTATTAGGCCCAAATTTGTAGTAGAATCAATTCGGAGCGCGTTTCCCGCGCGAAATTATAACGGCGAAATTTGAATTTGTTTTACAAAAATAAAAACCCGAATTTTGAAAGTCGCGCTATGGCAGACCAAGACAGCTGGGGTCCGGTAGGGGAGAGTGAGGCAGGGTCGGTCCAGGACCAAATTGAGGGACGCGAGGAGAGCGAAGCAGCGAGGGTAGCAGACGCACAAAATAGCGTCGTTGTGCCCGACATTGCGGGAGCGCAAAATGGCGCCTCGCTGGTCACCGCGCCCGCGACCGTGGCAGCGCCCCTGGTGGATCCGAACCTTTTTATGTTGCAAATGGGGGCCCTTATGGAGAGGCTAGAAGCAAAAATGGGGGTAATGAATAACGAAATGGGGGTAATGAGGGACGAAGCGAGGGGTACTGGTGAGGGATTAGACAATAATTTTAGGGGATTAGACAACAATTTTAAGGGATTAGACGAGAAATTTGGGAAATTAGACAATAGATTAGGGGAAATACAGGAGGGGTTAATGGGGGTAGAAAACAGAATGGCCGCTCAAGAGAATCAAATGGAAGGGATGCAAAAGGGGTTAGAGGGGGTAGAAAATAGAATGGCTGCCCAGGAGAATCAGATAGAGGGAGTGAAAAATGGGTTAGAGGGGTTAGAAAACAGTATGGAAGGCAAATTGAGGGACATGAGGGACCAAGCGGAAAGGGAAGTTAACCAAATGGTGGGGCAGATAGAGGGGGTCAGAATGGGGGTAGAAACCAAACTGGATGCTCACAGGGAGGAAATGGAGCAGATGAGGGTGGCATCTGGGCAGGAGATGCAAGTGATGGGAGAGGAGATCAGAAGAGGAGTGAGTGAGGAGGTCGGAGGAGTGCGCGAGGAGGTGAGGCACTGTAAGGAGCGCATGGAGAAGGAGGTGAGAAAGGGGACTGTAAAATTGCAAGGGGGTATAGAGGAGTTGACGCTGGGAGTAGAACAACTGACAGTGGGACAAAAGGAGTTGGGGGACCAGGTAAAGAAGAACACAGCGGTAATAGAGGGTTTAAAATCGACACAGAAGGAGATGAAAAAGGACGTAGGGGTAATTAAAAAAGAGTGTCAGACGGTACATGAGGACCTGACGAGGAAAATGGACAAGGTGGTCGAGGTGATGGAGGTTAAAGAGCGGGAGGTGCGGGAGCACATAGAAAAAAATAAAGTGGAGTTAGAGGAAGAACTTAAAGGGGCGCACGAAGAGATGAAGGAGGTGAAGCAGAAATTAGAAGAAGTGGAAGAAGGGGTGAGCGAAATTAAGAAGCGACGGAGAGAGGATAAGAAAGAGATAAAGGAGGAAGTAAAAGAATTGGTCCAAAGTCTGTGTTCGGATCGTGATGATGTGCTCATTAACCGGATGAGGGATTCGCAGGTGATGGAGGAGAAGCGAAGAGGAAGAGGACCCGGTGTAAGTGGTGACCAATATGGTCGTGCGTATGATGCGCCAGGGGATTTAAGAAGCTTGGGGGTCGAGATAGACCCGGGTGTTCGTGAGAGGCCGTTGGTGAAGTGTGCGACAGGTCTGGTGTGCGAAAGAGGAGGTGTGCGAGAAAGTCCGACTCTGGGGTGTGTGAGGAAAAAGTGCGTGCCAAGGAGTGAGGGTGCTGGCGAGAGTGAGTCGGTCGTAGCGCGTGTGCGAGGGAGCACATGGAAGCGTGGTGTGGTGAGTGTTACAGAGGGTGTAACGGGAGAGTGTGCGCGAGAAAGGTGTGTGACGGACAGGTGCATGAGGAAAGAGTGCGCTGTCAGAAGTAAGGAAGAGTGTCCACCTGTGGTGAGTGTTACAGAGGGTGTAACGGGAGAGTGTACGCGAGAAAGGTGTGTGACGGACAGGTGCATGGGGAAAGAGTGTGCTGTCAAGAGTAAGGGTGAGTGCGTGGTCAAGAGTGGAGGTGAGAGTATTGAGAGTGACAAGGAGAGTGAGTTGGTTGTGACAGGTGAGCGAGGATGTACACCTGGGATGGAAGGATGCACACCTGGAATGGTAGAGCGTGAGTGGGAATGCACGCTGGAGTTGGTGGTGAGGCACGTGGTTGGGTGTGCGAATGAGAGCACACCTGTGATTGTCACAGAGGAGGTGACTGAGGAGGGGGCGCGAAGAGGTGTGTTGGTGAGGTGTGCTACCAACAAATGTGTGCCAAAGTGTTCGGTGGTCAGGTGTGTGACCAAGTCTGTGAGTGGAATGAGAGTACCTGGGTGTGTAAGGAAAGGTACGAGGAGCATAGAAACGGCTGGAGGTGTGAGCAAGGAACGGGCTGCGGGGTGTAAGAATCCAGGTGAAGCATCGACGGTAACCAGGTTAGAGGTTAGGTCGACTTTTAGCCGAAGCGGGCCCTCGGTGCGTGCTGGGCCTCGCTTCGAACGGCCGCGTCCGTGCTCCACTAGGCGGAGCGGGCAGCCCGATAGAAAGGGTCGTCATGGCGACCACTTTTTGTTGAGGCAGTCCGGCAGGTCGAGATCGTGACATTGGATGGCTCCGTGCCGAGATGGTGCGTGGGATCTCGGCACGGGTAAGCCCCCGTCCCTGCACCGAATGCCGGACGCATCCAGCCGCTGGCACAGAACAACCCGCATTCATGGCTTGGCTTTACGAAGCCGGGCTTTGGACAGGAATTGGCGCACCGAGAGGTATTAGTGAGTAGACTGGGTGATGAGGTTAGTGTTTTGGACCCAAAATTAGAGAAAAACAAAATTTGATGATTGGCAAGGGATTGGCAGTAGTGATTGGCAGATGATGGGCAGTGATTGGCAAATTTTTAATTTGTTGAAATTTGATGTGCAAAATTGGTAGTGAGAGACCCCCGATGTGGTGGGATGGCAAATCCACCATCCCTCACAGAGTGGGGGCAAAGGAGCACTAGATTATGGGGTGTATGGCAGTGAAAACTAGCCCGGGTGGGTTAGGTTATATTGATAGGGATCTAGAGAAGATGACATTAGGTGACGTTAAGGTTAGTTAGTGACTGATACCTGTAGTGGGGACGCAGGTAGTTTAGTGTGGATGATAATGACGAGGGAGCGCAATAGTTTAAAGGGACGACTGGGACGCGCAAGTTTCAGAAGGGAGTAGTTAGCTGAGATGATGCCGTGTGTGTGAGCATTGAACAGGTGTGATTGCACAGGTGTGCAACTGGACGGGTGTGTGGAGCAGTGTGTGAGTAGTGAGTGTTGTAGATCAGCGCGAATGCGCTTGGGGAGAGAAGGGTGCAGGTGGCACCAGGTGTGAGAGCACAGGTGTGCAAGTACAGGTGTGTGGAGAGAGTTGGAGTAAGTGGTACGGAGTGGTGTGCATGGTGCGAAGGTGTGGATGGGGGAAGAGTGGACCCTTTTCACGAGTACCCGGGGCGGGTAGTGTAAGTGTTAGGTAGAGGGTACAGGTAAATTGTGGTTGGACATTGGCATCTGTGGTGCGGGTGACAGAATGGTATTGTGAATGGGTGCATTAGTGTTGTGGAAATGGCTGGGCGTGTAGCCTGTTAGTGTGTGTAGTTGGTTGGGCACTCCACCACTGTGAGGATGTCGGCCAGGTGAGGCCGCAGGTGGGCTCTGGGAGCCGGTAGAGTTGTGGATGGACCCGGGTAGCCCAGTGCCAGAGAGGGCACCGAGTGGGGCGAGCGCCAGAGGGCCTTCCCCAGGTAGTTAGGTTAGGGTAAGGAGCAGGTAAGCTCGGAGGCAACTGCAGTGGTGGAGGTGTGCAGGTGGGTAGACCCACTGGGAGAGGTACACGCCACAGCCCAGAAATTGTGCGAGGGCACCGTGAGATGAATCGGGGGAGTGAGACCCCAAATTGAAAAGCACCACAGTTTGGCCAATGGGAATTGGTTTTTAGAACCCATAGTGTAAGAGGGCCAATGGTTTGGCCGGAGAAAGACCCCGGGTAGTGTAAAGTTGTTAGTCATTTAGGAAATAGTTAGGATTGATGAACCTGTCGCACCATACGCAGCCACTTACCTGTGGTGATGATGATGACTCCACACCTGTGTTTTCTTTGTTCTGTGTGCAGGAAATGAGAATTGCTGTGAGGATTTGTGAGACGCATCACGACGTGGATGAGACATTGGGGTGATTCCATCTCTCCCTCCCTAGGAGGGACTGATGATGAATTGGTAATGGCAAATTTTGATGTTGAGTTGGAGATGGCAAATTTTGATGAAAGTTGAAAATAGCAAATTTGATTGGTTAGGAGGGAGAGAAGACGAATTTGGTTTATGGGAGGAACGGGGAAGACAGTAGGGACGTTTGTGGATTTGTAAAGTAGATGTTTATGGGTAGTGTTGTGTTTTGTGGATACAGTAAGGGGTAAGGGAGGGGCCATGTAGGTTACCTGGTGGGGGGGGGGGGGGGGGGCGTACGGTAGGAACGTACCTGTCTCACCTGGTTCCCATGTGCCCCCAGTGTGCATTACCTTGCATTGCGTGCACTTTTGCGCCCTTACCACCTTACTCACTTGTCTGCTTCTTTTGTCTCCCACCTCCGAGGATCTGGCTTTGGGGTAGAGAGAGAGGAGAGAGAGGTGCTGGCTTCGCAGTTGTGGGCCTGCACTTTCGCTGTTTGCTGCATGGATCGATACACCATATGGACCGCAATGTTTGTGGCCACCCACCATGGACCGCAGTTCTTATGCGGCCAAGCACCACCCATGGATGGACCTATGGGTCAACGTGGCACCTATGCCATACAAGGTGAACCACTAACAGTTGGCCCCCTGACGGCCACAATAGAGAAATGGACGCGGTTGGCGCCTTTCTTTATTTTTGAAAGAAGTAAGAAGGCCAAGTGCACCACACGAAGGCAAGACCAGCGGCAGAACATCGGCCGGCTGCGACACCACACAATGATTCATAAACACTTTATTGGTGCACCGGATGGTGCTCACTGTGTGATGGGGTGGTGCTTTTGGTGCTTGGAAGGGGTGCTCTGCACATTATTAAAGGCCGTAGGCCACAGAGCACTCGTGGGTTGGTGTATCGATGCTGGCATGCGTGCTCTCTCTCTATGCATAACATCTGCATGTGTTCCTCCAAAAACAGGTCCTGGATCGTAGTGTAAATATCAGCGTAGTCTTGTGTAAATAATGCTCTCTACCGGCTGTATGTTTAGTTTGAGGATTCTTTCCGGATTCGGTTATCCTGTGGGTGTGTTTCTGTGAGGAGAAGGGTGCAACGTCGCAGGGGGACATATTTACTCATTTGTGAATATCTGTAAAACTGTCGCACTCAGGGTAGAGTTAATAGTAGAGGGAACTACATTGCGTGCCACACTAAAGTAGGTAAAAATTTATCGGGTCGGGACGCCCCGAGGGTAGAGAAGGGTGCAATGTTGCGAATATGGAATTTGGCCTCCATATCCGCTTGTAAATATTCCCCTATTTCCCCAATACTCCCCAACTATCCCCAATCCCCCATTCCCTAGTCCCATTGTCTGTAAACAACAATCAGTAGAGCCGACCTTCCCCTTTTTCCCCCATTAAATGTCGTGCCCAGGTCCACCGCATCTCACGTAGACAACTTTCGGACATCTTGCTAGTTATTCTTAGTCTATGTCAGTTAAGGACTCCTTTCCATTAATTCTGACTCTTCGTTGCACCAGAATGTGATTATATGGCACCAGTAGTGAGTTTAGGACCTTCCCTTACCTACTCCCATCTTCTTCCCCAAACAACAACAACAACTACAACAACGGCGCGCGGGGGGAGTGTGCGTCCTCACACCGGCTCGGTTCGCCGCCATGACCATGCGCTCCACGGGGTTACCACGAAGGGGCTCCCTGTCAGCCCCTCGTCAAGGGGCGGAGCCGGTAACCCCCCGCACGCACCCAATGAGAAGCAACGAGCCGATTCCATCTGGGGCGGAGCTAACGAGCCGAGGGCGTGTCACTCCCCGCCGGATATACGAAGCGACTCACCGGACGTGACGTCAGATGCGCCCCCAGCTTGAAGAAGAGCAAGTCACTACCTCCGAGCGCTGCGACCTCCCTGCATGCTGCATCTCTGGACCGGACCGAGCCGATTCTGTCCCTGAGCCCAGGTGCACCTGGAGCCATCGATCCTGCCTTTCCTAGCCATCAATCCCCGTGTGAGTCAGCCTTTTGTCCCGTTTATCTGTCGTCTGTTGGGGTTAATATAAGATTGTGTCTAAGTGCCTATCTTCCTTTGCTGTCCCTCTTGTAGTTGTAATCTAACCTTCCGAACGAATATAATCTCCTCCGGAGGTCTTGAGAACCGTATCCCTGGTGTCGAGTCATTTTAATCCCAGCCGTGTGTCTTTTCCTTCATTGATCTAGCGTAGCGCGATTAGTCAACGTTCGGGTATAATCGGGTAACTTGTGCAGACGTGGTCATACCAAACCGCTCGGTAAATAACATCCACCACCACGTCTGTAACAATATATATATATATATATATATATATATATATATATATATATATATATATATATATATATATATATGGACATAGATTTATAGATATAGTTTTAGATATAGATTTATATATAGATATAGATTTATATATAGATATAGATTTATATATAGATATAGATTTATATAGATATAGATTTATATATAGATATAGATTTATATATAGATATAGATTTTATAGATTATATAGATATAGATTTATAGATATAGATATAGATATAGATATAGATTTATATATAGATTTATATATGTAGATATAGATTTATATATATAGATATGGATTTATATATATAGATATAGATTTATATATATAGATATAGATACAGATTTATATAGATATAGATTTTATAGATTATATAGATCTAGATTTATATATTTATATAGATATAGATTTTGTAGATATAGATATCGATTTTATAGATATAGATATAGGTTTATATATATATATAGATATAGATATTGATTTATATATAGATTTATATATAGATATAGATACAGATTTATATATAGATATAGATTTTTATATATAGATATAGATTTATATATATAGATATAGATTTATATGTATAGATATAGATTTATAGATATGGATATATATACATATAGATATAGATATAGATTTATATAGATATAGATTTTACAGATTATATAGATCTAGATTTATATATATATAGATATAGATTTTATAGATATAGATATCGATTTTATAGATATAGATTTATATATATATAGATATAGATATAGATTTATATATAGATTTATATATAGATTTATATATAGATATCGATTTATATATAGATATAGATTTATATATATAGATATAGATTTATATATATAGATATAGATTTATATGTATAGATATAGATTTATAGATATGGATATATATATGTATATATATATATATATATATATATATATATATATATATATATATATATATATATAGATTTATATATAGATTTATATATAGATATAGATTTTATAGATGATATAGATCTAGATTTATATAGATATAGATTTTATATATATAGATATAGATTTTATAGATATAGATATCGATTTATATATAGATTTATATATAGATATAGATATACATATAGATATAGATTTATATATATAGATATAGATTTATATATATAGATTTATATGTATAGATATAGATTTATAGATATGGATATATATATATATATATATATATATATATATATATATATATTTTTTTTTGGTATACTGAATCGAGGCTCGTGAAAGAGCTAACATTTACTTCACAAACAAATCAACCAGACAAACAAAACACAAAAAGAGGGAGCGGAAAACAAGATGGGGAGAGAAGGGGAAGCACACAAACACAACATTTGAGAGCAGGGAGATGTGTGGAAGGGAGAGGGCTTGGGGGGAGGAGGCGTGGGAAGGGGGGGGTGGGGGTGGAGGGAGAAGTATAAAACACAAGGACACCAAGGACTTCCAGGACAGAAGTTGGTATTTCAAAAAAGTGGAATTGGGGTGAAATTAGCGGGGGTAGAAAAGATCAAGGTTTTGGATGGGGGAAGATAAGAGATGGTGGTGAACAGCAGTTTTAAAGACCTGGAGGGTGGAGTGGGATTGAAGAGAGTGAGGGAGTTTGTTCCAGAGGCGGGAGAAGAGAGGAATGAAGGAGTGAAGGTGAGCAGAGAGTCTTGATTTTGGCAGTTTGACCATAAGAGGGCTGCAGGCAGATCTTGTGCGACCTGTAGGAATATTTGCGGGACAGAGCCCAGAGAGACCTGGGGGGGGGGGGGGCAAGGCCAGAGAGGAGTCGGTAGAAGATGGAAAGACCACCAACCTGCCTGCGGTGAGTGAGTGAGAGGCCCTTGGAGTTAGCTTCATCGCGGGAGATTCCAATGATTCTGAATGCTTTGGTTTCAACAGCGTGAAGACGAGCTATGTGTGAGGCAGGAGCACCAGTCCAGAGGGGAGAGCAGTATTCCATTGAGCTGCGGATGAAAGCCTTGTATGTGGTGAGGAGCTCAGGTGTGCCAAGGAAGGACTTTGCACGACGGAGGATGCCCAGTCGGCGACTGGCTTTGGAGGCCAGATTTGAAATGTGGTTTTCCCAGGAAAGATCATGGCAGATAGTGAGACCCAAAAGCTTGAGTGACAGAACTTCTTGGAGAGGATTATTCAGAAAGTGGATGGGAGGGTTGTCCAGTCGGTCTTTTCGGAGAGACATCGTAAGAGTGTGAGATTTGTCAGGATTGAAAGACATGTTCCACTTGTTTGCCCAGTCTGTGATTTTGTCCAGGTCTGCAGAGAGTGAGGAGGCAGCAGACTGCCGATCTGAGGGATGAAGAATGGAGCGACAGAGAGTAGTGTCATCAGCAAAGAGATACAGAGGATTTTCAAGAGAGTCAGAGAGATCATTGATGAAGACCAGAAAAAGCACAGGGCCCAGAACACTGCCTTGTGGAACTTGTGGAATATATATATACTAGGGCATGCCCGTACTATATATATATCTAAAATTATATCCCCCCCCTCTATTTACATGAAATGGTTTGGTCCAAAGCGAACGGCTTGCGAGTACGGTGACAACCCCCCCCCCTCTATTTACATGAAATGGTTTGGTCCAAAGCGAACGGCTTGCGAGTACGGTGTTTTTTATCGGACCCGTGGAATTATAGATAGTAGTTTTAATTAGTTTTAAAACATAGTTTAACGCCAACATAGTTTGCCAACGTGAAATAAATGAATACGCTCTCAAATGTGCCGTCCGAGGCAGAGTCTGTTCGCCACGTTCGGCACACGTGATAACTCGCTGCTCTCTGATTGGTTGAATCGTTTTTTGGACATAGCTCGGTAACTACTTGTCCGATTAATATGAAACCTTGAAAAGGCACATCCTCGGGTCCCCAGCAATATACCTGGCAAGTTTAAAGTATATCGGACCCGTGGTTGTCGAGAAACAGCGGTCACAAACAAACATACAAACATACAAACATACAAACATACACACACACAGAGATTAGTGGAATTATATATAGATTTATATATAGATATAGATTTTATAGATTATATAGATCTAGATTTATGTATATATATATATATATATATATATATATATACAGTGGAACCTTGACTTACGAGTGCCCCAACTTACGAGTTTTTCGAGATACGAGCCGTCGCTCGGGCGGTTTATTGCTTTGAGATGCGAGCCGAGATCCGAGTTACGAGCTTTCGCCACCCGGTCACATGGTTATCTTGCCGTGCACGTACAGTATCTCTGTCGTATAGCGCTGCATTTTTGTTTTCGCATGTTGGTTATTTTGAGTTTTGCCGCCAGGTGGGTTCCGGTCACGTGGTTATCTTGCCGTGCACGTACAGTATCTCTGTCGTATAGCGCTGCATTTTTGTTTTCGCATGTTGGTTATTTTGAGTTTTGCCGCCAGGTGGGTTCCGGTCACGTGGTTATCTTGCCGTGCACGTACAGTATCTCTGTCGTATAGCGCTGCATTTTTGTTTTCGCATGTTCGATATTTTGAGTTTTGCCGCCAGGTGGGTTCCGGTCACGTGGTTATCTTGCCGTGCACGTACAGTATCTCTGTCGTATAGCGCTGCATTTTTGTTTTCGCATTTTGGTTATTTTGGAAAATTTCATGTTCATGTCGAACATTTCATGTTCATGTTCATGTTTTCATGTTCATGCCATGCCAGGCCACAACTTGTCAGAGTGCCGGTGATAGCTCGCCTTCTCTTTGTGGAAAACACGGTGAGATCCTTAACATCCAACAACTAATGGGACGCAAACGGGGCGCCCAGTTTAGCGGTACACACATTGATGAATCACCCTGCCTGTGATTCACCCATGACAGGTTATAGCTGGGTCGGGATTCAAACCCAGGCTGGACAGTTTAGACTTTAGAGTCAAGTGTGCGTACCTCCAGTCCAGGCCATCCTGCCAACTTGTATGCTGCATACAGGTGAAATATAAAGCGCGAGATATTTTTATATATACTGTATATTTAAAAAAAAATTGGTGTGGTTTTTGGCGGGCTGGAACGGATTAATAGCATTTCAATGCATTTCAATGGGGAAATTTGATTTGAGATACGAGCAATTTGAGTTACGAGCTCGGTCACAGAACGAATTAAACTCGTAAGTCAAGGTTCCACTGTATATATATATGTATATATATATAGATATAGATTTTATAGATATAGATTTATATATATATAGATATAGATTTATATATAGATTTATATATAGATATAGATATAGATTTATAGATATAGATTTATATATAGATTTATATATAGATATAGATATAGATTTATAGATATAGATTTGTATATATAGATTTATATGTATAGATATAGATTTATTTTTATATATATATATACAGACTTGGCATTTAATATGGAATATTTTTTTTCTGGGGGTGAACTTACTTTTCAAGATGTCTTAGAACCAAAAGTTCATTGGAATTATGTTGAAATTATTCTAGATTTTGTTAATGTGACCTTTAAAAGAAACAAAAACCACATTTGACATTTCGAAACAAATAAATTGATCCTTGAAAGTGATGTAAACTGATATCGAACTCAATTCATGGACAGTACTGTGTTAAGCTTCTGTACGTTTTCCAGAAGTATCTCTTTATTTTGCACATTAGCCCAATTTTTTTTTAACAAAAACAAAAGTTATTACGACTGGGATTACGGAGAGTAAAATTACAGTTCAGTACTTCGTGGAACCCCCACGAGCATTCAGGAGAGCACGTACACGTTGAGGCATGCTGTTCACGAGATTTGCCAAGGTTTGGACAGGAATTGCTTGCCACGCAGTGACAATAGCCTGCTGCAATTTACACACAGAGGTCGGCTGCTGGTCCAAGTGGTCGATTTGACGCGTTAATTCTGCCCACAAGTTCTCCATCGGATTCATTTCCGGGGACATGGCAGGCCACTCCATATGCTCTACACCACGGTCAGCAAGAAAGTGTTGGATCATGCGAGCACGATGAGGCCGTGCATTGTCATCTTGGAAGACAATGTTTCCTCGAAAGGTTGCACGAGCAAATGGAAGCAATGTTTCTTCCAGAATGGCCCTGTACTTGAACTGGTTCAGGTTTCCATTCAGAACAACCAGGTCAGTTTTGCCCCCTGCATGAAAAGCAGCCCAAACGGTCACCCCACCACCTCCAGCTTGGACTCTTGGCACTATACAATCTTTGTTGTAGGCTTCATGCACTTGTCTGCGCACTCGGACCCGGCCATCTTGACGATAGACCAGAAATCTAGATTCGTCACTGAAGATCATGTGATTCCAGTGTCCTGGCTGCCATTGACGGTGCTCTCTGGCCCACTGCAATCGGCGCTGGCGGTGTTGTCTGGTCAGGCGTGGCTTTCTCAGGGGACGCCTGGCATGATAGCCTGCTTGAACCAGTCGTTGGTTGAATAGCCTTCTGGATACAGGCACATTTGTCAGTTGCTGCCACTCAGCCCCAAGCCGATTAGCTGACTTGGTATGGCCATTGCGGACTAACCGGTGCAGCTGGCGATCATCCCTCCTTGTGGTTCTGCGGGGACGTCCTGGCCTCGGTATTGGAGTAGGGACACCCCTCTGAGCATTTCGTTTCAGGATCTTTGACACCTGACCTTGACTGATGCCATACTGCCGAGCAATAGCACGCTGTTTCATGCCGTAATTTCGTAAAGCCACCACTCCATGACAAACAGCATTGTCGAGTTGACGGACCATCTCCAGAGGAAGCAGCAATAACTTTTGGAGACGTGCAGCAGTTGTTTTCCAGTAATACAGAACGCAACAACCCTTGTATACCCGACTGTGAAGCCAATCATCAAATGCACCTGTCCGTACATTTTGCCACGCCACCTGTGATATAATCCTGTTGTTGACTTCTTGCCGCGACAGACAATCAATGACATGGTTCTTTTAACAAATAAATCACCAAAGTGTAAAAGAAACTCACCAGATTGATATACTGAGTTAAGAAAGTAAACCCAAGTCAAGAAAAAAAAAATATTCCATATTAAATGCCAAGTCTGTGTATATATATATATATATATATATATATATATATATATATATATATATATATATTGTTGCGGAAATGAGGATTGTGTTTTTTTATTGTGTGTATTATTATTATTGCTTTATTCTGAGCCCTCCTTGCTCCAGTGCGTATAAAGGTCAAAAGGGCGTCCCGGTAGTTAATTCCATAAAGCATACATTGAAGGACACTATAATATCCCTGTTCAGTAGTTTATTTCCTTATTCTGTGTATTAGGGTAAGGCTTTGTCTTCCATTAAAATGACACTCCATTGCACCAAGTGAAATAGATAGATTCCCTTCAATCCCATTCCCAAAACCTCCATTTCCCCTTTCGTCATGGCCAAGCCAGTTTGTTACAGCTGTGGGTTGTTTTCGCCCCCAAAGCCGCCATTGAACATGTGCTCGGGTCGGGGAAGAAAGGCGTGCCCGCCCGTCGTCATCAAGGGCGGAGCCAGAGGGTCGCGTGACCAACCAGGGCCGAGGTGAGCACCCCGATGGGCGTGTCCTGAAGGCCAGCGGCTTTATCGCAGGAGGCGCTATAAAGGCGCGCGCGGAAGAAGTTGCGAAGAGCTGAGTTGTGTGGTTTTGGTTAGAGTTGGTCGTTAGTTGGTCGTCAGTGGTGGTCAGTGGTTGCGTCGAGTGGTTGCGTTGGTTGCGTCGAGTTGTCGGTGGTGAGGATTGATTGGGCCAAGAGAGAGAGAAAGAGTGGTTGGATCAAGAAAGAGAGAGGAGAGAACCCGTCACGCCAGACCCCCCACCAGCGCGTCGGCTCCACCAAGCAGCTCCGACCCGTGATCCCCCGCACACGACAGGATCGGTGGACTCAGCGGCCGTTGAGGTCCAGCCCGACGTCCCGTGCGGGATCAAGCTCCAGCCAGCTCCGTGCCGTCCTCCCCCTCCAGCCACACACACCTCCTTCCAGCCAATCCACTCTGCAATCCCCCATTCGTGTATGTGAGTTTGTTCTGTTTGTTCTGTCCAGGGAATAAGTTAAGCTAGTAATTTTCACTGTGTCACGTGCTTTTTCAATGTTCCCTGTACATAACCGTGACGGCTCCTTTTGCTTGTGTGTGTAAATAATAAATCCCGTTACTCTTCTGTACGTCTTCTTCTTCCTCTTTACATTCGGTCGCTTCAGAGTTTTCCATATTGTATATCTGTGGCGCGATACGGCCAACATTAGGGTGAATCGGGGAAACTGTTAGGTCGCGGTGCCATCCGCTCGGCAAACATAACATCCTTAACCGCGGACCGTAACAATATATATATATATATATATATATATATATATATTGTTACTGATCACGGTTTAGATGTTACTTTGCCGAGCGAAGGCTCCGCGACCGAACAGTTATTCCCCGATTAGAACCCGATTCCACCCAAACGTTGGCCGGATCGCACCGCGGCTGCTCAATGAGGGAAAAGACTAAAACGACGAATGCAAAGAGGAAGACGAAGGCAAAGAAAGGTTTGGAAATACTACTGAATTTATTTACTATTTACACACATAAGCAAAAAGCAAGCAGTCACGTTTATTTACAACACATAAGACCCAGGTGACACAGTGCAAATACTAGCTTATCCAGACTTAATTAAATACCCAGGGACAAGACACACAGAACAAACTCACGTACACAAGAAGGGTGGAGGAAAGGAATGAATGCTGGAAGGAGGAATGGGAAGGTTCAGCTGGGGCAGATGGTTCGGGCTTGATCCCGCACGGGACGTCGGCTGGACCTCGACGGCAACCGATGCCACCGCTATCTGGTCCCCGCGGGGTAACGGGTTGAAGCTGCCTGGTGGAGTCAACGCTGCTTGTGGAGCCAAAGCTGCTTCCCTGGCTCACCTCAGGGCGCGTCTGCCGTCTCTGGCGCAACTGCTGGTAATTGACCTTGAACCTTCTCTCTCTTGGCCCTGGTGTCTCCTCACCACCGACAACTCAACGCAACCAACGCAACCACTGACCACTCGACGCCACCACTTCTTACCGCAACCAACGCAACCACTGACCCTCCACTGACGACCAACTGACGACTCCCCCCTCGCTTCTTGCGCGTGCGTCTTTATAGCGCCTCCAGCGATCAAGCCGCCGGCCTTCAGGACACGCCCATCGGTGTGCTCACCTCGGCCCTGGTTGGTCATGCGACCCTCTGGCTCCGCCCTTGATGACGACGGGCGGGCACGCCCCTCTTCCCCGACCCGAGCACTTGTTCAATGGTGGTTTTGGAGGGGAGGTAATTGGCAATCGAGGCTCGGCAATGACGAAAGGGGATGTGAAAGGAAATGGAGATTTTGGGGATGGGAATGAAAGGGGATCTATTCTCTTTCACTGGTGCAATGGAGTACTTCAATTAATGGGAGACACAGCCTTACCCTAAAACACAGAATAAGAGATAACTATCAAACAGGGGTATTCTATTATTTGGCTGACGTGTATGCTTGTGGACTAATTATGGGATGCCCTTTCACCTTTACACAGCTCCGGAGGCAGGGGGGCGCAGAATAAACAATAATAACAATTCACACAATCAAAAAAAATATACAGTTCTCAAATCCGCAACAATATATATATATATATATATATATTTATATAGATATAGATTTATATAGATTTATAGATATAGATATCGATTTATATATATATAGACATAGATATAGATTTATATCGATATAGATTTATTTCGATATAGATTTATATATATATAGATATAGATTTATATAGATATAGACATAGATATAGATTTATATAGATATAGATATAGATTTATATAGATATAGGTTTATAGATATAGATTTATAGCACCCTGTATATATATATATACAGGGTGCTCCAGAAACCTTGGGCACATTTTAGTGCAAAACAAAACATGATTACTCGTAAATGGATGTGACCACTTCAACACACACAGGCATCAAGTGATACGCAACAGGGTGTGGTGCATCACATGATATGGATCTGGGTGAGCTTCGCTCACTGTGCTGCATGCGTTTGTCTTTGCATTAGTTCAGTTCATTACCTTCGCAAAAGCGGAAGGTTATGTTTTGATCGCTGTGTATTTATTTGTATGTCTGTGTGTGTGTGTGTGTGTGTGTATGTTATTCGCATAACTCAAAAAGTATTCAACCGAATTGCATGAAATTTGGTGGGATGATTGGTTATTATACGGGACACATTTGATTAGATTTTGGGAGCAATCGGGTCAAAGGTCAAGGTCAAGGTCACGAAAAGGTCAAAATCGTATTTTTATTTGTCATAACTCGGTCAATTCTTATCCGATTTGCATGAAATCAGCACCAAACTGTTCACTGTTCTGTTCCCTACACTCCCATGCCAAGTACAGAACAGTAGCTGCGGCGAAGGTATGCGCTCTACCGAGTGCCCGTTCTAGTTGTGAATTTGATGCCCTAATATGACGGAGGATATCGTGAGACAGAAAATTCACACTGTACGCTTGTATGCTGTATCTGGAAATTCGGCTGAAGTTCACAGACAACTTGTCAAAGAATGTGGCACCGATGCAATTAACAGAAGAACCATCGGCAGAGTAAACAAACAGTTTGATGAAACCGGCAGCGTTCTTCCAAAACAGTCACCAGGTAGGCCCCGTACTGTTCGAACTGAGGAAAGCAGTGCGGTCATTCAACAACAACTCGACAGTAACACACCATTATCAACTCGTCGTTTATCAAACGTCACCAACATTAGCCGATCATCGATTCGAATAATACTAAAAGACCTAACCATACATTCCCAGATTAATTCACCAACTATCTGAGGATGATTTTGACATGTTGAGGCATGTGAGACATTGCTTGTGTTAATGGATATGGACAATGATTTGCAGAACAGGATCTTGTGGTCAGATGAATCCAAGTTTACTTTATCTGGTTCTGTGAATCGCAATAACAGCGTGATACGGGCAGTGGACAACCCACGATTTACTGTTGAGCACAACGTCCAGTATCAAGCAGGTGTGTCTGTCTGGGCAGGCATTTCTTCTGGAGGCATTGTTGGACCAATAGTTTTCGAAGAAAATGTGAATGCTGCAAATTACCTTCTAATGTTGGAGCAGCATGTATTTCCACTCAGATTGCCAAATGTGGTTCATGCATGATGGTGCGTCTGCTCATTATGCTTCCAGTGTACGCCAGGCCCTTGATTTGAACATTACAGACAAATGAATTGGCCGTCGTGGTCCAATTGAATGGCCGCCATGGTCTTGTGAATTAACAACACCCTGTGATTTCTTCCTTTGGGGTTTCCTCAAACACAAAGTGTATGCGAGGAATGCTACGACCCTTAGAGACTTGTAACAATTCATCCATAATGAGATTGCTGCCATAATGACTGAAACATGCAGAACTGTGTGTCAGAGTGCAGTTTGAACATTTGAACTGATCTGTTTCATGTATATTAGACTGATTAGACTGTTTAACGAGTAATCTTATTTTGTTTTGCACCAAATATACAACAATAATAAACTTAGTTGTTTGTTGCAGGTATCGTTCTTCAAAATGTGCCCAGAGTTTTTGGACCACTCTGTGTGTGTATATATATATATATTATAATATAATTGATCTGTGCCTCAAAATCTCATGATTTTCCCGACTCGTACTTTACACTTTTGGAACCAAACTCTTGAGCAGTCCTCAAACGTTGTGCATGCTTGCTTTACTCACTGTTGTTCTAAAACGTAATCACCGCAAATGTTTCTGGTTGGTCAAATCCCATTCATGAGTTTTGTTTTCAGGTTGACTCGCTGTGCTCACGACCTACTGTGATATACCGCCTGCTGGACTGGCCGAGTCACCGAGGGTCACGTCTCATCGTAGTTGCCATTGCCAACACATTGGACCTCCCAGAACGTTTACAAGGCCGACTTGCCAGCCGATTGGTACTCATCGCCTGATTCTCAGCAGATTGAGGATTCCTCAGATTTCCTTGTCGTTTTATTGCTGTCAAAGTAAAACAAAATTCAATTAGCAATTTAATGCATATCTATACTATACACAAAGAATTAAGTTAAGCACCCCCCCCCGTTTTTTTACAACCTCGCACATTACAAGTTTGTTGTCGTCAAAACAGTGTAATATACCCATGATATTGCTATATTTTCTGGAGAAGTGATGTTATGGTCACATAAAAACATAACAATCATGCCGTTTTCAATATTTTATTCTGAATAATTTAAGGTGCAATTTTTTGGGAATTTTAGGCATATTTTCACCTCAATTTAAGTATGGAGCTATAGGTCCATCACGGACAGTGTGGATGACGTTTATGTTTTCTAACGTACAGTCATTGTTCTGAGAAGACCTCTAGCGATCTTTGCGTCAATAACGTGTGTAGGACCCACGTGATCGGATCACTGACTCAACCAATCACTTTTTTTCACTTTGATCACTCAATTTCATCAATGGATAATTGCTAATGTCATACCAATCATTATTTGATCTCACATACCTTAGAATATATGCCAATGTATACATATACACAAAGAATATATATTAGGGGGTGCTTACCTTAATTCGTTGTGTAGGGGTGCTTAACTTAATTCTTTGTGTATATAAGAGAGCCGTGTGTGTGTGTGTGTGTGTGTGTGTGTGTGTGTGTGTGTGTGTGTGTGTGTGTGTGTGTGTGTGTGTGTGTGTGTGTGTGTGTGTGTGTGTGTGTGTCAGTAAAGGAAGTGGTTTTGAACAGGAGATTATGAATAGAGTTGTAGCAGGATGGCAAAAATCGTGGGAATTTCTTCCAGGATTTTATGCAAAAAATTGTCTCTAAAATTGAAAGTAAAAGTGTATAAAACAATAGTATGACCAGTTTTCATGTATGCATCAGAGATCTGGACTTTGCAGAAGGAAAATAAAGAAATTGGAGAGAATGGAAATGTGAATGCTTGGGTGGGTGAATGGTGTGCCATTGAGGCATAGAAGAAGGAATGAGGATATTAGGAATGAGTTTGTTGTTAGGAACATGCCATAACATATAAGAGCATCAAGTTTGAGGGGGTTCGGGTATGTATAGAGGACTGAGATCACCCGATAAGAACTGTTTCGGAAAAAGGAGCACAGAGAGACAGGCTACGATAGAGGCATGTTATTTTTACAGGACTAGCACATTACCTGTGGGGTGATTGGGTCACCCTCCTACAGTGACACAGATTTTGATACAGATTACATTTTTACTGTGAGTAATCCTGAACGTCCTTCATACGGACTGCATACTCTGATAAATCACCTGTGAAACACGGAGATGACAGTTAATAGCTGGATCGAGATTCAAACCCAGGTCTTTAGGTCTCCAGGTCTTTAAAACGGCTGTTCACGACCATCTCTTATCTTCCCCAATCCAAAACCTTGATCTTTTCTACCCCCGCTAATTTCACCCCAAATCCACTTTTATGAGGTGACCTTTGTCTTCTTTTCTGGAAGTCCTTGGTGTCCTTGCCTTTTATACCTATCCTGCCTCCCCCCAGGCCCTCTCCTTCCCACACATCTCCCGATGTCCCTGCTCTCAAATGTTGTTTGTGTGCTTCCTCCCCTTTTCTCCCCATCTTGTCGACCGCTCCCCTTTTTATATACTTTGTTTGCTTGCTTGTTTGTTTGATTTGTTTGTTTGATAAATGTTAGCTCTTTCATGAGACTCGACTCTGTATAAAAAAAAAACAAAAAAAAAACCCAAAACCCAGTCTAGACAGCTTAGGTAAGTGTGCGTACCTCTAGGCCATCTTGCCAGCCATATATATGTTTTTGTATATAGATATAAATTAAAAGAGGCTCTTCTGGCTAAACATTTGCATAGGATTTGTGTATTAGGCATGAGGAAATGAGGGTCATAAAGAAGACATACCACAAAATCATTTACTTGTAACCAAGCTATGTTTGGTTAAATAATGAATTAAACCACCTAAGCTGATGAAGCGGTGAGGCACAGACTGAGTCCCATAACGGCAATTGCAGCACTAACTGTTAGCGACACGTGTCTGCTGAACATGCTGAGCACCATGAGTTAGGAAGTGATGTGCACGTGTCGTTCAGCATTGTGTCGCTTTTAGGTCGGCAGAGCCTTTCGTGATCATGCCTGACTGCAGTTCCACCTCCTAACTGAAGTAGATATGTATGCATACACACAAATGCTCCTACTTCATTATCAATGTACAGGTACTTTTCAAAGTTTACATCGAGATGGGAGAGGGAGAATACATGTGATAGATAATTCCACTGTTGTGCTTTCATTTACAAATGAAACGGTGCTTCCTTCTCTTCCTTAATCCTTCTAAATGTTCCTCAGGGTGTGACACGACTCGCCTTCCCTCCTTACTCACACAAGCAGTTGGTTCAGGTGCTAGGTGCACGCCTTGAGGGTCTGCAGGCCTTCCATCCTGATGCGCTCGCTCTCGTGGCACGTAAGGTAAATGTGAGGGACACGTTAAATGTGGTATATGCGTGGTATTCTCACACTTATCTTTGAGTTGTTTAGTTGTGCTTTGATTCTCAGCCCAGGTATAAACTGGCAGATTGGTGCTTCGCAGGCAAGGTGTTGCATCACAAAGTGGATGTTAAGTCCCTTGGATGGATGTTGAACTTGGTGTTCCAGGCTTGGCCAATCAGTTCGTGAAATATTTTGGCCAAACTTCCCCCACAGCTGGCCCAAGAATGTGTGATTAAGTTGTGCTGTTAAAGAATGAGAAGTAGTAATCTCAGTAGTAGTGGTAGTGGTCGGGAATTTGACCCAGGACAAAGTGCAGTCTCCCGACTGATCTATCCGATTCTAATTATTTCCAATAATAATAGCGATATAATAATAGCGTGAGTACTCGACTTTGTTATCCCTTTTACGCCGCACCCAGTGACCCGATGCCCACGGCACTAATGGATTTACGATCTACGAAACGCACTCTTTGTTTATCACGTACAGCCATACTCGAAAAATCTGAATTAGCCGACGTTGGGGCCCAAAAGCATCCGATTAACTGCCGATACGACGCCATCTTACGACGCCATCGTATTGGCGTCTGCTGGGCAAAGGCGAAGCAAGCCGTCCGCTGATTGGACAGGTGAAGGCGAAAGCAAGCCGTCCACTGAGTGGACAATCCAGAGCATGCATTTGTGCCGGTGTCAGCGATCGTTGTTCATATACGCACTCTTCATTCTCATCTTTCTTCCTAACTCTTACTCGGACAAGCAAATCCCCTATGCCATCCATAATGGTACACTCCATCCATGCAGTGGTGTAGTCTACGTGATACGCAGGTATACGCCGTATACCCACTAGGAAAGGTCCAGGATTTCCGTATACGCACTTAAAAATGCGCGAGGATACGTAACAACATAGTTTCGTGACAGAACTTTCACACTTTCATTCATAAAAGGCGCTATATAAATAACTTTCATTCATAAAATGCACTATATGAATAAAATTTGATTTGATTTGATAAAATTCACCCCATCTGTGTTAAGAAGCACCGACTAATGGCATTGGGGCTTCCGTGATCTGTGACCCGGATCTGACGTCACCTACCAAGGAACAACCACACAGTTGCTTAGCGGTCATTCTCGGCGCGAAAATAATGTGAATCAATAAAGGAGAAAAACGAAACGAAAAGATGAAACGAAAGCACACTCAAACGACACTCTTTGAGTGTTTTTGCAAGCCTGCTCCTGAAGCTACTGCCGCTTCGGGTGACACTGACGTCACAGAAACTATAGAAAAAGAGCCAGATGAGCCAGATGAGGCTGATGCTATCCTAACGTTACGCGGTAACGTTACAGAAACTGAGCCCGATGCTATCACCCTACCTGGTAAGTGAAAGTAGCATAGTTATCATTAACATAACTGTAACAGCATGGGATTGTTGGTATATTGAATTCTATCTAGAACTAGCTAACCTCACTAACGTTAGTGTGGTGGATCAATAATTGTGGGAGAAGGGGAGAGATGGCTTGTCCACCAACGAGCTGTATGTTGCTAGCTAGCTAAACAGTGCCAAGCTTCGCTGCTTAGAGCGCACTGTGAAAGCTTGGCTAGCTCCCGATGCTCAGTAGTACCCATTGTAAACAACGAGAAAAGAGAGCCAGCTCAGATATACAATAGTGTGTGTCTGTGTGCAGTAGTCAACAGAATACAATGTTTTTATTTCTCCTTGTTTCAGATGATGAGACAGTTGAGATTGAGAACTCCTGGCCAGCCGTGTGGACTAAAAGTCAGGCTAGGGAGTTTAAAAACAGGCATCCTTGGTTAGAGTGGAGGGACGGAAAGTTAGGTAAATATCAGCACACATGCAAAGCTGAGCCAAGGAAGTACGTCACAACATGGTTGAGAAGCCATCGCTCTGCCACGCAAGCAAGGAGGCAATGCACACCTCAGATGCCCGAGTACAACTACAAACATATTTGGAAAGCTTTGTAGACTACCAGGCTACCCACCCTCCCCTTCTTACCCCACCCCAAGCACACTGCCAGCAAACCAGGTGGAACAGGAGCTGGGCTGTCTGTTCGTGTTCCATCCTTTTTCCAGGGCTTGTGGACTAACACAGTGAACCCAGTATGGATACTTTGATGATGTTAAGTGCCTTTTCAACCTTTATTTGTTAACACATTCACATAACATCTAAGCTTAAATAGCTCTTAACTGGCTGAGTCTTGTTGCTAAAAAATTGAAAATAAATTGATGTTGATAACACATAACCAGTGTATCAGAATGCTCTCAATTACGTGTAGATGCATACTGTATGCATTAGTGAGTGTGGTGGTGCTTATGGGGTGTTGCTTCAGGACGGGTGTCGCTCCGGGGCGCGTCGCTCTGGGACGGGTGACTATGAGGCTGGAAGGGAAAAATCACAGTATACCCACTACAAAAAACTAGACTACACCACTGCATCCATACACCACATCCTCCCTTCTGTGGATGTTCCACGGGTTTCGGCTAGTTTCCAATAACCTCTCATCCCATTGTCGGTGCCGAGTTAATGAAGTGCTCATCACTGTTACCAGACTTGGATGAAATTTTCTTTGAACAAGCAAACTATTTCACACTTGGATGTTCATCTGAAGTATAGGATTGAACCCACAGCCTCTAGACATCTTTCGAACTGTTTTTGTATCTCTCCAGGTCGCTGCACTTTCGGGAGATGCCCGTCGGGCCTTGGACATCTGCCGAAGAGCAGCGGAAATTGCATTGAACACACCTCCCCACAGGCGGCAGCGGGTGGAAATGGCACACATGTCCCGTGCATTGGATGAGATGTTTTCATCGCCCTGCATCCTCGCCATCAGGTCCGTATTCCATTTGTCTCTGCCCAAGCCCACGCCTCTGGTTGCAACACGTTAATGTGCAAATTTGCTTTCCGGTCTTCATTTGATTACTTTTTTTTTTTCAATTAAAAGGCCTGCATAATATTTCACTCTTTCAATTATTTTGGCTTCATATTTCACATTTGATTTTGCTTTTTTATTTATCTGCATGTGCACATTGGGACCGTTCACTTGGGAGTGAAATTTGACCTTCTGTATTCTCTTAAAGGCCATGAAGCCATTGTAATGGGAGAAACGAAGACTATCATGAAGAAGTAATTTTAATTGGGTTTACTTTCCATGAAATGGAGAGTAACCTATGATTATTCCCAAAGTTTTTCTTATTATTATTCTTCCACCCTATTTTGCACCTCCGAAAACTTCATAATTAAGTTTCTCAGCAACCGCTGGTTGAATTGACAGGAAATTTTCATCAAATGATCGGCTAGGCTCGTATAATTTTTTAATGCTAATTATGACGTCATAGGCCACTGGTATGGGCGCCATCTTGTAAAACACCTTCAACTTTGCCCCTCTGCATCTCTGAAACGGCTCAATGGAAAAATTTGAGGAATGGCTCATTCTAAAGAACTCTGCAATGGGAACAAAAAACATGTTTATTTAGTATATTAAAAATGCTAACGTTAAACACATATTTGCTCCCATGAAAATGAGATTTTTTTCCCAGATCCTGAGTTAAAAAAAACTCAGAATGCAAAAATTTTCGAAGTCATACGTCACATGGTTCGGCCGCCAAATTTTTTCGTGAAAAACACGAAAACCCCCTTTTCTCCGCAACGGCTGAACAGATCGAGCCCAAACTTGTCATGCATATTCGCATACCCATGATGAACAAAAAAGTCTCCGATCATGACGTCATGCGTCACATGGTTTCGGAGTTTTGACGTTTTTAAGCATAACCTAAAAATGCTATCTTCTCCATTATTCGCGGAGATATCGAGTGGAAACTTTACACAAATATTCATCATGGGGAGAAGTTTCAATCATACTTGAGACGTTTTTATCAGTCACATGGTTTGGCCGCAATAAATGGGGGAGGGTGATGTGTATGTGGTGGGGGGGGTGGGGGGGGGAGGGTGATATATATGTGTGTGTGTGTGTGTGTGGCGATGTGTGGGGGGGGGGGGGGGGAGTGTGTGTGTGTGCGGGTGTGCGGGTGGGGGGGAGTGTGTGTGTGTGTGTGTGTGTGTGTATGGGAATATGTGTGTGTGTGTGTGTGTATGGGAATATGTGTGTGTGTGTGTGTGTGTAGGGTGGGGTGTGTGTGTGTGTGTCGGGGTTGTATCCAAGTGGGTTGTGTTAAAGCATGTCTAATGAAAGTGGGGTTGTATAAAAAGTGGGGTTGCATGAAAGCGGGAAGGCGGAGTAAACCGATCATCACTGCCAGCAGTTTTAAAGTGGCAGTTGTACTTCTATTTGTTACTTCTTTGTGGACCTAAAACACCATATTATTACATATTAATCAAATCCATTGATCATTTATGCTCGGATCAAAGGATCATGAGAGAAGTTCTCAAAAAGGAACATCAAAAGAGTCCAACAGAGTGTTGTTCATTTTAAGCTCTCTTTTGTGCTCCCTATTTAGGCAAGCATCATGGTTGCAGCGTGCATTTCTACAGGCCCTGTTGGCAGAATTTTCTCACTCTGGGGTTGAGGAGGCAACCTTACTGGAGGTACTGATGCAAGCATACATGCACTGTCATCAGTAATGGACTGGCAATGTGTTTTGGATTCCTCTCAAAGGACATTTTGATGATCTTGTGAAGGATGATCTTGATGATTTCATAGACAGGTTGGTGGATTCAGTGCTCCTTATGGCAGAAGAGATTGGTTATTATTTTGAATGTAGTTGTTTTTAAGTGTTTGTTGTCATGATTTTGTTCAATCTTGCAGTAGTATTAGTAGTAGTTTAGCAGGTAATTATTATTGGGTTTATGAAGAAGCACGTGTTTATAAGGCCAAATTGTAGATTGGTTGAAGGAACAGATAGATGCATTGGAAGAGGTAATGGAGTGTGAAAAATCTGTCGATAAAAGTTGGTTACGTTTGGTGAGGGAGTCTGCACAGTAGATAGCTAGTGGTTAGTGCATGTTGAGTGCATGCAGGGGTGAGGACATGGCGAGTGCAGGCAGGGGTTAGGGCGTGGTGTGATGTGCAGGAGTGAGGGTAGGGATGAGGGCATGGTGAGTGCAGGCAGGGGTGAGGGTAGAGATGAGGGCATGGTGAGTGCAGGCAGTGGTGAGGGCATGGTGAGTGCGGGCAGGGGTGAGGGCATGGCGAGTGCAGGCAGGGGCTAGAAAGCACCTTTTGAGTAAGGAAGCTGATATTTGGACACAACACGGCCCTAGTAATTTGGCTATAACGGTTATTTTTGATTTATTGATTAATCAATTAATTGATGAATTATATCATTTTTCAATTAATTACCTAATTAATTTTCAAAAAATTACAGATTCGGATGAAACAGTGGTGGCTTAAGGTATGCTATTACCCCAATTGATTAAGAAATGCATTATTTTACGATTTTTATTTATTTATTTAAATTACGTAATTTATTAATTGATAAATCAATTATTGTACACCGCTCCCTCCCAATTCCATGTGCTTGTGCTGCACGGCGGCATCACCGGGTGCCAAAGGCACCCCAACAATGTCGTGCGCTGGAGGACGTCATTTATTTATTTGGCATGAGGGCGGTGTACTTTGAATGTAGCGCTATTTGTTTTACATTTATTTAGTGTTGTTTTACAATGTACAATACAGAAAATATAAACAATGAAAAGTGTCTGAATTTACTTAAATGTGATGCATTTAATGTGGCAAAGGAACGTAACCCAATATATTTACATTAATTCTCATGAGATAAATTGATCCATTTAATGTCGTTTCACTTAA
This sequence comes from Myxine glutinosa, assembly GCF_964187855.1. Lineage (NCBI taxonomy): Eukaryota > Metazoa > Chordata > Myxini > Myxiniformes > Myxinidae > Myxine > Myxine glutinosa. The sequence goes on along the minus strand of NC_136273.1, from coordinate 53,918,162 downwards.
CGTCGTGTTTATGAGAATGTGACCACGTCGTTAACCAAGGACCATGTGTTTTTAATATGTTGATTCTTCATTCTGTAGGAAGGATCGTCGACAGAGTTGTGTTTTTTCAAAGGAGCGGATATAAGGAATATTGAAGGAAGGTTAAATGACAATGTTAGATCATGTGAGAAGAAATATCTCAAAAAGTTGTGGACCAATTTCGATCGAAGTTTCGCAGAGATGTAGAGTATGTGACAAGGACGAAATGATTAGATTTTGGTGAAGATCCTGATTCGGATCCGGCTAGTGCAATTTTTTAGGCGATTCTTCACCATTGGCAGATAGAGCCAAAAACGATACATAGCAGGATATCTCAAAAAGTTGTGGACATATTTGGACGAAACTTAGTGGACCGGTTGTATCTGTGATGAGGACTAATCTATTCGATGTTGGTGAAGATAAGAATATGGATTCGGATATGATAATTATTTAATTTTTAAAGTGATTCTTCAACATTGAGTGATGGGGATAAAACCAACATATAGCAGGATATCTCAAAAAGTTATGGACGGATTTGGACGAAACTTGTTGGACAGGTTGTGTGTGTGACAAGGAAGAATCGATTCAATTTTGGTGAAGATTCGGATCCGGATCCGGCTAGTACAATTTTTAGTGATTCTTCACCATTGGGAGATTAGGGCCAAAAACGACATTCAGCAGGATATCTCAAAAAGTTATAGATGGATGATTTTGTCGATACCAAAATATATTTTTAATTTCAACAATTTTCTGGAAGAAATGGTGCATTATTTGAAAAAAGTGCAAAGATGCCAATATTTTTGGCCACGACTATAGCTGTTCACCACCATCTCATGTCACCCACCTCCCCTATCCCCACCCCAACCCCACACTCCCACCCAATCCACAACCATGATATTTTCTAACCCCATTAACCCTCCCCAAGCCCACCCCTTTCCAAGTTTGCAGTTTTTCCTTGGACTTCTGTGATTGAGAGTTTGTGGCTTTATCCACCTTGTTCACCCTATATCCTCCGCTACCCCTCATTCTTCCCCACATCTCTGCTTTCTCCAAGTCTCTTCTTTCTTTCTGCTCTTGGCATGTCCTCCCCCTCTTCCTAAATCCGAATATGGTGTAGAATGTGGAGGAAGGAGAGCATTTAGGGATAAGTGACAGAAACCTAATATGTGCAAGTATTCTGTTCAGCATAGTGGAATAAGGCTATTAGCAAACTTTGAGAGTATGAGGAGAGAGTTAGGTGCTCTTGATAGGGTCAAATTACCAGTAAGGTAATCAGCATCAGAGAAAAAGTACACCTTAAGGAGCAAATCAGCAGTGTACAGGTGTATGTTCCAGTGAGGTTTAAATCCATAGGTAGTAAGAGACCAGGGTAGTTGAGCAGGGAATTGTGGAGTGCTATTAAGGTTAAGCAGAAGACATTTATTAGGTACTGCACATCAGGACTGGAGGCAGACTCAGGTAATTATCCGAGTAAACAAAGGCAAATTAACAAAATTACTGGATAATATGAGATGGATATGGCCAAGGATGCTAAACTAAAAAGCAAGGAATATTTTAAGTACAAAATGGGTAAAGAGCAGTTTAAGACAAGTGTGGGCCCATTGAGGAATAACACAGGGAGATTGCTTTGTTATGAAAGGGGAATGGCAGGCTTATTAAATAGTTATATGACCAACTAATCTTGCTCGTGAAGGTTAGTGTCGATCTGTATCGGTGGACAGGCAGTAAAATCAACAGGATGTTGATCGAAGAATGCTAACTGCTGGGGGAAGCAAGAAGCTGACAATTTTAGGTGTTAACCTATTTTGGGTTAAAATAGACACCTCTTTTGCTCCATAAAAATGTCCCACTGACTGCGGAGAGAAAATTCATGCCATGAGATGGCTGCGCTGGTAACCATTGTGTTCTGGGAAGTTACTTCCCCCTCCCTCCTCCAACCCCCTTAAGGTCAATGGCTGCTTGTTTCGTGTTAAAAGATGTGTGTCGTCAGCTGGTATCTCCATATGTGAGTGTCAGAAGGTGGAACGGTGTCCTTCCAGGGCTCAAAGTATCCAATGGAGAATCTTTTATTGCTAACTCTGATGTCATAGGTCACATGGCATGGCAGCTTTATTGGATTAAAGGGAAAAAATTGGACATTATTTTCTCTGCAACCACTCAACGAAAAAATGGAAACTTGGCAAATGTCATCGACTCCCCATGGGGTATATGGGACGATAATGATATCAGTGAAATGGTATTCCAGCCATAATTGGTTGAATTGAATTTTTATCTGAAAAATCTGAAACTTCGTATATCTGATCTACAACCCGATGTGAGTGAATAATTAAATTTATGACATTCATAACCCATGCCAAGAAACTACGGGACATAATAGGGTGCATGGATGATACTGGTATATATGGGCCATAATAGCAGTACAGTAGGCCATATTAGTCGTGGATTCAGTTAACGATGGTATTTTTGTTCAGAATGAACATGCGAGGCAAGACTGTGCATTCGACGAGTCCCTTTCTAGTTCGCAAAGTTTTCTTCTGAGGGCTCTTTTCACGGACCTTTTCCAACTGTAGTTGTTTTAGAGTAATATTGCCAGGGATGATTTTAAAGTTTGCGTGTGCATGCATCGATCACCCGTGCATGAGCTTCAGACCTCATAATAGAAACCATTATTTTGCTTCTGCAGGTTTATCCTCGCTTGGTGTCTCTTTGTCGGCTGGAAGGCATATCACCCCCTTCGATGTCGAGGACGTATGCCTCCTGTGCGGCTCTCTATGCCTGCCGCCTCGTCCTTGCCGACATGGCCCGTAGGCCTTGGCGGCTCCGGCTCAGTGGCAGCCGCGATGACGTTACCTTTGCATTGCGAGGGGCCGAGGGCCTCAAGATCTGAGAGCCTGTTGGATAACGAGTGAAAGTGTTTGGAAGATATCTTTGGAAAATATCTTGCATCATCCAAACGTTTTATTGATGTAATGCACTTTCTGCTCGTTGTGCTTCTGCACGTAGATTGCTTCATGTTGTGAAGTTTCAGCAAAATGTGGTTCTATTGTTCTGGACAGTTAAGACTAAAGGGGTTCATGAAAGGTAATTTTAAATTTTGTGCAGATTAACAGAAATGTGCAATTACGCAAGCTTAATATCTTACTCTTTTAATGGAAAGGTTTTCATTTTCTCCTGGAAGTCCCTGTTGTTGCCACATAAAGCAATTTTAGGGAGCACTTGAGATACTTGGGATGGCGAGGTGTAACCGTTCCCAATCAACCTAGCTTTTAACTCAGGTATTACACTAATGGCGACTTTTATATGTTCATTTACACATTCAAACAAATAAAGTGAAGTTGTCATCTTGTACATTTTAGATGAATTTGGCAGCTGTGTGGTATGGGAGGGGAGGAGGAAGGGTATCATCAATAATAAAGAGACCTGATAATTGTGGGTAGGGAAAACAGGCAAAATGGTGCATGCAAAATGGCAAAAAGACGACCGGTAAGTCGATTAATTTTTTTATGCAGCACGTGGCTGCTGTTTTGCTTCATTGCTGGGAGCATGGCTCTGCTATTTGCTGATGCAATGCCCCCTGCAGGTTAGAGCTTGAGATGGCGGCAGGTTAGAGCTTGAGATTCTTCGCTTTGGAGGCTAGCTTGGAAATGTGGTTTTCCCAGGAAATATCATGGCAGATATTGAGACACAAAAGCTCGAGTGACAGAACTTCTTGGAGAAGATTGTTGAGAAAGTAGATGGGAGGGTTGTGCAGTCGGTCTTTTTGGAGAGACATAGTAAGAGTATGAGATTTGTCAGGATTGAAAGACACGTTCCACTTGTTTGACCAGTCTGTGATTTTTGTCCAGGTCTGCAGAGAGTGAGGAGGCTGCAGACTGCCGATCTGAGGGATGAGGAATGGAGCGGCAGAGAGTGGAGTCATCAGCAAAGAGATAGAGAGGATTTTCCAGAGAGTTGGGAGAGATCATTGATGAAGGCCAGAAAAAGCACAGGGCCCAGAACACTGCCTTGGGGAACTCCAGCCTGAACAGGAAGGGGAGATGAGAGAAATCCATTCAGGGCCACACGTTGACTCTGACCAGAGAGGAAGTCCGCAACCCCATGTGTGGAGATTTCCATGGATATGTTGTGGCTTCTTTTCGGACACCTTTCTTCGCAAAACTCAGCGAGACTCAGTTTAAATCGAGATTTATTCCGATATTGCGAAGACGACTTTACACAAAAATACAGTTATTATTTACAGACAAAATACGACGCGTCGTTCCATGGGGAGAATTCTCTCTTCGCAGCCTCGGAGGGTCCTGTTATATACAAAACGCATTTCCTCTGATCTACAATGGTCGGAATTCTGGGGTCACTTAGAGCCAGCCTTTCTGGCGCCAAACTCCATATGTTTATCATTACGGAGGACACAAAAACTGATAAGGTCCCTCCCAGAGTCCCACTAATAGAGGGGTATATTCCAACTCCGAAATGAATCAGCCTTCTTCCCTCCGTTCACATCCTTAGAGGTCACTGGGTCATTTCACAGATGGTCGGCTGCTTGCTCCAGGTTCCTTGCACTTTCTTTATTTTTATGAACAAGATTCACATTGAAGTACAATTTAACTAATATTTATCAATTGTATTATAAATATGAATTATATATTTATCTATAATTCACAGTCCCTCATTTTTGTTTTTTGTTTATATTAACCATTAATGAATGAATGATCGTTTTAAGGCCATTTTCCCCGCTGGAGCGGGGGTTGGCCTTGCGGGTCCCATGACAATCATGGTTCCCTGTTTTGAGGCAATATTTTAATGGTGGATGCCCTTCCTGACGCCAACCCTTGGTCGCCTCTTACGATGCGCAGGGATATGGTGTACCTATTCTAAACCGGGGTACACACCGGGATATATTATTTGAATTATCCTGCAACCAGCAGGATATATTAACCATTAATCTAAACATCAATTGCAAAATACTCAAACTACAAATTTGGTAATCCAATTTTCAATACCTAAGGCATACACCGTCATCCTGGAAGAATCTGATCATAAAACATTTCTTTGTTCGTTGACTCTTTCCATGTTGATAATTCAGTTCATTTCATTTGCATCACAAATATCTCTGCAAACAAAACTTCACCACAATAATTATAATTTACCATTTTCAAAAATAATAAAGCATCTGCAACATTTGGCAATTATTCTTTGAAAATACGTTTTGCTTCAGAACAAATGTTGACTTTCTGTTTGAAAACAAGAGGCTGGTCACTTGTGTTTGAAATTCAAGTATGAAACATTTTCTTCTGATGTCTTCATAGCACCTACACTATTTCGCGTAAGGTTTCCGCTGTTGTGATAGCTGGGCGGAGTTATAAACTGACCCTGCTCTGCATGTAGCATCCATGCCACTCTTGCTGTGAGCCATAGTAGATTTGAACAAGGCCTTCATCCAGTTGTAGTTGACTTGCCTCCTCACTCATCGTGAGTGGGCAGCAAGTGTTGATGTAATGTTGGTTGACCAGCAAGATGTGGAACAGAGATGCCAGATGCATCCACAACGATGTTAGGACCATGGTGTTCAAGTTATCCATGGTCCATACCAGGAGCAACCAGCAGAATCGTGCACAGCCGTTGTAGAGGAAGAAGCACAGCCGTCCACTTACAGCTCCACGCTGGTTCCCTGGCAGTTGGTGGAGCAATGACACAAGTCACCACATCCAGTAGAAGTTGCAGGTAAGATGTCGCCGTCCCGCAATTGCTGACGTGATGAATGTTCGAGGCATTCGAACAAAAGCAAGTGATCGCCTTTCTTCCATATGTTGCAGTCTGATCCAGGCAAATGGTCACATAAATTTTCCTTGGTGAAGGTAAGCATCCATCTCCAATCTTGCAAAGGAGAATGCCTTCATCATTCTTTGAGAAGGAGGGTGTATACCAAGATTAACTTCATTTTAAGTCACAAATTTTCTTCCTCGAACCTCTTCCCAATGCCGTTTTCACTCCATTTGAGATGTGATCTTGTCTTATCCTTTACTCAGCCACATCTGTATCTGCTTTCCACACACTGAATCAGATAGGGTACATCTTGACATGAAATTACCATGTTTTAACTAATCATGTATATCTTATAACAGCTTCATATTTAACAATTTGTTGTTTTCCTCAAAACATTCAAAAAGTTATATTCATTTATATGCTTCACACGAATAATATCCAATTCAGGTATGTATTTTTCACTACTAAACTAAGAATAGCATTTAAAGTTGCTTTCAGGTTAATATAGTTTGAAAAATTCAACTCATGCAGTTTTTTTTAACACTAAAAGAAAATAAATGCATTAATAATGAGTACATATGATTAAAATCACACAGGAATATATAATTTGCAACAAATTTTGCAAACAAGCAAACTATGCATAATGTATTAATTATCATAGTTCCTCCCCCCTTTAAAAAAAAAACAAAAAAAAAACATGAGTAATTAATGCTATAGTGTTTACTACTAGTATGTGATCTTCAAATGGTACCCTATATCACTTTAATTTTCATGGTGTGTAACTTGTGGTGGTCTGAGTTCACTGATCTTGTAAAACTAACACAGTCCATAATATTTTTGCTATGCCATTATCTTAACTCTACTGTACTCATTTGCACTATTACTCAATCTTTCTATCTCCGCATTCATGTCATCATAAAAATCTTTCTATTTTTGGGTCCATATTTGTTTCTATTCTCATTAGCATCCTATGATTTATCAATTTGTTCCAACACACTGTAACCAATGGTTTTAACCAAGCCTCCACCAAACTATTTCCAATTTGAACTCAAAATGCTAGTTAAACAAAAATTTAAACAATTAACTTCAAAGGGTCAACAAATTAATTTTATAAACGGATCTAATTTTCATCCAATAGTTTTCCTTGCCAACTGTCATATTGTAACACTTTAATAAACCTTTGAAAATCTCGCCCAAATCAATAAATTCCCTTTTTACTTTCCAAATACTCATCTGTAAATTACGTATTCAATCACAGTTTCTCCCAATTTGTTTGGCCTTAATGGCCGCAGAAGTGGCTGCTAACATGCAGTACCTTTTTATCTACCAAGCAAGTATTCTTCCACATAAGACCTCTACCAAATTTTAAAATCTGGGAATTCTGATAATATGGATGCACACTCTCAGGACATTTCAGGCTGCTGTTAACAATCCACTACGATAAATTAATTCCTTTAGCCACAATTAATTAATTAGTACAATTTGAGGATGCTCACCCTCTCACATTCATTTATAGATTCATTGTTTTATGAAAATCAATATACGTTAAAGTCTGGTGTTACATTTTCGGTTTCAATTTCAGCAAGATTTTCTTTACTATTTTTTTTTTTTCATATCATCTTCGCCTAATACACATCCATACATACAACACAATTTATATGCTGATAAAATTCAAGTTTATATATCTATCTATAATTCCAGTAATCTCTGTGTGTTTGTTTGTTTGTACGTTTGTTTGTTTGTACGTTTGTTTGTTTGTCTGTGACCGCTGTTTCTCGACAACCACGGGTCCGATATACTTGAAACTTGCCAGGTATATTGCTGGGGACCCGAGGATGTGCCTTTTCAAGGTTTCATATTAATCGGACAATTACTTACCGAGCTATGTCCAAAAAACGATTCAACCAATCAGAGAGCAGCGAGCTATCGCGTGTGCCGAACGTGGCGAACACACTCTGCCTCGGATGGCACATTTGAGAGCGTATTCATTTATTTCCCGTCGGCAAACTATGTTGGCGCTATGTTGGCGTTAAACGATGTTTTAAAACTAATTAAAACCCCGGGGGGATTGTCACTGTACTCGCAAGCCGTTCGCCGTTCGCTTTGGCGTTGCGAATGGACCAAAACATTTCATGGACCAAACCATTTCATGTAAAGCGTTCGCCGTTCGCTTTGGCGTTGCGAATGGACCAAAACATTTCATGGACCAAACCATTTCATGTAAATAGAGGGGGGGATATAATTTTAGATATAGATATAGTACGGGCATGCCCTAGTATATCAAAAATCCGTGAACAGAGTACTCTGGTAAATCAGTGTAAGATCTTTTACAAATTAGGCTAATTTTGTACTCCCACATTTTTTTTTTGAAGCTCATATCCATAAATAGCTTTGTTCTCATATAAATTTTATCAAAAATGGAATCCCAAGGTTACTCACAATTTCTTACTATTAATTAATTATTGCTTGTAACTCAGCACCTCAAATCTTTGTATTCCATCTTCCTTGACAAAAGAGATAATCTTCCTAATCAAATTACGTTTTTTATTTTATGGATATTTGATCCCATCCACATCGAATTATCTATTTCAAGACAGGCACACTGTCGGTTTCAGCAATCTTTTAAGAGAAAAAATACACAAACTCATGCATTATGTATATTTGTTTGCGTTGGAACCATTATTTTTATATCAAGGTGGGTGTCAATTTCATAAAATTTGTCCCTTAATTTTAGAAATGCAGATACACAAACAGACAAAAAATATTTCTTAGAAAACCCCTATAATGTCCACATTGAAATCACCCTTTGTCTCCCACAATAACTTATCCAAATTTGACAGCACACCCATTCACATGTCAGTCGACCACTGACATATCAATCATGCAAAACAATAGTCCGAAATTCCCACCTGATCATCATGTGACTCTTGTCACTTGGTTCCCAAAAAACAATTTGCAAAGCAATTGTTCCAAAATTTGTAAATTCAAAAATTGTTTTGCCCAAAATGCTCCCTAAAACCACATTTATAATTGGCAAATATGAGGCTTCCAGAATGAACTCTAATCCTGAATCTTTTAATTCAATATTCCAAAAGTTCTCCAATTTTGGCATTTGATCAATTAATTATTATTTTGCTAATAAGCAAAAATGAATCATTCTTGCTCCGAAGACTTTTCAGCCACAGGAAGCGTCAACAGTTGCTCATGTTGGTCTAGTTATCTATTATGTTGAGGCCAATCGTCATTTGGGATCTGCAGCAATGAAGGCCTAATCATTGTCTGAGGTACAGGTAATCACTGGTATCCTTGATCTTTTTTTTTTCTTTTTTTTTTTGTATACATAATCGAGGCTCGTGAAAGAGCTAACATTTATCACACAAACAAATCAAACAGACAAACAAACAAAGTATATAAAAGGGGAGCGGTAGACAAGATGGGGAGAGAAGGGGAAGCACATAAACAACATTTGAGAGCAGGGACATCGGGAATGTGTGGGAGGTAGGGGGGTTGGGGGAGGCGGCGTGGGAAGGGGGGGGGGGGGGAGGTGGGAGAAGTATAAACACAAGGACACCAAGGTCCTTGTACAAATTGAAAGTCTCCTATTTGAATATGGACACGGTCATCTCCAGTGTCCCATATTTCCACACTTAAAACACCGGTCCTTGTCATTGCCTGTTCTTTCAGGCCTACCCATCCTGTTACTTCCTTGTCGATTAGGTCTCTGATTTTCCCTTGGATCATAAGAAAATTCTCTGTACTGTTCTATTTGGGGAGACAAATGGGAATCAGGTGGGGCAACTGTCACTTTTATTCCTACATTTGAAGGCAGTTGTGCATGTATCTCCTTCAATGTATCCTGTATCCTTTTTCGTTTAAGTTCTAGGTCCGTTATCCTTTCTTGCTGTTCCCACTTCCTGGATTCAACATCCCAATGATTCACAGATACCATAGGAGGAGAGTTTGGTGAGCAGAGGGGGGTGCCAGACCGTATCGAAGGCACGTGATATGTCGAGGGAGACAGCTCCAATTTGCTGTTTGGCATTGAGGACCTTCATCCATTGTTGAGATAGCAGAAGCAGCATGTCCAGGGTAGAGTGACCTGGTCTGAATCCAAATTGATGATTGGAGATCAAGGCATTGGAGAAGAGGAAGATTTGATATCCGAAGGAATGATGTATTCCATGACTTTGCTGATAATTGGGAGTAGGCTGATTGGTCTCTAGTTGTAAGGATCTGTTTTTGCACATTTTTTGTGTAAAGCGGTAATGTTGGCTGATTTCCAAGCAGATGGCAGATGACCTTGAACAAAAGAGTGGGTGAAAAGAACAGAGAGAGTGTGAGATAGAGTGGCAGAGCAGGATTTTTGGACCTGTGGGCTGATGCTGTCTGATCCAGTTGCAGAATCAGAGTCGAGGTTTGACAAAAACTTCTCCACCTTGTCAGGAGAGAAGGACACAGAGTCCAGGAGCAGCTGTGTACGACTGGATAAGGTGGGTACAGAGAGACAGATTTGGAACACAAGATTTTGAGGCAAACAGAGTTGAGGCATTCAGCTTTTTATTGTATGGAGTCAACTGTGTAGCTGTTGGGCAAACTAATAAGACGAGTAGACTAGATTTGGGCAAAATAATCGATTACCCGGTTAAAATTGATACCCTCCATCGGAACCGGGATTCAAACCCTAAATTATACAGAACCGATTACCCACCTGTAATGGTTCCGTCTCTAAATGGCCTCTAAAGGTGTTTTTTTTTTTTAATGGTTCCAAGTCTCCGGAGTCGATTGTGACTTTTGAGTATGCCTTATCTCACTTCATTCGTTATTGCACTCGTCGTTATTCTTTACAAAACAGACAAAGAGAAGTACGTTTTTCTCCATTTCGTTTGTACAACTTGTGAAGGAAATTAGCAGACATGCACTCATGAACTGTGTACATGTGGGTCGGACTTCTCCTTCCGGGATCCAATCGACAACATTGGCTTATTGTATGTGTATGAAATATTGTGAAATTCCAAAATCATCATATTTCTTAACAGCAAATGAAAAAAGTCAGGTGCATTCAAGCAGCGGTCTGTTGCCTTATACACTGCCAGGTATACTGGGTTAAAATTTTTTTATTGAGGTTTCCATTAATTTGAAGCAACTTTTACTTCTTGTTTCCTTTCTCAGGAGTATTTTCGTGTTTCAGGTTGGGATAGAGACAGACAATTCCCATTAGCTGTTTCTCTGTGTGATGAAACTATAAAGTAGGAATTGACATGAAGGACCTCCTCGGAAAGCAAAATCTGTTTTGAAAAGCTGTTATGTCATCGAGCATGAACTGGAGCTTCTTTGTATTTGAAAACAATCCGGAAAAACAGCTCGATTTTCAATTCGAAGCAAATTAGATGCGTGCTCTGCATCAATAAGTTATCTTACATGTCGAGTACTTCTGGGATGCATAGGCATCTGAGGTCATTTCATTCAAGGGAAGGTTGTGGTCGTAGAATGGAAAGTCGTGCCAAATGTGACAGACATCGCCATAATATTGGCAAATCAGATCCACCAGCACTTATTCAGGATCACACAATGCAAACATGCTCAATAGTCAAATATGCTCATCATTCTTGAAATTCATAGTAGTGTTCAGTTGCTTTATACCATGCACCCCTCCCCCCCCTCTTGCCTCCCCCCTCCTGCCTCCACCCCTCCCCCCTCCTGCCTTCCCCCACCTCCTGCCCCCTCCCGCCTCCCTCCTCCTGCCTCCCCCCCACCTCATTCCTCCCCTCCTCCTCCTGCTTCCCCTCCTCCTCCTGCCTCCCCTCCCCCTCCTGCCTCCACCTCGCCCTTCCCCACCGGACCTCTCCCTTCCACAGATCTACCGACGTACTCTCTACTGTTGTTGTGCTTGTATGCTTTCCTCTCTCTCCCCCTCTTGTCTCCTGCTCCCTTCATTGTATGTTTCATTTGTCCGTGCATGTTATCATGTTTAATGTGTTAGATCTTGCACGAGCCTCGATTCTGGATACAAAAAAAAGAATAAAAAAGTTACTCCTGGTAAGCTACTTCCCACCTCCCCCCCTCTCCCCCCCCCCATCCCTACATCTTATCCAACTGTATTAATAAGCGAATTCTCTGATTGTTTGTTGTACATTGTAGATCGGAATATCATTAAAAAAAAAAAAACAGAGCTGGGTTGATCTCCACCAAATTTTGCATTTGTGTTTGTCGTACCCACGGTCAGGTAATGGGTGAATGGAATCCCCACACCCGATAAGGAGGGTGGAAGGCAACTTAATAACTAGGCTAACCCCCCAACTCCCTGAGAGGGGGCGAGTGAAGTCGATTTGCCGACTTGTAATATGTCATGCCACTGATTTTATTTGGTGATGAACATAAATTTTATGCTGAGGTTATTTATTTTTATTCCCTCTGCCACCGGCGATGAATGGAGGTTATCTTTTCACCTCTGTTTGACTGTGTAGGATAGCTCAAAAAGTTATAGACGGATTAGGACGAAACTAGTTGAGCAGGTTGGGTGTGTGACAAGGACTATTTGATTATTTATATGTTGGTGAAGAATCAGAATTGATTCCTTTCGGAATCGAGATAGCAATTCGGAATCGGAATCTATTCTCAAATTTTAAGAATCGCCCAAGCCTAGCATCTGCCAAATCAACACATGGGCCAAACCAACATCCCAACATACAAACAACATCGCATTCTTGGAGGTGGCGAGTTCAGACCTGGCAGTTCACTACAAAAACAACAAATTCATCGCAACATTGGCATACATGGCCGACATCTTCAACTTGTTGAACAATCTGAACATATCGTTCCAGGGCAAAACGAACAAGCAGGCGAAATCCGTGTTCGTAATGTATGACAAGATAGCGGCGTTCAAGTCAAAGCTGGATCTATGGAAGAGAAGAGTACAGACCAATGATGAATTTGACATGTTCGAAAACCTGGATGATCTGCTCAGCAAGAGTGTTGAGGACCGTGTGGACATTAAGGATGTCATCGTCGAACATCTGATGAACCTGCGCAAACGATTTGACGAACACTTTCCTGTTGATCCACGCGTGGAGAAGAAGTGGATCCGAGACCCAGGGGCGCCACCAGGGATTTTGGGCCCCATGAAAAGATATCACAATGGGCCCCAATGAAGCACACGCGCACATTTTCCCCCCGACATTTTTGCCAGGAGGTTGAAACAATGCTTATATTTCTGCATACAGTATGGAATTCACTATTTGATGCAAGACTGATACCCACACAAGAAATGTGCTAAAGGCCATCATTTACAGTCTAAATGTAATTTTAATGGTAAGAATTATTACAACATACATTAACCTCTTCAATTAAAATAAATTAACATTGTCATCTATGGAATGATATAACAAACAAAACAAGCATTCTGAGTATTGCGCTGCAATACATGTCCCCTACCGGCAGTCTGTCGTCCGGAAAACTGTTGGGGAAATTACCAAAGTTCAAAGTGCCATAACTTTGTCAAAAACGACCGAAACGTCGTGAAGTTCGAACTTGATCTGTAACTTATCATCAGGAAACCATGTACCAAGTATGAAATCATTAGCATTAAGAGTTTAGAAAAAAAGTCCGGAAAACTGATCTTTGCGTAACGGACTGACAGACGGACACATTGCCGGATTAATCATTAGGCAGACAAGGCATGTGCCTTAGGGCCAGCCAAAAATTCGGGCCACAAAAATGGACAAGCAGTTTTCGTCAATTTTTATTATTTTAAACAAATTATTTCTAATTTCTGTCCCTGCCAGGGTAATATATGTATCTCAATTTTCGCAAATATTTTCGTACCCTGCTGCTCCTGGACTCCGTGTCCTTTCCTCCTGACAAGGTGGAAAAGTTTCTGTCAACCCTCGACTCTGATTCTGCAACTGGACCCGACGGCATCAGCCCACGGGTCCTAAAATCCTGCTCTGCTGCTCTATCTCACCCTCTCTCTGTTCTCTTCACCCTCTCTTTTGCTCAAGGTCAACTGCCATCTGCTTGGAAATCAACCAACATCACCGCTTTGCACAAAAAAGGTGCAAAAACAGATCCTAGCAACTACAGACCAATCAGCCTTCTCCCAATTATCAGCAAAGTCATGGAATCCATCATTGCTTCGGATATGAAATCTTTCCTCTTCTCCAATGGCTTGATCTCTGATCATCAATTTGGTTTCAGACCAGGTCACTCTACTCTGGACATGCTGCTTCTGCTGTCTCAACAATGGATGGAGGTCCTCAATGCCAAACAGGAAATTAGAGCTGTCTCCCTCGACATATCACGTGCCTTCGACACGGTCTGGCACCCCGCTCTGCTCACCAAACTCTCCTCCTTTGGTATCCATGGAAATCTCCACGCATGGCTGGCGGACTTCCTCTCTAGTCGTCGTCAACGTGTGGCCCTGAATGGGTTTCTCTCATCTCCTCTTCCTGTTCAGGCTGGAGTTCCCCAAGGCAGTGTTCTGGGCCCCGTGCTTTTTCTGGTCTTCATCAATGATCTCTCTGACTCTCGAAAATCCTCTCTATCTCTTTGCTGATGACTCCACTCTCTGCCGTTCCATTCCTCTTCCCTCAGATCGGCAGTCTGCTGCCTCCTCACTCTCTGAAGACCTGGACAAAATCACAGACTGGTCAAACAAGTGGAACATGTCTTTCAATCCTGACAAATCTCACACTCTTACTATGTCTCTCCGAAAAGATCGACTGGACAACCCTCCCATCTACTTTCTCAACAATCCTCTCCAAGAAGTTCTGTCGCTCAAGATTTTGGGTCTCACTATCTGCCATGATCTTTCTTGGGAAAACCACATTTCCAAGCTGGCCTCCAAAGCCAGTCGCCGACTGGGCATCCTCCGTCGTGCGAAGTCCTTCCTCGGCACACCTGAGCTCCTCACCACATACAAGGCTTTCATCCGCAGCTCAATGGAATACTGTTCTCCCCTATGGGCCGGTGCTCCTGCCTCACACCTAGCTCGGCTTCACGCTGTTGAAACCAAAGCTTTCAGAATTATTGGAATCTCCCGCGATGAAGCTATCTCTGAGGGCCTTTCACTCACTCACCGCAGGCAGGTAGGTGGTCTTTCCGTCTTCTACCGACTCCTCTCCGGCCTTGCACCCCCAGCTCTCTCTGTGCTCTGTCCCCCAAATATTTCTACAGGTCGCACAAATCTGCCAGCAACCCTCTGATGGTTAAACTGCCGAAATCTCGGCTCTCTGCTCACCTTCACTCTTTCATTCCTCTTTTCTCCCGCCTCTGGAACAAACTCCCTCACTCCCTTCAATCCCACTCCTCCCTCCAGGTCTTTAAAACAGCTGTTCACCACCATCTCTTATCTTCCCCCATCCAAAACCTTGATCTTTTCTACCCCCGCTAATTCACCCCAGATCCACCTTGTTTGAAATTCCAACTTCTTTCCTGGAAGTCCTTGGTGTTCTTGTCTTATATACTTCTCCCCCCCCCCCCCTTCCCACGCCTCCTCCCCCCAAGCCCTCACCCTCCCACACATCTCCCTGCTCTCAAATGTTGTGTTTGTGTGCCTCCCCTTCTCTCCCCATCTTGTCTTCCGCTCCCTCTTTTGATATATTTTGTTTGTCTGGTTGATTTGTTTGTGAAGTAAATGTTAGCTCTTTCACGAGCCTCGATTCAGCATACAAAAAAAATAAAAATAAATCTCTGGCCATTCTCAGAGAGCCTCCTCAGCACCGATGAGTCTTGCATTTCACTAAGGCCGACTGGCATGGTCTGCAAGCAGCCATCAATCATCTGGACTGGTCTCCCATCTCTACTGCTTCTGACATCAATTCTTCCTGGGAATTCTTCCAAAGCAAACTGCTCTCTCTCATGCACAGATTTATCCCATCTCGTCTTCAGTTGCCTTACCCTTCCTCCCATCCATGGTACACTGAATCTTGTGGTGAGGCAGTTGTCCTGAAACAACTTGCCTTTGCCTCTTGGAAGGCAAATCCAACTGAAGGCATTCTCAGTTCCTTCCACCAAGCTCGAAACAAGTGTGTGTCTACCCTCAGGAGTGCCAGGAAGCACTATCTCTCCACACTGAAGATTGAACTCTCAAACCTCTCAAACCTTCCTCCAAATCGTGGTGGCGTCTGGTCAAATCCGTTTCTGGTGTTTGTTGCCCTCCATCCCCTCACTAACCTCAAATGGCTACACAGTTGACACCGCACGTGACAAAGCCGAATGCCTCAACTCTGTGTTTGCCTCAAAATCTTGTGTCCCAAACCCATCTCTCTCTGTTCCCACCTTTCCCAGTCGAACCCAACTGCTCCTGGACTCTGTGTCCTTCTCTCCTGACAAGGTGGAGAAGTTTTTATCAAACCTCGACTCTGATTCTGCAACTGGACCAGACGGCATCAGCCCACGGGTCATAAAATCCTGCTCTGCCGCTCTCTCTCACCCTCTCTCTGTTCTTTTCACCTTCTCTTTTGCTCAATGTCATCTGCCAGCATCTTGGAAATCAGCACACATTACCGCTTTCCACAAAAAGGTGCAAAAACAGATCCTTGCAACGACAGACCAATCAGCCTGCTTCCAATTATCAGCAAAGTCATGGAATCCATCATTGCTTCGGATATCAAATCCTTCCTCTTCTCCAATGGCTTGATCTCTGATCATCAATTTGGATTCAGACCAGGTCATTCTACTCTGGACATGTTGCTTCTGCTGTCTCAACAATGGATGGAGGTCCTCAATGCCAAACAGGAAATCAGAGCTGTCTCACTTGACATATCACGTGCCTTCGATACAGTCTGGCACCCAGCTCTGCTCACCAAACTCTCCTCCTATGGTATCCATGGAAATCTCCATTCATGGCTTGCGGACTTCCTCTCTGGTCGTAGGCAACATGTGGCCCTGAATGGATTTCTCTCATCTCCCCTTCCTGTTCTGGCTGGAGTTCCCCCAAGGTAGTGTTCTGGGCCCTGTGCTATTTCTGGTCTTCATCAATGATCTCTCCGACTCTCTGGAATATCCTCTCTATCTCTTTGCTAATGACTCCACTATCTGCCGCTCCATTCCTTATCCCTCAGATCGGCAGTCTGCAGCCTCCTCACTCTCTGCAGACCTGGACAAAATCACAGACTGGTCAAACAAGTGGAACATGTCTTTCAATCCTGACGAAGCTCACACTCTTACAATGTCTCTTCGAAAGGACCGACTGGAAAACCCTCCCATCTACTGTACTTTCTTAACAATCCTCTCCAAGAAGTTCTGTCGCTCAAGCTTTTGGGTCTCACTATCTGCCATGATCCTTCTTGGGAAAACCACATTTCCAAGCTGGCCTCCAAAGCCAGTCGCCGACTGGGCATCCTCAGTCGTGCGAAGTCCTTCCTTGGCACACCTGAGCTCCTCAACACATACAAGGCTTTCATCCGCAGCTCAATGGAATACTGTTCCCCCCTCTGGGCTGGTGCTCCTGCCTCACACCTTGCTCGGCTTCACGCTGTTGAGGCCATATCTTTCAGAATCATTGGAATCTCCTGCGATGAAGTTAACTCCGAGGGCCTTTCCCTCACTCACCCCAGGCAGGTTGGTGGTCTTTCTGTCTTCTACCGACTCCTCTCCTGCCTTGCTCCCCCAGCTCTCTCTGTGCTCTGTCTCCCCAATATTCCTTCAGGTCGCACAAGATCTGCCTGCAACCCTCTTATGGTTAAACTGCCAAAACCTAGGCTCTCTGCTCACCTTCACTAGCTCAAGTGCGGAAAGTGGATTTCAACACCAGCACAAGTGCGGAAAGTGGTCCTGCAACACCAGCTGAAGTGCAGAAAGTGGTTTTCAACGCTAGCATAAGTGTGGAAAGTGGTTTTGCAACACTAACACAAGTGAGAAAGTGGTTTGGCGACACTAACTCAAGTGCGATAAGTGGTTTTCAATGCCAGTACGAGTGCAAAAAGTGGTTTTTGCAACAATAACACAAGTGCGAAAAGTGGTTTTTCAAGACTCGCACGAGTGCGGAAAGTGGTTTTCAACACCAACACTTGTGCGTAAAGTGGTTTTCAATGCCAGCACGAGTGCGAAAATTGGGTCTGCAACACTAGCTCAAGTGCGGAAAGTGGTTTTCAATGCCAGCATAAGTGTGGAAAGTGGTTTTGCAAAACTAACACAGGTGCAAAAAGTGGTTTTCAATGCCAGCACAAGTGCGGGAAGTGGTTCTGCAACACTAGCTGAAGTGCGGGAAGTGGTTTTGCATCACGAACACAAGTGCAAAAAGTGGTTTTCAATGCAAGCACAAGTACGGAAAGTGGTTCTGCAACACAAACTCAAGCGGGGGAAGTGGTTTTCAATGCCAGCACAAGTGCAGAATTTGGTTCTGCAACATTAGCTGAAGTGCGGAAAGTGGTTTTCACCGCCAGCACAAGTGTGGAAAGTGGTTTTTCAACACTAACACAAGTGCAAAAAGTGGTTCTGCAACACCAACACAAGTGCGGAAAGTGGTTTCTACACCAGCACAAGTGCGGAAAGTGGTTTTTGCAACACTAACACAAGTGCGAATGTGGTTTTGCAAGACTAACACAAGTGCGATAAGTGGTTTTCAACGCCAGCACAAGTACGGAAAGTGGTTCTGCAACACCAACACAAGTACGGAAAGTGGTTTTCTACACCAGCACAAGTGCGGAAAGTGGTTTTTGCAACACTAACACAAGTGCGAATGTGGTTTTGCAACACTAACACAAGTGCGATAAGTGGTTTTCAATGCCAGTACGAGTGCGGAAAGTCGTTTTTGCAACACGAACACAAGTGCGATAAGTGGATTTCAATGCCAGCACAAGTACGGAAAGTGGTTCTGCAACACCAACACAAGTGCGGAAAGTGGTTTTCTACACCAGCACAAGTGCGAAAAGTGGTTTTTGCAACACTAACACAAGTGCGAATATGGTTTTGCAACACTAACACAAGTGCGATAAGTGGTTTTCAACGCCAGTACGAGTGCGGAAAGTCGTTTTTGCAACACTAACACAAGTGCGGAAAGTGGTTTTCAACACCAACACTTGTGAGTAGGTGATAAATGTTGCTTCTGGGACACCTCCGTTTAACATGGGAAATCCCTATCTAATGTCATTTACCCCCCTGTCTTTTTCAAAAATCATAAACACCTCTATTTCTCCCTCTATGAACCTATAATCCTTCTCACCTTATGAACCTATAATCCTTCTCTCCTTATGAACCTATAATCCTTCTTACCTTATGAACCTATAATCCTTCTAGCCTTATGAACCTATGATCCTTCTCACTTACATGTAATTTTTACCCTATTCCCCCCACTACCCCCTTAATGTAGTTCCTTAGACCACTCTACTAATGAGCCTATAAATATATTATCTCTTTCTAACTTTTTTAAGAGTTCCATTCTCCTATAGAACTCATCCCCATCAAGTATATTTATAAAGTATACAGGTTCCTTAACCTTTTGTTGTGAAAGTATAAAGTGGTATGTTTCACGGAGGGTTCTTGTTTGACCTCCTCCTCTCCCACATACCATTTTAAAATTATAATATTTATTATCCGATTGATAACCATTAAAGTTCTCACTCCACTCTAATATATTTTTCTTCCCGCCCTCCATTACCCCACTTAACAAATGAATACGTTTATCCGTCTTGAGAACCTTCTGACCAGTGATTCTCTCAACCTCTTGAATCTGATATTTTTCACATTCGTTATGTTTTCCATTTATATACCAAGGTTGATTACACCTCCACTCATTAGTCTGGTTGATACTTGGTTCTATCATTTATATAATAGTAAAAAAGGCGGCGGTAGCCCGTTAAAATCCCTAACCCCCCCTTTTTAACTTATCACTTATATATATATATATCTTATCACTTATATATGTCTTATCACTTATATATCTTATCACTTATATATCTTATCACTTATATCTTATCACTTATATATCTTATCACTTATATATCTTATCACTTATATACTTATATAACCATAAGGGAGACTATCAATTCCATTTTCTAAAATAAACCTCTTATCATCAAAAGCCCCCAATGCTTTCTTATTTACCTCTTCTGAATATAATTGATGTTTATAACTTCTTATTCCATTAATCTTTCTAAACTCTTCTTTCTTTGTTGTTAAACAGTTATAATAATCCTTAAAGTTTATTGTTTCTTTCATGACATTTTTCTTTACACCTTTTAACTTCTTATCAGTCTTTTCAACGTTATTCACAATGTATTTATAAGCATAAGCCTTCGACCTCAATCCCACAAATTCACTCATAACATTTCCTCCCAATTCATCCTTGAACTTTCCAATCACCTTTTTATTTTTAGAAGAGAACAACTCACTCTCTGGACTGTAATTACTTGTATCATAGATATTAATGTCCTTTTTCATGTCTGAATAAACATCATCAGTATTAATTTTCAAAATAAAACTATCAGTATCCATATACAACAATGACACATTATCCTTATACTTTGTTTTTAGATTAATATAAAAATAATCATACATTAATGACTTTGACAAGTCAAGAATTGATGTTCCAATGTAAATAGGTTTGTCCATTTCAATACTTTCTTTAACCAAATGGATCGCACAAAAGTTCTCAGTAAAGACCTCAGCTCTAGTAAAACTCGGTCTATTAATTAATTTTGATGCTTGTTCCCAAGATGTTGCTAGTCTGATATTTTGTCTTTTCCTCACATTCTCCATGGTCTTACCAAAGACCGCATTATTCATCAATTTATAAAAGTCTTTCTCAAAATCTGTTTTTGACTCTGTTCTTCTTTGTGTATTAAAATCAATGTACCCCTTTAACCAATGACTTTGATTGAACTTTAGAACCCTGTGGATCTTCTCTACTCTTAGACCTTTTGATAAATATTGTCTCAAATTTCTTTGGTGTAGTACATAATTTTTCTTGTTTTATAATGTAGTAAGTAATTTTTCTGTTGATTCACCTATATCAAACGATCGTTGATAATCACTCAACCATTCTTTCTTTGGACTTTCTTTCTCACAGGCAAATGGAAGATCTTTATGTTTGATATGAAGTTGTTCAGGATATTTTAAATCGACCTCAAAATAATAACCAACCTTTGAATCATCCAATTCTTTTTGTGTAGAGATACATACATCTTGTAAAACCTTTGTGTAGTCTTTTTCCTTTACCCATCTTAGTTTCCCATAAGGAAGAGCTTGAGACATTGCCCAGCCATACAAGTTGTTTGCGTCATAGTACATCAAGTAAGAACTCTCTTTCGTTGAATCATAATTTGGAAGATATTTGTTATTTGCTTTTGCGTATCTGCTCGAGCATACTTGTGAAATTCCACCTCTTTTTGCCTTTTCAATCATCAAAAGCATATCGACATCAGTTATCAAATCCAAATCTTGTTTTGTCATTTTCAACATCGCGCTCCAAGCCAATCCAGGTGCTGTGTAGTAGTGAGCAGGATCCAATCCATATCCAGTGCGACAAACAGATCTAAAGGCTTCAAATACATCGGCCAATAAAAGCACATCAGTTTTGAGATACAAATCGTGATACTCGCCAAGATTCTTGATGTTATATTTTTCCCAAACATTTTGTGCATGTACATAATCTTTATCAGATATATGACTGTTGTTTAATTTGTTATCGAAATTTTCTTTTGAAGGAAGTTGTGTTTCATTGAATCTCTCAAATGAGTCCATATAGTCGTAGGGGTAAATTCCCTTTTGTGTTAGAAAATCTTTATCTGAAAAATACTCTGAAAGACATGGAAACTCTTTTAGATTTTGAACCAAGTTAGCCAATGGACTTGCCATGAATTTAAATGTATCAAGAAATCTGATATGAGTAATAGGAGATGTGTGAATTGTTTTTGTGAATGAAATGTATTTCTGATCCGTGTTAGGAATTGCTGAAATATGTCCAGATGTCTTTGAAAGTTCATTAATAAATAGATGCATATCATAATGAGCGTTGTTATGAAGAAAGACAGGAATGAAAGAGGGGACTTGATAATTAATATTACAACTTTGATGAGCTGGACCTCTATATTTACCAGTGAGATGACAATGATCTCTAACCTTTAGACCTTCACCAATTTTTTCCTCACAAATATGACAAACATTGTTTTTTCTAAATTCCCTTTTCTGTTCAATCGTCAAGGACATTGGTTTATTAGTTTCTCTCATTATCCTGGTTAATCGGACACAGTCTTTTTCTAGTCGTTTCACAAACTCCTCTGGGGTAATTGAGCCTCTATACTCCTCTAACTTGTTATATTTATCACAAACTTATGATTTGATATAATAACAAAACCCGCAAGGAGTATGTTTTTGATATTTATTTGTGTATGATTCTTTTGGATCTGGAGAAGCAGTATCTATTTTTTCTAGAATACTTTCAAAATCAGCATATATAACAAAAGGATGTTTGATCTTTTTATTTTCATCTTTGAATGTGATCTTTGAGCCTTCTTTAGGCATATTGATTACCATTGATTTATGTTCACCACAATAATTTGAATGTTTATCTAATCTTTCTTGTGTATGGAAGAAGTTAAGACAACGCAAACAAATATATATTTTATTTGTTCTTTTACATACTTGTGGTTTTATTAATTTAGCAATATCTTTGATGTATGTATAATGTGAATTTTCGTCTGAATTAAAATATAGAAGATTAATATGAGTTTGTTTACAATTGTCAGAAAGCTTTAAAACCTGAATGCTGTTTGTTTCTGTTACACCATAAACATTAACTGATAAATTATTTATCTTTTCAAATTTAGGAATATCATTTAAAGCCATAGGAAACTTTAGATCTTTCGTATTTAATGTATTCTCATATTTTTTATAATGAGATACTCTTTCATCATGAAAATGTGGAGGATGTAAGTGTGCTAGAATAGACCAGAGAAAACATTTATTACCTTCGCAAAAGCGGAAGGTTATGTTTTGATCGCTGTGTATTTATTTGTATGTCTGTGTGTGTGTGTGTGTGTGTGTGTATGTTATTCGCATAACTCAAAAAGTATTCAACCGAATTGCATGAAATTTGGTGGGATGATTGGTTATTATACGGGACACATTTGATTAGATTTTGGGAGCAATCGGGTCAAAGGTCAAGGTCAAGGTCACGAAAAGGTCAAAATCGTATTTTTGTTCTGTTCCCTACACTCCCATGCCAAGTACAGAACAGTAGCTGCGGCGAAGGTATGCGCTCTACCGAGTGCCCGTTCTAGTTGTCTTTATTTTTGATATTGATAACTGCTTTTCTATTTTTGATAACACTGGGTAAATCAATGTAGGAAGAAGCTTTTAGAGGATCTGATTTAAGAATATGAGTGTCTATGTAAATAATTTTTCCTATATTGAATCCACTTCCTACGATTGAATTATCCACATCTTGCTCTTGTTTAATAAGTTCATCATAGACTCCTGATGTTTTAAAATCTTGATATGAAGATATAAAGTGTGGCTCAGTTCTCATGTATGGTGTATCTATAACTCCTTCGTCCTCTGTCATTTCTAATTTTACTCCCATATAAAATTTAAGTGGTTTCATTTCTTTTAGTGTTTTTTCAATCAACGTTTGAACAGCAGGTTTAACTATTTCTACAGCATCAACTATAGACTCTGGTTCAGGAGGTTTGAAGTTAAAGACTCTTATTTTAATATGTCCTTTGAATGCGCCATCAGAGTTTTTAGTTGTGATAAAATTTGATAAATGTTGATTTGTTTTAAAATGTATTT
Source organism: Myxine glutinosa (assembly GCF_964187855.1). NCBI lineage: Eukaryota > Metazoa > Chordata > Myxini > Myxiniformes > Myxinidae > Myxine > Myxine glutinosa. The sequence continues at coordinate 53,894,651 of NC_136273.1, read as the reverse complement.
CGAAGCCTTTCTTGAGGATATTTTTATTACATGCAGAACAGTGTTTTGTTTCCTTCTGAATAGGAGATAGTAGGTGAAGTAGATTAAATGTGTGTTTGTTAGTTTTAAGGTGTCTTTTGTATTGTTTATATTCTTGTTCACAAACGTCGCAATACGTTGCTTTGATCATATTTATTTATATAGTAAAATTATACTTAAAACAAAGTGCCTTTTTTAGAGGCTTTTTTAAAGATGAAACTGTGCTTAAAGTAAAACACCTTTGAGCTTTTCAACTCGTTTTATGTATATAACTTTACTTAAAGTAAAACACCTTTGAGCTTTTCAACTCGTTTTATGTATATAACTTTACTTAAAGAAAAACACCTTTGAGCTTTTCAACTCGTTTTATGTATATAACTTTACTTAAAGTAAAACACCTTTGAGCTTTTCAACTCGTTTTATGTATATAACTTTACTGAAAGTAAAACACCTTTGAGCTTTTCAACTCGTTTTATGTATATAACTTCACTTAAAGTAAAGCGTCTATGTATTAGCCAGAAAGTTTAGATACTCTAGTTCATCAATTTCAATTTCACTATCTGAGTCATCAATAAAGCTACTCTCATAACTATCATTTGAACACAAACTATTAGTATCATAACTATCTTCAGATCCTAGACTCTCAGTATCATAACTCTCAGAGTATTGACTGTTAATATCACTCATTTACATACCATTAAACTTCCATCAATATCTATATATTTTCTTTCATTAGAACTAATAACCACAATATTTTTTACATTAAATGTTATTTTCAAATAATCTCTTATAATCAGAGTACGGAATGATAGTTCACCACTAATATTCATATTATTAATTTCACCCACATCTTTGGGTCTATTAAAGAATATACAAATGTTTCCTCTAGAATCGTTGATGGTCTTATCATTCATTTTCAAAGCTTCTTTATCAATGACCTTTTCAAGCTTTGAGTAAATTGTTAGTAGTAGTGGAGAAACTTTTGTCAAATTTACTTTAATAGAGTTATTAATTAACATAGCTTGTCCCGTAAATTTAATAAAAGGACACATGTTATTCTCCATTATGGGTTTAATCCAAAATTCCCATATTTATCTTTGTTCAATTTAACATCTTTGACATATTTTTCTATATCTTCCACCGAAGTAGAGATTGATTGAAATTTGTCTTTTGTGTTTTGAAACATTGTATTTATTAGCTAATAAATTTGGGTTTAGTTTAAGTAAAGTTATATCCATAAAACGAGTTGAAAAGCTCAAAGGTGTTTTACTTTAAGCACAGTTTCATCTTTAAAAAAGCCTCTAAAAAAGGCACTTTGTTTTAAGTATAATTTTACTTTATAAATATGATAAATTCTGAAGGATATTTAGAATTTCCAGACTCTCCATATGATCAATTAGAGAATTGTCCGGCTTGTGGTAGAGTGGGGCTTAAAACAGAATCAGAAGCATATAAACAATGTATTTTCTGTGATTATCTTCTAATTAATGATAATAAAAAATATAGAAAAATATATACAGTAACTCTTTTAAATTAGAACCAAAAATGAATTACTTTACAAGATTAATAAGAGAGATGAATGTTAAGTATTATGGTGATAATACACCATTTCTTACAAGGGAAGAGACTATTTGTATTGAGGAAATGTGTAAGGGTTTAATGATATTTATTATTCAAAATAATTTTAATGGAAATGTTAATACAAGATACTATATAAACAAAATAATGGATTATTTTGAAATTAAACCTGAACTCAGGATAAAATATAGAGTTTCTCAAAAAACTCAGAAAAAGTTAGATGACTTGTTTTCCAAATATATAAATGAATGATTTTTTACCCGTTTGGGAAAATAAGATAAAATTTAATAACCATAAAAATCTTCCAAATTCATTGAGATGTCTAATAGTCGGTTCAAGCAGATGTGGAAAAACCTGTTTACTTTTAAAGATGCTCCTTAGTCCTAATTTTTTAGATTATGATAATTTAATAATTTTTACAAAGTCAAGTTTTCAACTTGAGTATCAACTACTATCACAAGGTTTTAATGCGGGTCTTAAAAAGGAAGACATTATCGGTTTATTTAAACTTCAAAACAAACTAAATGATTATAATATTGAAGATATAATACAATTATTTTGTGAAACACAGAAATCAAAACCGAAACCAAAACCCATAACTTGTATTCTCAGTGATAATACGGATGATATACCTTCACCTCAAGATTTAGATAAATCAAAAAAGAACCTCGTTATCTTTGATGATTGTGTTAATGAGAGAAACCAAACAGTAATGGATAGCTACTATACAAGAGGGAGACATTCTTCTTGTAATTGTATTTATCTTAGTCAGTCATATTTTCAACTCCCTCGACGCTCAATAAGAAACAATGCTAATACTTTTATTTTATTTAAGTTAAATTCAATAGATGTAAATAATTTTTGGAGAGATAATTGCTCTACATTATGTAGTAAAAAAGAATTTGAAAGTTATATGAAACACACGATTGGAAAATATAAATATATTGTTGTGAAACAAGATGAGATACTAACTGATATTTTTCAACAAATAAATACAGAAGATGATTACTGAAGAAAGAGCAAGAAAGTTTAAAGAACATCAAGAGTTGGTTTCAAAAGTTGTAAAGCAACAGGAAGAGATAAAGAAGAAACGGAGACAGAAACTAACTGGTGAAGAAGCCTTTGAAAGAAAACAAGAGAAATTTTTAAACCACTTTTAAAAACTCAACAATCGATTTCACCTACAGTTCCCACGGTAGAATTTACTCCGAAAAAACTTCAAATGCTCAAAGATTTTAGTCAAATGACAGAGCAAGAACTTGGAGAATTATAATATGATGATGAAGGATTATTTCGGCATCTTGAGAAGCTAAATAAACTTTCCAATTATATTGTAGAAGCTCTTCAAAACAATGAATATTTGAAGGGTTCAAAAACCAGAGCAGGTCTCATTCCAACAGAAGAACCAGCACAGTTCCATCTTGTGAAAGAAAAGGTATTGATATTTAATGATAAATTGGTGTTCTTAAGTTCTGACCAACCAAATGTTGAATTAACCCCAAGATTAATGTTTCTTCTAACAAAAGATGGACATGCTAATTCACCTTATTTTGATGAACCGCTTGATATGGAAAGAGAGGAAGATAGAGAGTATATTGAGTTGCTAAACGCACTTGATTATGGAGTTTCTGTTGCTGGTAAAAGTAAGAAGAATGAGAAGGAGAAACATATTATTGATGCTTTAAGTAAGCTTGGTTCGGGTGTTAGTTTTCTTCCAAATGACCCATCACAATTAGTTAATAGGCTATTATTGTTGTGAGGTAGTAAGAAGGCTGGAAACAACAATTGTTTTAATGAATCCTCAGCCATTTTAGATCAGTTGATGAATATGAAAATAATTAATAAATGTCAATACAAAGATATTTTATTAGATATTAAATAAGATGAGAAGCACAATTCTCAGTTTTAATTTCACAACGAGTGATTACACAGCTTCATTCCCTTACCCACTACAACTTGACCCCACAAAATAATATGAGGCTTCTTTGTTGTCAATGGAGACTTACAATACCCGTTTTAATATCACAGAGAAAAACAACAAGTTTAGTTATAATCCAGGAAGTGGATATAAAACTATAACCGTTTCACCCGGTGCTTACGAGATTTCTCAAATATCTTCAGTAGTCTCTCACCTTATGAAAGAAAAAGGCGATGAACCAAAAAATATTGTAATAGATATTCAAAAACACACTTCAAAATCAACTATTAAACTTAAAAATAATTATAAAGTTGATTTCACGATTGAAAATTCGTTCAGAGAGCTATTGGGTTTCTCTTCAAAAAAGATTGAAACTAACGGGACGTCTTACAGTGATAATGTCATTCAAATATCCTCCAGTATAAATTCAGTATTAATTCCTTGTGATTTGATTGATGGTGCTTATAACGATGGAATAAGAACAAATACAATATTTTCATTCAGTGCATACTCAACCCCGATTGGTTATAAATTTAATATGGAACCAAAAAATCTTGTCTATTTACCTGTGTCAGGAAAAACCATATACAGAGTAAATTTTAGGATAACCGACCAAGATAATCGTATGATATCCTTTAATGATGAAATTATATCCATCAGAATTCACCTACGTGAAGTTTTTCAATAAATAAATAATGGTTATTGTGAGAAAACACGAGTTGGGAAAATATAAAATAATTACAGGGGATGGGATGTTCCTTTCACCATACTATAAGGGTGAAGGTATGTTTCTCGGTAGAGGATACTATAAACCAAAGAGACAACGGGGTGTGGGACATCAATTTCGAAATAAAGGAGATGGGATAATTGATACTCTCATGGGTATTGGTTCAACCATCCTTAAACATAAAGACCTAATTGGTTCAACTGCTTCAGCCGTGGGCTCAGTTGCGGGTGCTATAAAGAGTATAAAAGATGCTCAAAAGGAGTCTCATAAATTACAAGCAATCAAAGAAATAAAAAAAGGTAAAACTCAACTATCTTCACAAGAACGACAAAAAATCATTAAAATACTTGGGTCAGGGTTTCAACGATTTTAATGCTATATAAATGCAAGTATGGAAGCGATTGATAGTATAGTGCAGGAAACCACTTTTGCACTTGTATTAGTGTGGAAAAAACACTTTTTGCACTTGTGTTAGTGTTGAAAAACCACTTTTCACACTTGTGTTAGTGTTGAAAAACCACTTTTCGCACTTGTGTTGGTGCAGGAAACCACTTTTGCACTTGTATTAGTGTGGAAAAACCACTTTTCGCACTTGTGTTAGTGTTGAAAAACCACTTTCACACTTGTGTTAGTGTTGAAAAATCACTTTTCGCACTTGTGTTGGTGCAGGAAACCACTTTTGCACTTGTATTAGTGTGGAAAAACCACTTTTCGCACTTGTGTTAGTGTTGAAAAACCACTTTTCACACTTGTGTTAGTGTTGAAAAACCACTTTTCGCACTTGTGTTGGTGCAGGAAACCACTTTTGCACTTGTATTAGTGTGGAAAAAACACTTTTTGCACTTATGATAGTGTTGAAAAACCACCTTTCGCACTTGTGTTGGTGCAGGAAACCACTTTTCGCACTTGTGTTAGTGTTGAAAAACCACTTTTCGCACTTGTGTTGGTGCAGGAAACCACTTTTGCACTTGTATTATTGTGGAAAAACCACTTTTCACACTTGTGTTAGTGTTGAAAAACCACTTTTCGCACTTGTGTTGGTGCAGGAAACCACTTTTGCACTTGTATTAGTGTGGAAAAAACACTTTTTGCACTTGTGATAGTGTTGAAAAACCACTTTTCGCACTTGTGTTAGTGTTGAAAAACCACTTTTCGCACTTGTGTTAGTGCTGAAAAACCACTTTTCGCACTTGTGTTGGTGCAGGAAACCACTTTTGCACTTGTATGAGTGTGGAAAAAACACTTTTTGCACTTGTGATAGTGTTGAAAAACCACTTTTCGCACTTGTGTTAGTGTTGAAAAACCACTTTTCGCACTTATGTTGGTGCAGGAAACCACTTTTGCACTTGTATTATTGTGGAAAAACCACTTTTCACACTTGTGTTAGTGTTGAAAAACCACTTTTTGCACTTGTGTTAGTGTTCAAAAAACACTTTTGCACTTGTGTTAGTGTTGAAAAACTACTTTTCGCACTTGTGTTAGTGTTGAAAAACCACTTTTTGCACTTGTGTTAGTGTTGAAAAACCACTTTTCGCACTTGTGTTGGTGCAGGAAACCACTTTTGCACTTGTATTAGTGTGGAAAAAACACTTTTCGCACTTGTGTTAGTGTTGAAAAACCACTTTTCGCACTTGTGTTAGTGTTGAAAAACCACTTTTCGCACTTGTGTTGGTGCAGGAAACCACTTTTGCACTTGTATTACTGTGGAAAAAACACTTTTTGCACTTGTGATAGTGTTGATAAACCACTTTTCGCAATTGTGTTCGTGGTTTGAAACCACTTTTCGCACTTGTGTTGGTGCAGGAAACCACTTTTGCACTTGTATTAGTGTGGAAAAACCACTTTTTGCACTTGTGTTAGTGTTGAAAAACCACTTTTCGCACTTGTGTTAGTGTTGAAAAACCACTTTTCGCACTTGTGTTGGTGCAGGAAACCACTTTTGCACTTGTGTTAGTGTGGAAAAACCACTTTTCGCACTTGTGTTAGTGTTGAAAAACCACTTTTCGCACTTGTGTTGGTGCAGGAAACCACTTTTGCACTTGTATTAGTGTGGAAAAACCACTTTTCGCACTTTTGTTAGTGTTGAAAAACCACTTTTCGCACTTGTGTTAGTGTTGAAAAACCACTTTTTGCACTTGTGTTAGTGTTCAAAAAACACTTTTCGCACTTGTGTTGGTGCAGGAAACCACTTTTGCACTTGTATTAGTGTGGAAAAAACACTTTTCGCACTTTTGTTAGTGTTGAAAAACCACTTTTCGCACTTGTGTTAGTGTTGAAAACCACTATTCGCACTTGTGTTGGTGCAGGCAACCACTTTTGCACTTGTATTAGTGTGGAAAAAACACTTTTTGCACTTATGATAGTGTTGAAAAACCACTTTTCGCACTTGTGTTGGTGCAGGAAACCACTTTTGCACTTGTATTAGTGTGGAAAAACCACTTTTCGCACTTGTGTTAGTGTTGAAAAACCACTTTTCGCACTTGTGTTAGTGTTGAAAAAAGACTTTTTGCACTTGTGATAGTGTTGAAAAACCACTTTTCGCACTTGTGGTAGTGTTGAAAAACCACTTTTCGCACTTGTGCTGGTGCAGGAAACCACTTTTGCACTTGTATTAGTGTGGAAAACCACTTTTCGCACTTGTGTTAGTGTTGAAAAACCACTTTTCGCACTTGTGTTGGTGCAGGAAACCACTTTTGCACTTGTATTAGTGTGGAAAAAACACTTTTTGCACTTGTGATAGTGTTGAAAAACCACTTTTCGCACTTGTGTTAGTGTTGAAAAACCACTTTTCGCACTTGTGTTGGTGCAGGAAACCACTTTTGCACTTGTATTAGTGTGGAAAAACCACTTTTCGCACTTGTGTTAGTGTTGAAAAACCACTTTTCGCACTTGTGTTAGTGTTGAAAAGCACTTTTCGCACTTGTGTTGGTGCAGGAAACCACTTTTACACTTGTATTATTGTGGAAAAACCACTTTTCACACTTGTGTTAGTGTTGAAAAACCACTTTTCGCACTTGTGTTGGTGCAGGAAACCACTTTTGCACTTGTATTAGTGTGGAAAAAACACTTTTTGCACTTGTGATAGTGTTGAAAAACCACTTTTCGCACTTGTGTTAGTGTTGAAAAACCACTTTTCGCACTTGTGTTAGTGCTGAAAAACCACTTTTCGCACTTGTGTTGGTGCAGGAAACCACTTTTGCACTTGTATGAGTGTGGAAAAAACACTTTTTGCACTTGTGATAGTGTTGAAAAACCACTTTTCGCACTTGTGATAGTGTTGAAAAACCACTTTTCGCACTTGTGTTGGTGCAGGAAACCACTTTTGCACTTGTATTATTGTGGAAAAACCACTTTTCACACTTGTGTTAGTGTTGAAAAACCACTTTTCGCACTTGTGTTGGTGCAGGAAACCACTTTTGCACTTGTATTAGTGTGGAAAAAACACTTTTTGCACTTGTGATAGTGTTGAAAAACCACTTTTCGCACTTGTGGTAGTGGTGAAAAACCACTTTTCGCACTAGTGTTGGTGCAGGAAACCACTTTTGCACTTGTATTAGTGTGGAAAAACCACTTTTGGCACTTGTGTTAGTGTTGAAAAACCACTTTTCGCACTTGTATTATTGTGGAAAAACCACTTTTCACACTTGTGTTAGTGTTGAAAAACCACTTTTCGCACTTGTGTTGGTGCAGGAAACCACTTTTGCACTTGTATTAGTGTGGAAAAAACACTTTTTGCACTTGTGATAGTGTTGACAAACCACTTTTCGCACTTGTGTTAGTGTTGAAAAACCACTTTTCGCACTTGTGTTAGTGCTGAAAAACCACTTTTCGCACTTGTGTTGGTGCAGGAAACCACTTTTGCACTTGTATGAGTGTGGAAAAAACACTTTTTGCACTTGTGATAGTGTTGAAAAACCACTTTTCGCACTTGTGTTAGTGTTGAAAAACCACTTTTTGCACTTGTGTTGGTGCAGGAAACCACTTTTGCATTTGTATCATTGTGGAAAAACCACTTTTCACACTTGTGTTAGTGTTGAAAAACCACTTTTCGCACTTGTGTTGGTGCAGGAAACCACTTTTGCACTTGTATTTGTGTGGAAAAAACACTTTTTGCACTTGTGATAGTGTTGAAAAACCACTTTTCGCACTTGTGGTAGTGGTGAAAAACCACTTTTCGCACTAGTGTTGGTGCAGGAAACCACTTTTGCACTTGTATTAGTGTGGAAAAACCACTTTTGGCACTTGTGTTAGTGTTGAAAAACCACTTTTCGCACTTGTGTTAGTGTTGAAAAACCACTTTTTGCACTTGTGTTAGTGTTGAAAAACCACTTTTCGCACTTGTGTTGGTGCAGGAAACCACTTTTGCACTTGTATTAGTGTGGAAAAAACACTTTTCGCACTTGTGTTAGTGTTGAAAAACCACTTTTCGCACTTGTGTTAGTGTTGAAAAACCACTTTTCGCACTTGTGTTGGTGCAGGAAACCACTTTTGCACTTGTATTAGTGTGGAAAAAACCACTTTTCGCACTTGTGATAGTGTTGAAAAACCACTTTTCGCACTTGTGGTAGTGTTGAAAAACCAATTTTCGCACTTGTGTTGGTGCAGGAAACCACTTTTGAACCTGTATTAGTGTGGAAAAACCACTTTTCGCACTTGTGTTAGTGTTGAAAAACCACTTTTCGCACTTGTGTTAGTGTTGAAAAACCACTTTTCGCACTTGTGCAGGAAACCACTTTTGCACTTGTATTAGTGTGGAAAAAACACTTTTTGCACTTGTGAAAGTGTTGAAAAACCACTTTTCGCACTTGTGTTAGTGTTGAAAAACCACTTTTCGCACTTGTGTTGGTGCTGGAAACCACTTTTGCACATGTATTAGTGTCGAAAAACCACTTTTCGCACTTGTGTTAGTATTGAAAAACCACTTTTCGCACTTGTGTTAGTGTTGAAAAAACACTTTTCGCACCTGTGTTGGTGCAGGAAACCACTTTTGCACTTGTATTATTGTGGAAAAACCACTTTTCGCACTTGTGTTAGTGTTGAAAAACCACTTTTTGCACTTGTGTTGGTGCAGGAAACCACTTTTGCACTTGTATTAGTGTGGAAAAAACACTTTTTGCACTTGTGATAGTGTTGAAAAACCACTTTTCGCACTTGTGTTAGTGTTGAAAAACCACTTTTCGCACTTGTGTTAGTGTTGAAAAACCACTTTTCGCACTTGTGTTGGTGCAGGAAACCACTTTTGCACTTGTATTAGTGTGGAAAAAGCACTTTTTGCACTTGTGATAGTGTTGCAAAACCACTTTTCGCACTTGTGTTAGTGTTGAAAAACTACTTTTCGCACTTGAGTTGGTGCAGGAAACCACTTTTGCACTTGTATTAGTGTGGAAAAAACACTTTTTGCACTTGTGATAGTGTTGAAAAACCACTTTTCGCACTTGTGTTAGTGTTGAAAAACCACTTTTCGCACTTGTGTTGGTGCAGGAAACCACTTTTGCACTTGTATTAGTGTGGGAAAAACACTTTTCGCACTTGTGTTAGTGTTGAAAAACTACTTTTTGCACTTGTGTTAGTGTTGAAAAACCACTTTTTGCACTTGTGTTAGTGTTCAAAAAACACTTTTCGCACTTGTGTTGGTGCAGGAAACCACTTTTGCACTTGTATTAGTGTGGAAAAAACACTTTTCGCACTTTTGTTAGTGTTGAAAAACCACTTTTCGCACTTGTGTTAGTGTTGAAAACCACTTTTCGCACTTGTGTTGGTGCAGGCAACCACTTTTGCACTTGTATTAGTGTGGAAAAAACACTTTTTGCACTTATGATAGTGTTGAAAAACCACTTTTCGCACTTGTGTTGGTGCAGGAAACCACTTTTGCACTTGTATTAGTGTGGAAAAACCACTTTTCGCACTTGTGTTAGTGTTGAAAAACCACTTTTCGCACTTGTGTTAGTGTTGAAAAAAGACTTTTTGCACTTGTGATAGTGTTGAAAAACCACTTTTCGCACTTGTGGTAGTGTTGAAAAACCACTTTTCGCACTTGTGGTGGTGCAGGAAACCACTTTTGCACTTGTATTGGTGTGGAAAACCACTTTTCGCACTTGTGTTAGTGTTGAAAAACCACTTTTCGCACTTGTGTTAGTGTTGAAAAACCACTTTTCGCACTTGTGTTGGTGCAGGAAACCACTTTTGCACTTGTATTAGTGTGGAAAAACCACTTTTCGCACTTGTGTTAGTGTTGAAAAACCACTTTTCGCACTTGTGTTAGTGTTGAAAAACCACTTTTCGCACTTGTGTTGGTGCAGGAAACCACTTTTGCACTTGTATTAGTGTGGAAAAAACCACTTTTCGCACTTGTGTTAGTGTTGAAAAACCACTTTTCGCACTTGTGTTAGTGTTGAAAAACCACTTTTCGCACTTGTGTTGGTGCAGGAAACCACTTTTGCACTTGTATTATTGTGGAAAAACCACTTTTCACACTTGTGTTAGTGTTGAAAAACCACTTTTCGCACTTGTGTTGGTGCAGGAAACCACTTTTGCACTTGTATTAGTGTGGAAAAAACACTTTTTGCACTTGTGATAGTGTTGAAAAACCACTTTTCGCACTTGTGTTAGTGTTGAAAAACCACTTTTCGCACTTGTGTTAGTGCTGAAAAACCACTTTTCGCACTTGTGTTGGTGCAGGAAACCACTTTTGCACTTGTATGAGTGTGGAAAAAACACTTTTTGCACTTGTGATAGTGTTGAAAAACCACTTTTCGCACTTGTGTTAGTGTTGAAAAACCACTTTTCGCACTTGTGTTGGTGCAGGAAACCACTTTTGCACTTGTATTATTGTGGAAAAACCACTTTTCACACTTGTGTTAGTGTTGAAAAACCACTTTTCGCACTTGTGTTAGTGTTGAAAAACCACTTTTCGCACTTGTGTTAGTGTTGATAAACCACTTTTCGCACTTGTGTTCGTGGTTTGAAACCACTTTTCGCACTTGTGTTGGTGCAGGAAACCACTTTTGCACTTGTATTAGTGTGGAAAAACCACTTTTTGCACTTGTGTTAGTGTTGAAAAACCACTTTTTGCACTTGTGTTAGTGTTGAAAAAGCACTTTTCGCACTTGTGTTGGTGCAGGAAACCACTTTTGCACTTGTATTAGTGTGGAAAAAGACTTTTTGCACTTGTGATAGTGTTGAAAAACCACTTTTCGCACTTGTGTTAGTGTTGAAAAACCACTTTTCGCACTTGTGTTGGTGCAGGAAACCACTTTTGCACTTGTGTTAGTGTGGAAAAACCACTTTTTGCACTTGTGTTAGTGTTGAAAAACCACTTTTCGCACTTGTGTTAGTGTTGAAAAACCACTTTTCGCACTTGTGTTGGTGCAGGAAACCACTTTTGCACTTGTATTATTGTGGAAAAACCACTTTTCGCACTTGTGTTAGTGTTGAAAAACCACTTTTCGCACTTGTGTTGGTGCAGGAAACCACTTTTGCACTTGTATTAGTGTGGAAAAAACACTTTTCGCACTTTTGTTAGTGTTGAAAAACCACTTTTCGCACTTGTGTTAGTGTTGAAAAACCACTTTTTGCACTTGTGTTAGTGTTCAAAAAACACTTTTCGCACTTGTGTTGGTGCAGGAAACCACTTTTGCACTTGTATTAGTGTGGAAAAAACACTTTTCGCACTTTTGTTAGTGTTGAAAAACCACTTTTCGCACTTGTGTTAGTGTTGAAAACCACTTTTCGCACTTGTGTTGGTGCAGGCAACCACTTTTTCACTTGTATTAGTGTGGAAAAAACACTTTTTGCACTTGTGATAGTGTTGAAAAACCACTTTTCGCACTTGTGTTAGTGTTGAAAAACCACTTTTCGCACTTGTGTTGGTGCAGGAAACCACTTTTGCACTTGTATTAGTGTGGGAAAAACACTTTTCGCACTTGTGTTAGTGTTGAAAAACCACTTTTCGCACTTGTGTTAGTGTTGAAAAACCACTTTTTGCACTTGTGTTAGTGTTCAAAAAACACTTTTCGCACTTGTGTTGGTGCAGGAAACCACTTTTGCACTTGTATTAGTGTGGAAAAAACACTTTTCGCACTTTTGTTAGTGTTGAAAAACCACTTTTCGCACTTGTGTTAGTGTTGAAAACCACTTTTCGCACTTGTGTTGGTGCAGGCAACCACTTTTGCACTTGTATTAGTGTGGAAAAAACACTTTTTGCACTTATGATAGTGTTGAAAAACCACTTTTCGCACTTGTGTTGGTGCAGGAAACCACTTTTGCACTTGTATTAGTGTGGAAAAACCACTTTTCGCACTTGTGGTGGTGCAGGAAACCACTTTTGCACTTGTATTAGTGTGGAAAACCACTTTTTGCACTTGTGTTAGTGTTGAAAAACCACTTTTCGCACTTGTGTTAGTGTTGAAAAACCACTTTTCGCACTTGTGTTGGTGCAGGAAACCACTTTTGCACTTGTATTAGTGTGGAAAAACCACTTTTTGCACTTGTGTTAGTGTTGAAAAACCACTTTTCGCACTTGTGTTAGTGTTGAAAAACCACTTTTCGCACTTGTGTTGGTGCAGGAAACCACTTTTGCACTTGTATTAGTGTGGAAAAAACACTTTTTGCACTTGTGATAGTGTTGAAAAACCACTTTTCGCACTTGTGTTAGTGTTGAAAAACCACTTTTCGCACTTGTGTTGGTGCAGGAAACCACTTTTGCACTTGTATTAGTGTGGAAAAAACCACTTTTCGCACTTGTGTTAGTGTTGAAAAACCACTTTTCGCACTTGTGTTAGTGTTGAAAAACCACTTTTCGCACTTGTGTTGGTGCAGGAAACCACTTTTGCACTTGTATTATTGTGGAAAAACCACTTTTCACACTTGTGTTAGTGTTTAAAAACCACTTTTCGCACTTGTATTAGTGTGGAAAAAACACTTTTTGCACTTGTGATAGTGTTGAAAAACCACTTTTCGCACTTGTGTTAGTGTTTAAAAACCACTTTTCGCACTTGTGTTGGTGCAGGAAACCACTTTTGCACTTGTATGAGTGTGGAAAAAACACTTTTTGCACTTGTGATAGTGTTGAAAAACCACTTTTCGCACTTGTGTTAGTGTTGAAAAACCACTTTTCGCACTTGTGTTGGTGCAGGAAACCACTTTTGCACTTGTATTATTGTGGAAAAACCACTTTTCACACTTGTGTTAGTGTTGAAAAACCACTTTTCGCACTTGTGTTGGTGCAGGAAACCACTTTTGCACTTGTATTAGTGTGGAAAAAACACTTTTTGCACTTGTGATAGTGTTGAAAAACCACTTTTCGCACTTGTGGTAGTGGTGAAAAACCACTTTTCGCACTTGTGTTGGTGCAGGAAACCACTTTTGCACTTGTATTAGTGTGGAAAAACCACTTTTGGCACTTGTGTTAGTGTTGAAAAACCACTTTTCGCACTTGTGTTAGTGTTGAAAAACCACTTTTTGCACTTGTGTTAGTGTTGAAAAACCACTTTTCGCACTTGTGTTGCTGCAGGAAACCACTTTTGCACTTGTATTAGTGTGGAAAAAACACTTTTCGCACTTGTGTTAGTGTTGAAAAACCACTTTTCGCACTTGTGTTAGTGTTGAAAAACCACTTTTCGCACTTGTGTTGGTGCAGGAAACCACTTTTGCACTTGTATGAGTGTGGAAAAAACACTTTTTGCACTTGTGATAGTGTTGAAAAACCACTTTTCGCACTTGTGTTAGTGTTGAAAAACCACTTTTCGCACTTGTGTTGGTGCAGGAAACCACTTTTGCACTTGTATTATTGTGGAAAAACCACTTTTCACACTTGTGTTAGTGTTGAAAAACCACTTTTCGCACTTGTGTTGGTGCAGGAAACCACTTTTGCACTTGTATTAGTGTGGAAAAAACACTTTTTGCACTTGTGATAGTGTTGAAAAACCACTTTTCGCACTTGTGGTAGTGGTGAAAAACCACTTTTCGCACTTGTGTTGGTGCAGGAAACCACTTTTGCACTTGTATTAGTGTGGAAAAACCACTTTTGGCACTTGTGTTAGTGTTGAAAAACCACTTTTCGCAATTGTGTTAGTGTTGAAAAACCACTTTTTGCACTTGTGTTAGTGTTGAAAAACCACTTTTCGCACTTGTGTTGCTGCAGGAAACCACTTTTGCACTTGTATTAGTGTGGAAAAAACACTTTTCGCACTTGTGTTAGTGTTGAAAAACCACTTTTCGCACTTGTGTTAGTGTTGAAAAACCACTTTTCGCACTTGTGTTGGTGCAGGAAACCACTTTTGCACTTGTATTAGTGTGGAAAAACCACTTTTTGCACTTGTGTTAGTGTTGAAAAACCACTTTTCGCACTTGTGTTAGTGTTGAAAACCACTTTTCGCACTTGTGTTGGTGCAGGAAACCACTTTTGCACTTGTGTTAGTGTGGAAAAACCACTTTTCGCACTTGTGTTAGTGTTGAAAAATTAACTTTTCGCACTTGTGTTAGTGTTGAAAAACCACTTTTCGCACTTGTGTTGGTGCAGGAAACCACTTTTGCACTTGTATTATTGTGGAAAAACCACTTTTCGCACTTGTGTTAGTGTTGAAAAACCACTTTTCGCACTTGTGTTGGTGCAGGAAACCACTTTTGCACTTGTATTAGTGTGGAAAAAACACTTTTCGAACTTTTGTTAGTGTTGAAAAACCACTTTTTGCACTTGTGTTAGTGTTGAAAAACCACTTTTTGCACTTGTGTTAGTGTTCAAAAAACACTTTTCGCACTTGTGTTGGTGCAGGAAACCACTTTTGCACTTGTATTAGTGTGGAAAAAACACTTTTCGCACTTTTGTTAGTGTTGAAAAACCACTTTTCGCACTTGTGTTAGTGTTGAAAACCACTTTTCGCACTTGTGTTGGTGCAGGCAAACACTTTTGCACTTGTATTAGTGTGGAAAAAACACTTTTTGCACTTATGATAGTGTTGAAAAACCACTTTTCGCACTTGTGTTGGTGCAGGAAACCACTTTTGCACTTGTATGAGTGTGGAAAAAACACTTTTCGCACTTGTGTTGGTGCAGGAAACCACTTTTGCACTTGTATTAGTGTGGAAAAAACACTTTTTGCACTTATGATAGTGTTGAAAAACCACTTTTCGCACTTGTGTTGGTGCAGGAAACCACTTTTCGCACTTGTGTTAGTGTTGAAAAACCACTTTTCGCACTTGTGTTGGTGCAGGAAACCACTTTTGCACTTGTATTATTGTGGAAAAACCACTTTTCACACTTGTGTTAGTGTTGAAAAACCACTTTTCGCACTTGTGTTGGTGCAGGAAACCACTTTTGCACTTGTATTAGTGTGGAAAAAACACTTTTTGCACTTGTGATAGTGTTGAAAAACCACTTTTCGCACTTGTGTTAGTGTTGAAAAACCACTTTTCGCACTTGTGTTAGTGCTGAAAAACCACTTTTCGCACTTGTGTTAGTGCTGAAAAACCACTTTTCGCACTTGTGTTGGTGCAGGAAACCACTTTTGCACTTGTATGAGTGTGGAAAAAACACTTTTTGCACTTGTGATAGTGTTGAAAAACCACTTTTCGCACTTGTGTTAGTGTTGAAAACCACTTTTCGCACTTGTGTTGGTGCAGGAAACCACTTTTGCACTTGTATTATTGTGGAAAAACCACTTTTCACACTTGTGTTAGTGTTGAAAAACCACTTTTCGCACTTGTGTTGGTGCAGGAAACCACTTTTGCACTTGTATTTGTGTGGAAAAAACACTTTTTGCACTTGTGATAGTGTTGAAAAACCACTTTTCGCACTTGTGGTAGTGGTGAAAAACCACTTTTCGCACTTGTGTTGGTGCAGGAAACCACTTTTGCACTTGTATTAGTGTGGAAAAACCACTTTTGGCACTTGTGTTAGTGTTGAAAAACCACTTTTCGCACTTGTGTTAGTGTTGAAAAACCACTTTTTGCACTTGTGTTAGTGTTGAAAAACCACTTTTCGCACTTGTGTTGGTGCAGGAAACCACTTTTGCACTTGTATTAGTGTGGAAAAAACACTTTTCGCACTTGTGTTAGTGTTGAAAAACCACTTTTCGCACTTGTGTTAGTGTTGAAAAACCACTTTTCGCACTTGTGTTTGTGCAGGAAACCACTTTTGCACTTGTATTAGTGTGGAAAAAACACTTTTTGCACTTGTGATAGTGTTGATAAACCACTTTTCGCAATTGTGTTCGTGGTTTGAAACCACTTTTCGCACTTGTGTTGGTGCAGGAAACCACTTTTGCACTTGTATTAGTGTGGAAAAACCACTTTTTGCACTTGTGTTAGTGTTGAAAAACCACTTTTCGCACTTGTGTTAGTGTTGAAAAACCACTTTTCGCACTTGTGTTGGTGCAGGAAACCACTTTTGCACTTGTGTTAGTGTGGAAAAACCACTTTTCGCACTTGTGTTAGTGTTGAAAAACCACTTTTCGCACTTGTGTTAGTGTTGAAAAACCACTTTTCGCACTTGTGTTGGTGCAGGAAACCACTTTTGCACTTGTATTATTGTGGAAAAACCACTTTTCGCACTTGTGTTAGTGTTGAAAAACCACTTTTCGCACTTGTGTTGGTGCAGGAAACCACTTTTGCACTTGTATTAGTGTGGAAAAAACACTTTTCGCACTTTTGTTAGTGTTGAAAAACCACTTTTCGCACTTGTGTTAGTGTTGAAAAACTACTTTTTGCACTTGTGTTAGTGTTCAAAAAACACTTTTCGCACTTGTGTTGGTGCAGGAAACCACTTTTGCACTTGTATTAGTGTGGAAAAAACACTTTTCGCACTTTTGTTAGTGTTGAAAAACCACTTTTCGCACTTGTGTTAGTGTTGAAAACCACTATTCGCACTTGTGTTGGTGCAGGCAACCACTTTTGCACTTGTATTAGTGTGGAAAAACCACTTTTCGCACTTGTGTTAGTGTTGAAAAACCACTTTTCGCACTTGTGTTAGTGTTGAAAAACCACTTTTCGCACTTGTGTTGGTGCAGGAAACCACTTTTGCACTTGTATTAGTGTGGAAAAACCACTTTTCGCACTTGTGTTAGTGTTGAAAAACCACTTTTCGCACTTGTGGTAGTGGTGAAAAACCACTTTTCGCACTAGTGTTGGTGCAGGAAACCACTTTTGCACTTGTATTAGTGTGGAAAAACCACTTTTGGCACTTGTGTTAGTGTTGAAAAACCACTTTTCGCACTTGTGTTCGTGTTGAAAAACCACTTTTTGCACTTGTGTTAGTGTTGAAAAACCACTTTTCGCACTTGTGTTGGTGCAGGAAACCACTTTTGCACTTGTATTAGTGTGGAAAAAACACTTTTCGCACTTGTGTTAGTGTTGAAAAACCACTTTTCGCACTTGTGTTAGTGTTGAAAAACCACTTTTCGCACTTGTGTTGGTGCAGGAAACCACTTTTGCACTTGTATTAGTGTGGAAAAAACACTTTTTGCACTTGTGATAGTGTTGATAAACCACTTTTCGCACTTGTGTTCGTGTTTTGAAACCACTTTTCGCACTTGTGTTGGTGCAGGAAACCACTTTTGCACTTGTATTAGTGTGGAAAAAACCACTTTTCGCACTTGTGTTAGTGTTGAAAAACCACTTTTCGCACTTGTGTTAGTGTTGAAAAACCACTTTTCGCACTTGTGTTGGTGCAGGAAACCACTTTTGCACTTGTATTAGTGTGGAAAAACCACTTTTCGCACTTGTGTTAGTGTTGAAAAACCACTTTTCGCACTTGTGTTAGTGTTGAAAAGCACTTTTCGCACTTGTGTTGGTGCAGGAAACCACTTTTACACTTGTATTATTGTGGAAAAACCACTTTTCACACTTGTGTTAGTGTTGAAAAACCACTTTTCGCACTTGTGTTGGTGCAGGAAACCACTTTTGCACTTGTATTAGTGTGGAAAAAACACTTTTTGCACTTGTGATAGTGTTGAAAAACCACTTTTCGCACTTGTGATAGTGTTGAAAAACCACTTTTCGCACATGTGTTAGTGCTGAAAAACCACTTTTCGCACTTGTGTTGGTGCAGGAAACCACTTTTGCACTTGTATGAGTGTGGAAAAAACACTTTTTGCACTTGTGATAGTGTTGAAAAACCACTTTTCGCACTTGTGTTAGTGTTGAAAAACCACTTTTCGCACTTGTGTTGGTGCAGGAAACCACTTTTGCACTTGTATTATTGTGGAAAAACCACTTTTCACACTTGTGTTAGTGTTGAAAAACCACTTTTCGCACTTGTGTTGGTGCAGGAAACCACTTTTGCACTTGTATTAGTGTGGAAAAAACACTTTTTGCACTTGTGATAGTGTTGAAAAACCACTTTTCGCACTTGTGGTAGTGGTGAAAAACCACTTTTCGCACTAGTGTTGGTGCAGGAAACCACTTTTGCACTTGTATTAGTGTGGAAAAACCACTTTTGGCACTTGTGTTAGTGTTGAAAAACCACTTTTCGCACTTGTGTTCGTGTTGAAAAACCACTTTTTGCACTTGTGTTAGTGTTGAAAAACCACTTTTCGCACTTGTGTTGGTGCAGGAAACCACTTTTGCACTTGTATTAGTGTGGAAAAAACACTTTTCGCACTTGTGTTAGTGTTGAAAAACCACTTTTCGCACTTGTGTTAGTGTTGAAAAACCACTTTTCGCACTTGTGTTGGTGCAGGAAACCACTTTTGCACTTGTATTAGTGTGGAAAAAACACTTTTTGCACTTGTGATAGTGTTGATAAACCACTTTTCGCACTTGTGTTCGTGTTTTGAAACCACTTTTCGCACTTGTGTTGGTGCAGGAAACCACTTTTGCACTTGTATTAGTGTGGAAAAAACCACTTTTCGCACTTGTGTTAGTGTTGAAAAACCACTTTTCGCACTTGTGTTAGTGTTGAAAAAGCACTTTTCGCACTTGTGTTGGTGCAGGAAACCACTTTTGCACTTGTATTAGTGTGGAAAAAAGACTTTTTGCACTTGTGATAGTGTTGAAAAACCACTTTTCGCACTTGTGTTAGTGTTGAAAAACCACTTTTCGCACTTGTGTTGGTGCAGGAAACCACTTTTTCACTTGTATTAGTGTGGAAAAACCACTTTTCGCACTTGTGTTGGTGCAGGAAACCACTTTTGCACTTGTATTAGTGTGGAAAAAACACTTTTTGCACTTGTGATAGTGTTGATAAACCACTTTTCGCACTTGTGTTCGTGGTTTGAAACCACTTTTCGCACTTGTGTTAGTGTTGAAAAACCACTTTTCGCACTTGTGTTGGTGCAGGAAACCACTTTTGCACTTGTATTAGTGTGGAAAAACCACTTTTTGCACTTGTGTTAGTGTTGAAAAACCACTTTTCGCACTTGTGTTAGTGTTGAAAAACCACTTTTCGCACTTGTGTTGGTGCAGGAAACCACTTTTGCACTTGTGTTAGTGTGGAAAAACCACTTTTCGCACTTGTGTTAGTGTTGAAAAACCACTTTTCGCACTTGTGTTGGTGCAGGAAACCACTTTTGCACTTGTATTATTGTGGCAAAACCACTTTTCGCACTTGTGTTAGTGTTGAAAAACCACTTTTCGCACTTGTGTTGGTGCAGGAAACCACTTTTGCACTTGTATTAGTGTGGAAAAAACACTTTTCGCACTTTTGTTAGTGTTGAAAAACCACTTTTCGCACTTGTGTTAGTGTTGAAAAACCACTTTTTGCACTTGTGTTAGTGTTCAAAAAACACTTTTCGCACTTGTGTTGGTGCAGGAAACCACTTTTGCACTTGTATTAGTGTGGAAAAAACACTTTTCGCACTTTTGTTAGTGTTGAAAAACCACTTTTCGCACTTGTGTTAGTGTTGAAAACCACTTTTCGCACTTGTGTTGGTGCAGGCAACCACTTTTGCACTTGTATTAGTGTGGAAAAAACACTTTTTGCACTTATGATAGTGTTGAAAAACCACTTTTCGCACTTGTGTTGGTGCAGGAAACCACTTTTGCACTTGTATGAGTGTGGAAAAAACACTTTTCGCACTTGTGTTGGTGCAGGAAACCACTTTTGCACTTGTATTAGTGTGGAAAAAACACTTTTTGCACTTATGATAGTGTTGAAAAACCACTTTTCGCACTTGTGTTGGTGCAGGAAACCACTTTTCGCACTTGTGTTAGTGTTGAAAAACCACTTTTCGCACTTGTGTTGGTGCAGGAAACCACTTTTGCACTTGTATTATTGTGGAAAAACCACTTTTCACACTTGTGTTAGTGTTGAAAAACCACTTTTCGCACTTGTGTTGGTGCAGGAAACCACTTTTGCACTTGTATTAGTGTGGAAAAAACACTTTTTGCACTTGTGATAGTGTTGAAAAACCACTTTTCGCACTTGTGTTAGTGTTGAAAAACCACTTTTCGCACTTGTGTTAGTGCTGAAAAACCACTTTTCGCACTTGTGTTGGTGCAGGAAACCACTTTTGCACTTGTATGAGTGTGGAAAAAACACTTTTTGCACTTGTGATAGTGTTGAAAAACCACTTTTCGCACTTGTGTTAGTGTTGAAAAACCACTTTTCGCACTTGTGTTGGTGCAGGAAACCACTTTTGCACTTGTATTATTGTGGAAAAACCACTTTTCACACTTGTGTTAGTGTTGAAAAACCACTTTTCGCACTTGTGTTGGTGCAGGAAACCACTTTTGCACTTGTATTTGTGTGGAAAAAACACTTTTTGCACTTGTGATAGTGTTGAAAAACCACTTTTCGCACTTGTGGTAGTGGTGAAAAACCACTTTTCGCACTTGTGTTGGTGCAGGAGACCACTTTTGCACTTGTATTAGTGTGGAAAAACCACTTTTGGCACTTGTGTTAGTGTTGAAAAACCACTTTTCGCACTTGTGTTAGTGTTGAAAAACCACTTTTTGCACTTGTAGTGGGGGGGCCAATGTTTTCCCGTTGAATTCAAATGTTAATTTGTGGACACTGGTTGGGTTGTCTTTAGGGATGATAGAAGTTGTAGAAAAAATATGTCTCCATTTTTTTCAAGTTCTTTATAGCGGCCATTTTGGATTATCAAAATGGCGTTTGTTGAAAACCGAAATTGTCATTATCTTGGCTTCTAAATGACCTAGAGTGTTAATTTTGGTGTCCAAATGTACATATTTGCGGATACTTAATCCAATAAACACACATTTATACACCTACATATGATCAAAAGGGTTCTTATGGCAGCCATCTTGGATTTTCACGCACTTATGCCAACACATATATATATTTTTTTCCATCATTTTCACTTCTAAATCACATAAAGGCTGGACTTTAGTGTTCAAATGTACACTTATAATGTCTTTGTGCAATATTTTTAGTTGGCAGTGTTCATTGTTACATTGAAGGATCTCCATCCTCCTCATCATCAGTGTTATCGATTCCCATGGGGCGCTCCTGACCCGTGTTACCACACACCTCTTCATCTGCCCCACACATACACATCTCAGAACAGTTGAGATGCTGAGACCTGCATGAGCAGTGAGACATGCATTGGGTCTTCTTGCAGTTACATTTGATTAGATGTGTGATGGCAGCTGGGGCTGGAGGGTCCTTGGTTGTGATGGGCACCAGCTGATCTCCTTCTGCTCTCCATCCATGTTCTGTTGGTTGTGGAAGCTGGGGGTCCGGTACATCAGCCTGATGCCACACCATGGCCTGGAAATGTGCACGAGCAATGGCTTCATGTAAAGCTCCCCGTGTTGGTGGCAGCTTCTGTGCCTCTAGCTGTTTCTTGGTAAACAGTCTCCACCTCAGCTTGCCCACATCCACAACTGTAGTACGAGGCTCATACAGCTGGCATACAAATGCCTCAATGTCACTTTCTGTGTCAGCTCTCAGCTCCTCAGAGGCCCCAAGGTCATGAAACGCAGATACCACCTCAACAGAGCACCTATTGAGGGCTTGCCAACATGTGAGCTTTCCCTTGCCGGCAAACCGACCAGTCTGGTCTGCTCCCGTGAATGCATGGAATCCTGGTAGGGCTGCAGCCTTCCTGACACCAAGTTCATGTACTATTGGTTCCAGTGAGATTTGCCTCTTCTTGTTCCCCACACCCGTGATGAAGTATGTGTCTTTGCATAGTTCATGGTACCGGTGGAGTGCTAGGATGAATACATCAGTATCAGGTGACTGAATGTACAGCTGTGTTGCACCTCTTCGGACGGCATCTAGACTGTGAAGAAAGATCCTCGTATCAGCCTCCTCCTGGGAGCTACGGAGATGCTGTACATCCATGCAGTTGGAGAAGACATCCTGCCTTGAAGTGACGATGAAGACCTTGGTAGTCCCCTCAAAGTGACACAGAGCTTTCTTTGCCAGATAGACAGTTAGCTCATCTTTGGTGTTGGTGTGCGACAGGAACTGTTTTGCTGTCAGTTTCCCAATCGGGGTGCTGTCTTGAACGTGGTAAGCAGTGGGCGGCTTGCCACCTTGGCGCCTCTCCCGTGTGGCCTCTTTCAGTGAATTTGGCAGATCATATCGGTCAAACACGAGGTGGACTTCATCATACCCGTTGGTCTTGCAGTCCAGTGTTGCATTGAAATGGCCAGCCCACTGGGCACATGTTTTGATCCATTGTGGCTTACCCATTGCTTGCACTAATGCCATGCCGTCTATGACAGTCACCTTCTTGGGAGGGGGTGGAGTATGTTCAGGATTGTCGTCGTCTGGCTGCTGACCAGTGCCAGTTGACTTCTTGGGTAGATCTTCTAGGATGCCCATGAGCTTGCTTTTGTCTGTGCATGGTAGTAGTGTCCCAGCCATTGCAAAGAGGGTTCGTGGAAGCGCGGTGAATTCATATTGACCTATGGCATCCTTCAAGTTGATCTCTGGTCGTGAGCGGGCCACGATCAGCATGCGCGCAAACAGTGACCTGTCGTCTTTCAGCTCTACAACCTTGTCTGCCAGTTTGTGCTTCACAGCTTTCCTGGCACTCTTCCACATCTTCAGTTTGACCTTTCCCATTCTGGCCCAAAGGTTGATTTCATTTGTGTTGATGCGCTCTGCAACAAACGTGTTATACGCTTTCTGACCAATCTCATCTTGGTTGCAGACATCCTTCTGTACTTCAGCTGGCATCACCACCTTGGTGATGATAGTCGTCAGGTCTTCACCCTCATGCGTCATGGGATTCATGGACTCTCTGATCACATTCTTCAGTCGACGAATGCTGTCTTCCTGCCGAGCCCAGACTGTGGTTGATAGGTAGTGGTGCTCCTTGCGTGTAGCTGATTGTGAGCCAGCCATCTGACGGGCTTCTTCAGCAAGCCTACTCAGCTCTGGTGCTGTCAGAAAGAACCTTTCGCGGGCACTGGCATTCTGGGTAATGCCCACAATACCCCCTGTCACCTTCATGATCCTGTTGATGTGCTCCAGTGCATGGTCCACACCTACAGCACAGAAGGGGATTTCATTCTTATGGACACTGAAGTTCCCATCCATGAACTCTTGGTAGATCCCTGGATCTGTCATCTTCAGGGCCTTCATCTCTGCAAGGTACCGGGGAGTCAGCCTGGCATATTTCTGTTTGTCATGTGCAAAGAAGTATATGCACATCTCATCCAGTGAAGACAGGTGAAGCTCAAATTGTCCATCACGGGTGGCACGGATGAATGTGTATATCAGCATTATCATCCGCATGTAGCGTCGCACAAACTTGAACAGTGGACTCTTGGCTTCTTTCCTCTCATCAAACTTTGCCATGGCCTCCAGGACTTCGTTTGACTCGAGGACAGCTAGCATGTTGTTCTGCGCGCTTGTCATCTCCTCTCGGTTGTGTAGATGACAGCTCTGGGCAACCTGTTGTGCTGACTGGGTACATGGGCCCCTCAGATGGGGATGCTCTTGGAAGAATTCGTCCACATAGAGGTCGAAGAGGGCTTGGACAGTGGTGATGTGGGCCTCCAAAGCCCTCTTCATGTGCTTGGCTTCCAGTATTTGTCTGGTCGTTGTTGGGCCATAGATATCAGCCTCAGACCAAGCCTCGTCAAGACCACTGTCCTCTATGGCATTCCCAGCAGCCCTCAGTGCAGCCATCACAGTGTGCATCTCCCCTAGTCGCAGTACCCACTTGCCTTTGCAGTCATCTCTGGTCATCTCCAGCTGTTTGACTCGCTCATACAGGGCCATGTCTAAGGTGATCACTGTCTTCCTATCGGGACCCATGACCATGCAGTTGATTTGCTGTGTCTGTTTCAAGACTGTTATCAGTGTTTGCCATTCATGGGCTGGTGCTACTACCAATGGCAGGGCGTTGACCTCTGTCAGAGGCTTCGAAGAGGAGAGCAGTGAGTTGTAGGCTGTCCAAGTTGGGATATCGTGATGCTTGATCCTACTGCCAGGTGGTTGTTTTGGATCGTGGACGAGTGACCCAACAGGGTCAGCATGCTGGGGTTCTGCAGCTTGCAGCTGGTCATCTGGTGGGATGATGTCGTCTTGTACGTCCTCAGCTTCAGCTGTTCGCATGATTGTGCGTGAAAGTAGCCACACTGTGTCCGTCGCAGAGTACGGCTTGGTGACATCTGGGTTTGACCGTGTCTTGAAGCTATACGTGGTATCTGTGGCAGATTGTTTGTTTGGTGCTTGGCAAGGAACAAAGTCTGGAGCAGTCAGAACCTTGAGTGAGCGGTGTCTGGCCTTTCGGTCATGTAGTGTCAGTGTTCTATGTTCATCTGTGGAGGGTGCATGTTCCCGTCGTTGGTAGAGTGCCCAGGCTGTAGCATGGAGTGTCCGCTTCCCATCAGGTGTGTCTTCATTGAAGTCACTGTTGTCCACTGCAAAGAAGACAAACGTCCCTATGCGCATGGTTCTTGGAAAGTATACACCCTGTTCTGTCGTAGACTCTATGACTGAGTTGGCCAGCTGTGTCTCCAACCGCAAGATCCGACTATAATCAACAGACAGACCGAACCCATGCAGGAAATCCAGAAGCTTCTTGTTTCTGGTGGACTGATGGACTACAATGGCAACGGCAAGCTGCTGTGGCCATTCTAAGCGATGGCGGAATGGTGCATCTGGCTCTTTGGGCTTGTACGTGACTTGGCGTTTTGACTTGTAGCCGTACATGATGTTCTGACTGATGGTTATAACATCTCGATGAATAGTGGCTGAGCGCATAGTCTCTGGCTCAATGCTCGTGGCTGGTCCTTCCAGTAGCCAGCGGAGGAAAGCATAGAGTACTTTGGGTACATGCTTTTCAGCATCATCAGTGTTCATTTCTCCTTCAAATTGCCATGGGTGCTTGTTCTGACAAGCAATGGCACTGCGGAGAACAGAGGCACTCTCAAACAGTTGTTCGATGTTTTTTTCATTTGTCTTCGTCATTGCATCTTCGACAGCTGCATCACGCACGGCAGTGGAGAATACACAGTCTGACTCGTTTCGACGTTTTGGTTTCATGAAGTGAACGTCATCAATGTGAGAGTTGATTTTCTCCTTCATGCCTTGGGTAGTAGGTGATGGGACATTGTGCACACCATTATTGTCAAGAATCCTGGAGTAAACCGACTTCAGGTCAGACATGTTGAGAATTTCACCAGCTTGGAGTAGAGAGCGAACAAGGCTGACAAACTCAATGTCTGCGGCTATTTTGATAACATTAGTTTCTTGCAGTATGTGTTCTTTGTCATCACTTGATGTCCCACTCTTGGGAGCACGTTGGACATTCTGCACCCAGCATGGGAGATGATACTTGACGTCGATCGCATGAGCATCATGTGCACTGATGGCAGCACTCAGCTGAACTTTCCACTTGTGGTTGCTGCCTTCTTCAACAGCTTTCTTCAGCTGTTTACCTGCGTTGAACGTGCATACAACATGTACACTTTCCTTAGTGACCTCTTGACAGAAGAAACAAAGGTCTCTGTTGAATGGAGTTGATGATGAACGTGTGAAGCGAAGAGTCTCGTCTTGCGTAGAACCTGAGGTACTTGCAGCGGCAGGTGCAGAAGAAGGACGTCCACACCTCTTATGAAGATGCTGGGTGTCGCCATGTTCGCAGGCTTTCTGGTGGCGAACTCTAGCACGCTCCAGGTGAGCAGTGTTGCATGTAGATCCATAACATGCCCGGTGCCACTTTGCTTTATTGTTCCTCAAGTCAGTGGCAGTGAAACAGCTTAATCGTTCGCTGATCTGTTTGAAGTCGGCATCACCATATCGTGCCCTCTCCTGGATGAACTGGAGAAACTTTGCATATGAGCCCAGTGCTGGCTCAGTCACTAGTGCACCTTGGGGATCCTGGCACTGAATGCAAAGTGTGAAATCAGTTTCTTTCTTGGTTTTCTTGCTTTTTGGCTCCATCATAGCTCAGGGTCACGAATCTGGAACATACAAATAACAAATAACAATTAAGATAGATGTGCATTAAGTTAGATTTTGGACACTGGTTCGGCTGTGCCATAAAAACCTATTTTTATCCCTTGTAGGTTATTAAAGAAGGTTTCATTCAATTCTCTATCCCCAAAAATGTACAACTGGACACCAGAATCGAAACTCTAGGTCATTTAGAAGCCAAGATAATGGAATTTTACGTTTTCGACATCCGCCATTTTGAAAATCCAAAATGGCCGCCATAAAGAACTTGAAACAATTGGAGACATATTTTTTCTAGAACTTATATCATCCCTAAAGACAGCCCAACCAGTGTCCAAAAATTAACAAGCAATTTCACCGGGCATTTCAATCTGCTACATTGGCCCCCCCACTATTGTGTTAGTGTTGAAAAACCACTTTTCGCACTTGTGTTGGTGCAGGAAACCACTTTTGCACTTGTATTAGTGTGGAAAAAACACTTTTCGCACTTGTGTTAGTGTTGAAAAACCACTTTTCGCACTTGTGTTAGTGTTGAAAAACCACTTTTCGCACTTGTGTTGGTGCAGGAAACCACTTTTGCACTTGTATTAGTGTGGAAAAAACACTTTTTGCACTTGTGATAGTGTTGATAAACCACTTTTCGCAATTGTGTTCATGGTTTGAAACCACTTTTCGCACTTGTGTTGTTGCAGGAAACCACTTTTGCACTTGTATTAGTGTGGAAAAACCACTTTTTGCACTTGTGTTAGTGTTGAAAAACCACTTTTCGCACTTGTGTTAGTGTTGAAAAACCACTTTTCGCACTTGTGTTGGTGCAGGAAACCACTTTTGCACTTGTATTATTGTGGAAAAACCACTTTTCGCACTTGTGTTAGTGTTGAAAAACCACTTTTCGCACTTGTGTTGGTGCAGGAAACCACTTTTGCACTTGTATTAGTGTGGAAAAAACACTTTTCGCACTTTTGTTAGTGTTGAAAAACCACTTTTCGCACTTGTGTTAGTGTTGAAAAACCACTTTTTGCACTTGTGTTAGTGTTCAAAAAACACTTTTCGCACTTGTGTTGGTGCAGGAAACCACTTTTGCACTTGTATTAGTGTGGAAAAAACACTTTTCGCACTTTTGTTAGTGTTGAAAAACCACTTTTCGCACTTGTGTTAGTGTTGAAAACCACTATTCGCACTTGTGTTGGTGCAGGCAACCACTTTTGCACTTGTATTAGTGTGGAAAAAACACTTTTTGCACTTATGATAGTGTTGAAAAACCACTTTTCGCACTTGTGTTGGTGCAGGAAACCACTTTTGCACTTGTATTAGTGTGGAAAAACCACTTTTCGCACTTGTGTTATTGTTGAAAAACCACTTTTCGCACTTGTGTTAGTGTTGAAAAAAGACTTTTTGCACTTGTGATAGTGTTGAAAAACCACTTTTCGCACTTGTGGTAGTGTTGAAAAACCACTTTTCGCACTTGTGTTGGTGCAGGAAACCACTTTTGCACTTGTATTAGTGTGGATAACCACTTTTCGCACTTGTGTTAGTGTTGAAAAACCACTTTTCGCACTTGTGTTAGTGTTGAAAAACCACTTTTCGCACTTGTGTTGGTGCAGGAAACCACTTTTGCACTTGTATTAGTGTGGAAAAACCACTTTTCGCACTTGTGTTAGTGTTGAAAAACCACTTTTCGCACTTGTGTTAGTGTTGAAAAACCACTTTTCGCACTTGTGTTGGTGCAGGAAACCACTTTTGCACTTGTATTAGTGTGGAAAAAACACTTTTTGCACTTGTGATAGTGTTGAAAAACCACTTTTCGCACTTGTGTTAGTGTTGAAAAACCACTTTTCGCACTTGTGTTGGTGCAGGAAACCACTTTTGCACTTGTATTAGTGTGGAAAAACCACTTTTCGCACTTGTGTTAGTGTTGAAAAACCACTTTTCGCACTTGTGTTAGTGTTGAAAAGCACTTTTCGCACTTGTGTTGGTGCAGGAAACCACTTTTACACTTGTATTATTGTGGAAAAACCACTTTTCACACTTGTGTTAGTGTTGAAAAACCACTTTTCGCACTTGTGTTGGTGCAGGAAACCACTTTTGCACTTGTATTAGTGTGGAAAAAACACTTTTTGCACTTGTGATAGTGTTGAAAAACCACTTTTCGCACTTGTGTTAGTGTTGAAAAACCACTTTTCGCACATGTGTTAGTGCTGAAAAACCACTTTTCGCACTTGTGTTGGTGCAGGAAACCACTTTTGCACTTGTATGAGTGTGGAAAAAACACTTTTTGCACTTGTGATAGTGTTGAAAAACCACTTTTCGCACTTGTGTTAGTGTTGAAAAACCACTTTTCGCACTTGTGTTGGTGCAGGAAACCACTTTTGCACTTGTATTATTGTGGAAAAACCACTTTTCACACTTGTGTTAGTGTTGAAAAACCACTTTTCGCACTTGTGTTGGTGCAGGAAACCACTTTTGCACTTGTATTAGTGTGGAAAAAACACTTTTTGCACTTGTGATAGTGTTGAAAAACCACTTTTCGCACTTGTGGTAGTGGTGAAAAAACACTTTTCGCACTAGTGTTGGTGCAGGAAACCACTTTTGCACTTGTATTAGTGTGGAAAAACCACTTTTGGCACTTGTGTTAGTGTTGAAAAACCACTTTTCGCACTTGTGTTAGTGTTGAAAAACCACTTTTTGCACTTGTGTTAGTG
Organism: Myxine glutinosa; assembly: GCF_964187855.1. NCBI lineage: Eukaryota > Metazoa > Chordata > Myxini > Myxiniformes > Myxinidae > Myxine > Myxine glutinosa. The sequence goes on along the minus strand of NC_136273.1, from coordinate 53,865,388 downwards.
TTGAAAAACCACTTTTCGCACTTGTGTTGGTGCAGGAAACCACTTTTGCACTTGTATTAGTGTGGACAAAACACTTTTCGCACTTGTGTTAGTGTTGAAAAACCACTTTTCGCACTTGTGTTGGTGTTGAAAAACCACTTTTCGCACTTGTGTTGGTGCAGGAAACCACTTTTGCACTTGTATTAGTGTGGAAAAAACACTTTTTGCACTTGTGATAGTGTTGATAAACCACTTTTCGCACTTGTGTTCGTGTTTTGAAACCACTTTTCGCACTTGTGTTGGTGCAGGAAACCACTTTTGCACTTGTATTAGTGTGGAAAAAACCACTTTTCGCACTTGTGTTAGTGTTGAAAAACCACTTTTCGCACTTGTGTTAGTGTTGAAAAAGCACTTTTCGCACTTGTGTTGGTGCAGGAAACCACTTTTGCACTTGTATTAGTGTGGAAAAAAGACTTTTTGCACTTGTGATAGTGTTGAAAAACCACTTTTCGCACTTGTGTTAGTGTTGAAAAACCACTTTTCGCACTTGTGTTGGTGCAGGAAACCACTTTTTCACTTGTATTAGTGTGGAAAAACCACTTTTCGCACTTGTGTTAGTGTTGAAAAACCATTTTCGCACTTGTGTTAGTGTTGAAAAACCACTTTTCGCACTTGTGTTGGTGCAGGAAACCACTTTTGCACTTGTATTATTGTGGAAAAACCACTTTTCGCACTTGTGTTATTGTTGAAAAACCACTTTTCGCACTTGTGTTGGTGCAGGAAACCACTTTTGCACTTGTATTAGTGTGGAAAAAACACTTTTCGCAGTTGTGTTAGTGTTGAAAAACCACTTTTCGCACTTGTGTTAGTGTTGAAAAACCACTTTTCGCACATGTGTTGGAGCAGGAAACCACTTTTGCACTTGTATTAGTGTGGAAAAAACACTTTTTGCACTTGTGATAGTGTTGAAAAACCACTTTTCGCACTTGTGTTAGTGTTGAAAAACCACTTTTCGCACTTGTGTTAGTGTTGAAAAACCACTCTTCGCACTTGTGTTGGTGCAGGAAACCACTTTTGCACTTGTATTAGAGTGGAAAAAACACTTTTCGCACTTGTGTTAGTGTTGAAAAACCACTTTTCGCACTTGTGTTAGTGTTGAAAAACTACTTTTCGCACTTGTGTTGGTGCAGGAAACCACTTTTGCACTTGTATTAGTGTGGAAAAAACACTTTTTGCACTTGTGATAGTGTTGAAAAACCACTTTTCGCACTTGTGTTAGTGTTGAAAAACCACTTTTCGCACTTGTGTTGGTGCAGGAAACCACTTTTGCACTTGTATTAGTGTGGGGTAAAACACTTTTCGCACTTGTGTTAGTGTTGAAAAACAACTTTTCGCACTTGTGTTAGTGTTGAAAAACCACTTTTTGCACTTGTGTTAGTGTTCAAAAACCACTTTTCGCACTTGTGTTGGTGCAGGAAACCACTTTTGCACTTGTATTAGTGTGGAAAAAACACTTTTCGCACTTTTGTTAGTGTTGAAAAACCACTTTTCGCACTTGTGTTAGTGTTGAAAACCACTTTTCGCACTTGTGTTGTTGCAGGCAACCACTTTTGCACTTGTATTAGTGTGGAAAAAACACTTTTTGCACTTATGATAGTGTTGAAAAACCACTTTTCGCACTTGTGTTAGTGTTGAAAAACCACTTTTCGCACTTGTGTTGGTGCAGGAAACCACTTTTGCACTTGTATTAGTGTGGAAAAACCACTTTTCGCACTTGCGTTAGTTTTGAAAAACCACTTTTCGCACTTGTGTTAGTGTTGAAAAAGCACTTTTCGCACTTGTGTTGGTGCAGGAAACCACATTTGCACTTGTATTAGTGTGGAAAAAACACTTTTTGCACTTGTGTTAGTGTTGAAAAACCACTTTTCGCACTTGTGTTGGTGTTGAAAAACCACTTTTCGCACTTGTGTTGGTGCAGGAAACCACTTTTGCACTTGTATTATTGTGGAAAACCACTTTTCGCACTTGTGTTAGTGTTGATAAACCACTTTTCGCACTTGTGTTAGTGTTGAAAAACCACTTTTCGCATTTGTGTTGGTGCAGGAAACCACTTTTGCACTTGTATTAGTGTGGAAAAAACACTTTTTGCAATTGTGTTAGTGTTGAAAAACCACTTTTCACACTTGTGTTAGTGTTGAAAAACCACTTTTCGCACTTGTGTTGGTGCAGGAAACCACTTTTGCACTTGTATTAGTGTGGAAAAAACACTTTTTGCACTTGTGTTAGTGTTGAAAAACCACTTTTCGCACTTGTGTTGGTGCAGGAAACCACTTTTGCACTTGTATTAGTGTGGAAAAAACACTTTTCGCACTTGTGTTAGTGTTGAAAAACCACTTTTCGCACTTGTGTTAGTGTTGAAAAACCACTTTTCGCACTTGTGTTGGTGCAGGAAACCACTTTTGCACTTGTATTAGTGTGGAAAAAACACTTTTTGCACTTGTGATAGTGTTGATAAACCACTTTTCGCACTTGTGTTCGTGTTTTGAAACCACTTTTCGCACTTGTGTTGGTGCAGGAAACCACTTTTGCACTTGTATTAGTGTGGAAAAAACCACTTTTCGCACTTGTGTTAGTGTTGAAAAACCACTTTTCGCACTTGTGTTAGTGTTGAAAAAGCACTTTTCGCACTTGTGTTGGTGCAGGAAACCACTTTTGCACTTGTATTAGTGTGGAAAAAAGACTTTTTGCACTTGTGATAGTGTTGAAAAACCACTTTTCGCACTTGTGTTAGTGTTGAAAAACCACTTTTCGCACTTGTGTTGGTGCAGGAAACCACTTTTTCACTTGTATTAGTGTGGAAAAACCACTTTTCGCACTTGTGTTGGTGCAGGAAACCACTTTTGCACTTGTATTAGTGTGGAAAAACCACTTTTTGCACTTGTGTTAGTGTTGAAAAACCACTTTTCGCACTTGTGTTAGTGTTGAAAAACCACTTTTCGCACTTGTGTTGGTGCAGGAAACCACTTTTGCACTTGTGTTAGTGTGGAAAAACCACTTTTCGCACTTGTGTTAGTGTTGAAAAACCACTTTTCGCACTTGTGTTGGTGCAGGAAACCACTTTTGCACTTGTATTATTGTGGCAAAACCACTTTTCGCACTTGTGTTAGTGTTGAAAAACCACTTTTCGCACTTGTGTTGGTGCAGGAAACCACTTTTGCACTTGTATTAGTGTGGAAAAAACACTTTTCGCACTTTTGTTAGTGTTGAAAAACCACTTTTCGCACTTGTGTTAGTGTTGAAAAACCACTTTTTGCACTTGTGTTAGTGTTCAAAAAACACTTTTCGCACTTGTGTTGGTGCAGGAAACCACTTTTGCACTTGTATTAGTGTGGAAAAAACACTTTTCGCACTTTTGTTAGTGTTGAAAAACCACTTTTCGCACTTGTGTTAGTGTTGAAAACCACTTTTCGCACTTGTGTTGGTGCAGGCAACCACTTTTGCACTTGTATTAGTGTGGAAAAAACACTTTTTGCACTTATGATAGTGTTGAAAAACCACTTTTCGCACTTGTGTTGGTGCAGGAAACCACTTTTGCACTTGTATGAGTGTGGAAAAAACACTTTTCGCACTTGTGTTGGTGCAGGAAACCACTTTTGCACTTGTATTAGTGTGGAAAAAACACTTTTTGCACTTATGATAGTGTTGAAAAACCACTTTTCGCACTTGTGTTGGTGCAGGAAACCACTTTTCGCACTTGTGTTAGTGTTGAAAAACCACTTTTCGCACTTGTGTTGGTGCAGGAAACCACTTTTGCACTTGTATTATTGTGGAAAAACCACTTTTCACACTTGTGTTAGTGTTGAAAAACCACTTTTCGCACTTGTGTTGGTGCAGGAAACCACTTTTGCACTTGTATTAGTGTGGAAAAAACACTTTTTGCACTTGTGATAGTGTTGAAAAACCACTTTTCGCACTTGTGTTAGTGTTGAAAAACCACTTTTCGCACTTGTGTTAGTGCTGAAAAACCACTTTTCGCACTTGTGTTGGTGCAGGAAACCACTTTTGCACTTGTATGAGTGTGGAAAAAACACTTTTTGCACTTGTGATAGTGTTGAAAAACCACTTTTCGCACTTGTGTTAGTGTTGAAAAACCACTTTTCGCACTTGTGTTGGTGCAGGAAACCACTTTTGCACTTGTATTATTGTGGAAAAACCACTTTTCACACTTGTGTTAGTGTTGAAAACCACTTTTCGCACTTGTGTTGGTGCAGGAAACCACTTTTGCACTTGTATTTGTGTGGAAAAAACACTTTTTGCACTTGTGATAGTGTTGAAAAACCACTTTTCGCACTTGTGGTAGTGGTGAAAAACCACTTTTCGCACTTGTGTTGGTGCAGGAGACCACTTTTGCACTTGTATTAGTGTGGAAAAACCACTTTTGGCACTTGTGTTAGTGTTGAAAAACCACTTTTCGCACTTGTGTTAGTGTTGAAAAACCACTTTTTGCACTTGTGTTAGTGTTGAAAAACCACTTTTCGCACTTGTGTTGGTGCAGGAAACCACTTTTGCACTTGTATTAGTGTGGAAAAAACACTTTTCGCACTTGTGTTAGTGTTGAAAAACCACTTTTCGCACTTGTGTTAGTGTTGAAAAACCACTTTTCGCACTTGTGTTGGTGCAGGAAACCACTTTTGCACTTGTATTAGTGTGGAAAAAACACTTTTTGCACTTGTGATAGTGTTGATAAACCACTTTTCGCAATTGTGTTCATGGTTTGAAACCACTTTTCGCACTTGTGTTGTTGCAGGAAACCACTTTTGCACTTGTATTAGTGTGGAAAAACCACTTTTTGCACTTGTGTTAGTGTTGAAAAACCACTTTTCGCACTTGTGTTAGTGTTGAAAAACCACTTTTCGCACTTGTGTTGGTGCAGGAAACCACTTTTGCACTTGTATTATTGTGGAAAAACCACTTTTCGCACTTGTGTTAGTGTTGAAAAACCACTTTTCGCACTTGTGTTGGTGCAGGAAACCACTTTTGCACTTGTATTAGTGTGGAAAAAACACTTTTCGCACTTTTGTTAGTGTTGAAAAACCACTTTTCGCACTTGTGTTAGTGTTGAAAAACCACTTTTTGCACTTGTGTTAGTGTTCAAAAAACACTTTTCGCACTTGTGTTGGTGCAGGAAACCACTTTTGCACTTGTATTAGTGTGGAAAAAACACTTTTCGCACTTTTGTTAGTGTTGAAAAACCACTTTTCGCACTTGTGTTAGTGTTGAAAACCACTATTCGCACTTGTGTTGGTGCAGGCAACCACTTTTGCACTTGTATTAGTGTGGAAAAAACACTTTTTGCACTTATGATAGTGTTGAAAAACCACTTTTCGCACTTGTGTTGGTGCAGGAAACCACTTTTGCACTTGTATTAGTGTGGAAAAACCACTTTTCGCACTTGTGTTATTGTTGAAAAACCACTTTTCGCACTTGTGTTAGTGTTGAAAAAAGACTTTTTGCACTTGTGATAGTGTTGAAAAACCACTTTTCGCACTTGTGGTAGTGTTGAAAAACCACTTTTCGCACTTGTGTTGGTGCAGGAAACCACTTTTGCACTTGTATTAGTGTGGAAAACCACTTTTCGCACTTGTGTTAGTGTTGAAAAACCACTTTTCGCACTTGTGTTAGTGTTGAAAAA